>NC_090287.1:18294139-18940139 GCF_037392515.1 Haliotis asinina | reverse complement strand
TTACAGGGTGTTTGTGCCATTTAGACCTCTTTTGACACGTTCCCGCTTGATAAGTCGAGCACATTATGTCACAGAGCGCATGGCACGTCTAATATACAAACAAACTGGTACACCACTCCTTATGACGATGTAAGGAAGCGCATTAGTGTGATGTATATCTGTCAACACTGTGAGAAGCTCCTGTTATAGTTTTCTTCTTGTGAAGGAAGAAAAGGGGTTGTGTAATGGTTTCTCAGGCGATGACATGAGTGTCAACGCAGTATCGAGTTTGATTTATGGGGATTTATTTTCTACATGCAGATTTTTCACTCTTGAAAGTGTGACGTAAACACACTTCGATCTCTGATCGGATTTGTCAAAGTTTGAAGAGCAAACTTTAAGAGTTTGTTAAACCGATTTGTGTCGCTCCATTGCACTTCCTTGACACGTGACATCATGGGAAGTAACATGACGGATGCTCAACCACAGCGATTTGTTATCTTCTACGGGAGACCGAGGCAAATTAGTTTATTCGGAGCACGCTGCTGTCGAGATGCCTTAGATCCTCAATACCATTGTGACGGGTTACGGTGATCTCATGCTTTAGGAGGTTAATTTGAACTCGCCAAGGAAAATTCCATTCTCCTAAAAGGACACGCGACGAGAAAGAGCCACAGATATCCAGAGTCACAGTTTGCTCTACAAAACAACGGATATTCAAATAAGACTAACAAAACATACGACTGTTTGTTTAGACGGTTTACACTGGTACAATATTTAGATCTTGATATTAGTTTTCTAGTTACAATAAGGCTTTTATGTCTTGTGATATCTAACTGTTCAGTATCTGCACC
Organism: Haliotis asinina; assembly: GCF_037392515.1. NCBI lineage: Eukaryota > Metazoa > Mollusca > Gastropoda > Lepetellida > Haliotidae > Haliotis > Haliotis asinina. The sequence goes on along the minus strand of NC_090287.1, from coordinate 18,939,306 downwards.
ATGTTTTCTATGGCTGTTCTATGCTTTGGCCACAAATGATAATCGGTGCCCAAACGGGAAACTGTTAGAATGCCCAGTCGAGCTTGGACCTAACTACTGTGGGATGTGTCCTGTTCTCCCGTTTAGTCGATGCCTTGTCTCCAAACTGCCGAACTATTACCTAGCTGTGTTTATTTACCGAGCCTACCAGTGCTTGTTGTAGCCATTAATACCGAGCCCCAGGCAGGGGCCAACATGTACCATATTTTAACGCCTTCAGGTATGACACGACCGGGGATCGAATCCACGGCCTTCCATTGTCCGGGCGGACGCTTTAACCCCTACACCACAAAGACGGTCCATTGAAAAAACATTCAAATAATATAGCCTCATCATTAATATAATTTTCTCTTCATATCAGTCGACCAACCACCTTACCGTGCCTACACTTACTCTCATCAGCTACTGTTTCTCGAGTCCACGCGCTCATTATAAACTCACAACAGATCTTTTACGACGAGAACCTCAACAGGTATGAATTGTATTGAACATGGAATCCCTCCAATACTGTCCCACCAATAACCAGAACTCGCAGATACTATAAGCCTATGAACCACACTACCTTGAATAAACCCATCAACCATCAGACGTAGTATCAACTCACTAAAAGCCCATCAACACCTGGAACTTGAAGCTATCCACTGTAGGCCCATGGACATCGGTTCTTTGCATCAGCCCACAATAAGCCCATCAAAACCTGGAACTAGAACCTATCCACTGTAGGCCCATGGACATCGGTTCTTTGCATCAGCTCACAATAAGCCCATAAACACCTGGAACTTGAACCTGTCCACTGTAGGCCCATGGACCACACCCCTTTTCATAAAAAGAAACAAGCCCAAAACAGGATCTTGCATTTACCCACTATAGGCTTATGAACAACGGGACTTGAATCCATGACTTACACAGGACACTCAAAATCCACACTGACATGCTAAGCCTCGCATCCGTCCAACACAACATCTACAACCTTCACGACGACCCCCTATTACTGTATCTAGAGATGACAGATTCTGTATCCTACAGATCGTGACGTATCTTAATGCGTCAATGATGTGGGTATACCCTAGAGTGATGGCTTATTATCGCACAGTTCAGGTCACGCGTGGCATGTTCGTCAAGGGATGAGGCCGCTTTGTCTTGGGGACTTACCTGACCATACACCTGCGATCTGCAACTAATTACAGGTAATCACAAAAGACAATACAATAATTGATGACCGTCATAAATGAGTAATGGACAGCGCTCGTCAAGGATGACCGACATGTAAATTATTGCTTAGGCTAAGTCTGAACGTCGGTCATCGAGCAGCTCTGATTAGAAATGATGAGACACGTGTCACGCTTACCATGTTGACCATGTGAGTAGTTAGCCTTGCAGTGGATGCACGGAGGCACAGTCTTTACAGGGACGCTGTCATAATGGAATCTTGAGTGATTTTAGATTTCCCTGCAGAACACAGTGCGTGTGTGCTGTACAGGTCTATTATAGAGTCATCATCTGTGAAGTCGGCAGGGACGAGAGCGACACCTTCTGCTACTGATACGGTGGTATGCGTTAGTTGTACAGGCGGATGACATCACATCAGCTTTTGAGATGCATTGTCTCTAAAATGAAAACGATTTTTCTGGTTGTTTCTTGCTGTTGTTCGTTAAATTGTGTTGTATTTTCCAACGGAGAGGGTCCAAGGAAATATGTATATTTTCATAAACTGAAGAAATCTACATTACACTACGATAGACGTTGTTTCAGGATGTGTATGTATCAGCCTGATGTGAACGAAGGCAGGGATCGCTTCAGTAGATAAATAGTAACCTCTCTCCATGCTAGACACCAGGAGCTGAATTCCTCAAATGGTACACTAATGCTTCGTCTCTGAATACATGATTTGATAGTAACAAATAAACCTATTTGAATGAAAACGGTGCTTCAGGGAGACCAGAGATTGAAATCTACACTTGCTTCATTTAAGGCTGCAGCATTGCAGGGCTTGGCAGTAGTGAAAATAATGTGGTGCAGGGACTGTTAGACAGACTACTCAAACGGCTGCAGTTGGTGAAAAGCATTATCGCAAATTGTTACCTTAAACAGCATTAGACCTACAGACCCTAGAGTTGAGTTTTATGCTGTTTTTAGCAATATTGCAGCAATATCACTTCGGAGGAGACAGAAAATGGGCTTCGCACATTGTGCCAATCAGGAGAATCGAACCCATTCCTTCGGCGATCGAACGCTTCACCCACTAGGCAACCTTCGCCCTCGTACCAAAGGAAGGCAACTGAACGGCGACCCATTAGGTGACAGGTCTGCCTGCCTCCACGACAGTCGTTCATATGACTGCTTTTCACTTTGTATTGTCCGACATTGTCCGTGGAGTTCATTATTGAACACAGGTACATAAACATGTTCTATTTTTCTGCCGTCTGGAATACCGAGTTCGATTCCACATGAAGATTCAGCAAATGAATTAATTCATATTTTTGTGGTGGAAGTGGCTAAAAAATCACTAAAAGAGTAGAGTATAACTTCCCTAATCCACTCATTATTAAATGCGTCTGTGCGTAAAATTTTGTCACAAACATCTTGGTTAACGTTCGCGAAGTTTCGTTATGCTTCAAGTAAACTGAACGCGCTTCACATGGGTTAATGTTGTGTGACGTGTCTTCCTAAATAGCAAACACTGACGGCTGGGTACTTGGGTGTGTAATGTAGCTTTGAAGGAGAAGCCAGTTCATCAGAGCCTAGGCTGGAACGCTCAGTAACAGATGTCCTTCCGTCGTTAATCCCCTCTCCCCTCCCCTGGCTTGTGCCCCAATCATGTTGGTCAACAGTGACATAATTACATTATTGCAATTAAACAGCTATAGCAAGGCGGCAGCCACGCCTTGTGGACATTAGCTGTGATGAATTTCAATAGTTCAGTAGACTTTCCGCTGGCATGGACACCCATGCAAGATGTTGGCCCATGAATCAGTGTTTTGAAAGATTATGTGTATTAAGGGATATCGGGCTATACGGTTCTAAGATTAGCCATGTAAAGTTGTCAAGACCGTTGTGTTCGTTATTTCATATAGATGACATACAAGCCACTCCTTCATATCAGAGAAAGAGCGTGGTCACATTAATCTTCATATATAATGCTTGGTTTAAGAAAAAATCGACTTGAACGTTTTGTTGGGTTTTCTTTGTATAGGGGGCTCAGTTACAAGTGTAAATCCCATGAGAAGTAGAACATTGTTTCCATGACGTTGTGATTAGAAGTCCACATAACGCGTTTTGGAGGAGTAGCGTTAATAATTTCTTTTGAAACCAGAAACGTGTTTTGATCCGGTCTATTTCCAAAGGAAAACAATAGAAAATGGCTTGTTTACTTGCCCAGCAATTTCACTTATACTCTGTTTACAATGGTATGTAAGGTTTATGTAAAAAAATATAAACATCCAATATACTAAACACTGCATCCTAGCCTGTGTTACTGCATAGTAAAAAACGCAGTTATGGAACGAGACACAGACTGAAAGAGGTAACGTATGTAGGAGTAATGGTTCCCGGTTGTACACTGATCGATCTGCTTTGAACATAAACACCTCATCGGCGTTCACCGGAGGTAGACGGGAGTGGCGTTAGGATGAGGACGTTCTCGGTGTATCTGGGAAACAGGTAAAATTCCCCTCTACTTCCAGGCAAAGACGTTGCTGCTGGAATAGAGATCCGCCAGGAACACCTTTTTGTTGATTCTACTGGCGTGGGTCACACTTAGCAATATTGTTGTTTGGGTTATTGGCGCCCAAATAATAATATATTACATTCTGTGCACCGAGTGTGACCGATATATGATATTTGTAGTTCACACATCTTGTAGGTATTTTCAGTCTATATGTTAACTATGATGAAGCAGGTATTCCCCTCATAGTTATTGAACATATCTATCTATCTATCTATCTATCTATCTATCTATCTATCTATCTATCTATCTATCTATCTATTTATCTATATGTGTATATGTATAATTTTACTATCTTTTATTAAGTATTTAGTATCCTGTAAAACAGTCTCTCACAGCTTTTTTGGGTGGCATTTGCGCTTTTAAGCTTTAACATTCCAAATGCTGTATTTTAAACCTTGTCTCAAATGGTGAGACTTTAACAAAAATATATTTATTTATGTTGTATTGTTCTCGGGGATGGGTGGGGTTGAGCTATGGGCAATGGTAAAGGGATAATCTTCTTTGTTTCCTAAAACACATCGTTCCACAATGACCAAAACTACTGACAGTATTGTGACGAGCATAACGAACACGATAATATGTAAATGTTTGTTATAACCCTCTTGGTTGCGGCCAAATCTCTCCGGTTTCTTGGTTTACGTGTTCTCGTATTGTTCCGACTTTGAAGTCTAAATTAACTCTGCACCTGATGTCTGGTTCCTGACGTCACAAATTGGCGAAATTCTTTCATGTTGCTGGGTTCGACATTAGAGCAGCTTCATTATTGTTTTAGAGTACGAGTGAAGCGTGCTTTGGAATGTACACATACTCAAGGAAATTTCCATCCCTGCAACCATGGTTTGGTAAATGTTAATTCTAAGACCGTCAGAGCAGTGGGTGCACTGACACTTAAAGTCTTGAAAGGATTGAACGGAGCCGTGCACTCATATTTATGTTTTGTGAGACTTAGTTAAGGACACTTGTATACCAATACACATAAAAGACGGGACAGCGACGCCTACACGCTGGCTAAACGTCTCTACTAGATGGGAATAGGAAATAAATGTCCTTCCAAGATGCCACACCTTAGCTGATTCAAGGGAATACTAGTAAATGTCTTCCCAAGATGGTCCACCTTAACTGATTCAAGGGAATACTAGTAAATGTCCTTCCAAGATGGTCCACTTTAGCTTATTCAAGGGAATACTAGTAAATGTCCGTGCAAGATGGTCCACCTTAGATGATTCAAGGGAATACTAGTAAATGTCCTTCCAAGATGGTCCACCTTAGATGATTCAAGGGACTACTAGTAAATGTCCTTCCAAGATGGTCCACCTTAGATGATTCAAGGGAATACTAGTAAATGTCCTTCCAAGATGGTCCACCTTAGATGACTCAAGGGAATACTAGTAAATGCTCTTCCAAGATGGTCTACCTTAACTGATTCAAGAGAATAAATGTCCTTGCAAGATGGTCTACCTTATATAAATCATGGGAATAACTGGCCTTGTGAGATGGTCCACGTTACCAATTCAAGGGAATAAATGTCCTTACAAGATGCCCCACCTCAGCTGACCCAAGGGAATAAATGGTCTTTTAAGATGCTCCACCTTAGCCGACTCTAGGAAATAAAACTGTTGCGAGATGGTCCGGTTTGGAACAGTTTGTTTTGAAAAGTTGTAAAGCGTACCGAGCATAATGTTTTGTAATCTTCGCGATAGATTACACAGCACAGAAAAGTCAAGTATAGGGATAACAAGGCGTTAAGGTCAGAAAAAGTTCAATATGAACCATATTCTCAATGTGAATCTAATCTGGTTCGCCCGGTCTTTGGGTGTATATATGTACACCTGCATATCTGAATATGTGTATATGTTTATGTCTTTGGGTATCTGTGACTATCTATCTGAGGAGATTACTAGGTACGGATCTGCACTAGAGTGATTCCTGCCCTGTACCTGGCGACACCTTGGCCTTCAAACACGCCATGATCTTGCCATGTTTCATGTCGATGTGAGACAATCAGAGATACTGCAGGAACAAATGACGCTTTCTTTACCACAAGATAAGGTTTACGTGATTCTCGTCTGGTTCCAGTTGTACTCTGCCGATAAAACATCCATGGTCTACAGTGTTTGACTTAACGGACATTTCAACGTGTCTCGATTCAGCCATGTTGGTCAAGGTCACAAAGATCCTACTTCCAGATCGAAACTAGCTCTTTCATGTTCATAAATTACATAACCGAGACACTAGTTGAAGGAAATGTGGCAGATAACGGGTGAAACATAAAAATAAATAAATAATGCAGTAGTATATGTCGAGTAATCTACTTGTTATATTACGGAAGAAGGACCTAGACACGGCTAAAGCGACTTATGGGTACACACTTCAGCGAAGGTATCTGCGTCAATCTCTCAGCCTATTAAATTTGATCGTTCACTGACTTTTAGCTCTTTTTCCCGTGCATTACAACAGTCTTATAATAACCCTTTAACAAGCTCAGCGCTGTTGTGTGGGGGTGTTTCGACATTACCCGACGATTCAGATAGAATTAAGCGTCTGACCCTGTAAGTAGGTCATGACATGGAATGGATATGGATGTTCTACTAGTTACCTGGAAACAAATAAGAACTAACAACAACAGGTCATTTTCTAGGACACCTAGGTGTTTGTCAGTTAAGATAGCAGCATGATGCAAAGTATTGTCTTGTATTTTTCCAGTTACCAGCAGTTACCGGTCCGTTTGCATTAGCATTCCACATGTAACGTTTATAGAAAGAAGTGGAGAAATTTAAATCTAATTTAACGACACAAGTGTTTTCGGACGTACGTACATATGTATTTCGGGATCCGCAAGATAGTTTAGCGGTTAAAGCGTTCACTCTTCCTCCTACAAACCCGGGTTCGATTTCTCTCTTGGATGCGTTGTGTCGGTCACAGTTCTGGGGTCCCCCGTGATATTGCTTGTATATTACTGGCGTATAACTTACACAAGTATAGAGCACATGGACTTTATGAAACGGAAGTTGTTCTCCCAAGAGATCACGAAGGGATGGCGTCCCTACTAAGGATCCGTTGTGATGTGTCAACGAAGAATAACTGATTGACCGTGCAACTGAACTGTCGCCCTTTAGTTAATTACAATAAGATTTATGATCAAAATCTCAAATGATATCAAATTTTCAAACCAGGCATTATCATGCCTCGTCGGAGACTATTGGACACTTAATTAAACACTGAGGTCAATGCGACCTTTTCAAATACGATGTTCTTAGAGAGTGTGTCAACTTGGGATGATGGCGAAATTGAAACATGAAATATGAGAATGTATTGTATTCGTAGTGAGCATTGACCGCTCATTTGTGTGCCTTCATGAATTGTGGTCAGCAGAAGTAATAATTATGTGATTTCCCTCCCAGACCAACCTCCAACCCATCACGTTTTTCTGTTACAATGAGAAGCAATTCTGGACAACATTTCGTTACATTCCTAATCACCCTCCACGCCTCTTTGACAGCTTGTGACACAGATATGGTAATCCGCGTTATTCTATCCTATTCTCATCGACCTTTACTTCCGCCATCTATGATGCAATGTTTCAATGGCGCCAAATATAGTCAGCGATTTCTGTCGTCTGCTCCGCCAGATTATGCAAGCCAACGACAGATGAATAGTGAGAGCAGAAGTACACTCGGTCACCGGGTCTGTTATCTCACCTGAAATAATCATCATGGTTTGTGGAGATGAGAGGTATTACCATTCATTAGCAACCTGGGAGCGGGACCTGTGACATAAAGAAGTCATATAATGTCGCATTGTATTCGGAAACAAACCCTGGTGGCTCTGATAAAGGCATGCGCACGTTCGTCCCGAGGCTTTTGACAAAACAGGACACATGTGTAATGAAATGTCCTGTCTATGTAATGAAATCTTTGCAAATGAACACTACACACTGTCAATCGGAACTGAATTGTTGGCAGATGTGCTGGAGGTCAGTGTTGTTTAATCTGTTCAGGATTCGGCTCGGAAAGCACGTGTCGTCAAGTCACCATGGCGCAATAATTCTCTGTGATGAGTCATTAAAGTTCGATTCCGTATTCGTCGTGATTCGAATCCTTGGTTTGTGAGCGCCATTATACGTGCTCGTCAGTGTTACGCCTGTGAGTGAGTAAATGCGGTTTTCTGACATATTTGTCTCAATATTCCAGTATCGGCAATTCATTATCAGTATAAGTACACAATTACCAAAACGTTTCCATTTTTCGTTTCGTTTCGTTTCCATATACAATACAATTAAATCGATTAAACCGTTGCAATAAAAGACTGATTTAATTTAAAGTCAAAGTGGAAACAGGCGATGGTATATCGACTACGTTTGTGAGATGACATTTTGAGTTTTAGAAGCGAAAAGAAGTGTCTAATGACAGCACAAGATCTATTTAGACAACTTTTGAGAAGTCATTTTACACTGCACTAAAATATGAAATGCTATTATGTATTCAATTCTAACTTGCGGTGAACCTCTGTATTTTCGCGTAGTTAGTTTATTTAATTGTGGAAGAAAAGAAAGTCAAAAAGTTTCATATCACATGGTGACGTCACGGCAGGGACTGCACTCATTGTACTCACGTGATAAATCAAACCTAGGTCTACAGCATGACGAACGAACGCTTGTAGACAAATGCTTAGTCGCTGGTAGTCATATAGTGATAGTAGTGACCACCCCCTTTAAATTGAAAAGGTGCCAGGTCAGAGATTCGGAACGTTAACCTGAGGAAATCTAGACTTGCTTCATTTAGAGTTTTAGCATTTCAGAAAGAGCTATTCGTTGTGGAAAATAATTTGTTTCGGGATCTTTGAGGCAGACAACAACGTTAACGCTTGCACCAAGTACTACTAGGCTACGATACCACACCCAAATCTGTGAGGTTTTTTTGCAGTATTGAGCTCCAACACTGGGATGACTATAACATCGACTAGTGTTCAAGGCAACTTTATACTCAACTCATGCACTCGTTTAAGTCATATGGCATGTCATCTAACACACTGGAAATACATGACGTTGTTTTCTTAAACATTGTATTATATGGTTACTTAGTTTACACCTTTACAAATAAGTGTGTTTTAGTTGTTTTTATTTATTTTTTTACATGCATGCACAGTACAGGAGTTAGTGCTGAACACAGGTGACTTCATGCAAAGCATTACCGAAAGTGGACGAATGCGCTTGGGTAGCCTGTTGGATGAAGCGTCGCTTCGACACCCCGAAGACCCGGGTTCGATGCCCCACACGTGTACATTTTAAGCTAGTAATATGTGCCGATTATGCTAAGCAAATAAAACTGTAAGCAAATTTACATGCTTTACCAGACACATAAAATTGTCTGATTGAAATTAACATGATGAAATTTAAAAGTTCCTCCCTTTTGAAAACGAAGTATGAAGACTACGAATTGCGTTTCTAACAATCGTCGCATTACTCTTCACTGATGGGTAAAGGGCTGGATACCATATCCATGTCGAGCACATGTATTCCTGAAAGAATGCAAAGTTCATGAAATGAAGAGATAAGAATCTGCAGGTGGCAGTTTCTTCTGTGTGCAGGCATCTAAGGTGACGTGTTGAAGCTTCAAGGATAGATAAGACTTGGCGATAACGAACTGGAGAAATACATCATATGTGCTTTCCTTGTCTCCGCTGACAACTGCAGGATGTACCCCTTCTCAGCTCTATTCTGATATCAATGGACGAGGGTACCTTTACAGAATGAGAACTATTTATACGTAGCAGTATTCCAGGGATATAGGGGCGTCTCTTTATCCGCTGGCACGACTGCATTATTGATGAGCCTTACACGTAACTTTTCATAGGAGTTGTACACATCAGTCTGTCACCATCATCCGTTAAGTCAGTCAGGTGAAGAGACAAAAATCTGTCAGTGATCGGTAGAAATCTCTGTTAAGTCCACTGAAGAAACATTTTGCGATTATGTCAAAGCGAACGTGAATTAGGTAGAACTTAAACCTTTGTTGCATGACCTGCACCGACGTATACACGTATGGATGGTTCACAGCACCATGGGCTCTATGTTTGTTACAGTCTGTGTTGCGCTCATGACTTGATGGTCAAGAACTGCTGACTTTCGCAGAGCAGTTAGTCACCGCATATAACAAGCGGATATCTATACTCGCATATCATTACTTCAAATCGGAATAAACATATCAGTACCGTGTTGTTATTGCACGTTCAAACATTAAGAAATTTAAAACAATTAATTAAAACAGTTCTATTCCAGTTGTTGTCTTTGTAACATAGCATGCTATGCACTCAAAATAACCTAACCCAGGCCCAAGGGTAGTGTTAACATGTTATTGATGTCCTTCAACATCACGTTGATGATGTTAAGCTGAGGTCCAATTTGAATATTTCCCTCGTATTTTCCAGATGTCACCCCTCCATGATCCCCCGGCTGCTTCGTCGCCGTCATGAACTGAGGCGCCAGCAAGTCACCTGTGAACATTCGCTGACCCTGGGTCATTTGCATATAACCCGGCAACCCTTTCACCCACCTGTCGAATGTTGCTGCTGTGGAGACAGCAGGTCTCTATTGTATATGGCGGAAACAACCCGATCTCGGCAATATCAAAAGTATAAGCATTTGTGATCATCGACAAAATGACTTCCGCTAATATCCAATAAGGAATAGTTTTTGTGTGAATGTTGTATAGGTATTTATGCTATTGTATTCTCATGCAAACACGCCACCGTATCGGTGAATATACAGAATCACTTTAAAGAAAGTTCAGCGTTTGACAATAAACAATGCTCTGTTATCTGTGATGTTGGCGACAACGGGAAAGGTGTTGGAATTCTAGGTAGTACTAAACACGACCCCCAGCGTCAATGTCGCCAACATATGGCACACATCAGCGCTATACCTAGGTAAACTACAGGAGGAATATCGATAACCACCTGTGGCAGTGTGGCAGGCACTTACATGAGCGGGTGCCTCAGATTGACTGCAACAGCGTAATATGACAGGCAGTCAAGGTGTGATTCTGTCATACTCGACTGAGCTCACAACCTTGAGCAATTAAGAGGTCGACATGAACAGCTTGCACACGCTGAGAAAATCCCCCGAGAGGACTTGACTAGTAAACTCCTGTCCCCCGTTCCGCCTTGCTCGGTCCGGGAGGGACTACTCTGTGCAGAGTAATTCAGGAAACAATGGGAGTCACCATATCGCTTTACAAAGATGAAACAAAGTATGCATTATTAAGACTTCACGCCCCATGCTCCGCCTTGTCGTCTCTTTGTACAAGCGATCCTTTCGTCAGGGGTCAGGGGAAGTATTTCACTGTCTACTCGGCTACTTGTTACTACTTGGTGTTTCATTGTGTCTGGTGTGACTCGAGTACAACATGCATTATGCACATACCTTTGTTATAAGACCTGGACCGACTTGTACACGTATGGTTGGTGAGGAGCACCACGGGCACCATGCTAGTTTTACGTTGAGTTGTGCCCAGCAAATGATTGTCATGAACAACTGATTTTGACGGAGCACTTAACCATCGCATATAACAATTAAGGTGATATCTGTTCTTGCACAACATTGCTTCAAATCGGGATGACCATATCGGTATGGCGTCTTCATTGCCCGTTGTTGGTTCCTTGTTAGTCTGTGGTACAGACCCTGGAAAGAATATACCCAATGCAGACCATGAAAGTCTTCATGTCACAGTGTTGCAATTCTAGATATCCACAGCATCATAAAAATAAAGACAGTCTGTGGGGTCCTTTTTAATGTACTTCATTTGAATATAAAAACTACTATTTTCTGTAAACTATGTTCATTTCAGAAACTAGCTTGTTAGTCTAGTTTCTTTGTGTATCATTCCAAAATCTCTCTCACCCAAGACTTTTCGGTTACTGCATTCTGTGAAGTAAGGGTTGTACTCTAGAGTTCGTGAAACGTTAGTGGTCATGTGTATGTGACTTACTGTTTCTTTGCTTCAGGTGAATGATAATTACAGTGAAGCTATTTGGGTTTAAATACACTAGATTAATACCGCCTGGGTTCGCACGAAGTATGAAGTTGATTTGTGGTCAAAATGGGGACATGTTGAATGTGCGCCATGGAATCCCGGTGGTGTAAGATGTTCCTGATTCTGTCAGCCACAGGCTTGCCTGATCCACAAATCATGTTTTACAGGCGGTCGGCCGAGGGGTCGCGGGAATAATTTGGTGTATAGCGTTGAATAATGTCGCCGTATAGCTGGATTGGTGTTATAATATGGCGGAAACGTTAAGAATTGGCCGGTATATTGTTGTCATATAACAGAGATAATGCCGTGATTAGGATGAAATGTAGTCATGGATTGATTCGAGATAAAGCTGGAATATATAGTCGTGGTGCGGCTTCAATATTGACGTGATATGGCTCAAATATTATCATGAATTGGTTGGTATATTGTCCTGATATGGTTGGTGTATTGTCCTGATATGGTTGGTGTATTGTCCTGATATGGTTGGTATATTGTCCTGATATGGTTGGTGTATTGTCCTGATATGGTTGGTGTATTGTCCTGATATGGTTGGTGTATTGTCCTGATATGGTTGGTGTATTGTCCTGATATGGTAACCAAATTAATCAAAAGCAAAATCTGTTTGACACCAGTTAATCTATAATTGAGCAAGAAAATCCAGAGAACACAAATACTGTCTTCAGGTACATGAGTACGACAACCATCATCCTTGCTGTGCGTATATATTCTATACCCATCGACATAAAGTTAGTGTACAGCTGTTTCAATATTACCATGGGCACCTCATGGCAAATATACAGTTTCCCTAGCCACTACATGTGTCATGAAAGACACAGACTGTGTAGAGCAGACTGGTTGCTTGGTTAACTACACTGCCATTCGAGCTGGTTATACATTTCCTGGAAATTTGTATGTTTGTGCGTTGTATTAAGCCACTCTCGGCAATATGTCTCCTGTAAGACTGGGAATAGTCTGGACGAGACAACACCGTGATTAATATTATGAGCAATGTCGGGGTAAGGCCCCACTCAATCAACTAAGTCACCGAGCCTGACAGCTCCATCCATTTGGTAGACGGACATGGAATCATATCCCCACCGGCAATTTCAAGAATACGACCAGGTAGAATTCAGCAGAGCAAGTTTTAACTGCTGTACATTGCGGCTAATAAAATTATATGTGTCTATTCCCATCTCCGACTGATTCACCTCCGACTCTGACTGGTTGGGGCGGCGTAACAGCCGACGTTAGACTCGTTATACCACACTGTGTACCTTCCATACCGGTATGATTAACGTCTTTTTATACCACACTGTGTACCTTCCATACCGTTATGATTAACTTGTTATATCATACTGTGTACCTTCCATACCGTTATGATTAACGTCTTGTTATACCACACTGTGTACCTCCATACCGTTATGATTAACGTCTTGTTATACCACATTGTGTACCTTCCACACCGTTATGATTAACGTCTTGTTATACCACATTGTGTACCTTCCATACCGTTATGATTAACTTGTTATACCATACTGTGTACCTTCCATACCGTTAGGATTAACGTCTTGTTATACCACACTGTGTACCTTCCATACCGTTATGATTAACGTCTTGTTATACCATACTGTGTACCTTCCATACCGTTAGGATTAACTTGTATTACCACATTGTGTACCTTCCATACCGTTATGATTAACGTCTTATACCACATTGTGTGCCTTCCATACCGTTAGGATTAACTCGTTATACCACACTGTGTACCTTCCATACCGTTATGGTTAACTTGTTATATCACACTGTGTACCTTCCATACCGTTATGGTTAACTTGTTATACCACACTCTTTAAATCCATATCCTTATGGTTAACTTGTTAAACCATACTCTTTACATCCCTATCGTTAACGATAACTCGATCGTCTTACCATGCTGTTTACCATCGATGCTGTCGCAGTTAACTTGTCATATCGTTATGTTTACCATCAATACCGTTCATAAGAACTTGTCTTACCATACTATCGATACCGTTAAGGTTATCTTGTCATGCCACACGGTTTACCATCCATACCGTAAGATGAACTCGTCATACCATCCTGTTTGCCCTCAACATAGTTAAGGATTAGTTTCCTTACTATATACTGTTAATAGCCATGTGTACACTTACTTTGTAGAAATATTACACACATTAACTATACCACAAAACTAAAACGGAGTGCGCAGATTCCCAGTTCGTTGATTATAGTTATTTATCGCACAAGATGTGATATTGACACATATCGTCACCTCAGCAAATAGAACATCACTGCAGTAACTTCAAAAAGTCGATATGTACATGAGGAACTACATACCATGTGACCATGCCTGTTATGTAATATATCACCGCCTCCGTAGATGTAGACACCTGTGCAAATGTCTGGACATGGTTTTGCCAATGGTACTGGCATATCCAGTTTAACACACCAGCCGTTCTCAAACAGCATCTGACGTCTGCGTAGGAGGCATGATTGCTCATCAATAAACTACATATAGATAAAATACCGATTTAAGCAATAGTAGCGGTCGTTGGCACAATCTGACTCGCCGCCTACCCAAAATCAAATATCCCGGGAACATTTCAGGGCCAAATGCTGAGTGGTCCACAGTTGCCAAATTCTTCATTTTGTTTTATTTGATTTTAGCATGTGTTTCGTGTAATTGTAGGAACTGAATGATTATATCCAAGATATTGTGTCAAGCTTACAACTTTTGGCTCAGTGCTTTATCGCGTGGGAGGCTAGACAAAATCGCTTCTCTTCAGACAGTCATGCGTCAAATATACAGAAAGATGCACAATATGTGCTCGCGGATTTCTGCCTTTTGGATACCATGCAGTGGAAAAAAGGTGTGATTGGATGTACCGTCGAAGTTCTCCTGCATCGAGGACTCTCACAGGTACTGTGAACCCTAATTTTCTTGTCTGTAATACAAATTTTCTGGATTCCTGCATTTTTTGATATACATAATTTTTTGTCTGTCATGGCGATCTGAGCTTCTAAATAAGAATCGCAAAGAAGCAGACGATATCGATCTGGAGAGGAGACTCGTGCAGTGGGCATTATTTGGGGATAATATTACATTACAATTGCCTAATTTGCATTTGCGCAATATGCTATGCTGTTTTTTCTTAATTGTGGACGAAAATAGATTTTTGGAGAACGGCCAAGTCCAATCGATATTGTCTGGGACTGACCAGACAGAAAAAATACACAGCCTCGTTATTGCGCGCCCCCCAGGTGGTTTAGTTGTATGTGAAAGGTAGCCCCTGAGAATACTTTTTTCTTAATATCAGGTAAAATGGAGTCCATTTGCTCTAAACATAAGGAGGGGTTAGCAATCAGATGTGCTGTAATTACGTACGATATATCGAAGTTTAAATGCATGTCTGCAGGTCAAAGGAAACTCCAAATAATCCAACCATCGGAGCTTACATGGGCCGTCTGAGACGGGATTGAAATTGCTGATTACGGAATTTGGCAACATGCTCTCCAAGCAAGTGGTTGTGGTGTTAAGGGGAAATGTCAGGAGAGAGGGAACTGTCTTTGAACAGTTCCTGACAAACTTTACATTTTACCATAAAGTTCAAACTTATGCAGAATTTTGCGACATCAGCGACATGCCGCGTGACGACTCGATGACGTAATTGCACGCGCCAGACAGTTTGGGCAAAAACACCCATCAGACAATGGGATTTCCCAGGGATAATTGTCTGGCACCGGTGCTAAAGATAAAATGGTCACCGTAACATTGGAATATACGCACTGATTTTCCAATATGGGAATTTAGGGAATTCGAGGTAAGTATGGCATTGACAACAACCTTACGTATCTCAGAGCATCAAAGTGCAGGTATAACAAACAAATATGCGCATGCATTTTTTCTTTCTTGGGGCTGCTAAGATCAACTTGTTGATGCCGACTGGCGCCCGTCCAGCCTTGTATCTTGCCTACATATGTACAATGTATATATAATTCTGCATTCTCCCGGTTTGAATACTTTGTCCATAACGGTTGCGGGATGCTTGCTTAAAGGATATTCACGTGTTACGAGCAGCACGTGTTTCACGTGCAGTACGGGTCAGTGACCCTGCAGACACAATACCCTGAGGAATGCGGTATACGTTTTTAACAGGTGGTTCAAAGGTAGGTATGCTTTCAGGTGTATGCCGATAATACGATTTTGTGTTGGTTAGCATCAAGCTATGCTATATACATCTATGTAAACATATATGTTGTTAGTCACATATATCACGGGAGATTTCGTATCCACAATGGGTTTGTGATGTGATTGATGTAACAGGCAGTGGTGTGTATATCAGAAACCCCTTTCCAGTATGCAGAGCGTCCTTGAGTTCAGTATCTGTAAGTAAATGGCATATTTCAACCCCATATCACAGCTTGTTTTTACCATCTGATACATATATTAGAAGATGGCATTTAAAGATACACTGCTTTCCTCTGTGACCGTAGTATCATCTGATACATATATTAGAAGATGGCATTTAAAGATACACTGCTTTCCTCTGTGACCGTAGTATCATCTGATACATATATTAGAAGATGGCATTTAAAGATACACTGCTTTCCTCTGTGACCGTAGTATCATCTGATACATATATTAGAAGATGGCATTTAAAGATACACTGCTTTCCTCTGTGACCGTAGGGATTGGAAATAAGGCCATTCAGTATGAAAATCCTTTTATTTTCAAACCAGATGGTATAAATGAGAAAATGCTATGTAAGGTGGGCAAAATATTTGGGGCAAAACCATTAATGGATCCATTCCCTGGATATTTAAGTCACTGGTCACTACAAAGTAGTTTAGGGGCTTCTTCCATGAAGCAACCTAAGGTTAACATTAACCGTAACTCCCATTCTTTAACATTACGATCACCTTTGAGTTTTGTGAAAGAAGGCCTCCTGAAAACAACAGTGACAAGGTCTTTGATTCTTATACGAAAGGATACACTTTGACTGATAATGGCATGCAGTTAAGAGCTAATGTGAAGCTTTAAAGAACTGATTTTATAGGAAATGCACCCAAACAGTGTTTTCATAAAAAAACTGAAGGTGAAGCCAAAGGACAGTCTTGGACATGAAAAACAGGGGTTTGTTAGCCTAGTTGTTGGAACATTTCCTTGGGGGTTCTGTTCCCAAAGAATGCAATATGTGAAGTCCGAATTTGGTGACTCACGGCTTGTGATTGATGCCTTGGCTCATGTAGACAAAGGTTGTTGTTCAATTCCCCACATGGGTGCATTGTGGAAAGTCTAGTTCTTCAGTCTCCTCCTATAATGTTGCTAAAAGATGTTTAAATACCAATTTGCTCACTAAGATATACATTGGGACATTTTGATACATTTTGAGGCAATTGATATTTAATTATGTAACCCTAAAGTAGCCTCAAGGGTAAAATGTGTGATTAATTACTTATTATAAATCTTACAATATGGACACACTCCTCAAACATCTTTACTCTGTCCTTTTAAGCTCAAACTACATTTTTGACAAACTTTTATGAGAATGTATGAGTGAAACAAAATGGCCCACCCTGAATGTGAGATCATATCACAGTATTGAATTGTGACTACAAGGTCACTGCATCGTGAGAACTCAGGACTGGCCCTTTCAAGGTTAATGCCCATTGTGATATGATAAAAGGTAACACTGTAATTCTTCTTCATAAAAATTGTTATTTCAAGACCGATACTTTCCCACATATAATTGAATGTACTTCCAAGATATAAGGATAATATTTCAGACAAAGAGTTCTTTTACTCTTTCATATCTTGAGCTAGATTTACGTGTCCATACCTAGCGTCGTCTTTTAGACATAAATACAGCCCAGCAAGAAAAGGGGAGGGACAGGTAAATTATATCAGTGTTAGCCCAGAGGGTTTGTATGCCAGAGAATGAATGTGGTGATTTCTTTAGGAGATCTAAATGTAGCAAGGGGATGATGTGGGATAAGGCACTTTAGGAAAGCTGACCATTGATTTCTAAAAGTGTTTTTGTGCCTGTTTATGTTCTTTATGATAGTTTTGATCCTATAATGAATAATCATGTTTTTTTTATCATCTGTTTTCTTTCATATTAACATCTTATTATACTTTCACCTTTATGTGACATTTCAAAGGATGTTGTTGGGTGTTTATATTAGATATTTGAAGTTAAGTTTGTGTAAATTTGTGGAATATCTGATGTTTTCCATTTTACAAAGTTTGAAAAAGGTACTGGAAGGCAAAAAAAATGGTCATATCTGCTTGTCAGCATTTGCAAATTACTTTTCACTCATTGGAAGGCTAGTTCAACAGTTCTGGACATTTTGATTACACTACAGCTTACATATAATGCTTGTGGATTTCTGTTAAAACCTTTTGAAACTTGACTGTCTCCATGCATGCAAATTCTGAACCATAAGGATTTCAGCAATGGATATAAGGATCTAAAATGTTTCAGAAGATTAATAAAAATACTTAAGTGATTATGCTTAGATATCTTAATATTACAGCCTTCTTTGGATGCCAGTGTCTTTAGTCCTTTGTTTTATTCAGGATGAGATGATTAGTTAGCAGTAAAGGAGGACCATCTTGTGGATGACTTACCAAGTCATCCCATTGTAGTCTGATGTGTATCCAGGTGCAACACTATCAACCACTTGTTTGTCAGAGTACCGTTTTGTCAAGGTTACAGTTTATCTAAGTTCCAGTTCATCTCATTATTGCCATCCATTCTGACTAAAATGGAAATCATTTGGTTAGGCACTCTAAGTGGAATGATTGCATGACATTGTCCTCCAGTGGTATTATTTGTTCTAGATGCATGCAATTGATTGGTTGTTTGCCTATAAGCTGCCATTAAAAAAGCTGGACTGACTACATATGACGTTTTAGATGTGACAAGTTGTGTTGCTTTAGACAACAGCAGCATTTTATCTTGACTTTGAAAAGTAGTGATCCCCCTTCAAGGATCCTGTAATATATAGTGTACAGCGAGGTCTGATTATAACAAGAACCACCGGACTTTTACACTACTTGTCCAGAACTTGGTATATATATATGTGAACTCAACAATATAGCATGTTCATGTCTTGTGAAAACCTGAATGTTCTCAGAACTGTGACAATGACAATGGAAGATGTCAGTGCAAAAGAATACCCAGTCTTGACTATCTTCAGAAACAAATTCTGTAAAGGGAAATTATGTCTGTGAAAATGGAATCAATCACAGAAAATCAGACATGACTTCAGGTGTTTACAAAGACGGTAAGCATGCCCTACCCTACCTATAGCCCCGCCATTTCGCAAGATTTGAATAAAAATGGGAATACCTTTTGCCTGACCCTGTGCAGCAATACTTTGACATGCATGGGACCTGTAAACATTCCAAACAATAAAAAAATACAACTGATTATTTTTTAGTTTTATAAGCAGTACAGACAATTACACAAATCAGATTTCCCTAAAGTTTATTCATTATCACAGTTACAGTGAAATAATACTACACTTTAGTAAATATATAACTATGACATTGCCTTGTGTTTTCTTTACTCTTATTTATGGTTATAGAGAAACACATAGATTGTGTTCTCATCTGGCAAGATGAGAGAGTGCAGGTAGAAGACTGGGTGCAGAGATGTAAAGTAAAGTGAGCCTCGGGGGAACAAGCATTTAGAGGGGGACCAGAGGAGTTCAGTAAACAAGATCCATAAAAAAAATCACCGAAACCACAAAATGATAGACCTTTGTCGATCCCCTCATGCAAACCCTTTTCCCAACATCTCAATGACTTCCCTCATTTTCACCTGTCCTTCTGTCCCCCAGAAATGTCCCTTAAGCCCTTTAGGCCAACCTTGCAGATTTGCTGGAACAATGCAGGTACTTGACAGTCTCTCTTGTCCTTGACTGGCCACCATATTGTAATGCTGCAACCGTTGAGATCAAGCCCACTCCAGCAGGTGGCACTAACCGCAGTCCCCTATACCAATCAAGTAGCTTTTGTTCACTTTCATGGGTCTGTCATAAATTCTCTGTACCAAGCAATTTTCTTTAGACTGGCGCATGAACAGAGAAAACAGTTTTCTGTATATTTTTTGCCTGTGTTTGAAAGGTATTGATGGACACATCTCAGATGTGGGTGATAATGTTTTGTAGATAATGTCCTTTTCAGGTGTGATGGCTATGGTTGTATGCCCCAGGTGTAAATTCTGAGAATAATTCTGTACAGTAAGTAGAGCTACTGATGACAATTACAACAATTTATTGTGTCTAGTTGTTAGGAAGATATGATCTGTGGTCAGAAAAGGTACCATGATAATGGACTAGTCACCACCACCTGGTTATGAGTGTACAACAACTACATTAGGATTGATGGTTAGGTAGCTTGAAGATCACCCTAAAACAGCTGTAATACTGCATGTAAAACTGATCATGACTATCAGAGACTATGTTTCACGAACTTAAACATATTTTAACAACCTTGTGTGCTGTTTGAGCGAACAGATTACTATCAGATTATGAAAATAGAAAATAGTATTTCTAATACCTGTACACGTAGATCAGAAAATAAATACATACAAACAAATTTAGTTTGCTTGTTCAGTTAATAATGGATCAGTTCTACCATTTTGGTTGTCTGTAATAAAATTGAGTTTATTAATACATATTTATGGTTGTTTAGTGTTCAAGTGCAGTTCAAGGCTACAGTCTGTATATTTGAGCAGTATATTTCACATGAACTATGAACAGGTACTAATATCCAATACTCCTGGGTCTCACAATGAATGGCTGAAGGAAATTCAGTCACGCAAAACATTGTTGACAAACTGCATACATGATTCTTATACATATATTCCTGACAGGAGCTTGAAATATCTTTCCTATTGTGTGGTGGATCATAAGAAGAAAAAGATTAGCTAAGTTTAATGGGATAACTGTTTGATTTGAGTGGCATTAAAATTTGTATCACAATGTGTCAAATGAAAGCCATACGTTTTATCAGAATGGATTGTATGAAAGCCATGGATGAAATATACTTGATTCAAATAATCATTGCTCATGACAATTGGTTTGATTGACTTTTAATGACACTCCTGTTGCTTGGGATTGTAAATTGTGACATGTTGAGGCATGATGAGAAAGTAATTGTTTGATAATGGCAGCAACTGGTCATTGAAATGATAATTGATTTTGCCTGATAGCTGTTAATGGATTTATATGATGGTTCATTATGACTGTTAACACTGGTCTGAACAAGTGGCAGATGACTCTAATTGGATTACTATTGCTGGTAGTATGGCTGATGGTTATTTCTGGTGCTCTAACTCATCACTCTGTGTGCTTTCTGCTTCTGAAACTAAGGACCTTGGTGTTAGAGCATGTACAAATGTGTCATGTTACTGGACATTTTATAATTTACAAATTATATGACATATGTGACTTTGACATTCATTCTTAGGTTCTTTAGAATTTGTAACAAAATTATTGATATGGATATGTAATATTGATCATTGTGACGGGTGACATTTTCTTTTTCTTAAATATAAAATATAAAACTCAATTTATTTTGGCCAGCTGGTGGATTGCCTCAATGCAGCATATATTCTCATACATGAATGCCTTTGGATGAAACATATATTCAGGAAAAGTCAAGAGCAAATATAAATTAATGAAGGACAACTTTTATATACTGGCAACTTGTTTACTGCGGTAGATGCAGCGTTTCAGTGTAGATGCTGACACCATTATCAAGCAAGTGATGCATATCTTTGTACATAAGAAGAATATATATATATACTGGACAGAATAAGTTAAAAATATTGGCATTTTTAGGATCGATATTTTATCAGTGTGTCAATGAATAAATAGATAATTATTCATACTTTGAGAATTTATATATAACTATTTTTGTCCAGTATACATGTAGGATAATATGGTTTATACAATGGAAGAGGTAAAGTGTCATAACATTTTGTGTTTTGCTATATCGATAACCAGCCCTACATGTATACTCACTGATTCTTCAAGTTAGATGTTACTGGGTGATTGGGTAGCCTAGCGGTTAAGGTGTTTGCTAATCATGCTGAAGACCTGGGTTTGATTCCCCCAGTGGGTATGGTGTGTGAAGCCCATTTGTTGTGTCCCACGCCATGATGTTCCTGGAATATTGCTGAAAGCAGCACGTAACTAAACTCACTCACTCACTCAAATATTATTACACTCAGATAATCATGCAGAAACTGTGAGTGAAAAGATAAAACACGCGTTTGAGTAAAAGCCTTCTTCTCTCTTTTCTGTTGAGCAATCTGGTACAACCTGAGATCTGTAACAATATCATAATGCTGCACACTTTAAAATGCCTCAGTTTGCTTTAAATCAAAATTCATGGGAATTGGCATCAAATCAGATTCCTAGCCATTATCAAATACTTGTATCTTTCCAAGTGAGATTGTTGAAATGCTTTCCACAATTTCTTTCTGTTGTGCATTGATTTTTCTCTTCAGCATGCAACTAATTACAAGTTATTGCAGCATGGATGCCCGCAGTATTGCACCTCATGAAACTAATTCAATTGTAGAGCCTTCTTGAAATCTCAGTCTCCATCAGGTCACACAGCTAATCTGGAAGGTGAAATTACAATTTAAATTTGTTACTCTCTTCCTCCCGACTCAGAAGTAGGTCATGGAACAACGCATATTCCTTAGAGGATTTCTTTCTTTGGAACTCATTACAAGATGATTTGATGTTTATGTGATGTGTGTTATTGCTTCGTTTGATACTAATCGTTATCACAGAGCCTCTTGTACGTTAAGTGCCTCCAATACCACCAAGTCATATTAACAATACAATGTGTGAAGCCCAGTTCTGGTGTCATCTGTTATTGCTGGAATATTGCTAAAAGCAGAATAGAACCATACTCACTCACTCATTCACTATGCTTGTCGTAAGAGGCGACTAACAGGATCGAGTGGTCAGGTTCGCTGACTTGGTTGACACATGTCATCGGTTCCCAATTGCACAGATCGATGCTCATGTTGTTGATCGCTGGATTGTCTGGTCCAGACTCACTCACTCACTCACTCATATTAGCATATCTCAACCATTTTTCACAAATGGTATTAAGACAGTCAAAGATACTTCTGACACAGGCTGTTATTCAAGCCAGTAGCACATGTGCACTCATTTAACTCATCGTAATGAGTTCATCTTTCTTCACAAATGATTTCTCTAACTGTCTATTTGCATGTTATCAAAAGTCAGCCTGACCTCGTTGTGAAGTACAATTTAATGAAGAACTGCAGTTTTTTCCACAGAGCGATCTTATCACAGCATCACTTTGTAGAACAGGAACTAGGTACATACACAAAAACATCTTCCTGTTTAAGCTACACCTTGATATGAGTCTAATGTAATCTGTTATTTCAATAACACTCCCCACAGAACTTGTATGGTTGAAACCATTAAACAAAACCGTCAATAAAGTTTACTTATATATGAATAGAAATACCATTTCCTCTTAAATATACATATTATATATGAAGGAAATCCTTTATAAGAACATACATTAAGTCTATAAAATACATAGTCAATAAACTTTGAGTTCAGGCTGGGCTGGATCAACCCTAGAATTTACCATAACACAGGCGAACCTAGGCCAAGGTTGATGTTTAACATGTTTAAGGAATGCTTCAACCTCAAAACGATTTTAGGTTAAATTCTCATGACTTCCATTGCTTTAGTGTTAAGGATTTTGTCAAAGAGCTTACAGTATCTACTTTTTTAGACCAGCTGGTTCCTGTTTCCTTTTTTATTGTTAAAGGTGAGTGAATAAGTTTAGTTTTACGCCACACTCAGCAATATTCCAGCTATATGGCGGCGATCTGTAAATGATCGAGTCTGTACCAGACTGTCCAGTGATCAGCAGCATGGGCATTGATCTCCGCAGTTGGGAGTGAGTGAGTGAGTTAAAGTCACATCAGCAATATTTCACCAGTATTGTGACTAGAACAATTTCATGGTAGGTGCATAAAAATTATAAACCTCTGTCCACTATGGAGAGTATAAGCAGCTAATATATCACAGATAAAGAATTTAAATTCTGTCTTTGTTATCAGCAGAACAAACAATATAAAAACAGGTGAGCCAAAGAAAGTATATTGCGAGGAACAGATAGTAAATCATCATAATAGCAACCATGGGGACTTACAGTACTTAAATGCTACCTGCATCGACCCTAGCTGAATCTCTTCAGTCACTGGCAATTTTAGTCAAATTTAGCCATCAGTTATAACAGACATATAAAAAGTCTGGTATGCTTAAATATATTTTGAATTTTTAAGGACTTATGTACTGTTTCAGGAGGCTGTTGTACAAAACAAGCATAGCTGTTTGAATGTCCTAAGTCTATGCAAGGCATGGGAGCTATAATCACCTTAGTGGTGAGACGGTCTTGTACTGCAACACCCTGAAAGAATAGTCATTATTCCCCCTGGTATGTATCTCATTCCCGAGGAGTTAAAACTAACTGCGCAGTCTGTTGCGACAATGCATTCTGATGACTGACTCATTTATAAAATGACATTGGGGAATGATAAAACTCAAAGGCTTGTTGAAAACCCAATAGCCAATACTGTCAGTGGAATAGAGGACTAACACCTTTGTTATTGATTTACGGCTCATATCAAATCAATCAATTTTTCCTTTTAGCTGATTGCGTACATTTTTCCAGGGTGTTTACTAACACGACAACGTTCGTTTGGTGGGGTCCTGATCCAGCATTGTTGTCCTCCGCCTCAAAGAATTCATGTTGTTTCTGAATCAAGAGATATAATGCTTGGCTGTTCAATAGAATGTTTTTAAATAAAAGGTAATGTAAGGCTAATATTTTCATCATCCATTTCATGAGGTTCTAATAAAAGAATTTTACAAATTGGGGAACAATTGAAGTACTGTTTGAACATGAGTTTTAATAAAGATAGGAATAGGGTCTAAACCTTTTAATGTTGCCAGTTAATCAATACTCATGAACTGAGGTAGTTGTTGACTCTATAGAAGTTTGTCCACTGTTAGTTCAGCCAACATGAAGGCTAAGAAGTTGCTGTGATGGTATTCCTGAAGACAATATTGTATTGTTTGCAGACTGTATCAGAAGTATCAAAATCTAATTATGAGCCAACATTTTACAGCTATAGTGATAGATATTGTCTTTGAAGGACATTCAGAAGTGATACAGGTAAATTTTCACCTGATGAAGGGGAAGGAGAACCGTCATGACCCCTCACAGCAAAGAAGCTGTCATGCATAAACTGCCTTTATGAGATATATATAGTAGTTAAAACATTCATTTCTGAATAGCATGTAATGAATGGATTAGGCATCAGTTATTCTGCACATCATAGTGTCCCAGCAGTATATGTGAATCATTCCAGTGATTGACATCAAGAGAATCTGTCCAGACTTTCTAATGACAAGCATGGGTTGCTGAGGACTGATTTTAATGCAGATCTCCACAGGTACCTGAGTGAGTGAGAGTGAAAGAAAGAGAGAGAGAGGCAAAATTCAACATCATTTGACATTGAAAGGTAACTGAAGGTATGAAATGATTCACATATTCGATGATTAGTAAAACATTTCAACAAGTCTTTTTATGTCTCTTCTTTTTCACAAATATCATGCATGTTTTCCAAAACTAACATTTATATGTCAAGCTAATAAAAAGTGAAAATACATATGATATGAAGGAATTCCTACTATTGTGTGTGAGGTATTGATTGCCAATTAAAGTATGGAGTGAGACTACTCAGGTGTATGTTGGAGTACATTCTACCATATGGCACCATTGTCAGGTAGAGGTTTATAGTGGTCTACAGTAGCTGGGTAGAGGTTCTGAGTGCTATTATTATAATCCTAGTAGTTTATGGACATGAATCATTGCATTCTTACATGAGGACATTAGTGTAGGTAAATATAACAATTATCAACCATGTAGAGAACAGGGCCGGGTCAGAAGACAAGGTATTAACACAGTGTTATTGGTATCGATTGTTACATGGACACAGTCAGGCTATATTTTATGTTGGCTTGCATGATGAAAATATATTTAATGGCCAGTTTATTACTGACTCAAAGTCCCTTTAACCTTTAACCCAGTAATCCAGTGATCTGAGTGAAGGATTTAACCAGCTTTTGTAGTAATGTTTCATGTGTTTATCATCAATCAAATTCATTCAGCATCTGAAGTGTTGAACTTAAGTATCATTATTTAAAAATGATGTAACGAAAGGATAATTAGCCCATTGAATATACCCATAGAAACAAATAAGTGAACTCATGAAAGTACAAGTGTCCATTTGTTTGTTTCCAGAATTTCTATGATAGTGCAGTACAATCCTTGTGAAGAAACCTGGAAAAGGTTGAGGGAACACTTGTACTTTCATCTGCTCCCTTATTTGTTTCCATGATTAATGTGATAAGATGTAAAAATTCTCATCGCCCGATGTCTGGGACAAGTCAGTTTTCCTTTCAGGCAGTCAACTAGATAATTTCTGCTTACGATTTCAACTGCAAATAAACTTGGACTTCATTTCATTTCATACATGCTCAAAATGTGGCTATTACATTTCACAATGATAATAAAGTAGTCATCTTTGTTTGCTATTTATCACTTCCCAGTAAACAGTCCAGTAAACATTAACATCAAATACCATGTTGATTTATTCACTGGGCCTGTGGCAAGTGATTTTTAGAAATATTTTTGAGCTCCCGTCTTGTAAACATTTTGTGGCCTAAACTGATGATGGAAGCAGTACTATTTCAGCATGTATCGTTACATGTGTCATTGTCCGAGTTGTAGTTGGTACTTCCATTTGTTTTTGTAGTTGTAAGCTGACCATTACACTGTGAAGATTTTAACGATACACATGTTATATACTATTATTTACCTTAGGTTAGAAAATTTGGACAGTAGTGTAGCCTGATTGTTAAAGCATGCGCTCCTCACTCTATAGACCCAGGTTCTATTCCCCACACGGATACAATATATGATGCCTATTTCTGTTGTCCCCCAGTCATGATATTGTTGAAAGCAGCATGAAACCATACTTACTCACTAACCAGATAATTCCAACATGGTCTTGACTTTCCAGAACGAAGCGTTCAAGGAAGTACATACATTCTCCATAGGTATAATCCCTGTCATTGCTGGAGTATTACTAGGATGAGTTTAAAATCCAAGTCTCTCACCGAGTCATATTTTTAGCCGTATTTAATGTCTGTGCATCATTTTGATTAATTTCATCAGCCTGTGTTTTCTAGTCCATAGAGATAGCAAGATATTGTTTTCTGATTCTTGGCAAAATCACACCAAAAACATGTTAAAAGATAGTACCTGTAGTTTGCTTTTGTGGTACTCAGCATTTAAGTGAGAGAGGTAGTGAGTTTAGTTCAGTCTAAGTAAACTTATCCTCAGTACTTTTCGTTACACTCCACTACTGAGTCTAACAAAACCTTATGGGAGGTCACATCAGGTAACATTTGATTTTGACCAATCAGCTTCCCAAATCAAGAAAGTTGCCATTCGCACATACCTTTTAAACTTCTTATCTCCCAAAGTTTCGTAGGCGAACGATTCCGAATGCTATTTAGCGTACACTCACTTCCGGGTGATACACACAGTGTATGTTACAACCATGACAACGGTGAGTAAACAGTCACTGAAAATGGTGTTTGGGGCAATATTCAAGGATGTCATTTTGTGGAAATATTGGCTAATGGTAACCATGTCAACAGAAACCCTAAAGCATATATACTGCAGGTCAAATAACTGTGTTATATGCGGATTTCTTTTTGTGGAGAAATCTGTGTCAGTGACCTGAATATTTTGAAAGTCCCTCCGATCCCTAAATAGTAGCCGTTGTCTGATTGCTTAAATCTATTTAACCATCTCGCATTTGATTGGATGGTCATAGTTCGCTCAAAGGTTACCTGACTCGACCTTCTACTAGGTTTTGTTAGAGTCCGTGGTGGAGTGTAATGGAATACACTGAGACTCAGTTTATTTAGACTGGAGCTTCAGCCTACCTCAAAGTTTCCGAGTGAGTTTAGTTTTACGCCACACTGAGCAATATTCCAGCCATATGGCAGCCAGCATTACAGACATGAGACTTAGGGACTGGTGAGTGTGTATACTGCCCCGCTGGGGTATCCATGTGAAACTGCTGGCATTGTACAACCAAGATTAGTCAAGGCAACTTCAAGCCATATTGCTCTATACATATGAAGTAATCATGAATATGAAGTTAAACCACATTTTACCTTTCTGTCAGTGAATTAACAGCGTGTACTAACTATCCAATGCTCTTTCTTTTGGAAGGACACAAATTTAAGTCTAGAGATGGATGACGGATTTGGCTCTTGAGAAATGGCTTTTGATAAGCTGGTGATTGTTTGGTGACAATGACTTGGGGAACACATACTGAAAGAGGCGATATGAGGTCATCATTTCTCAGTGACATGTATTACTGCTTGGGCTATCAGTCACACGTTTGTCTGATCCAGGCTTAAAAAGAAGACCCTGAGGATTTGGATCATGGGTCAGTCCCCAAATTTGTCTTGATTATGATCTTTGAATTGTCATCACCATACCTCTTGTTAAGGGTTTCACCAAAGCAGTAATTTAAGGTGCAAAACCTTAGAATTTTCAAGAATAAAAGCTAACATGTCATGCTATTACTGATTTATCACTCACTCACTCACTCACTCACTCACAAGAAGCAATACCCCCACCCACCCTCCCTCCCCAAGTCAACCTTGAATCAGGTTTCAAGTTAATGACCAGATCAATTAAGTCAGAACTGTTTACCCCAGTGAGACCAAGTCTCAAATTTACACAAACACCAATTACAGTGTCTGAAGTACATGCATAACTGGCTACAGGCCTAGTCTCAGTTTAGTTACTTCAGAAGCCATCATAAAAAGGTAAAATATCAGTGACTGAAGTCTCACACAACACATACCCACTTGAACAGATTTATTAGGAACAGATGTTTTAAGGACTAAAATATGAAAAACGCCATTTAGGGAGAGGATATATTTCTTGTTGAATTTTATGGTATCATAAATCTAAACAAGGATGGAATTCCAGCTGGAATGCATGGTAGATTAGAAAATGGTTGCTTGTTTACTTTTCTAAGGAGTTACTATGTTATACTTAAAATGTAACCCAAGCTAATATATTGATTAGCTTAATGCGCCTAACTTAATGATGCATACTTCTGTGGATTCCAAAAACTGACATGAAACTGATTCTCAAAAAAAGCCCAAACATTTTCACAACATGTTGTGTGTAGTAAACCACTTTTTGTAATGAATTGTTTCTCCTGCTTTCACAAGTAGTAGAAAGACACATTTCGTGATGGAATAACGGATTTGGTACTGGTCAAGATACTGTGAATAAGTTACTGAAACTATATGAATCTTCCTACCTGCTTCCAGCTTGTAGTATTGACAAAACTCATATCAACCATAATCACCAATGTTCACAATTGTATTTTTTCATGCCAACGACTGTTACAGATTGTAACCTTAAAGTTCTTGTCATGTCTGAATTTATTTGAAAAATAATAGGGTACTTAATTTTAAGTCAGTGTACCAGATTTTTGATAAAGTGGTTGAATGTTATCAAAAAGTCAGCATTGCTAAAATTAATATATAAACCAGGCCATTTTAGTTTACAAAGTGATGATAAACAAGAATGTATTTTATTCTTCAGGCTGCATCAACATTTAACAGCTTGTTAAACTCATGCATGTTGATTTATTATTTAGTGTTATTTTTGTGTTAGTAAATTCAAAGTGTACAGTGTAGAACACTATTATATTCAACAGAGCGGAAATTCCTGAAGTATGTTTTGAATTTTTTAGAGTATGGCATGCACACACACCAGGGCATATGCAATAATCCACATTTATAATTAACTCTAAGGGATCGCTAATTATATTCTGTTATGATGGTAGTAATATGCAATTCAGCTAGAATATACATAAAGAGGTCAGCATAAAAAATAACCATTATATTTGGTGGCTGATTTTAACAGTGATTGCTAACTGCCATTTACTGGAAAATAAATGCCCCTCCCCTTTTCCGTTCCTATCCCCTTAGCTCTAACAGTCCATATACATTAACCTTTCAATTCAAGCAATTAAGAGATTTGTATGAGGGTTGCTGGAATTTCATTTTCAAAATAATATTTGATTAACCAAAACTATCTTTATTTCGGGGATAGTATTATTAAATTAATCACATATTAGATGAATATCTCACCTCTAATTTACATATTGACAACAACATGGTGAGGATGCTTCCTGTAGAGCATGTGGTGGGCATGCGTCTGGAGATACTGGGCAGAACATTTAGTATGCTTGATGGTGGACATGACATGCACGCAACATTAAACATGTCCACATGTCTTAGTAATTCACTCACAGTTTGCCATGTGATACAAGAAAAGCTGTGATTTATGGTTTTACTACAACACTTGACTTTTATTACTGCTCGAAATATATTCAATTGTCAGTAGAGAAGGAAAATTTAAGAGTAATGGGTCATGGTTTTATGTTTGATCCTTGTAGTGCTTAATGAGCTCAGGGCCTTTGTTTAATGCCATTCGTAAAGATTGCAGACAGAGTAATTTCATTCCTGAATATGGCATTTAAGATGTCTACAGTGGCACTTGAAATTGACTGTTTTTACCTGAATGAAGCCATTGTCAGTCTTTGGAATGAGATATTGCTTGAGTCAGTACTTTCATTATTTCAAGGGGAATTACACATTTTTTTTCAAAAACACACAAGTTAGCATTTATAATGTAAGTATTTATAAGATAGTGTATTTATTGGAAAACCTGAAAACTGATATTTCACTCAACTTAGGCAAGTTAAGATATATAACAGGTCTTTTGCAGTCTCTTCAGATTTGGTAGAGTATCATACCAAACAAATAAAGTATAACAGATGCATCTGCTGCACATGTTGCCAGACATTATAGCACTGTATCATACCAAGCAGCATCTGCTGCACATGTTGCCAGACATTATAGCACTGTATCATACCAAGCAGCATCTGCTGCATATGTTGCCAGACATTATAGCACTGTATCATACCAAGCAGCATCTGCTGCACATGTTGCCAGATGTGATAACACTGTATCATACCAAGCAGCATCTGCTGCATATGTTGCCAGATGTCATAACACTGTATCATACCAAGCAGCATCTGCTGCATATGTTGCCAGATGTCATAACACTGTATCTTACCAAACAAATAAAGTATAACAGATGCATCTGCTGCACATGTTGCCAGACATTATAGCACTGTATCATACCAAGCAGCATCTGCTGCATATGTTGCCAGACGTCACAGCACTGTATCATACCAAGCAGCATCTGCTGCATGTGTTGCCAGACGTTATAGCACTGTATCATACCAAGCAGCATCTGCTGCATGTGTTGCCAGACGTTATAGCACTGTATCATACTAAGCAGCATCTGCTGCATGTGTTGCCAGACGTCATAGCACTGTATCATACCAAGCAGCATCTGCTGCATGTGTTGCCAGACATTATAGCACTGTATCATACCAAGCAGCATCTGCTGCATGTGTTGCCAGACGTCATAGCACTGTATCATACCAAGCAGCATCTGCTGCATGTGTTGCCAGACGTTATAGCACTGTATCATACTAAGCAGCATCTGCTGCATGTGTTGCCAGACGTCATAGCACTGTATCATACCAAGCAGCATCTGCTGCATGTGTTGCCAGACGTTATAGCACTGTATCATACCAAGCAGCATCTGCTGCATGTGTTGCCAGACGTCATAGCACTGTATCATACCAAGCAGCATCTGCTGCATATGTTGCCAGACGTCATAGCACTGTATCATACCAAGCAGCATCTGCTGCATATGTTGCCAGACGTCATAGCACTGTATCATATCAAGCAGCATCTGCTGCATATGTTGCCAGACGTCATAGCACTGTATCATACCAAGCAGCATCTGCTGCATATGTTGCCAGACGTCATAGCACTGTATCTTACCAAGCAGCATCTGCTGCATGTGTTGCCAGACGTCACAGCACTGTATCATACCAAGCAGCATCTGCTGCATGTGTTGCCAGACGTCACAGCACTGTATCATACCAAGCAGCATCTGCTGCATGTGTTGCCAGACGTCACAGCACTGTATCATACCAAGCAGCATCTGCTGCATATGTTGCCAGACGTCATAGCACTGTATCATACCAAGCAGCATCTGCTGCATGTGTTGCCAGACGTTATAGCACTGTATCATACCAAGCAGCATCTGCTGCATGTGTTGCCAGACGTTATAGCACTGTATCATACCAAGCAGCATCTGCTGCATGTGTTGCCAGACGTTATAGCACTGTATCATACCAAGCAGCATCTGCTGCACATGTTGCCAGATGTGATAACACTGTATCATACCAAGCAGCATCTGCTGCATATGTTGCCAGATGTCATAACACTGTATCATACCAAGCAGCATCTGCTGCATATGTTGCCAGATGTCATAACACTGTATCTTACCAAACAAATAAAGTATAACAGATGCATCTGCTGCACATGTTGCCAGACATTATAGCACTGTATCATACCAAGCAGCATCTGCTGCATATGTTGCCAGACGTCACAGCACTGTATCATACCAAGCAGCATCTGCTGCATGTGTTGCCAGACGTTATAGCACTGTATCATACCAAGCAGCATCTGCTGCATGTGTTGCCAGACGTTATAGCACTGTATCATACTAAGCAGCATCTGCTGCATGTGTTGCCAGACGTCATAGCACTGTATCATACCAAGCAGCATCTGCTGCATGTGTTGCCAGACATTATAGCACTGTATCATACCAAGCAGCATCTGCTGCATGTGTTGCCAGACGTCATAGCACTGTATCATACCAAGCAGCATCTGCTGCATGTGTTGCCAGACGTTATAGCACTGTATCATACTAAGCAGCATCTGCTGCATGTGTTGCCAGACGTCATAGCACTGTATCATACCAAGCAGCATCTGCTGCATGTGTTGCCAGACGTTATAGCACTGTATCATACCAAGCAGCATCTGCTGCATGTGTTGCCAGACGTCATAGCACTGTATCATACCAAGCAGCATCTGCTGCATATGTTGCCAGACGTCATAGCACTGTATCATACCAAGCAGCATCTGCTGCATATGTTGCCAGACGTCATAGCACTGTATCATATCAAGCAGCATCTGCTGCATATGTTGCCAGACGTCATAGCACTGTATCATACCAAGCAGCATCTGCTGCATATGTTGCCAGACGTCATAGCACTGTATCTTACCAAGCAGCATCTGCTGCACATGTTGCCAGACGTCACAGCACTGTATCATACCAAGCAGCATCTGCTGCATGTGTTGCCAGACGTCACAGCACTGTATCATACCAAGCAGCATCTGCTGCATGTGTTGCCAGACGTTATAGCACTGTATCATACCAAGCAGCATCTGCTGCATATGTTGCCAGACGTCATAGCACTGTATCATACCAAGCAGCATCTGCTGCATGTGTTGCCAGACGTTATAGCACTGTATCATACCAAGCAGCATCTGCTGCATGTGTTGCCAGACGTTATAGCACTGTATCATACCAAGCAGCATCAGCATCATATGTTCTGAGATGGAATCGCGCCGCATCATACCAAGCAAATGTACAATAACAGATGTATCTACTGCATATGTTCTCAGATGGAATCGCGCCGCATCATACCAAGCAAATGTACAATAACAGATGTATCTACTGCATATGTTCTCAGATGGAATCGCGCCGCTTCATACCAAGCAAATGTACAATAACAGATGTATCTACTGCATATGTTCTCAGATGGAATCGCGCCGCTTCATACCAAGCAAATGTACAATAACAGATGTATCTACTGCATATGTTCTCAGATGGAATCGCGCCGCTTCATACCAAGCAAATGTACAAAAACAGATGTATCTGCTGCATATGTTCCCCCTGATGGTATATTACTGAATAATACCTAGCAGGTATAGAATAACAGATACATTTGCTGCATATGTTCTCAGATTGTATAACACTGAGTAATACCAAGCAAGTATAGAATAACAGATGCATCTTCTGCAAGGACTTCAGAGATAGTAGAGATGCGTTTTTAACATAGCAAAAACATGCCATGCAAGATGCATCTTCTGCAAAGACTTTAGAATAATATGTATCAGTGGATATAACACCATATATAATACAACAGAGGGAATCATCAGTGTCCCCCAGCACCAGATGATAAGGTACCGTCAGTGTTTATAAGTGAATAACTGAAGACAGTGAAATGTATGGCACATTGTGAGAATAAGAACAGTAATGTTTGGACAAACATATTTCATTTTATTTCATCAGTAAGTACAATAATACATTAAATGATAACACATGATATCATGCAATGTATTTGTGATAAATCAAAACGCTCTGTCTACATCTATATTGAATCAGGTGATTTATTGTCTGTCAATGCCGATCTCATGGTATATGGACACAAACACATATGATGATATGCAGCAGATTCATGTGGTTGGTTGGCCACCTTGTTTGGATATACATGATGCATTGGGAGATGACATTACTAATAGATCATTTATCAAGGGAAAATATGGACAGTTGAAACAATTAACCCAGACATGATGATTGAATAGAGTTGTATCGATCGGTAGTTCTCATGGAGAGGTATTTGAAAGTATGTGTTTTATTTTCAGTTTTATTTGTTCTGTGCCGTATTGTATTTTTGTCAAGGCAGTCTGAAAATAATTGAGTCTGGACCAGACAATCTGGTGACTTATGTTATGAGCACCGATTCACACAAATGGAATATATCACATGCAGTTACCAAGCCAAACCATTCAATCTCCTGATGAGCATAACATATATTGCTATATTCTTTCCAGTTGCAAGTTGGTGTTTCAAAGTAATTATTTTGTAGATAATTTTAATATACTCCATTCTAAACTCAACTCAAATAACCTTATTACAACTTCAGGTCAGAAAGTGATATGTGCCATACATTCAAATTTTAATTAAGAATAGCTGTGACAGGTGCAAGTGAGTACACGGGTGTCTATAGGTATTAATTCTCAATGTCCTTTAGCATCTGATGCCAGTATGTTGAAAATACCAATATAAAATAACATCGAGTTCTCTACTCATTTCTTTACCTCGGAAAAAAAGTTGTCCATAAACATTTTGTGTTGAAATTGCAATAAAGTTGGATACAATTATTATTTCATTTGAGATAATTAAAGCTTTCCGAAGGAAATGTTGATGACCCCTAATTACAGGTCTCAATCAGCTTAATCTACCTACTGTGAACTATTTTATCTAACCCTGGGAAACAAGTGGCTGCTACAGTGAACTAAATAGGTCTTCATCCCACAATACACACACTATACCAGAGCACATTTGAAACTACTACTATCACACAGCTGCAAGAACAAGAACGAGATATAGTTCTCCAGAATAAGTACAGTGTACCAGCTTTGGAACTAAAAAAGAAATGATCACAAAGAGGAAAAGTTATCAATGACTGAATACCCACCAAATGACATTTGTTTCCCATAGTATGCAATATAGATCAATGGCATATCGATAGGAAGGCACACTATTACACTCCAACATTCCTGCTTGTTAAACCTGTTGCACTCCAAGTTCACCGGCACACTATGTAGTTCAAGCTCCTTATTTGAACGTACAGGTGACATGTAGTATCGCTTCATCTCATTTGCCTGATCATCAACGTCAGTTCAGTGTTCGCTCACCTGTCGTCACTAAATAAAATGGTATTGGAAATGATTGATTGTATAAATATGAGAACAGATGTTGGCACATAATTTCCCTGCATTCTGTATTTGACCTAATTGTCAAGTTGAATGTTGCTGTATGTATGTTGTGTTGAGGGTAAGAGTGTTTATTGATGACATCATGCAGTACACTGTTCCTGCTGGCTTGTCAATAAAAGAGGCATTTATGATTTCACTAATCCTTAATTTCTGTGTTCTGTGCTGTCAGGCAGAATTATTTTGTCAATGCAGCAGATTAACAATTGTCATGGAAAAAAACACAAATTCTTTCTCTTCTTTTCTGAAGCATATCTGTTGCAAGTGGCCAGCCATTAAGAATTTGCTTGGTGAGCTTGACTGCTTCATACCAGATGAACAAGGACTAATGTCAGACTGTTATATAATGCCTTCAGGTTTTTTTAGGACAAAAGTTTGTATAACAAGAAAGTCTGGCCTTAGTGACAAGGATGTGGTGCAGGTAATTCACTGGAAAGTGAGTAAAACAGCCTTTACTGTTAAACCCTATATCAAAGTATAGTTAAACCTTATATCAAAGTATGGTTAATACCCTATATCAAAGTATGGTTATACCCCGTTTCAAAGTATGTTTGAACCCTGTATCAAAACCCAGTGACCTGACCACTTACTGACAATCTCACCATCTCACCTGCCACTGTCACCAAGTCCAAACATCCTGCATTCTCTTTTGGCCATTCCTGATTAAAATTAATTGCTTTTTACAATACCTGGTCCCTGACATCTCTTCAGGTTTGGAGTGGGTAAATTCAGCTTTGTTATTCATACCCTTGCCATGAAGGGCAGGATACTGACTTGAATTAATCACAATGGTAAACAACAATACTGGCCTCTTGACCACATATTGGTCAACAATACCCATAGAGTCATTAATTTCAACTAAACACTCAAGGAGAGAAATATTACAAATGAGGCCTGCATATTGTTTTTTTCATTATTTCCTACCTGTCCTTGAGTGATGGAGAGGCTGTTCTGTTGGGGAAGCTGCAGCTGCTTTGTGAGCTCTCACAGTGTTTACTACAGTCTGTTTATTCAGACTCCCCAACAATCAGATTTCTTAATAAATGACATCCATGTCAAGTAATCGTTAGTAGTTTTAATGTCAATAGCATCATGGACATGAAGTAATTTGCTTCATTTGGCTATGAAAATGGTATATCCTCTAATGAGATGGAGTATGTTTACCATATTTGATGTTTTTAATGTGTGTTATTTTTTCTCCTAGAAATGTCTGATAGCGATTAAAATTTGCAGTCATTGTGAATTGTCAGGATTAACGTGTAAACTTACCTACAGGGCAACAATAAACACAATGTGTCATATTATACCTCTTTGTTACATCAGATTTACATATACTACTTGAAACAAGTCAAAGACCACCTGATTCTTTCATGTAACTGTTGGCAATCTTTCATGTCATGATTGATTAATCACAATAATTTGAAAGGTTTTTAAACTTCTTTTGAATCATATGTTTTGTTTTCAGTTACAAATTGCTCTTTTTTTGAGGAGCCACCCTCCATTGCCATCCATTCCAAATGTCTTAACACAGTAGTTCCAATTGTAGGATAATATCAGTTAATATCACATGACTACTAGCAAATGACAAGCCAGTTGAAGCACAGTGTGCACAAAGTGTTACTAAGTTGACGTTATACCCAAACTGCCATAATGACCTGCTATTGGCCATGGTGTCCTGCTACTGTCACAGAAGATAAGCCGTGGAGTGCAACCAATCAGGGACACAGGCCGATATTGATTATATGACACCATCTGATGGATTAACACCTGGGATTTTATGTTATTCTTATTGACAAAAAAAGTATTCCAAAACAGCAGCCTGGATCCCCAGTAATTGGTTTCGGTCTCAATCTTGCCCTTGCTGTTTCAAGCAGTTGGGATGCTGGGAAAACACTGATTAGATGCTGGAAACATTGGCCTGATATTTTGTGCTTTAAGCCCTGGTGAAATGATTTAATGTGTTCATCAACTGTTATGTTTTGAGTTCATTTGTCTGTGGCAGTGATAGATCATATCTTGGATTGGTTTATCATACCTTTCTGTCAAATAGACTGATCCTTTTGAAACAGTGGTTGAGTCTATTTGTGATGTATAGGGGTTTAGTATTGATCATCTGTAACAAGATGATGCTCTGGAATCACATTTAACAGAGTCTTTCTGCCAGAAGGAGATTGTATGGATTTGTTTCACTGAATGAATGGTTCATTTCAGAATCTGCATATACTTCCAAAACCTTCTTTGAAGCTTTTATGTAAATGATATTTTGAATAATATCAGTGCAATGAAAGTAGCTCTTCATTTGATTAACCAAATGATCACCCAGGCATGTGAATGATTTGAAGACATGCGAACGTTCATAAAGGGCTGCTGTGCAATTTTCTTTGAGTTTTTAAAATATGCAAACACAAGTACACATATTTCAAATAATAATTACAATTACATCAAAAATATACTGTGGATCAGAGCTACAAATTACCTATATTTTATTGTTAGCTTTACCTTTTTGTTTATCATCAAATCATAACCTCTCATTGGACACACATACACACTATAATATACCTCATTTATTTAATTACTTTGTGTAGGGTTCTATCTGCTGTCAGGCAGCATCAGATATATTCTATATGTATACTTCCATGGTTGTTAGCCAGCAACTTCATGTGCAAGAGCACCTTCATACAGATTATCAACAAATTATTTGGAGTTAAAAGACACCTGGTCTGTTTTAGAAAAACTGGCAAAATACTCTCATGTTGGATGAGTGACAGATAATTAATTATCTTCTACGTGTTTCCATAACACACCTGCCTCTTAACGAGCACGCGTACCTGTACAAGAGGCAGGTAGAGATCCATCATTGTGACACTGGGATGCACAGATGCATGGCAAAACATGTTTGCTCTTCTAATCAATAAACCCCGGATTACTCTTGAAAATGACAGATTGATTTTTTAGGTTATTTATCATGTGATTATGTAATTGTTTATCTTAAAAAGATTTATGGTGTGCTGAGCTTAAGCTATGATTTTATGAGGGACAGTATTGATTTCTGTGAGAAGAACATCATTCTGACTGGTTAAATAGTGTTGATGCTCATGGTTTCTCTGAAGATGAAGTATTAGTAGTTTGAAAACATTCACAAGGAGGTAAAAGTACTGATATAGCCTATAAATCTGACATCTGTCTTGTACCTACTGTAGCATGCATATATGAATTTCATTTTTATTTAGCTGCAAATAGCAAAGGATTTAAGCCTAAATCGTAATAGTTATAACAAAGTTTTTGTGCTGTATTGTTTGATTGGCATTTCTTTGATGTTGAACACATAATGAATGGGGAACAACTTGTTTAATGTGATATTACAGAAATATTTCAGTATACATGTTTCTACCATTTCATGCAAAGAGGAATAGTTCAGGTTGATATTTTTAGATGCAGGAATGACAGTAACAGTTTACATAAATGAGTCAAATACTATAATAGATTAATGAAGTTATTATCTATAATTTGTGTCTACTCTTTATTTTAAACTGTCTTTATCTGTAGTTCCAAACAACGGATGCCCTTTCTTATACCTGATGTCTGTATTGATCAACTAAAGACCAATTAAAGATCTATAATCTGTGGTCAGCAAATGAACTAATCCCCTTCCTTAGACCTGTTTACTGGATCTCTGATCAATACATTAATCAAAGCCAGCTGATTAAGTGGGATCATTAAGAAATTATGACTGAATGCCCACTGGGCACTAGGCTGACCAGTGCAGGTATTAGATGGTGGTGTTCCTTTGATGTTTCTGTACCTGGTTTCTGCATTGTTATTGGGACAGATTTTTTTCAATAAATTGAAGCTTCTCGGACCTCTGTAATTGTGAGGCAGGTGTGTTTGCTTTATGAAGCCACATTGGTCAAGTTTAAAAAAAAAAAATAATGGAAAATTATTTCATATTGTGGTAGTTTTTCTTTGATGTTTTTTTGGATTGCTAAGTGGTTTAAAGTATACTAAAGACATTTGTTATTTCTGTACTGTTTCTTGGTATCCAGAAAGATTAGATGCTGCAAATTCTTGTACCATTGTGAGTGACACTGTGTTCAATAAAAAACTTTGTTATCCATAGAGTTTGATCAATAATGTATGTCCCAACTTTCCAAATGCCAAAGAAGTTTTCATTTTTTTAGTGAGTCATACCAATTTTCACAGCTTTTTTGCATTAATACCAAATGGAGTCCTTTTATCTGAAGGGCCTGTGGTCTTTTTCACTGGTTGTGTTATTAGTTTCAGTGTAAATGATCATCAATGTGTTGAACTGTGCTGAAGCTTGCATTGCACATTCAGTCCAAATGAGCATCTTGACAATTTTCAACTTTAGGTATTGAAATTCAAATTGTAAAGGAGCACACATTCCCAAGCTGTGGTCTCTCATAGTTAATACTGTATGGTCAGTGGATGACCATACTTTTCACATAATTAGTGGGGACTTGCTGAGCAGCACAAACACCCAACTTGCATACAGGTGAGAATATCACACCTGAGGACATGCTATCAACAATGAGCACAATGGGGGCTGGTAAAAATAACAGTGCCTCAGCTTTACCCCTCACTGTTGAAGGAATCAACTTTTCCCATATGTTGATTGCTTTAAGTACCAATTATTTTAAAGAAGTTAATATTTGGGATATCTTTGTTCGAAAGACAGACTGTAGTTCCTGGAGGTGTAAAGGTCAAGTTGAAGAGATTTGTTCATATATGACCACATACTGTTATTTGCTCTTATTGGCAATTTATACTGTAGTGGGGGTGTTTTATCTCATAGCTAGGGGATAACTAGGATTTCTCTGTAAATAGAAGAACTTTTTTAAGGACAACAAATTGTAACTAAGGGCTTGATAATGTTTCTAAAATAGGACTCTTTAAATATATATATACCTATTTTTAATTCATCTGTTTTGATATTTAATAAAGTCAAGATATCTTTTTATAGTCTTCTGTTTTGACATGGTATAATGGACACATTTAACAGAGCATCCTATCACTCTTGAGATGCCGAGAATTAAAACTTTATTAGGCTTCCATATGAATATATGCACATATCTCTAGGTAAATAAGGTAATTTTTTCTGTGAAATCGGGAAGGTGAACTACAGTCCACCTCTGGTGTCCCTAAGGCATCTAAGGGAACACAAAGGTTCACTTTAGGGGACATACACGCACCAGCTGAAGAGGTGAAGATAATTACCTTTGTTTTTTTGTCTGAAAAAGGGGGATTATGTTTTCAGTTGACCCAGGTCACCGTGCGCCAATGAAGGCTTCGGGTCTCTTTGATCTTTTATCAGAACAAAATACTATAAGGAAACAGAAGGGGACAACTTGAGGATGAGAATGACCTCAACAGCTGAAAAAAGTTATGATCATTAGACCCATTTCATTACAAAAGGAAAAGATATTTGTGGCTGACATGGGTCATGCCAACTATCATAGAGGTAGACAAGGTCATTGCTGGAATAATGGATCCTTATGAGAAGCATTTAGGATCCTCAATGATGCTTTTGGCACACCTTTGTTACAGTATGGAGACTGATGGTTTAGATATCCAGCTGTGTCAAGGATGTACATGCAACATGCCTGAGCTTCTTGTTTCTATTGCAAATTGTAAATTCACTGAAATAATATTAAATATTTGTGTTTTGAAGACTGCTACTCATGCATATATTGCTACTGTTGATGTTTTTAAAGAGCTGTAAGATGTGCTTTGTATGGTTTGTCGATTGAAATCATAGGATAGAAGGCACAACAATCTGAGGTTTAGAGAATGGATGGTCGTCTTCTAGCTGCCCCCTGAATGGGTCATCATAAACATATTTTGGCATTTATACAGAATCTTTAAATGAAAGAAAATGAGCGTGTAAGTTAAAAATTTAATTGCATGTGAAAGGCCAAATAGCTGGGAAGTTATATGTACATGTATGTATCATAGGAAATCAGGGGCGACAGTAAGTGCTCTCTCCTAGGGTAAGCATATCCTACTGATCTGGTACCACCCACCACTCATATAAATGTATCTTCTATTTTCTATTATAAAGCAGAAAAGAAACAACAATGTTGACTGAAGGGCAATAATTTGGAATATTCAGACAAAAACTGGATAAGGGATACTGAACTTTGGTATTTTAAAATTGTTTGATCACACTTTGAAACTGTCCATCAATGTGTCTTGGTTGTTAAATGTATGAATGACATATTTGGAGTCGGGTCAGATAGGGTCAAAGAAAGTTCCGTCTGTTTTACATGGATGATTGAAATTGGTATAGGTGATGTTTTAAAATGGTAATTGTTTAACTATATTTTATTTGTGTGTGACAGAAATATCATTACCTTTAAGCATTGTCTTAGAAGAAACACCCCCTTCTAACAATATGTCCTCCTTTGAGTGACCTTAATGAGGTTATTTTGGGTCAAAAGCATATGGGGGGTTATTTTGGTATTTCTGTTTTGAAAACAGTTCAAATGGCAGGGTTCATCAGAAATATCTTATGACAAAAGAATCTTTCTGGATTGACATGGGTCAAAGTGAACCTTAACCCACAGGGTCACAGACATGGGGAGTCACGTTAGGAATTCCTTAAAGGTGATATTTGAGGGGTCACAGAAGGTGGTGATTG
This sequence comes from Haliotis asinina, assembly GCF_037392515.1. Taxonomy (NCBI): domain Eukaryota; kingdom Metazoa; phylum Mollusca; class Gastropoda; order Lepetellida; family Haliotidae; genus Haliotis; species Haliotis asinina. Next base: position 18,896,873 of record NC_090287.1, on the reverse strand, counting down.
AGACATAGATACTTCAGTCAGCGATTATCAGAAGCTTTGGGTTGTATACTTTAAATTAAGGCAGTTCATTCGTGGTTTGTGGGACTGCTTGCATTGAGAGAAAATGAAATTACAGTCATATCATGTTAGAAATAATCTGGCTTCATCAAATGCTTGACACTTGATACCTACTATTAAAGTTATATTGATGAGCATGACCTGTCACTTTGAACTTTTGCATTCATGTAAAGAGCTGTCTCAGTGTAGTTGGCAACAATTGTCAAAGTTGTGCCTATGACTGGCTTTGAAATGAATTACTTCCATGCAGCATTTAAATGTTGATAAATATTTTAAATATGTCAAATGAACTCTATAATTGATGATCTTTTCATGTAGATGATAATGAGGAGTAAAGTTTAGTCTGAGAAATATTTTGATGTCTGTTTTTGTGTTGCTTGTAGTCTTATGAATGCCATGTTTTTGCCATGCCAATCTTGAATACCCATTGTTAAAAATTGTGGATGACCCATTCACAATATAAGCCATTAAGGTTCAGTAGGTTTGAATGTGTAGGAAATGTGATTAATGCTTAAAGAACATGTTGGTTATGCCATTGTCACGGTGATTGAATGCCTTTATGGAACTGGAAAATATTTTACGACTCTTTAGAACAAGTGCAAGGTTAAATAAAGGTTATGGAAAAAGTTAAAACCAGTGCTGCTTTTGGCAATATTCATTTCATATCTTGGCACGGGACATGAGAAATGGGCTTCACGCATTGTACCCATGTGTAGAACTGAAGTCAGGTCTTCAGCATTAAGAGCAAATGCTTTAACCACTAGGCTACCCCACCCCCTTCTTTGTGGTATAAAATGACTTTCCAGATGCAACTTTTCACCTTGATGTTGAAGATGCAGCATTTTGAAATACTTTTTATCTCTTTCCAATAATCTGGAGTGATTACTGGAGTGACACACAGGTTGGAAATAGGCTACAAATACCTTTCAGTAATCCATTAAACCCTATCATCATTATCAGTTCCTTGCTATCATTACATCCATGACTTTCAAATCATCAAAGACACATTTTGACCATGCTACTGTGATATCTTTGAAAACTAGCATCTGTGGTGTTGTTCCCCTCACAACTGTTTACATTAGGTCTGTATCACGGCTCCCACATCTTGTTGTAGATAGGCAGAGAGTGGTTTATCTTTCAAGTATGTATATATCTAGCCACAATAACTCTGTCAAGCACCTGGGCATCTGCCTCAAGTCTGTGAGGTGACAAGATGCTGTCACCGGCTGTCAGAAAACGGCATATGTTGCATATTGTGAAACCTTTTATCACCTACATCCAATCTGGACATGGCTGTTAGAGTTAAACTGTTGTACAGAGGGATTAGTGATATGTTTGTAGGTAATACCCATTTACTGATTTATCAACATATTTATAACTGACAGAAACAGTACTTATGCATGATAAGTGGATTGATTTTCATTATAAATGTGAAATAACTTGAATACTATATGATACATGCTAAACTGTAACATCAACTAATTCATGCTCAACTACCAATAATATGTTCTTAAATTTCAAATCATTTATGGTATGTGATATGTTATTGGGCAAACTGGAAATTATCTTTGTCCATATTATGCTATCATATTTTCAGATATATGATTTTGGTTCATCATAAAAACATCTAGTCAGAGTGTCTTAATTTACCTTTAGTGTTTCAATAAAGGAAAATGTGTAAAAGAGTCATGTTCAGTAATTGAAAAGTGTTTCGTTCATCTATCAAGGGGAAGTGTGTTTTTCAGAAAGCTTGACTAGTACGTTTTCCATGTGAATGCTACTGCCCAGGGGTAGCTTCTCTACATGACCGCTTTCATCTTCTGTACACACTGCCCAGTGTATGGGCTACTTCAAAATCACAGCTCCACTTACAACAATAAGTGTCATGGAACAATCATAAGTTGTTCTTTGTAGATCCCATTATCTTCATACAGTAACATTATACACCAACGCCTGTTAGATTGCCCTCCCAACAACTAAGGCTGCAGCTCTTGCAGGTGCTTTGCCCTTTCAGCAACTGGACATGTGCATTTAGTCTCCAGGAAATTGCCAATTACTCACATGTTAACAAATGTTAGCGGATTTGATGCTGAGCTTGAGCGTGCTGAAACCTGAATCCTTGTGTCCAGGATTTAGAAGGGCTTTAAAATGCGTTTACGTTGGCCTGGAGGGGTGGAGTGTGTGCAGTGTCTAGCGTGTTTCTAAAGTACACCAACCGCTGTAAACAGTCCCAGAGGTACAGATAAGCTGTGTATCTGAATTAATTCTGCTAATATATTTGTGAAAGCTCAATTCCTCATAAGTCTGTTACATACAAGTGTGCTTGAAATTTTGTAAATTCTCTACCTGTGTGATCTTACATACCTGCAAAAATGTCAGATATTAGCCCTACATCCAGTAAATCAATAAAATAACTGAGGTAAATTCAGAGGTTTTTTTTTCAGCAAATGAACTTGGCAAACTGGGGTCTTTCTTATCATTTCTTATATTACAAATCAAATATAAATATAAAACATGTAACACAACTTTCAAACTTTATCATATTTTTATAATTACTGGAAAATGGCAGTACAGGCAAGTGAGTTTCAGTGAGGTGAGTATAATGTGTTTGGTTACTCAAAGGAAAATTAGGATACCCAATTGAGATGAACACAAGCGAGTACATGACTCTATGACCCCAAAAGTTATCTGTAGCTCCGAAAGACCAAGTATTGTTCCAGGTGGCATGTATTCATGCAATACTCAAACACAACATTCCTATTCTCCTGAAACAGTAACTATAGTAATATGGAAGAATCAAATGGTCCTGACATTTTTTGAGTATTTTAATAACAAGACATGAAATGGTTAAATCAGTATATCCACTCAATTTGTGTATGTATGTGTTGTTATATTATTTATTTTATTTTTTTATAGGTTTTTGACAACTCAAAACTATTGAAACTAATATTTGGAAACCATTTTATACTTTCATCCTTTACACATAGAAATATCAGAAGCTTGACAATTTCATTATTTGATCATACTGTTATGAAAGGATTCAATTTTTGAAGTTTCGTCTTATTTCTTATCAAGGGTCAGCATTAAAGATTTAATTTCATCACCTTTTTCACATGGAAAAAAAACAACCCTTCCAAAATATTATTTTCTACTTAAACTGCTCCTGAAAAGAATGTTAATTAATCTGCCGAATTTGTGAATTTTTTTACAAATTCCTCAGTTTGATAAGCTGAGAAAATTGCTTTGGTTATTACAAGTTTTGAAACTTTTTCAAAAGGTTTATGGGTATCAATCATGTAGTGTTAACTGGGAAAAAGTAAAAGACTGATAATGAAGAGTGTTTTATGGTGTTAATAATAGGCTAATAAGAACAATATATCCTGATGCACAGGTGATGTTTTATGTATGCTTGATACCTGTAATTAAATGTGTCCCTTGATAATAGAAAATAAGAAAATTTGAGCCCATCATGATATTTCCTTGACAGATGGCTTCAAAGGAACGTTTTTAATGTTTGAGAAATCTTTCCAATTTGATCAGTTTGTTTTGTATTTTCCAGTTAATGGAATTTCCTCACAAAATGTCATCCATCAAAGTGAGATATATTTCTTGTGTTCTTCAAAGAAATCTATCAGCATCATACACAGGCATTTTCAATGTTAATAGAACACAGCTGTTTGTGATTGTAAATCATTCTGATAGAAGCATTTTTTGACTGATGTAAAATTTCATCATAGAAAATGATATTATGATCATATCATGAACATTAAAAAAGTTTGGTTCCAGTGATTCGTAAAATTATGGTGTAGAAATATTACTCTGTTAATTTTGTTAAATATACATTGACCTCGATACTGTGTTGGCAGATGGGTAATAAATTGAATATTCTACCTCCAAAAAAATTGCTTTTGTGTCTTCTGAATATTGTCTCTGGGAAAGAAGTTTTAATTTATGCTTCAGAAAGTGCAGGCAGTTTGATAGTCTAGTGGTGTTGCTGGAATATTGCTAAATGTGGCATAAAAACAAACTCGCTCACTCAAAAAGTGCATCAAATTGGTGCAAAAATTAGAAGTACATTTTGATATTCCATGAAGATCAGGGTTAGAATTGATATTCAGTAAACCATGCTTGTCGTAAGAGTTGACTAACAGAATGGGGTGGTCAGACTCACTGACTTTGTTGACACATGTCATTGTATCCCAGTTGCATAGATCGATTCTCATGCTGTTGATCACTTGATTGTCTGGTCCCGAATCATTTACAGACCACTGCCATATCACCAGAATATTACTGAGCATGGTGTAAAGTTAAACACTCTCTCCCACTCAAAATTTTGAGTCAAGAAATTGTTTCCAGTGGTAGGATCCATTTAGACACTTGAAAATTTAACACAAACTTCACTCAAGGTTGATGACCTGGCAGATGAAAAGTCTAAAATTTCATGAGCTTACCAAATTTGTTTTGATTGGGCAAAATGGCCCAGCAATCAAGATGAAGGCTTAATGGAGCTAGCCCACTTTAAGCTTTGTTCATATACCTGACTTTCGTGATTGGCCTTTTAAATGTTCGTGTTTGATGATGCATACAGGAACACAAGATAGGAACATAGACACAACTGTTCCCTAATGTTTTCATGATGTTTAGCGATTATCTCTAAATGTAGGACTCAGCTGTAAATAGAGCAAGGTAAAATTGTTTTGCTTGGTTCAATCTGGGCTAAATCATCACATCAGGTTGATTCTTTGAAGTATTTTGGCCCATCATCTTCTATTTTTGCTAAAGATAATAATTCAGATGAAGAAAATATGTCAGCATATTTCAGACCTTGTTACATACTAATCAAGTGGCCATTAATTAACATGATGATTAGCCATGGAACTAAGTTTTATGCAGTCACTTTAGTAACTGATGCATGTAATTACAATCTTTAGAGAAAGCCTTACATCACCAGTATGGATAGGAGCTGATTATGTCAAATTGCTGCCGTGACCCAAATACCGCCTTCCAGGAAGCACAGTTCTGTATGAAAGCTTCTCTTATGACACTTATCTTTAGAACATAAGAAGTGTTATTCCTTTAAAAAGCCATTCTAAGTATATTTCTGTCGTTTTCAACATGTCTGTGCAAGGTATACCCTCCAAAGCATAACTTGTGTTAAGGCATATTGCCATCAACTGCCATCAGTAATGATTAGATTTGTACAGTAAATATGTCCTTAATAATGATAAGAGCTCAGGTACTTTATGTTTTGATGGAAACATTTCTTGCCATCCGTCATACTTGTCAGGTATCTCTGAATTATCCAACTACAGGTATCGGCTTGGCGCCAAGCTGGCAGTGTCCCACTACAGGCATTGGTAAAGCTGCAGGATTAGTTTTATTAATGACAGCGTATAGAGAACCCTTGTTATTAAGCTGGATTAAAGAACTAAATCTCTGATCTTATCTGTAATAATTACTGCTGAAAGGAATTCTTTTTGTACAATAACTGATGTCCTTAACTTAAATTTAACTTTAAATACTTTCCAAGGTAAATCATTTCAGTTCTCCTTTGCAAGTGATGGCACTGATTCATAGCAGACTGACTGAGTTTAGTTTTACGTGGCTTTTAGCATTATACCAGCAACATAACAACAGAGGAACACCAGAAGTATGCTTCAGATGTTATACACAGGTGGGGAATCGAACCCGGGTGTTCAGCATGACAAGCGAGCACTTTAACCACTAGGCTACCCCAGCGCCCTGATTCATTACAGAATTTGTATGTACAAGACTTTGGATTTCTAAGACTCCAGAGAAACGAGACATCATATGTATGTGCATTCTTTACTGATTTGCATAAATAAACTATATTTGTATGCAGTAAAATCCATTTGTACTTTTTGTAAGTAAAAAGACAATTTGATGTGGTTGCAGCTGAAAAGCTACTTGCATTTCAGTCGCTCCTTTAATGTTTGTGTTTTATGTTGTGAAACTGTTTAATCTGCTGTAACAATAAGGTGAGGTGAGACATAGTATTTGTGGAGGTTTGTGCCTGGTTACTGTGACATTCAATGATGGAGCACAGCATGCTTGACAAATGCAAATATTGAACCAACGGTCCAGGCTTTTATTGGATTTCTCCCATGTGTGTGCTCAGGAATTGTTTTCTGTGAAAATTGGAAATTTCTCCAGGAAAGGGTGCCACCTTGGCAAATTTGAATTTTATCAATGTTACTAAGAGACTATGCTTTGGCAAATACTTCTTTGTGTGCATGTCTCAGGCTGAAAAGCCATGCTGACTTTTTTGAGACTCCCTTCCCTGCGGCACTGTATTGTTTGTAGTTAATGGGCTTTCATAGTTCTGATTAAGTCCACTGATGCACCAACTGAACCAAAGGCAACTGTTACATAAGGGCAGGCGTTATTGCAAATTGTGAATCTAATTCGTGAATGGGATGTAGGGAAATTGATGTTATAAAATTTGTTGATGGAAAATAGATGGAATCTTGTGTTCATTTACAGCTTCATTGACATTGCTTCACTTGTCCGTGTGCCCCAGGGATCTGCATTATTAGGAGGGTTTGGTCAAGGGATTCCAATTTTCTGCCAGGCTTAGAGACTCAGTTACATTTGAGATAACCATGGACTTTGATGTGGCACTCCCCTCCTCACTCTGAAGTTAATACATGACAAATATATATGTCAGCTTGCTTTGTGAAGTCTTGCTGTACCCATTTTTATTATATGCTACTCTAGGAGTGTTTGTCCTGTTACCTGATGCCTCAATTTTTAGAGTTGTTTTGCAGACACGTTCAAATAAATGTGACAAAACTACTTCCATTATCAATAGAATTTTCTGCTAAGGGTGGTGTCTTTTGAACAGATGTGACAATATCATGAGCATGTTTGTATACATTTGTTGTCAAATAGTGATGATGTTTTTGTAAAAAGCCAGGTTGGAGGCACTAATCACAAACACAAGCAAAGTCAAGCCAACTGTCCATCACAGAACAAAGTAAATAAGTCCACACAAAACCATGGACAAGTCATAATGACTATTCCCACTGCGTGCCCATTCACTACTGGGTGAACAGAGGCAGTTGTAAACAAAACCAAAAACATGTCATACTTATGCTTTCATTGTGGGGCAGGACTGAAGGCCTAGAAACCATCCAGAGACAAGGTGCCAAGCCCAGTCATCCATTCAAAGACTGTCCAACTGTTCAACTGATTTGTGACCACACGCCATCACACTTTGTCTAAGTTTGGATGTCTGCTACTGCCATAGTATGAGTGTTATATTTTAGTTCATGCCAGAGATATGGTTTTGCAAATCAAGATGTCCTTATGGTGCTGTATTAGCCTATGCTATTAGATTATACTGACATGAATAAGATTAAGAGATAAAGGTGTACACAAATATCTTGAGAAAAACTATATTCAGATTTTTTAATTCAAAATACACAACAAAGTGAAGTGGTAGGTTGCTTCAGTGATATATTCAGAATAACAAATTGAGTAAAAAGGTAACTATGAACAAAACAAGTAATTATTTTAATCAATTTAATTCTTTTTCATAAATAATGTTTTGGATAATAGAGACGGAAAACATCCAGCAGAAATATGTAGTATCTTCTGTGTAAAATATACAAGCTATGAGATCACTGTATATGGTGATAATAAGACATGATATAATTTCTATTTACACCAAATAGGAGATGTGGCATGTATCACATTGCTTACTGTATCTATTGAAAGTCATGTGTGTATGCTTTGATGAAAGAAAACACCAATATATACCATGGCAATCAAAGCATCTGTAATGTCACATACGGATGCCATGATGTAAGAAAGCACAATCATAGATTTCTGTAATTGTTCAAGGGACTATGTGTGGTCATCTGATATTTATTTTGCAGAGCCTTGACAAAATCTGATGACTGGGTTAGATTTGTGAAGTCCATTTTCTGGTGTCTCCCACCATGAAATTGCTGGAATATTGCTAAAAGCAGTACAACCCACTCATGTTTACCCATGTTGGAAATAAAACCCAGGCTACCAGTGTGATGAGTGAATGCTTAACCAGTGGGCTACCCCTACCCCTGATTAACATGATATTTCTGTCCATCAGTCTGCACAGAGGAATAGTCCAGTAGTTAAGTCTCCACTGGGCACACACAGAACACTCCACATACACACAGCACATGAGGCTAATTCTAGGCATTGCCTGCTGTGATGAGGCTGTCGAACTGGTAAATTATTTTGTATGAAACCCGCTCATTAACTGATCAATACTGCAATATGTAAGCATACTCACTGAAAAAACAAAAAAACAAAGAGAAGTAAATACTGCCAGGTACAGCACATGTTAAGCTGAACGGCCTGCATCTCTGTTGTATTGATCCCTAGCTATCAATGAGAATTTATACATATATTTGCATGCTCAGCCATCTGGACAATGCTGTTTTAAGACAGACAATAGCATGTCTACTCACATGCAGACAGCAGTTCAATCACACACATTCGATGATACAGTCTTGTAATGACATTAACGCACTAAAAGACTATTTGGAAATTTAAATAAATCAAGAATTTGCATAATGAAAGGAAAATTAAATATCAGCAAATGTATATTTAGGACAAATAATTGGTTATTTTATCTATATTAAGGTGAGGCTATGCCTACAGTTAGATATACCATAACTCATCTGCTGGTTTCTCATGTATGGTTAGCCATTACTTAGAGAGCTATTGAATCAGCTTTATTATTAGTAACAACACATGATGTCAGCTATTTGCTGCAGCAAAGGATACCTGGATAATACACAGGTGTGATTACACCTCAGGATGTGCCTTTCTTGTTCTAGCATTTCAGTTGATTGGGATACTCACTTTGAAGGAGCCTCAGCATCTAAGACATGAACTTGTTGTGGTAAGTTATATTGACCATTGTTTATAGGTAATATGTTCAACAGGTGACAACGTCCTGTGGAACGGTTTTGGGAAAAAATAAGTTGTTGTCTCTCTAGAAAAGCTTAATATTTGTTTTGAGAGTATGTGCTAGTATGTGTTAATCCTGATTAATCTTTACTGTTTAAAGTATTATTGATATTTGAAAGGAAAATCACTTAACACGTTTTGCAGCCAGATTTTCTCAAGGAACACCTGTTGGACATTTTCTGCAAAACTGGAGGACAATTTCATTTTTTTTTTAAAGTTAATGCACAGAGAGTTTATTCTGTTTGAATAATTTGGGTCTGATTTTTGCAGCTGTACAATACAGTGATGCCACTGAAACGCAGTTTGTCTGATGTGGAATCTATTTATGTAAGCTTATGCAATATGGTATTGGGATCTGTTTACAGCTTGGCTTTACAGCAATCACACTGTCTGGCTGCAAACATAGTGCTCACAAGAGTTATGGAACATATAGCTAAACATCATAGGCTATGATAATTATTCCAAACTACAATCTTACTATTAGTGGATCTTTTTTATTCTCAAATACATGTTGCAGAACAACATGTGAAACTAGATTTGACAGATATATGATGAGGATGAACCTCGAACTTTGGCATACACTCTCAAACTTCATTGAGATACAAGGAAGTGTGTCCAGCCCTAACACATAGACTAAGTGAAGAATATATATATATATATTGTGTCCCAGTGGATGCACAATAATATTCATTACACCATATTGTTGACTGAAATAAATGGTTCCTGTGAATATGATTATTTCAACTTAAAGTACAGTATACTATACAATTTCATTACATAACACAGCCTTGTAAGGACTGTTGAAATATGTAACCTAGAGTCCAGCAGGCATCATTAAACCTTTCTCTAACACGTGATTTAATTACAAAATAATGACAGAAAAGAGGAAAGATAATAAAGATGACCACAAAGGACTGACCTAATTCTGAAAATATACCCACATTCAGGATTCAACAGATACTCTCAATGATCACAATTGATGACTTAAACTGTCAGGACATTTTTAGGGAGTAGGGCATATGTACTTGTTTACAGCCTACTGCTAGGAGGGTGTACAACATAGAGTATGTGAGGTATATCTCATGTACAAAATATTCTTGAATGTAGGTAGTTTTTATCAGATGTAGTATGTATGTAACACTTGAAAGGCATAGAGACTGAAACCAGAGGGATCATTTTGCAGGAGGTACATACTACAGCCAGTTGACCTAACTTGCAGCCGAGTAACACAAAATCTAATAATAATTACAAAATAATTGTTCACAGTCATATGAAATTGACAGACCAACGCTGATGATTTGTCTAATAAAAATTTGGACACCCACATAAAAATGTTGTTTAGCAAGTGATTATTATTTTGTGGTCACTTTCCACTATTTTTATATGAAGGGTGGCCACTTGCCGATAAAAATTGGTTTTGTAACTTTTAGATTCTGTGTTAGTGAGTAATTCACTGGTCTCAAATGAAATCAAATGGACTGTAGCTCTTATTCACTGAAACTGCAGTAGGCACAGGAATCAGTAGGTGCATTTAACTAGTGATCAGCAGACATTGTTATCCAGAAGACATGGAGTTGTTCTTGCCACATGGAGTTGTTCAGTAGGTACTTCTTACCTCTTGAACCTGTTCAGTAGGCACCTATTACCATATAATTCTGATCAGTAGAAACCTATCACTGCATAACTCTGATCAGTAGGCACCTGTCACCACATATTTCTGATACGTAGGCACCTGTTACCACATACTTCTGATCAGTAAGCACCTGTTACCACATACTTCTAATCAGTAGGCACCTATTACCACATACTTCTGATCAGTAGGCACCTATTACCACATAATTCTGATCAGTAGGCACTTCTTACAACTTGATGCTGACAAGTAGGCATTGTTAACCTGAAGAGATTACATCACCTTTCATGTCATTGTGTCAAACTGTCGACAATGAACAGTTTTCATCTGACAGAACCAGAGTAGGTATGTCATATCACGTGGAACTGACCAGTAGGAACTAATGGTTAAAAGAAAGAGAAATAAGGCAGCTCTTTCACTTTCACTCAACAGATTTTATTGCATGAAAAAAAAAACAACATACAGTAGACAAACTTTATCAGGAAAAAATGGACACATGCTAATTTTTCACTTTCAGAGTAACGTGGTAGCAGTGTTGTTAATGTAAGGAAATATCATTAGTGGACTTTTAAATCAGAGAATAATTATTTGTTCACACTGGTTCACATTGCTCCCCCTTCTCCTAAAGAAACCCTATTTATTTCAGCATACAGATGCACTGTAAACATCATAAAATTGTGAAAAAGTGTTTAAAAAAACATCACTTTCTTACTGATATTTATGTATCTCTACAGAAAATACAGCAACCAAACAAAATCAGTAAGTAGCACCAAACCTGCTTTGTATATGTTTGTACTGTTACTACCTTATGCACTTGAAGGAACATACAAATTTTAGTTACAGTGACCTGCTGTTTTGAATAGTACATTATAACCAAGGCTTGGAGCTCTCTTAGCACTAAGAAAGGCATAAGTTAGTGTTACTATATGGTACTTACGACTATCTTAGCACTAAGAAAGCTTTGCAAATCTAGGCCCAGAACTGTACTTGATATATGTACAAATTTTCCTAACATCATGATTTAGATGCATCAGTTCAGTGGCCCGGAAGTACTTGGAATGTAAGTATCGGTGTTTCAGATCTGCTAGATAGACATTGTGGAATATTTGTACTTCTTCGCAATACTGGAAAGTGCAATTGCTTTCAGAGGGAATTGGCTTTATTGGCTTCCTAGAGAGTTTTTATGGAGTTACTAGAACTATTTTGCTTTTGTGAAACTATATATACTCTCTTCCTGTATGCAGTTCGACTTAGCTGAAGATGTTTGTTTAGGAAGTACTTACATAGCTCCAATTATCTGTATATCTTGCATTCATAAGCCAGCCGTTTGAATCATGGCAGCGCTACTGAGTACTGCATTGTAAAGCCTAAAGAGACAGGAACTCCTGGTGTAGACATTTGGCTGCATTTCTTCTTGATCTCCTGTGGACATTCAGTTGCAGAATACATGAAGTGACCTCAGGAATGTGCCAGAGAAAGGATATAGGTGGTCCTAATGGCTGCTCACTGGAGAGAGAAAGACGAGCTTGAAATGGCCAGCTTCAGATGATGGCAGAGAGTTATCTCCCCATAGGGCCACATAATGTAATGATATAGGACATATATGGGGACATATATGGGGAACTTTAGTAATTCTGCTCCAATGTTCTTTGGAAGGTGATGGAAATAATGGCTTGGTATACCAAGACTTGGTCTCATTCCACAGGTGACATCCTTTCCATGTCCCTTTGCCAACAGGAAGAACCTATACATTCATGTGGACAAGGCAAAAGGCAAATATTATAGATGACAACTTCATCTTTATTGTATGGGCCTGTTCATTTCCCCTTCATCAAGTGTTTGTTCTCTTGCTGTTCAATCAATTAGTGCAATCTGTGGTTGGAATATTGAATTATTGGCAAAAAACTTCAAAGAGTTTGTCAAAGTAATATGTTGTTTATATTACCTTGGGTTAATATATAATGCCTGCAGTATAGAAGCACAAACAATAACCTGGCAATTTCTCCTATGTCATACTTTCATGATATGTGTTCATCTTGCACAACTTTGTGTAAACTGTCACACTGCAGAAAATAAACAAGCTTGTAACAAGGTAGCATGAATCAGCTTGTAAATTCTGTTGAATATGTATGTGTGAGGTGAAATAGGGTTTAACGAAGTACTTAACAATATTTTGATCATGTTACAACATTCATGCATGTGTATGTGTGACAGCTTGTACTAGCCCAGGCTTAGCTGTTTTTCAGTGCCATGTTGCAGTTAAGCATGATTCGTTTACCCTACTGATATGTGTGAGCGAGTGAGTTTAGTTTTGCTCGCACTCAGCAGTATTCCAACTATATGGTGGCAGTCTGTAAAGAATCGAGTCTGGACCAGACAGTCCAGTGATCAACAGCATGAGCATTGATCTGCACAAATGGGAACCAATAACATGTCAACCAAGTCAGCAAGCATGTCCACCCTATCCCGTTAGTCGCTTTTTATGACAAGCATGGGTTACTGAAGGCCTATTCTACCCTGGACCTTCATGGGTCCCTTTAGGTATGATACGGCTGGGGAGCAAACCCACGACCTTTCTGGTCGGTGCTATAACCTCTACACCATTGAGGTGGTCAAATATAATGGCTATAACCTCTACACCATTGAGGTGGTCAAATATAATGGACAAAATAAGTTGGCGATATCGGTATTTTTATGACTGATATTTTATCAGTATGTCAATGAATAAACACATCATTTTTCATAAGTTAAAAATTTGCTAATATCCCTATTTTTGTCCAGTATATGTATGCACTGTGTATGCAATATGTACGTATATTGAGTGTGCATCACGTTATCCAGCAAAACTGTCTGTGTCATTCTAACCTGCAAATAAACCAACAACAGACACAACATCTTGGTGAGTATCATCGGATGTCCGCACAACATTTGATGGCTGTGTTTTCCTGCTCATAAACTCTGCCATTTCTTTGGATTTCGTTTCCCTAGCGCTGACTGATTTGAAGATGATAGGTCACAGTTGCAGATAAATCTTTTGATCTGAACATGCAGTTTGAAATACCTATCATACCAAATTCTATTTTGAGTCGTTATGGCCTTGCAGACATTTAAACATGTTCCTGTTTCACTCTGGGAGTTTTACAAGAAATACACTAGATATTTCATATCACAAGTATGTAATATGATGTTCATGGTTTTCCAAGATAATTTGAAAGTTTCTAGGAGGGCACAAATGTCCTTCTAGGGAAGTACATTTTGTTGTGCGGAATGTGCTTCCTGGTTTGTCAATACCACACCCGTATTGGTTTCATCAGGTCAGCATCACACCCATGTGGGTTTCACCAGATCAGCACTACACCCATGTGGGTTTCACCAGATCAGCACTACTCCCATGTGGGTTTCACCACATCAGCACTACTCCCATGTGGGTTTCATCAGGTCAGCATCACACCCATGTGGGTTTCACCAGATCAACACCACACCCATGTGGGTTTCACCAGATCAGCACTACACCCATGTGGGTATCACCAGATCAGCACTACTCCCATGTGGGTTTCACCAGATCAGCACTACTCCCATGTGGGTTTCATCAGGTCAGCATCACACCCATGTGGGTTTCACCAGATCAACACCACACCCATGTGGGTATCACCAGATCAGCACTACTCCCATGTGGGTTTCACCAGATCAGCACTACTCCCATGTGGGTTTCATCAGGTCAGCACCACACCCATGTGGGTTTCACCAGGTCAGCACCACACCCATGTGGGTTTTACCAGATCAACACCACACCCATGTGGGTTTCACCGGATCAGCACTACTCCCATGTGGGTTTCATCAGGTCAGCACCACACCCATGTGGGTATCACCAGATCAACACCACACCCATGTGGGTATCACCAGATCAACACCACACCCATGTGGGTTTCAGCAGATCAACACCACACCCATATTTATTTCGTCAGATCAGCACCACCCCCATGTTTTCACCAGATCACCACCACACCCATATGGGTTTCATCCTTTTGACATAACTCAAAGAATGTTGTACAAAGTAGTGTACAACTCACTTACTCCCTTAATTTGTAAATGCCAAGACACATATCACAGAGCTTACCAACAACTTGAAGTTCAGGTGCTCTGACATTGTGTGATTTGAAATTATTGTAAAATAATATGTAGTCTTTAAAGTAATGAAATGTACTTGTACTTTTAGGAGACAGTAAGTCTTAATACCCAAAGTCACATGTCAGTATAAGTCTACAGTGAGTTATAGCCAGCGCAAGCCAATGGTTAGCCCTTTTGTGAAGCATTCCTGGAGTAATTGATGCCAGTTTCCCTCTTTCCTATGTGTCTCTAGGGGCTCCCTATCTCCAAGAAATCAGAAAATATTCTAATGATTTGTTGACCAGAAATAAGATAAATATTTACTGCTTAACAGTCCGGTGAAAAAAGTCCCTACTTTAGTGTGCAGGTCTCTGTGTGTGATTCTATCAGTTGTGAAAGTAGTCTGTCCAAGTGCATGTTTGTGGTTTTGTCATGCAAATGTACTAAGATGGCCAGAATGATCTCAGAAAAGTGATAGAATGCCAGAAATGTTTTTTGATTGATGATAACTCCTAGAAAAGAACAAATGTTTTGTATTAACAGTACATTCATTTTTAAAGACCTTTCAGCAGTTTTTATACCTGAAAAATATTGGGGTTGGTGGGTGTGTGTTTCATTTTTATTGAGTTATTATTATTTTTTATTGATTCTTTAAGTTGTAAAGAATTCAGGGAGGTCTGCAAAACATTTTTTCCATTTTATACATTAGTGTAATGTAGTAATGACAAGGAACCGTTAAAAAACATTCTATATCTGCACTACACAAACCAGTTGGTAGAAATGGAATGGTAATGTCTTTGATACAATAACACTCTTAGTCTGATGAAAAGAGACAGAGCACTTTCCAGCACTTTCCACAAACACAAGAAATGTCTGCTTTAACCAACAAATTCTTTGATATAGAAGAGAGACACACAAAACATGAAGATCAACCATGAAAACATGTTCTACTGCCATTTGTCCCAAAGACAGCTCCGGGGCACACATGGTTGTCAACCATCCTGATAGGCATAAGACCTGTGACCGCCATAGGCAGTTTACCAAAGAGTGAGGCTAGGTAGTTTATAAAGTGTTCATCACAGACATGGACATGCAATACCATTCAGAAAGTGGTCAAATGTAGCAAGTTGTATATGGGATTACACTTTCTAAGTAAAGTACAGGTTCTAGTACTTTTGGGAGTAGAGTTCCCATCTGTGAACATGTGCTTTACTGAGAAGGTTTAATCCCAAATACAACTTGTTTCAACACAGACTGATTTTTAATGAAACCCTTTATCAGTAGGTGTAACAAAGTCTCTGGCTTTGTCTGGTCAAGGCTTGATTGTTTACAGTCAGTATAGTTTACTACAGTACTGCTTTGCAGTATGAGGCTACAGACAGTCACTTACATTTTTGTCTATTGCTGGCTATCGGTTGAACTGGACATTCTTGCTTCTTTTGTGAGCACAAACTGCCCTCACTGATTTTCAGCAGATGTGAAAATATACTATGCAGTGAATATGACATGTATCACTCATTAAGGTTGATATATACAAGTATCTTCCCTCAAATATAATATCTTGTCAGCAAGTGATGTTTTATTTATTGTATGTTGTTGAGGGTGTTAATGTATCACCAACCTGTCACAACTCCCAAAGCCTAACAAAGACAGGACTTAAGGGCTATTGTAAGGTTGCACAGTTACACTACTGCATTGCTTGTATATTTTTAGCTTTGCAAATCTCACTTTGATAAAGAAAAAACATGTTCAAGCGAAAAAACTCTTTTTCCTTTAAGCTATTCATGATTAATTGATTCCACTGACAATGAATGACAAACTGAATTCATGAAGGTATATGATTCTCATTTCCAGTGATTGATTTTTATCGGTTTCACAACCTCTTTAACTTTTATGCCTAATGTAAAGGGTTTCTGCAGACAATTATGACTGTTAACAATCTGTTAATGTCAGTGCCTATTATAAGAATTCACATCAGTTTCACGTATAATGAAAATGATAGATTCTGTGGTCCTTTTACATTTGTTTTTTAAGTTTCCTTACATTATTGTCTGCATAACTGTTAACTCATATAAAAAATAAGATAGGAAGTGATATCAGTGTTCGACAAATTTAGAAGTAGCTGTTTACTTTACCTATGGATAATCTATCTGTCCATCGGTCTGTCTCTCTGTCTGTATGTGTGTGTGTGTCTGTCTCAGACTGAGATCAATCTATTTAAGCTCATGCTCACTCTAATATTTATTGATGACAATAGAAAATGAATTACTGCCAATTTGGTTTTACGAATTTACCTCACTCACAGTCATTTTTCAAATTTGTTATATTTCTAGCAGTATGGCAGGAACAGCTATTATGATTAATCAATAGCTGATGCAAAGAGAGTGTTGTTACTAGACGTGTAGAAAGGCAGTGATGGTAGGTGTTGGTGTTTCTCCATCACACACAAGTGTATGTAGGTAATGGTAGATAACTCTTGGCAATCTATTGTATGTAAGACTTACGCACTTTCAGAACAGGGGTTATTGTGATGACCTACTTTTATCTGTGATGTAAACAGTTTACCTGAAGACATATTTAGGAGTGGCATCATGGTCTGTATTGCTATCTCATTATTGACTGGAGTGTGCGAGAGGTTTCTCATTATGTCAAGATGTTTATTTGATACTGAATACACATTAGCTGCATGGTGTTAGTTATGACATATATTGTCTATGTTTCTATGGTTACAATTGTGAATATCCTTCTTATAGTGATAACAGATATATCAGTCCAAGGAATGGTTGCAATTATGAGATGTTTGGCAATATTTCTAGTCATGTGTTAGTTCCTATTCCTGGATGTAGTATTGTGAACACTTTGTGCATGTGTGGATATCCTTTGGACTTACAGGATAGAATTTTTTTTGTTTGGTTTGTTTTTAGGTAATTGTAACATAGATTAAAATGAAACTTGGTATATATGTGTTCCTGAAACGAAGCATTACACAACTTAAGAGAGTAAAAATCAACAAAACTTTTTCCATAATGATAAGACACTTCAAAATTATGTTAGAGTAAATTATTCCTCTCATTTATATTCTGTATGTTTGTAGTGCGTAGATAGATTGATAGATATTTTTATTCCTGTCACACAGCATAAACGGCTGCTAGGTATGGTGTACCTTATTTCTGATAGTAACCCTGACATGCATTAAAATTATATTCTTTAGTAAATTCAGTTTCTTTGTTCCTGACATTATTATACAGTATTGTCATGCAAGAGTTTAATTGTCTGATTTAATAACAGATTTGCATGTATTTGAACTCATAATTTGTGGCAATTCTAGATATGTGATGTATAATTATCATTTTGAATAATTGTTGATACTCATAGTGTATATTTGTAATAGTTAATACTGTGGTGGTGATGATGATTTTCTCTCTTGACATGCTTTCACTATTGTGTTACATTATGATAAAGGTAACCAATTCACATATATCTAAATGTTTCTCTCTACGTTTTGTATTTAATAGGGGAATGTTTACTTCAATCCAAGACTGATTGTTGCATATGTATATTTAATTGCAGATATTGATACATTGTCTCATTGATTGACTATTATCAATAAAAATATTTCCATGTGCCTAGGATGTCTCCATAATACACTTACAGACAAAATTACTTCGTACGGTAAGAATTATGCAGCAATTTCTATTAATCTGTTGTTGAAAAAAGTCAGTATATGTTCACGTTTCGTTGTGGTCTGATGTGCATTTTGTTCCCTTCAGGTGTCTCAGTATTGTAATGAAAAATAACAATGTATTACTGGTTGAGTGTGCCTCATGAAGGTCATTTTAAGCGCTGTATTAAAAAATGTATGTATCCTTTAAAATTGTAGTTTTTATAATGTTAAGCTTCAAAAGAAAATTGATAAATCAATGACCGAGCAAAATTTATCCTTGTGCCACACATGGTGGTCATGTTGATATAGTCGATTACACTTCCTCATAATTCTTGTGGAAATGGTTTGATCATAAATACCATTGTTGCCAAATGTATACGCCCAACACCTGTTACCAGGATATATATCATGATGCACTACAGGTATATAATACAAGGCAGCGTTTATAGGCTTGTTATTGTTTTGTGCATTCTAGGAAGTCAACAATCTGTGTATTCTTTGGCAAAGTTCCTCACAAGGTGTACCGAAACGGTAACACAGAGTTAAAGATAAACACTTAAATGAAGAAATGAGTTGATCATTTGTCAGTGATTGCAATCATTAGGATCTATGCAATTTAGAGTAATTATTGAAAGGTGAGAATGTGTGGAGGCTTCAGTTACACAAGAGGTTGTCATTATTGGTTTAACATTGGCAGCTCATCAATTACAAGCTGGGTCAGATCATGGAGTACCTTACGTCACCGTGACCTCACTGTTAAGGTCAAGATGACCAGATCATAGAGAACCCGAGCTGGAGGAGAGATTCAAATCACATTCATATATATATGTCATCAGGATTAATCTGTATTCATGGATGTTTATGACTGGTTTCTATCTGGTCGTGTTCTGTAAAACCAATCTTGTTGCTGCCATTTATTGTTGGCATTCATGACTACAAAGGGATATGTTTTATCGATATGTTCAATTTGCAACATATTACGATGATGGCAGCTGGCGGAGATGTTGTCAACATGGATAATGATTTCTTGTTTAAACCTCCATTGTCAATGACAGAGCTACCGGATGTCTTGCTATTGCTTCCATTTGATCACAGGGTGTAAATCAAAGACAAAACTGGTACGATTATAAGAAAACCTTGCTGAAAACTGCAAGAGATTCTGCTTAAAGCAAAGTCAGTTGAACAAGTTTGACTATATCATACATCTCAGATGTATCGATATGGAGATGTTCTCTACATGTAGAACATTTGACAGCATTCGAAGACTTTGACTATTTTAACATTGATCAGTTAACTTTTTAGCAAGTGTCATACAACGTTCTTAAAATTTTCTTAAGAAGAGCATTTAGCTTCAAGATTTTTAAAATGTAGATACCAAAGGCTGGAGCAGGAACGTCAGAATCAGAATTTTTGGAAAGTTGAAAAATTGAAAGTTTAAGCAGGGTCGTAGTTAGGCCCGGCAGGTAGGTGGGGCAGCTGCACCAAATCGTCCCCCCTCTCTCTCTCCCACCCACCCCCCACCCCCCCCCACCCCAAATTTTGTTACAGGTTACTTTGCATGCAATTATCGAATGATGCCTATCGAATGATGTTATGATTTGGCAAATCCACATAGAAATTCAGGGTTTCCTCCTGTATAACCAGGGTCTCTGGCATGATGAATAAATGCTTTAACCACTGAGCTACCTCAATGACCCTATTATAATCTAAGTAACTGGTTCTTTTATAGATGATATTCAGAAAACAGTACACTACCAGCTAAATAAATGAAGCTAGGCTTCTGTTCTGATGTTTTGATTGCTAATGTTAATATGTTTGTTGCATTTTACCAAAGCTAATATTACCTTAATTCCAGCAATATGGGCTATTTCTGAAATGTGTACAGGTAGATGTCATGCCCACTGTGAGATGGTAGAACAGTGTGTCCAGCTGCTGCTGATGTTGGAGAACATTTCTGTAAATAGACCTGGTCTCCGCAGTCTTCTTCTCTTATATCATTTACCCAGAAAGACAAGGAACACAAATCCTGTTGTTTAACATCACAGGGAACCTGGAGACTGCTGCTTTGAAATGCAGCCAGAGGTGTGAAGTTCTAGGGTTTTAAGAGCATTGTATTTGTACGGTTTCAGTTTTGCTTTGTTGTAGCTTTTTGAAGTTTTTGCTGTGTCTAGAGGTGGGTAATGAAGGCGTACTTTCAGAAAGTATATCAAAATGAGGTGGCAGTGCCCACAAACTAAAGGTTAGAGTCTGTAAAGGAGCATCATTATCACTGGTACAGTGATGAACCATTTATTGAAAATATTTTTTTTTATTAAACAGTTTAAGTGGATGGTTTGTATCTGTGGCAGTGTTATTAAAATTTCAACACAACAGGACAATTAATATTATATAAATATGTACATCAGTAATATATTATACAGTTTATTACATCTCCATTTATTATGATCAATACTCTTGACCCAGCCACCACCACTCAACAATGTTTGTTGATATGTATGTTTCTGGAGGGCCGACCCATGAAGGTCTGGGATAGAATAGGCCTTCATCGACCCATGCTTGCCATAAAAGGCGACTATGCTTGTCATAAGAGGCAACTAACGGGATCGGATGGTCAGGCTCACTGAAGTGGTTGACACATGTCATCGGTTCCCATTTGTGCAGATCGATGCTCATGCTGTTGATCACTGGATTGTCTGGTCCAGACTCGATTCTTTACAGACCGATACTATATAGCCAGAATACTGCTGCATAAAACTAAACGTAAAACTCACTCACTCATTTTAAAGTGCCATCATTATCTCTCTTTGTCTTGGAGAAAATATTGTGAAGGTTCGACACAGAGTGTATGTATCCTCTGGATAAGTAATTGTTCATCGATTGGTTTTCTGATATGTAAAAGTGTTTAAATAGATTGATGACTTTTAAATCTATCTTCATGATAGTTTCTGCTATGGTTATGAGACCAAGGTTTGGTAACATAACGGAAGAAGGCGTACTCTTCAGTCCCATATAATTGTCATGAAATTTCATCCTGTGACAGGATGTACAAGACATCCATGGAGACCCGGCTTGTGAGATGTGACTGAATTTTATAATTTGGATGGCCTCTGTGATTTGGCAGGATGCATGTTACTGCCCCAGTGAAGTAAGTTATTTTTATATTCTTAAAAGAGTCTCTGATTTGCCTAGTCCTGATTTTACTATTAACAGGCTTTTGATACAGACTGAGTATTGCTAGAAAATCATAATGGGTCATTTCTGGATGATGACATCCTGCAAAATATACATTTACCTTGACCCTTACAGCTTTTTGCAAGTGTGTAAGTTATTACTATTGCCCACAATTTTATTTCATTTAATCTTTCATGCAGGATATAAATGTTTCATTGATGATTAGCTTAAAGAAGTTCCTGCACCTGTACCCCTTGAATCCACAGTACTGTCAAACATTTGCTGGAACCAGAATAGGAATTCCAGTATATTTTCAGAGACAGGTCCTCTTGCAAGACAATTTTCATGGCAACAAGTTTTGGGTGAATGTTGTATTTGAATGATGAAGGAAACATCATGGTGTGTTGAGAGATGGACTTGAAGCAGCAACAGAAAACATGCATGTTTGTGTGTAGAGGTAATGTACATGCTACTTGTACCTGCTTCCTGTATCAATCATTTTTCCTGTGCACAGAAAAACGTCTTTCAACCACACAGGTGCATCAGATTTCACTGCTGTCTTCAGCAGAAATCTTCCTGAGATTGTTTTTCATAACTGGTGTTTCTAATCTCGTTAACATATTTAAAAAGTGACGTTTTCTTAAGGTATTATGTCGTTTTGCCCTGATGGCAGAAATGAATTTTGTTCTGTTATTTTATATTCTGTATTGGTGTGTATGTTGTAAACATATTCTCCCCCATGAAGTATACAGGAATGCATAGATCACCAATCCTTCAATGTGAATCAGTCTCATCTTTTGAGGGGATGGGCCGGTATGCATGTGTCATTTAGTATGGAAACTTTGTCTTTAAGATTTCTCAGGTAGTATTCATAACTATTAAGATCCTATTAAGTTGTGGGTGTCAAAAATATCTTCAATTCTTTTGTCATAAGAGGCAACAATTTGGAATATGCGATTAGACCCGTTGGTTTCAGTGATGCATGTCATTATGTCCCAATTGCATATATCAATGATCATGATATCAATCCTAGTCATATACCCTGAATACTCTCCAAAGTAGGAGAATTTAAAAAAAAATACACTTAAGATTAGGGTAGTGTATTAAGATGGCCATGCAGTTCAATGAGGCAGCTTGTAGGGATTATTTTTTCAATTCATTACCATTAGCAGGTTTTGTTCAGGTTACCCACTGAACTTTATTCTTGTGACAGAGACATCTAGACAACTTTCAGCAATATATACAAGCTTGATGCTTAAATAGTAAAATTGTGCCTCTTTTTGGAGATCATAGTCAACTTATCTCACTTAACTGAGAATCAATTAATTTTTTTGTCTTTACATTGTCAACTGATACATTTTTTTCTACACTGCCTGTCAAATTGCAAGGCTTATGACCCAGAAGCTGTGTTTATGTTGTCCTGAAAGCATTGCTGACCTGTGAAGGTCTGGTTTAGAATATTGACCTTCAGTAACCCATGCTTGTTGTAAGAAGTGACTAATGGAATTTGGTGGTCAGGCTTGGTGGCTTGGACGACACATGGCATGGGTTTCTAATTGCTCCTGCTGTTGATCATTGGATTGTCTTGTCCAGATTCAATTATTTATAGATGTGAGCAGCATAGCTGGAATATTGCTGAGTGCAGCATAAAACTAAACTCACTCACTCACACTCACTCACACTCACTCACACTCACTCACACTCACTCACACTCACTCACTCACTCACTCACTCACTCACTCACTCACTCAGGCATTGCTTGCAAAATTCCAGCCCGGTATCTAACATCACTTTTGCACAGATGTCTCTGTATACATCACTATGAAATTAACTATACAGCAAATATCCACAATAACACAAAATATGTTCATTGTATATTTTGAATTGTTAATAAGCTCATACCTTTATCCTTTATCCTTCATCCTCCTGGAACAACAAAGCATGGGGAGCTGAAATTTTATGTCCTTGGTGTCTATAAGAACACTCACAAAATTCTTAGCCAATTTAAACATGAACTGAGTATGTAACCATTATGGTATTTAGGGTGTAAATCTGTCTCATCCAAACCATCCCAGATCCCAAATCAAAGATCATCACTCAGGTTGATATCAAATAATCAAGTCTTCACACCTTCTTGCCAACTTTTTCAAGAGAAAATCTTAGAGCAGCTTTCTGCACCATTGAGTGGAAGTTCCACAGTTAAGTGATCAGCAGGCCCCCTGCAGTCTGGCCTTGGTCTATATCCCATCATCTACCTTTGGGGAAGAAAAGTGATAGTCTTCAGAGAAATACTTGCATATATGCTTGCCAACTACCACAGAGTCACAGTTGGCCTTCACACTTACTTTGGAGGCGGAGAAAATTTGTTGCCCACATTACTTGTTTCGATAGGCTCAGGTAAAGAAGGTGAACGGTGTTGAATTTCTGTGATATCACAATGCCTTGGAGCTAGGGGAAGTGAATGAGTAATCTGTTACCTTGACTCCTGATAGAATGAGAAATAGTTCAATTTTTGTCCAAATATACCATTCCTTCAGTGATTGCAATACTAGGTGGTTTGAAGAAATGCCTACTTCTGCCATTTTGAAAAATGAGCTACTCCTGTTCCTTTCAAATATTTTTGGATGACATGTACTGATATATCGCTGGAACTACTTGTGATTGAGCAAAAACAGCAATGGAACATTGACTAATGGTGTATGTTATTTCTACCAGAAATATTGTTTCTTTTGTATTAATGAGACCTATTAGAAATTTCTTTTACGTTCTTGAATAATACTATAATTCTTTGATTTGAAAAATACTGTCATTCTTTGAAAAATGCAAACTTCATATCATATGTCACAGTGAATTCTGCTATGCATGAGTGATTTTGATCAAATTAATCTGGCTTGCGTGTGGTTGTATGGGATGGGTTTCCTTGACTTTATATTGTGTCTACTCTCCCCAGAAGCTTGGATCCTGACAGCTTCTGTGCTTTATTATTTCTGTATTCTAAAATCCACACTTCGGAAAGAGCACTGAACGTTACTGAGGCACTTTTGTTTGTAAGGTAACATGAGCCAGCATTAACCCATCAATCTTCTTTATTGAGAGCTAAACATAGGACAGATGAACCACAATATTTTCTTGGTTGAGTTGATCAAGGAAAGAGAACTCTCTAGGACCTCAGGTGAGATATAGGAGGCATTGCAGTGCCAAAATCCAGTGTTAGAGAAATCCTCTTAGGATGGGAACAGAAAAGCTCCATTGATTATTAGACGATTACTTTTGATGTTAAGCAGTGTGTCAATAGAACTGATATCTATAGTGAATTAGCAACTTTCATCTCACCTTGAGTCAGAAACGGGATATATTAGTATAATGTGATTTCATTGATGCAGGGTAATGATTGCTGTAGTCAGCGTGGTGGCATTAGGGGATGAGATGTTTCTGTAATTAGCTCGCTTCCAGGATTTATATCTGCGTAGTTGCTGTTGAGAGGAACAGAGAGTATTTTTTTCATGCTTCTGACTTTTCGGTTAACTGTAAGAAGCAGAATGTAAATTAACATTACATGGTGTTAGGTGTACTTAAAGAAGATCTATGATTTGCTCAAATTACAGTGCCCGTAAACTTGATTGAAGTAATTTGAAATAAAGAGTCAATTTAGTTTTACACCACTTTTAGCAATATTTTAGCAAAAAAGTGGGTGGGGACACCAGGGGGTCTCACACACTATACCCATGTGCGGAATCAGACCAAGTCTTCAGAGTGACGAGTGAACTCTTAACCACTAGGCTACCCCACTGCCTTGAAGTAAAGAGCATCAGTGAATGAGGAAAATCAGCTTTGACTACCTTCCGAAACAGATTCCACTCGGTATTGCGGTCAACATGCCATTGATGAAGTATATGAATGGCTCATTGAAAATCAGTGATGACACCAGGTGTTCATGGTTAGGATCTGTGTGCTGTCTCCTCACAATAACACCTGCTGCTCCACATCATGCAGATTACACAGGGAAAGTGTGTCAGTTTTACAGGTCGACAGATACTTGGTTTAAACCATGCAGTATGTGTCCACCTGGTTAAATAGGGCTTACATTCCCGTCTCTACTTTCACATGGCCACAGTTGTCATGAATGTTTTGGAAACATGTACACATCACATTGATTTGGTATGGATTAATGACTGAGGTACCTCCAATACCTGGTGAAGGTTGGTACAAGAACCATATGCAGGTAGTCTCAATGATCGATACAAAGAAGTAGAGTAAACAATTTGATGGAGTGTCAAATTCATATTGCCATGGAAGTCACAATGAATGTCACTATATCATTTGGAAAACAAATGTATATGAATAAAGTAGTACAGGTTGTTCCAGTACAAAAAGTCTTTTGTAAACCTCCATACAAGCAAACCAGAGTAAATTAGCCTAGAAAACCCTTGAAAATCTAGGTTAGAATTGGCAACCAATGATTGACACAAGAGGCAGCAAATGGGTTCGAATGATTGTACCTGCTGACTTGTTTGGTGCATGTCGGTGTATCGTATCTCAGTAGCATAGGTCTTTCCTCTTGATGTCAGTCACTGGATTGTCTGGCCTGAATCAATTATTTTACAGACCACCATCCTGTAATTTGGATGAGAGCAGGATTAAAAGTCGAGAAATAATTTGTGTGGACCTATTTCAGGTAGTGTTGGTGCTCCCCTAAATTTCAGTCCCACACAAACAACACCTATTTTGAATGCCTTTTGTTTTCAGGATCATATGTCAACTGTCTTGTGTGAGTTTTCACAATCACTGAGATCTGAAGGGGCTGTGGGGTATCAATGACTAACACATCCACTTGTCACTCCGAAGTCCCAGGTTCAATTCCTCACATGGGTACAAGATATGAAGCCCATTTCTGGTGTCCCCATGTCTTGATATTGCTGGAATATTGCTAAAAGCAGCATTAACCAAACTCAATCACTCACTCTCACACTCACTCTCTCTCTCGCTCTCTCGCTCGCTTGTTCACTCTCACTCGCTTGCTCACTCTCACTCACTCACTCACTCACTCACTCACTCACTCACTCTACTGTTCCCTTTGAAATGTCTATCACCTGATCAATTCAGTAATGACCAACTATTTATAGTGTTTGATAAATACACTCTTAACATCATTGATTTATAGAAATATGTGCCTAGGAACATGGCAAGACAACACATGTTGAGAAAATAAACACATGCACATGCCACAATCTCCTGCAGCAATATAGGTCAACTTTCACCATGCACAACAGCTGTGCTGCAATCCCAGTGTGTTTGTTTCTTACAGCAGATATCTTCCGCCATAATACACCAATTAAACCAAGGCATTTCTGTTAGTTACACATTGCTAGTGTTATCGTCCTGTTATCTTTACGTATAGACTGCTCATGAAACTCCAGCACTGTGTATGGGTTTCATAACATATTGTACAACAGCTGTAGAAAACTGACAAAAGGACTCATCTTCGATGAAATATGCATGCGCCAATAAGAGGTGCTGGCACTTAGTGTTTTTTGTGACCTTGACCCCCAGGTAATGTTAGTGGGCAGATGTTCTAATGAAAGCAGATGTTTATATATTGTACTGCTGATATGCCCGTTCCTTGATCAACATGACACAGTTATGATGTTTGTAAATATTGTTGAACTTGTGTTGTTAGTGGACATTAGTGTTATGAAGATACTGTTGTCAGGCATGAAAGAGATGACCCATGTAACACCTGGTATCTAAATTGATGATGTCTTTCAGAAAAATACATCATAAAGCTATCTTGATAAGATAAATTAGAGTGAGTGAGTGAGTATGCTTTTGCGCCACTTGTAGCAGTATCCCAGCAATATGATGGTAGGGTACACCAGCACTTAGACTTTTGGTGTGATGAGCGAATGCTTTAACCACTATGCAGCTTGGTGTTCATTTCAGAAACTGCCGTACAATTAACCTATTTATATATGGTGTGCTTGACGCACTTTTTTCTGATTGAGGTGTAATTATATGTACTTTGTTGAATTCCATTTGAAGTCTGTTCTGGTATTGAAGCCTTGCATGTTTTCCTTCTATAGTTTCTTTTGACAGTAATTGTTAAATATCCATTTTACTCCAAGTTAGTTAAGGAGCATAAGTTTCTTTCATAGTACATGTACTGTAATTCATCTGTAGTGGTTCTTTACTAGGAAGATGTTGTAAGAGGTGACTAACGGAATCGGGTGGTCAGGCTCGCCGACTTTTTTTTGACACATGTCATCGGTTCCCAATTGTGCAGATCGATGCTCATGTTGTTGATCACTGGATTGTCTGGTCCAGACTCAATTATTTACAGACCGTCGCCATATAGCTGGAATATTGCTGAGTGCGGCATAAAACTAAGCTCACTCACTTTACTAGGAGAACAAGAAGTTAAAGGTCTATCTGTCATGATAGTTCAACCATGGTAATACATAGAGTATGACATGTTAATACGGCGTAGTCGATTATATATAGTAATATGCCATTGCAGGTTTACCGTAATAATATGGCGTTACAGGTTTACTATAGTAACAAATTTTTGGTGTATATTTAGTTATTTTGGGGTGTTTTTCAGTAATAAATGTTATCTGAGAGCTATCAGTCAGAGTGTTTGTTTGTCCCCATGTGATTTGGTTCAGTCCAGGAAACCTGCCATGGAACATGTGCTTTCTATCATAGTGGCCGCTGTATCTATAAAACCATAATACATAAATTCTATTGATTTGAACATGATGTAGAGAAGATGAAGTTGTGATAAGACGGAGGTTTTGATAACACAGCCAAGATTTATGCTGTATGAAGAACCTTTGACATTTGGTTTGTTGCTGCAGGTAAAAGAGAAATTGAATGCATTGATAAACCACCAAGTGTTGGCAGATGTAAGGGCACAGCTCCCCAGGCACTGCACAGAGCTGTTGACCACCCTGGTGTTTGGAGCTTTATATGTGCTGGCAATGTTGACCACCCAATTGGGATTCCATGTGTCAGTGTTAATTCCTCTTGAGAAATGGTTTGAGTGGTTTCCAACAAGTCTCCTGCAACCATATGTATCTGTATGTATCAGAAGTCTGTGTCTGAAAACATGAATTTTTTACCCAGTTTTATGTTCACAGGTAAAAAATACAAGAATACATTGGGTAATTCCAACCAAATATCAGTTGTGGTGTATTTCAAATATCTATAAAATATGAGTGTGTTACAGTAGCCTGTCTTGATGTACAGCGAACAGATTCTATTGGGCCTAAAACACAAAATAGCTGTGATTACTAAAAATAACCGATATGGAAAACATATGGAAAGAATAAACACCCACTACATACCCACACACTCTGTTTTCCTTTGTGACAGTCAATGTAAGGTTTTTGTTTTTGATTTTCCTTTGGGAAAGAATGTAATATTAATCATTAATTGTCAAACTGTATTTCCATCTATGAAATCTTAGATAAATATATTCTTTATCATACTTCTGAATTACATTGAAAATATTCCCGAGTGAGTTGTTTTCAACACCACTTGTATGATAATCTGAAGTACATCTTGACCATATTGGCTCAGTTTTCTGACCAACCTAAAATCATAGGATCCTGGCATGTCCAAAGGATGCAATAACTGGACAATGAATAATGACACCTAGACCAAACATGCCCTGAACAATACCTGAAATATAGTGGTCAGAAATAACATTATTGTAGACAGACTGTTTTGTTATATATTGAGTTGTTTTAGTTTTCAATATGTATCACTCAAAGACCCCATTCTTCAAGGTGATCATAGTGCTACAAGAGTCATAACTCCCATACTTTAGCATTGACTTATGACTATCATAGTGCTACAGTGCCTTGAAGAACAGGACCCAGTGTTGTAATGGAAATGTTTCACTTTCTGGTCAACTGTTTAGCAAGTCAGCAGCATAAATCAACAAATACTCTGTGTATTGTAGGATAAATCAGGCATTTACCAGGAGTTCTGTATTTGAGGGTTCCCGGGACTTATCCTCTGTATTTTCAAGGGTCCTAAACTACAAAATGGGAGTCTCAGACACTTCAACATGATCATGATGTTCTTGTAATTAAACTGCATATAATACCATAACCAGGCTAGAAGCCAACTCATTAATAATTCATTGTTATTTGATCAAAATTTTTACAAAAAGTATTTGGTCTTTTTCTGTGTCCCTTTGGGCATGTTGATAAATTTTTTCGCATCCATTGTGAATTTTTATTGGACACAGGAATTCACATCCTGTAAATCCCTAGTAAATGCATCTTTACTTTCATGCTTCATTCAATGACATTGATCCAGATCAGATAATCTATCAGGTAATGTTGATGAAAATCATTAACAAAGAATTAAATCAGAGATAGCATGGTGTGTCTTCAATTTAAATACAGATGATTTAGTGTTTTTGAGTAGTATTTATGCAAAATAAAGACAGGAGGTAAACATATCATTAAACCTGATGGTAAATGTTTAAGCAAAGTTCAGATTTTGTGCTTGAATGCCAGTTTTACACTAAAGCTTTTATCTATTTGCAGGCCAAATGATTGGAATTGAGCTTCAAACCAAATAAATACTTTTCAAAAACTTGTCCTGAAATTATCAAAGGTTTGGGGGATTTATTCAAAACAGATTTCTTGACCATCTTCACATACTGGCATATTTTCTAGATTTGATCATCTTTGTCATGGATGGCAACATTTTGACAGTGCGGAAATGACGGTCTGGTCTCTGGACTGGCCAGCAATGGACTGACCATAGTTGAAACAAGAATGGCATGCTTTTATCACACAGACAGACATGCATCAGGAAGTCATCACATGTGGGCCTGATCCTTTACTTGGAAAAACCCACATTTTACAATGGAATTACAGCTGGATTTCTGTGCCAGAATAACATGCATTTCCTAGGTAAAGCTTCCTTAGACATGTTGGTTTGCTCACATGGTTGAAGTCAGGGATGAACCTTTTGTTTTGACGGGTCGAATGGTGTTGTAGGGTCATTGGATGCCACAATGGCAGACATATTGCGTGATTTTGAAATAAATGAATACTTTGCAATCATTTCCATGGTGTAGTGAATCAGACTCTTTCCTTTAGTCAGTCTTCCAGAGTGACTGAGTTAGAATGGCTTTATGCCACTTTAAGCAGTATTATGCTGTGGGAAACTACGGTACAAATAAGCATCACACTATGTACCTATGTGGGGAATCAAACACTGGTCTTCAGTGTGGAAAATGAATACTTTAAACACTTTATCTCCTATATCCTCGTGAAAAAAATACTAAAGGCACTTAGTTTAAATCAAAGTTCTTTGATTTTATTGATTTTGGGGTCAGATATGTGTTTTCAACTATAATGCTGATGGAATTTATGGACTTAAATTCTTTGGCCTTGTGAATGCAATATTTTGTTTGATACTGATCTCATAAATGCTTGACAGCAATGTACAAAAGTGCATGAAACATTGCGCTTGCAAAATATTTGTATTTCCCAACTTGAAGACGATAACTATTTTTCTGGAACTAGATTGAAATTTGTTGTGTTTTTGATGTCAGTAGTTTCTGCTTAAGCTTCCAGGCCCCGATTTCTCGAAACAAAGTTAAGTTTTTGCTCAAATCTCAAATTGAGTTTCACAATTAGAAACCGCTGAATTTTTAACTCAACTGTATTTTTTAAATATAAAAGCCCAAACAACTTAAGTAATCTCAAATTGAGTTTCACAATAAGAAACCGCTGAATTTTTAACTCAACTGCATTTTTTAAATATGAAAGCTCAAACAACTTAAGTAATCTATCCACCAAACTCAAATTGTCCCCTATAATTTGATATTTATGTTGTTTTCAGCTCATTCTGTGAAATGTGTTGTAACAAATTTGAGTAAAAACTCAGACTTAAGTCAAAACTGAGTTTGTTTGCGAGAAATCGGGGCCAGGACTACCCTACTGCCCTCAAACTTTGCTGCCACAGCATGCTGTAATACCTGACAGCCTAAATCCTCTACTGTCAACTGTAGTATTCGCTGTTCCATGATATTTCCATGATATTCTGACTTCTCTACTTAACGCCGCCTTCATTCACTGACTCAAGAAGCATTTATTGCTTGAAGTTTTTTGGTCATGTCACATTTCTTATTTCTTTCTTCTTAACTTTGGCATTGAATTTCTTTCATTCTGCTTCCTGAAGAGAGCCCAGGCTTCGTGTTCTGTAGAAACTAAATGTTAGTTTGAATGATCTGTGTGAATCCTTTCAACTTCATGCACAGGACTTTGCTTTAATTCACAACTTAATGAAAACCAAACAGAGGCTCCATGGGTCTGGTTTCACTGCATATGCAGCACGACTGCTTTGTGTCAGAGTTTTGCAGTATGTCATTGTGGCCTTGTCAGAACAATTTAAGACAGGATATATATTTTTAACATCTTGTCTTCATTAGTATTCAAAGAGAAGCCTTTTTCAGGCAGCTTACAGACATCTCATCAAATATGTTTTGTAATTAGCGTTCTTGATGTAGAAAGTGTGCTTGTCAGTATGTTAAAGGTTTTTCTGAAAAGTCAAATTTTGCCCGTACTTTAATTTTCAGTATATTTTCTCTGAGGATTTCTGTTTTCATTGTGTTCTTCCAGCCAGAGGGCTGGGACAAAGGTCCATCCACAGTGCCAGGCTGGGACACTGGTCTGTCCACAGTGCCAGGCTGGGACAAAGGTCCATTCACAGTGCCAGGCTGGGACAAAGGTCCATCCACAGTGCCAGACTGTGACATTGGTCTGTCCATCATTCCTGGTTTGTCAGGTAGATAGCATCAACATCTGCAAATCTACACAGATACAAGTCATTTATTAAAGGAAAACCAAAAGTTAAAATTCCTGAGTATCTGCCATAAATTTAAAGGCCAGTGGATCAGAAGCATCAGTTGCTGATGTTTTGCAGCTGAGACATTGTTGCAAGGTCTCCACCTCATGTCTTTGCAGGAGAGCCAGGATGTAATGTTCATATTCTGTTTACATCTCCATTGAGATGTTTGTTTTTGAGGCTTGGTGGACTTGTTGTGAAAGTAAACCTGGAATGGCATTTATCATTGTCATTCAAATCTGATTGTATTCATAAAAAATGGAACCTAAAACTGCACATGTTATGACAAAGAGATAGTGCCCTCGCCATAAAGCCAAATATGATTATTACTTTTCAGGGATGTTAGTTCTAATGTTTCAGGTTGACAGTTTAATGGCCTCCATAAATGAAGTATCTGTTGACCAGTGTGAATTTTTTACAATTTTGTGTGAATTCTTTCACAGAATTTACACTAAAAACCAGTTATGATAACAACATCAAATTGATGAAAGCTCTTAGTAATTGCTTGAAATGGCCACTTTGAGTGGTTTCTATATGTGAAACAGAAACACCCAGCCCTCTTTTGAATTTTTAATGGTGGCAGCAGTTACAGAAAAATCCAGGCACATTCTACCGGAGGGCATGCAAGTCTTGCATGAAGGCACAGCTTGCTGGAAGGCATTTTGTCTCCTAGATGTCCTTGGAATAGATCTTGCAGATGGTGAAACACCCAGGCCACTGCAGGAGGAGCTACCATTCTTTGTGATGTGCGTCACTGACAGGGCTGAACGTATTCACTGAAGCATTTACAAAACCGTTATTTGTCTTCCTTTTTTGATTCTTTTAAAGATAACGAGTGCCTTGATTTCCACTTTGGGCCACATGGCCACATAGCTTATTATTGAAAAGGAAGTAGTTTACAAAGTGCCTGAAATGTAATAACCATTTCTTTGTCACATATATTATTGCAAATTCATTTTTTGTTATAAAACCATGAAAATGCATTTGTTTGTAAAATTGAAAGTTTTAGAAAGTTTTGGAAGAACTCTTTTCATCTTCATGTTGAAACAAAAAACAGAAAATAAGACGTTGATTGTGTTTCTTAGATAAGAAGCAATAGTTAGTTCACTTGCAATCTGGCTATTGTTTGAATGAGAATAGACATCAGTCTATATACATATGAAAACCACTATGAATCATGAATAGCTGATATATTTTACTTTTGTGGGCTTTGAATATTCATTGTGGTGAGGATCTTATGATCAGTGGTTTGAATTCCATGAATGATTCTTGGTTTGTTGCTCCATAGTGGGGAATGTCTATGATCTACATGCATCATTCTGGGCCTTTCTCCCAAATGACACTGACATGCATGCTACAACTGAAGCCATCTTGGACACAACTTGCAGGTTCATTGTGAATTTCTTCCACAAAATCTACAAGTATCATCCACTATTAACATCTACTGTGGTTTAGTGGACAAAGGGATGGTGGGATAGCAATGTGGTTAAGACATTCGCCCATCACACTGAAGACCTGGGTTTGATTCCCATCATGGACGCTTTGAGTGAATCCCATTACTGGTGTCGCCTGCTGTGATATTGCTGGAATAATGATAAAAGTGGCATAAGCCCCTACTCACTCACTCACTCACTCACTCACTCACTCACTCACTCACTCACTCACTCACTCACTCACTCACTCACTCACTCACTCACTCACTCACTCACACACTCACTCACTCACTCTCTCATTCACTCACTCACTCACTCACTCACTCAAGAATAGAATTTTCCAGCTTAATAACACCAGCATACGTCTCATCCATTATAAGAATCATGTATGAAGAATTACATGTCACTGTTGAAGTCTTCAAGGCAGTTGTTGCCAAGTGATGTAAAACCCAACTCACTTACACACTCACTTTATAGGGTCTTCATCTTGACTGCAGTGTTCACCTCATCTCACCCCACCTCACCTCACCTCACCTCACCACATCTCACCACACTTAAATTCACTATTGATATGGTAAATATGGACAATTCTTTTCCTCTCGTCCAGCTTTATTTTCTGGTGCAGATATCATGGAGCCCCTTTAACACGTGTTAATTGGTACATGCAGTACACGATGCTATAGATGTCAGCCGACAATGGGCAAGTGTTAGGATCAATACAGCTACGGTGTTTATCTCATTTGTAGTGGGTTATCTACCTGACGGAGATGAAGCTACTGCCACACAACTCACAGGTCATATAGCGTACTCAAATAGCCAAGTTTCACGCCATGGATAACGCAGTACTGACCCTCACTTGCACCTTTGATGCTATTTTGGTAAATTTTGTGATGCTGGCACTTGCAGTTCCTCATTAGAACTGTGTTACAAGTAGCCATGACTAATTCTTCATGCAGTGGTTCTTAAAGGTTTCGGTGTGTTATGTGTCTTGTCTGCCTTGCACCTTGATATATTGGAAATTGAGTGTAGGCAATTATGATTTAAGTGCTATCACCTTAACACTGCTGAGTTGTTCTTGTTGGGAGTCACTACTGAGTACTTTATCTCCCTTCTGTTAGGGGAGCAGTGCATATCGCAGACTTTGGAGGTTGCTGGGGTAGCCTAGGTGTCATTTCTTATGTGATCTGCTTTCACTTTGCTGGAGTATTGTTGAAAGCAACATAACAAACTGATGATCGATCGATCGATCGATCACTCACTCACTCACTCACTCACTCACTCACTCACTCACTCACTCACTCACTCACTCACTCACTCACTCACTCACTCACTCACTCACTCACTCACTCACTCACTCACTCTTGTACTTACTGAATCAATTGTCATAGCTTTTGTCTCTTGTATGATGAACAACTGTCAAGTATAAGTATTGATATTTCTTAGAGCCAAGATGTGGTTACTGGATATTATCATATCTAGACAGGTGGTTGGGTAGCCTCATGGTCATACCATAGACCTGGTTTCAATTCCTCACATAAGTACAATGTGTAAAGCCCATTTCTGGTGTCCCTGTCCATGATATAGCCGGAATAATGCTAAAAGCAGCATAAGACTAAACTCACTCACTCACCTTCTCATACCCTATGGGTGGTATGTTTTTGTCCCTTCCTCATCAGTCCTTACTCACGTTTTAAGCAAGTTGTGCCACCTGTTTAACTTTTTGTGAACACCTGGTGTTCACTAATTTTCTAGACTTGCATGGGCTTTCATGGATATATTTGATAGTACAACATACTATTGTCCAGTATACTTCTTCTTTTCCATCTTTCTCTGGAAGAACATAGGAAACAGATAGATGCAAAGGATGGAGGCTAGGGAAATCTAGACTTGCCACATGTCTTTCTTGGATATATTTGCTGCAGGGTCTGTATGACAGACTAAGTAATCTGCTGTTGTCAAGGATGTTAAACCTTACCATGACCTTTGTGTTCTGTAATACTGAATTGGATTGAAGAAGAGTGATTTCCAATAAATATGCACCATATACCCCTGACATAAAAGAGATCAAAGAATGTTGCACGTTGTTTACTACACACAATGTGCTCTGCTTGTAGTGGAGATATTTAAAGGTTAGGAAAATGTTATCATGGCTGTTAGCATATGTATAATATATATAGGTTTTTAATAATATTTCCATATCAAAGAAGCCCGTAAGTAACTCCACTTAAACATATTGATGCACACGTCGTGATGTTTCCATGCAGAAAGTTGAATGAGTAGACAAAGATGCAAGTCAGGTTGCGTAAGTAGGGAGACATCAGTGTTGTGATGTGTTCTGCTGTACACAAGAACTGTATATACACATGGCTAGGTGTACTTATGTAAGAATCATTGTTTAAACAAGTCGATGAAGCATTCTGACAATGCCTAGCACTGCTTGAACTGGGATGGTGCTGAAACAACACTATTGATTCTTCTAGATTTTTAATGTTGGGTACGTGTTATGAAGGTCTCAGGGTACACTTTCATGTGATATGTGAATACCTTCGATCATCATTATTTGGTAATGATTCTTAAAAACATGCATATAATACAGTCAGAATGATATAATACAGATTCCCTTAGGTTGCTGAAGGAGTCCTGTTGCTTATATTCATTCGTATATTTGCTGTGTCATGTTATTCCTGCACTGAATGACCCCCTCCAGGGATGATCCTACTTAAGATATTCCACAACTTTGACCAGAAAAGTGATAGCTTGATTTTCAGAAAGCTAAGGTCAGTGTGACCTTTTACCACATTCACATTACTTCTGAGATTTTGTGTGCTGTCTGAACAATATTTGAAATGAAGGTTTAAATGTAATGCAGGAGTAGTCATTGATGGTTCTGGTTCTATAATCTTCTGCGGATTTGTTATACTTCTTTAAGTCTGTCTTAGTTTATACATATATGATTGTTATGTGTTAGTATACTCCTTGAAGTCAGAAACTACCCATGGCACATGACTTTCACAGCAGGACTTGATTATACTCAGGGTTTTATAACATTTAGCATGTAGAATTCTTATCTTACACACCTATACATGCATATACTCTTCAAGAAAAGTAGGGGAACCTGAAATTTGAAGTCTGGTAGAGAGAAAACCCATTGAGGAATGTTACAATGACATTCATCTTGTGTATGCATCATCATTTCATGTTATCACCACACACAAACACAATGCATGGGAAGCACATGCACAACGTGGGAGCCTCCTACACGTGCATGGGGTGTCATTATGAATCTTGATGTTTTTCAGGCAGGTCGTTAAATCACTGTGGACCATTTTTCCTATAATTTTCTTGCATCAGTGCATGGTCAGGGTTTTCAGGGTCAAATCACACACTACTGACTGAACATTATAAATCATGTCATACTTCAGTCATATAATTAGGGGGATAACTAAATGAACAGCTCTGCTTTGAATGAAATCCATGTGGTGATGCATTCTCAAAACATCTATTATTATTGTATCAACATTGATTCAATCCCATGTATTTTCCAATTTCGACAATTGTACATTGAAAGTACAGTTCCCCTACTTTCTGTGAAGAGTATATGATTATGGATGACAAATTTACTGGCATTTTCAGATCATTATTTCTTTTTTTCAGCTGTAATATTTTATTTTCAGAATTTCATTTTGAATTAATGAAGTGTGACCTTCAAACATGATTTTGTTAGCTTGCCTAAATATTCTAGTCATTTCCTAGTTAACTGGAAAAACGTGATACCTTTAGAATTAATACACAAATTAAGAATAAGCCAGCAAGCAGTTTAAAGTGTTCTGAGTATTGCACTAGTCCTACACCAAATATATATGTGCTTATGGCTTCCATATCTCTCAGCTATGCCACAAAATGAAGCAACCTGGGATTGTTTCTATTTTGACTGATAATTCCAACATGCATTATCATTTTTTGTTTCAAAATAGGACTTACATGATCAAAACCTTGGAAGTGGGAATTGCTGGTTTGAGTTTGAATTTTTCTCCAAGGGCATTAGACATAAATGAATGTCATTCCATACGAAGATTTTAAGTTTTCCCTGAAATTTGAACATCCCAACAAGTGATAAAGCAAGAACATATTTCACGTTCCTTGCTGTGAAATCCATCAGGTTTTTTTTTCCACAGCAATCAACAAGTTTGAGGTGATTTTACACATAGCTGTCATGCCAGAATTACCCAATGGCTAGCAGTGGGACTTGCATTAAACCTCCAACACCGGTTCAGTCAAAGGTGTGACTTGTGTTTTGGTAATCCTGGCCAGTAATTTGAGTGAGCTCTGACAGCATCATTAGATACTGATATGTGCTATAGAAGTGAAAGATACTATCGCTAACCCATAAAGTGAGTCCTCATAAATGGTTGATGAAACCTAAAAAAGTCTAGATTATGATGATTAACCAAGGAGGAGTTATCTGATTCCATGCTGCCTGGTAGATGCATTAAAAAGAACAGATCTTAAAACGTATATATTCTTTAATATGTATTCAGAAACTGATCTTGTGATTTTTTCACGTCTACAAAATGATTATCTGCAAAAAAAGCCATTAGTTGTTTTGACTTTTACCTCTTTTAATCTACACTGTGTAGTGACCTCTTAAGTGGATTCTAAGGTAAATAATTACAATGTGTGTTGTTTTTGTTATATTTTAGACATCAGCTCAAACAGCAGTAGTTCATGTATGATGTATTATAATAGTATTAAAGGGGTGGTGGGGTAGTCTAATTGGTAAAGCATTCGCTTGTTGTGCCAAAGGCCCAGGTTCAATTCCCGACATGGGTACAATGTGGGAAGCCCATTTCTGGTGTCCCCCACTGTGATGTTGCTGAAATATTGCCAAAAGCGCCATAAAAGCATGCTTGCTCACTCATTCATTCATTAATAACAATAAAAGCATAAACAATTTTTCTACATTCTTAAACAGTTTCTGTTTATAGTTAATTTTATTGTACAATACCAACTGTATTATGTATACATGTTTATGATTTATGATGACACCAGGTGTTCATGCTATGAGCATGTCTTTGATGGTCCTGTTTATCCATGTTCAACACACGCAGAGCCTGTCACATTTTCACCTGATTTTAAGCAGTACATACATGACAGGTCAAAATAGGGAAAGAATTACATTGAACTTCTTTTTTTTTTTCTCTGATATGCCCATATGAAAGAAAATACATGAGGCCAGCCATCTTGATGTGACTTGACCATTGGCAGGCATGGTCTGTATTTGGAATGAGTCAGTATGATTTTGTACCAATATTAACAATATTCCAGCCATATCTCAGTGAAGGAGTCAAGAAATGGGCATCACACATTTTTCACATGTACTTTCAACAGCACAGAAATTCTAGGGTAGTGTAACCTTCCATACATTGTTGTACGCAGCATTGACAATGCACAACATTGACTCAGTTACTGGTGATGAAAGCCATACATATTTAAGCCAGTGTACATTGTCAATGACAGTTTAAGAGTCATGTCATCTGTGGACTATCATAATATGTCATTTTGATTCTTAATGAATATTAATATTATGTTTTGTTGTGAATTGTCAATAAGATTTTCTGGAGAAAAAAATTAAGGGTTACACATTTTCAGAAATATAACATAAGTTGCATTTGAGCACTTTCTGAAAGGCAGTGTATACAGATGGAGGGATGTATACTCATTATCTGTAGAATTCTATACTCATGCACTTTTCCATGCTGTGTGTGATATAGCCATAAGGCATAATGCTGGCTGTGCCAGGTTTGTTGTAGAATATGGTGCCAGAGGTACTCCAGGGATTTACAACAAGGAAATGCATGTCTACTACAAGACTGATATTGCCGCTAGTCCATACAAACAGGGAACATAATGAAATGCGCAGATCACATTGAGCGTTGTTTACGAGGGAATATGCACATGCACAGAGACTGTGTACATGCACATATTACGTCGCTCTTCTAGAGCCCTGATGCACGTGTACAAGGGCTGGAGCAAGCCCTGGGAACTATGCGTGGTATTTATTTTTTTCACCTAATTTGTGGTGCGCAAACACACTCTGCCTGCAAACAGAACACGAGCCAAGCTACGTTTTCGCGCTATTTTCCTCATTGATGGCTGGTTTGGCATTGTTACAACCAGTTCTACTACATGATGTGTAGTGGCAGGTTCAGGATAAGAGTCTGCAACTCCTGTCTGGTATTGTGTTTTCATTAAAATGTAGACAGGCATCTAGAGAAACTTTATTTTAGACTCATCCTGACATGAAAGAGAACATATTTTGTGATTAGTGATTTTTTTCAAAAGGATATCATTCAATACTGTTGTTGGAAATATCCAGATGGTGTAAAATACAAGAAAACCCTTTATGAATAAATAATGCTAAGGAAACGTTACTTATTACAGGAGGTGTGGGTAAGGTTTATGATTCATTCATGTACAAGAAATAATTACCTTCCCCTGGTGCTTGTCATATTTCTGGATGACCCTCCATTTATGCTTCACATTTGTCTCATGACCCTTGCTGAAAAGACAAAATGCAAAAGAACTTGTGTTTTGTAAGAAAATATTCATTTTTCATGATCCTCCATAAATGTGTTTATTGTTTTGTATTACCTTCTCTAGAGACTGGAACATTGTTCTTGTGATACCTTTGACCCACCTACTCCTGTAAAAGGAGTGATCATATATTCAGCTTTTGTGTGTTTAACAGTACCAATAAGAATGAACTATTACTAATATGTCTATGTAAATTGATATAGCACATACCCTTATCTGTTGGTACAGATGGTTTAGCAAAGTGGCAGTTGTTGTTACAATGTTGCAGCATGCAGTCAATCAGATGACAAGCTGAGCTCAAATTCAAAAGTTTAAAATATATATATACCCCTATCTTTGTAAGTGCCTGTGGTAATATCATGTTACAAAAATGACATTAGTACACAGAGTATATCATTATGTTCGGAGACTGTTGAATGGTAATTAAATTTAGTCTTGGCTTTACTGCCAAGTTTGGCTCGTGAACAACTGGAAAAAAGATGAAACACAAACAAAAATTTGCCCTTTCAGAACTTTTAGATAGCTTGGTAAATACCTGTGAACTTGGGCATAATCTCCTCATTAGAAAACAGGAAGATTTTACCTGCAGGAACAGTGGCTTTGAATCTTGAATTCAGAGTTTTTCAGCATTGGTTTTAATTTTCTGAATGTGCTTGTGTGTTTCTGATGGATTAGGTGGGACTTCTGAGACAGCACTTTGATTAAGTTGGTTGAAATCTGATTCCAAATAGTTTGCGTTGTGGGCTAATTTCAGCCTCACTTTCCTCCTGCTCCAGAGTAAGGGAGGTAGCTGATGTTGGCATTAAGTGGGTGTAATTATGTGCATGAAAGTGTCTTCAAAATATGTAGCCATTGAATTAGAAATTGTTTAAGCTTGAAAGAGCATTTGGAAAAAGATGCATCCATTTTGAGAATTTGAAGCACTATCAATACAAAAAACTCATGTTTCCATGCAGTCTGTGAATAGATGTTTCAAAAATAACTTGCAGGAAACTATCAAGGTATGAGTAAATATAGGTTTGAACAGGCAGATTTCCTGAGAATGTCTTCACATGCAAACTGAGTAGAGTAGGTCTCCTGTATGTCTAATGTGCATTCTTTGCTAGTAATGATTGTTAAATGAACTCAGATGGATTACAACTAGGAAAGAACTATGTTAAAATCCTTGAAGAAAAAGGTCCTGTCCGTGGCATATTCTGTGGGTGCCATCACAGCTCCCTAAACGCCACTAACAAAATGTCAGGCTCTTAAATTGATGATTGAATGTTGAACCTATATCTACTCATACAGTAGAGCACAGTGGAGTAGTGTTTAGCATGCTGGCCTCTCAAGTCTAAGGCCTGGGTTCGAATCCCAGTGGAG
This sequence comes from Haliotis asinina, assembly GCF_037392515.1. Classification (NCBI taxonomy): domain Eukaryota; kingdom Metazoa; phylum Mollusca; class Gastropoda; order Lepetellida; family Haliotidae; genus Haliotis; species Haliotis asinina. The sequence goes on along the minus strand of NC_090287.1, from coordinate 18,855,001 downwards.
ACACCAGAAATTTGTGACCTGGGTCTCATACTGTGTTGTGTCCCTGGGCAAGGCACTTCATCCATACTCAGTTCACAAGCTGTTAAAAATGTGTACCTGAGAAGTGGATATATGGACCTACACAGTGCCACTTAGAGCTTAGTAGCAGCTCTGAAAGTTTAATTCCGTCGGGGTAAGAATGTAATGCCAGAGAGCAGCATCAGGCTGAATTCTTAGCACAAAAAATTAGCTTTATTAGCATTCATGTTCAATGAAAAACAAGCTCATGCTATCAACAACTGCAGATGGTTAAAGTTTTCACTCATCTAGTAAATGACCAGTTGTTGAGTTGCTTATTTACACAAACACTTGGTGTCTCTACTGACTGTTCAGTAATTCATTCACAAGATGTTCATCTCTGTTATGCCTCCTATGCTCAGTGGAATCACACTACTGAATTTACAAACATTACTCTTGCCATAAACAGGTGCAGTCGGGTAGCCTAGTGGTTAAGGCATTTCCTCATCACGACGAAGACCTAGGTTCAATTTCCCTCGTGGACTAACTATGTGAAGTCGATTTCCGGTCTCCCATGACGTGATGTTGCTGGAATATTGTTCAGAGTGGTGTAAAACTAAACTAACTCACTCACCATCATATTTTTTTTTCAGATGAGTCAGGACATCTTTTCCTTAGATAAAAGATTATTTTGTGAGACTTCAAAATTGTTACCTAAAAGGATTGATAAACAATACTGGGCATCCAGTTTACATCATCCTAATTTCATTATGACCAAATTCAGAAAAGATGTTAAGGGGATTTTTATCTGACTGTTCTGCACCGATTCATGGGTAATGGTGTCAGATGTTGACACTCATATTCTTACTCAACCTCTTTCCTGTTGCTTGTGACTTACACTCTTAAACATCCCAGTGCCTTTGATGTTGTTCCTACTGCATCTGGTTGTCATTTTTCTACTTATCCGATTCAGAAGCCCCAGGAGTAAAGTCTTAAAATAAACAGAACTCGATAAACGTAACTACCATACAGTACTATATTGTGGTACACAGTAGCTGATATTGTTATCTGTGTATCAAGGCTTACTACCAAACTGGTAAACAGTGCTTCATTGAACATCATGCTAACTATTCAATGTGTCAAAGGACGAGATTGTGTCCTGACAACTACTAAACAGGATGTGTGCGTACAAAATTGACTTGTAAAAGAGGTCACAGACCTGATTTCTTTTGAAAAAGATATAATACTTCACTAAAGGTCTTATTTGGATTAATGTTAACACTTACACCAGTACTTGAAACTGGAGTTTGTAAACAGTCTTATTTCACCATTTTTGAAAAGATTGTAAACCCTTCTCTCTCTCGCTTTCTGTTTCTCTCTCTCTCTCTCCCTCCCTCACTCTTTCTCTCACTCTCTCACTCTCTCTTTCTGATCAATGAGCTGTTTTCTTGAAGCAGGAGAAGTTAAGGTCATCATCATACCTCATGCCACTTGAAGGCTGACAGAAAACAAGAACCACAAGAAGGTAATAATTTACCATGGTAAAAGATGATCCCTCATGTGAAAGTAGTACACGGCTGTTATACATTGCCAGCAAGGTAGAAAGCTGGTCCTTCCATTGGTTGGAAAGGCTAATTTGATTTGTGTTTGTGGCAGTTCACACTATCTATAATCAAAAGGGAAGTATCATCAATAATAGAACTACCATCAGTTATCTATTTCTCTTTGCAGTTGATTATTAGTATTGGACTAGAAAATCGACGAGGAAAAAAGGGTAAAAATAAATACAATCAGTACTGAGGCCTGAATAAAACAGTGTATCTTGACATACACCCGGGACCTAAATGATAAACCTTGGAAGTGCTTCACAATCACAGTCTATAGACTGTGGTATGTTTAATTCACCATATGGCAATCAATGCAAGCTCTCATTAAAACAAACCTAATGCGATTGCCTTAATAATGAAAATCAATCAGAAACTATCAATAATCAGTAACATGATCTGCTGTTCATAAAAAAAGGAATAATGAATATTTCATTTGAAAGGATATGTTATCAAGCGAAAATATAATGTCCAAATATAATTATGTCTGTGAAGAGTATTGTAGCATTAACATTACTTATCAGTTATTGCATTGAACACGAGGTATGAGGTACCGTACATTAGCATAGATAAGCTGACCCCATAGATCCGACCCCTAACTTGACCCTTAATATCAGTATCAAGATGGTATGTTTCATACATCAGCTGGTATTAGAACCAGGGTTGATATATTCTTAACTTCTAGTTAGAAAATCAGTTGTTGATTTCTAAAATAAAGATTTGATGGTTTGCTGTGTATGACATGACAATGATACATTTGACTGTTTAGCGCATCTCCAATTAAACAATGTTAATGTATAGCTACAATGCTTTAATCATAAGATACCCCACCACCCACTCTTAATAGGAAGCAATAACTGTAAATTTACAAGAATCAGAAAGACTAAGCCAGCAATGCATGTAACGCATTGATAGAACTCATTTTGAATTAAACTAATAACATTCACACATCTTCACGTGATTCATGGCTTCTTCCAAACAACCAGGTGGATTGTGCTAAAGGGAATCAAATGTATTCTTCATAGACAAACTTTATGTTTACTTTTTTTTCCTTTTAGAAAATATCACCATAGGTAAACAGATAGAAATTATCTGGGTTATACTTGGAAACAGAAGCTACTGGAATGATGACAACTGAAAAACATTCTGCCTCATTCAAGGAAACATTAGCAATTTCGGCTATTATGGATAAGTTGCAAAAACAACATGTTTTTGCTTCCAAGAGCTGTTGGTCTGATCAAACAGAAGAGTTTGTTGGTGGGTTCAAGGTTGGTAAATGCATGGAAATTGAAAGCTCTGAAACCTTAGTAATACAAACAATGCCACTTCAAGATTAACAAATCTATGGTATAAATTTTACATTAAAAACCTTCTCTTTCTTGTCACACTTTTCTAAACCTTTAAGCAGCAAAATACTTCCAGTTTCAAAATAATTAAAAGAATTGATCAGAAAGCAAATTGTCTTTTTTTTTCAATTTCCAAACCATGCCAAAATAGATTCTGCTAAAAAATTCCGATTGGTCCTGCAAATGTTAGACTATGATGTTACAATGACTCCATTACCATTAAACAAAATATTTATCCAGAAGCACTTCTTTCCCACACTTTCCTGGTTGACAATTTCTGATATTAGAGAGTATATTTATGTATTTGTTTTTCATGAGCAAAATTGCTGCTTGTCAGGATAGAATTCATGTTGAACTTTTAGAAGGGAGAAAAGCAAAATTTCTCAGAACCTTCACTGTTCAAGTATAAGTGTAAGTTAAAATAATTAATATCACGTTTGTTATCGAAGTTATCCTGTTAAAGCAACTTTGCATTGGTTTTGAATGGAGACGCAGTATATGCAGTATTAGCAGTAGCACAGCAAAATGACAGGGTTACAAGAAATGGTCTTACACATTGTATGCAAGTGAATCATTGAACCTAGACATGTGCTCTTTCAAGCGAACTCTTTAACCATTTGGCCATCCAACCACACCAGTTGTTATCAGAGATAAGACTGGAAACAATCTACAGAAATTGTTTTGTTGTGGCCTTCTAGCCGCATCAATAGTTACCAGAGACAAGACTGGAAACAACCTTGTCTGTGCAAGAGAAATTTTTTTTTGTGGTGGCCTTCTAACCACTTGCTGATTCTGACATTTCTTGGTTTCAAACTTAAACCAGTTGCAAACATACGAATCAAAAGAAGTGGATGGAAACATTACCCTTTCACATTGTTATAGATAACCTGTTACAGGATACGAGATTAACAATAGCAATAAGAAGGAATCAGCTATTTTTCAAACCCTTTGAGTAGAGTATTATCCTACTGTTTTAGATTCAGGTAGTCTTCAGTTAGAGTGACAGTTAAAATAACTACAGTGGAGAGACTGTGTAATGGGTGCAACATGTCCTGGCAATCATCAAATGATAATGATGTTTTCCTGTGCACTGATAGTGGTGCTCAACAATGTTGTGGGAATCTCAAATGCATTACAACAGATGCATTACCTCACAATGATTAGGATATATTGTGTGAACTACATTACTATCAAGACTTGTACTGGCAGGAAGGTTCAAGGATGCTTTCTGGTAGCTTTGGTGAAGTAAAATGTTGCACTTAGTCTCAGTTGGGTCAAGAAGTTGACAAAATCTTCTTGTGTCTTGTTTTTGCTGAAGTAAGATTGAGTTTTCATAATCAAAGAAGCTGTCACACAACAGCCTTAATCAAGCAAATGTGTTTCATTAAATATTCATAAAGATGACAGGGGCAAGTGTACTTCTTTGTAAGTTTTAGGTCTTCAGATTAAACAATGAGTGAATCTAATTGCTAAGGTTTGTTGATTAAATGTGATGTTTTAAGGATTAGGAGCTGTGCTGTGGTTTGAGTGATTCCATGGATGTTAACAGTTGTCAGAACGTATGCATACACATGGAGGAATTAGGTTTGATAAGATAATTAATTAAATGAATCATTACTTGACTAATGTGAAAACCATCAGTGTCAAGCCATAAGCACATCTGGAGAGCTAGCACCACTAGTTCCTTCATGTCCGCATAATGACAATCATTCTTTCCAAGATTTGACATCTAAGTAAAAGTAGCCACACATCCATTCTCATCTACTGAAGAGATATAATTGAAAATTGTTCATTAAGTTAATTTCTCATGAAAATTTAATCATCTGCAGATGCAGTTGTGTAGTATTTCTACTGTTAATTAGCAGCTATGTTTAGCAGAAAAATGTTGTTTTAATGATTGTCTTTGAGAACAAGTGGAAGAGATAATTTGAAAAGTGGCATTTAAAAAGACGACCATGTCCTGTGGGAATTAAGTTTTGTTTTTATGCTGGGTTAATGCTGGTAATGTGTTGGGGACGCCATAACATGATAATAAAAAACACACTAATGGTTGAATAAATCATGTTGAATTTTCAATTTCAAGCAAAGTGCAATATTGTCATGAAATTAAAGGCTAATTACCCAACAAGGGAATTAACTGGGAGCTGTCCATGCTGTGTAAATGTGTTGGTAGCATGAGAAGATGTTGTTTGAGGAAAATAAAACTTCATATTGTGCACAGTTGTGGCATCAGTTAACTGTATTATTGACATCCCCCTACAGTGGTTACACGCTGATTTCTGGTTTTGCTGTAGTGGTGCACAGGCATATTGAGTGCTGGTGGAGATATTCTTACAGTCGAAATATCCACATTTAGAGATGATTTACACATATGCAGTCAGCTACATTTATGACTAATTCAAAGATACCACCAATATGGATTCTACCATTACTTCAGTAAATACTGGATTGTGATTGGTTAATCAAAGTCATTCAGAGGTATATAATCACGTTATATACCTCTGATTTTCCAACACTTTAGGTACTTGTTTAAAATCTGAATAACACGGTTACGCTACGCGTTCGGTTTTAAATGAAATTTAGAGCTATTATAATTTCGTTATATACCTCTAATTTTCCAACACAGTATGTTTATCTCCTAATTCATTATCACTATAGCTCATTGGAGGCATTTTGACTAAAATATACAGCTAATGGCTTCCAAATGTGATGTGAATTATGACCTGAATTTTAATGTCCATCGTATGAAGTATTTTTAATGATCATCATTACATGGTCACACAATTTACAGGCTGTCCTTTTCCCACATCAGAGTGAAGAGTAGTCAGAAGATAGAAAAAGCCATGCTTGTTACAGAAGATTTGATCCTTCAGAGCATGTTTTAATGATGAATGTGGAAATGGGTTATGCACTTGGCAATGAGAATAACTTACTGTTAAATGCAAAGAGATTTAATTTTTTCCCTAAATATTTCTGCTCATGTTGGGCAGGTGTGACTGAAACCCTTTGATGTAAGTGTTACTGGCAATAAAGGTGATCTCCTCCAATTAAACAGTCAGTTTATGGCGACCAGCACGAGATGCAATTGTCTAATCATTCTCCTTAGCTGTAGAAAGTTGCCAGGGAGATAAGGCTGGAAGGTGTGAGCTGCAGGATCGTGTTGTTAATTGCAGGTAATTACAGGTATTCTTAGTTCAGATGGACACTGAGGCTTATCTTGATTTACACCAAAGCTGATACTGTTCCGTCTGCTCACTTAATTAGAGTCTGGACAACAAAAGTTTAACTTTAGAACCCAGGTCCATCTGACAACCAGGATTAATTTAACCTGCATTAATGGAATTGAACCTAAGTGAGTTTATTTATATTTGCAAAGAGTGATCCAATCTTATAATGCTAAACTTTGCAATATTACATCTGTATGGCAGCAGTCTGTAAATAATTCAGTCTGGACAGACAATCTAGAGATCAACGTCATGAGCACCCATCTCTGGGATATGATAGCATGTGTCAACCAGGACCTCTTATGACAAGCATTGATTGCAGAAGGTCAGTTATAACCCTGATCTGGTCTACTCCCAGTTGTGAGACTCCCAGTTGTAAGGCAGTGGAGTAGGTAATTAACCAAAAAAACACACCATACTCCCCTATCTGATAGAATGGTTTAACTGTAGCTAGTTAGAGTTTAGCTGAACTTTGTGGACAGAACACACATTTTATCCTCATAAATCACATATGGTCACACAGAGAACATACAGCATATTGATACATAATAAAATATTAGGATGTTGCTAAAAAATTGGGAAGGAAACTGATGTCTGATGGAATTTAGTGTTGGACAGTAAAATATAATGTGGAGTTCATCACAGAGAGATGATGTATAAAATTGGTGGACTCTTTTACTTCTTTCAGTGTTGTAACAATGTCCTGTTTGAATGGGCAACAAGTGGCTTGAAGTTCTAAATTTAGTTACCCAGAGCCTGTAGTAAAAAGGTAATTATAACAAATAAGGGTTTTTTTATAAAAAAAAGCAAACGATGCAATTTGCTGGACACTTGCATGATAGACAAGGACAAAATTTATGGATGAACAACTTCTTTATTGAGGTGGAGCAACATTTCAATACAAATTCTTGTATCAGTGTCAAGCAAGTAAGTATCTACACTGATGCAAAAAGTTAAGTGGGGCTCTGACCACCTACTTGTATGTTTTCCGAACTAAAATATTAGACACAAGACATGCTTATCATTTTCAATAATTGATCCCCAAATTGAAGAAAAGAGACAAAGCGTGCAAAAACACGAGTGAAAGGAATAATTAATAATGTGAATAACATCCAAGTGCCCCTTGCAGTATGAAAGGCATGCAGAAGCCAGTGGACCAGATATGTAACATGAATTTTGAATTACTAAGCTTATGCCACTCTGGCAGTTTTAATCTGTTATTGTATAGATAATGGTGTTGTGGATTCTCTTTACATTGACTTGCAACACTTTATTTGTAAAACCACTGAGGTGTAGCATGAATATGAAAAGAATTACTCAAGCATTCATCTTCATGAATTCATCATGAAGGTTCCGCAGTTGTTTTACATGGTCCCTGATTTGGTGGCCCAGGTAATCAGTACACAGTCTCACACATACAGAGAGTTTGCACCTGTTTGCCATTAGAAGATGGTTCATTCAAGGAGCATCTAACTGTTATCAAATGGAAAAAGTCTACTGCGTCCATTGTTTAGTTGCTAGAGCTTCTGCCCAGATGAAGATGTCTGTGATTCCATCACTTTGAGCTGATTAAGATCAAAACATGGTACTAGTTAATTCCTTGTGTTTCACCCCAAGGACTTCTGTGATTCCTTCTTCCCTTATAGATGAAGTACACCAAAACAATGATGCTGGCTTGCTGGCTTGCTGGCTTGCTTGCTTGCTGGCTGGCTTGCTGGCTTGCTGGTTTGCTGGCTGGCTGGCTGGCTGGTTGGTTGTCTGGCTTGCTTGCCTGCTTAGTACTCTTAAAAATGGTACTTATTATCACCTTATGTTGTGCTCAGCACAAGGACTTCAGTGATTGGATTCAGTATGATGTGTATGAGTGCAATATTCATGTTAAACTGTGGCATGGTATCCCAATGGGCTAACACTACAAAACCTGCTCAAGTACAAATATATACCAAGCATCCACACATCGTGAACCTCGCTGTATAAGTGTAAAAATCTCAAACGCAGTGTTAAACCACATTTCTCCTGGCTGATAATCATTTTGTCTTCATCCAAAGAAAATGATGAATGTTTCCTGACTACAAGTTTACTTTGGCCTGAAGTCATGCTTTTTATTACTTTCATGAGTGTTCTTCATTTCTGTCACTCACTACATATATTGAATAGTGGCTTCAGATGTTTACACCTCTTATACATCACTATCTGAAGAGAAGGGTAAATTGCTTCTTCTGTAGTGAATCACTAGTCATGGACTAGAGTACTTATTTGACATCCAACAAAAGTCAGATCTCTGAATTGTAAGCAACTGTCAGGTTGTGGGATGGTACATTGTGTTAAAACACCTTCTTGACAGCATTCTTTATATGAAAACATTCAATATAAGGGCGCATTCTTCTGTCATAAGCAGGTGATGGGCAAGCATCTGGTATCTTTTGTTAGCATCAGTGGGGAAACGTTACCTATAGACTACCAGGTATTGCAGCTTTTAAACAGGTAGACGCACACCCTTACACAGGTACATAGCCATTCATGTCATTAATAGCCAGGTGAGAACTCAGGTGTGAAGGTACTTCAGTCTCAGTTGGAGCTGGTGTATCTAGTTATTAAGCTGGTTGTTGATTGGCAGGATTTTAGGATGGGGTCTCTTGTGGTTACATCCCTGTTAGCAGGAAATTCTATTTTGAAACAGACTGAGATCAAAGGGTGGTTAGGCTTTGTCATCAGGACTCCTTTTCCAGCAATCTTGAATGCCTAATTGGACATGTAGAATCCCTAAATCTGATAAAACGTTTATTGAGCGGGCAAGGATTGTTACTTCTGTGAGAGAATGAGTGTTCCTTTAAGGTGTGTGAACCTCAAGTAATAGGAGAAATTGTCGGAATATCATAATCCGTTTAGCTGAGGAAGATTTGTGTAGATGTATTGGTGGCGTGAAATGCCAAGACATGTGCATTTAATGGGAGATAAAGATTAGGCACTGATGTGATAGTATATAAACAGTCACCACAGTAGCTGGGTGACCTGCTTGGTTTACCTTGATGAACTGACCACCAACAAACAAACCGTTGAACACTAGAATATAAAACTTTCACGAAATATTGCATTTATTTGTGAAGAACAAAAATAACTGGATGAAATGCGTGTATATGATCATTGTAAATATTTACTTTTTGATAGCATGATGGTATTTGTGTATACACATATACATGCATGTGTTATATGCATGTTGATTTTTATACACGAAGTCTCAATAATCCGACCTCCATTTATCCAACAGTTGGCTCTATTCGACACTTTTGTTGGTAACAAATTGAACAGATGTAATTCAGTCTCATGATTTTAATCCGACATCCTTGTTAATCCAACAGTTTGCTTTGCAAGGGACAGTGTTGGATTACTTTTTACAAATTCTAATCATTATATGCAATATTGATTGTGTAGAAACGAGATATGATGTCACAAATACTCCTTGACAACAGAGTTCAGAAACAGTTGTTATTATATCACTGCTTAAGACAATGAAATCAGTGGAAAACTCCAATATGTTGCAGTGCTAGATTAATGAAACCCAATCAGATGCAGTACCTTGTTTCCAGGTGCCTAACTGACCACTGGTGTAAAATCCATCAACACAATAAGAGTGCACATTGTCTTGAAATGTGTTTGTAGGAATGATTTTCTATTACCAAATTGTCTGCTAGCCAGTGTTGCATGCAATAAGTGTGACTCAAGCGTTAAACTGAGTGAGATGTGCCAAAGATGTAATAAAAGAACAATTCTTCACCAGAGCAGTTGTCTTTATACAAAGGAACAAAGTATCGCTTTGAAACATGGATTTATTGGTTTTCTTTCTCAGGATCAAAGGCAGAATCAAGCAATAATGACACTGTAATACATTTACTGGGGTTTTGCTGCCTCTTTTAAGACATCTTTAGGTGACTACTTTTTGGAGTGACTTTATGGCTGAACAAGTTTGGCCAAGATTATGGATAAAATAATTTTTATTGAATCCCTGGTTGAATTTCATTGGTGGTAGAATTTCCGCCAAACTTAAAATGACTCATGAAAGGATATTCAATGGCATTATTGGGTAATACAATCAGTTTTCAGTCATTAAGTTCCATGTTATGAAGAATAACTGGAACTCCACCTTTTGTTTAGTCTAATAGACAAGTGGTGTACATAATATATATAGCCTTCCGATGAGGCTCTGTGCACTGGTTATCACATGAAGAGCTACACCCTATAGATGCATATCGGCTGGTGCATGTGGTGCTGATGTGCCATAAAGAATATGACATCATGTTGATTTTACTTATAAATATTTATTTAACTAGCCAAATTTTGTTGGGGTATGCTTCTCGTTGAAACTGTATTATCAAATCACCTGCCTATTAATCCTGCTCACACATAATTCAGCAACACGTTGAGTTAATGTCATGTAGAAATTTGCCTGTGAACATCAATATCCTGAAAATAGAGATGCTTAAGCTTAATGAAATCTTAAATGGTATTGTTTCAATCATCAAACCTATTTGGTAATTACTAGCCTCTTCTTGCAGTCCCTTATCAGATCTAGTCATGCAATGTACAAATATAAATTACTCATTTAATAATATAGTACCTGCTTAAAGGTAATCAATATTATCTTAATGTAGAAAGTTAAGAGGTGTAAATATATTGACCTTCACAGTATGTAATTTATAAACCTGCTCAAGTAGTTTTATAGACATTTAACATTTTTTCAACCTAAGAGAGTTTAATATTTAATGTGATGAATGTACAAGCCAAGCAAAAATTTATTCAAGATCTGTTTTTTGTCCAGTAATTCATAATGTATGGTTCATCTCTATTGTTTCTAAGAGTCCAATCAGTTAGTAGGAAAAGGGTATCAGTTGTTGACATTGGGTGCTGAACAAGGTGTTGCATGGTGCTGAATAACCATGTTTTAGAGAAGAGTAATCTCAGACACAGAAAAAATGTAGGGGCTGAGACATTAAAACTTCAACACCCTTCCTGAGTGCTACCACTGTGTTTCAAAATGGAATTGTTTTTCGAGTGTTTCTCCTTATTTTTAAGCACTTGTACCTAGCAGACATTATTCAAAATTAACATATCGTTTTTAGTTTCAACAAAATCTGAAAACACATTGTGAAGTCACTTGACTTTGGACTGATTAGGCCTCAATTGTTTACAGGCTGCCATCATTTCTATTGTATTCCCTGGTTATACTCTAGCGTTGGCAGTTTATGTTTAAATTGGGACCACATTAGATGACCAAGTCAAGTAGTGAGTCACTGTACCCTAGTCTGGATCTGCACTCACTAGGTTCATCTTCACCAGATTATACACCTGTGACTCAGACAGAGAGGTTATTCTGACAGAGACCATATGCCATGGTCCCTCACTTACTGCTGGAGCTTCAGACTATGTATTTATACCTCTTTATACCATGAGCAGTATCACAGCATGGGACAACAGGTATGGGTGCCATGCATTATAACCATTGGGGTGTTGAACCCAATTCTTCAGCAGTATGAAGAAAAGCTTTAACCACTTCACTACACCCAACACCTTTGGTCAGTGTATTAGGTTCTCTCCTCCTCACCAGAACCAGTCAACCTGACCTGTACTGCTGAATTGTAAGCCCATGGATGAATAGTAATATTCAGTCCTTTAAAGAGGAAAGTCTAGATACACACAGTAAAAGTGTCAGGCCTCCAGTTATTATATATTTTCATAATTTAATATATGAATTAAAACCACACTCAGTTTCTCCTGGAAAACCTCAAAAACAAATGCCTACCAGTGATCAGCACTCTTGAACAATCTTTGTTGAAAGGGCTTTATACAAATGACTAACTTTGTTTATTGTTTATCATTACGTATTGTGCAAATCTACGATCAACCCTATGAAGGATAGCCTCAGAACAAGTGAAAGGCTCTTGTATTGGATATGGTGACATCAGTGTATTGTGGGCTGAAAAAGAAAATTGTCCTTGACTGCAAAGCTAGGTAACAGAAATCATGACTTGCAGAAAGCACTGAAGTATTCATCCACAACCCAGATAGCATCTTCTGCCATACACCATCACAGATGCAATAATCTACAATAATCAACTCATCACATCAGTTAACTGCCTATTGACCATGCATCATCACCTGTGCCATGGATTGTTTCAGCTTCATATTTATTCAATGCATCTAAGTGTCAATCACACTCTGTAATTAGTTTCAAATAACAAGCAGTTATTTCTACCCAGATGATGTCAGTTTTCAACAGCTTGAGAATCTCGTGGCATCTTGGACACATTGTGTGCAGGTGTGCTGTGATGATGGGTCTGTTCTCCCAACAGTTTTGTTCCTCATCTATAATTGATGGTTTTCATACATACTGTTTCAGCTCATTCTGGGAAACCATTCCTCATTATTGAATTTCTTAATTACATAATTATACAAGAACATCCACTTTTCTAATCTTCTACATTTTGAACTAGTAATCCTTTACCTCAAAATTGAAACTGCTTGATTGGACCTGAAATGATCATTATTTTAATGAGTTGTCAAGCTACCACAACTATTTCTGTTTGCCACAGAGTAAAATGAATCAATTAAATACTTTTTTCGTTTGAGTAAGCATCTTTGGAAACACAACAAATTGAACTGACTGGTGCCAGGCTAGCCTGATTGATTAGAGTAAACATGTGTTTGATTAAATATAATTCATAGATTGAATAGGAGAACATTGATTGATAAAAAAGTCAATCAAGCAAATTTTGAATGCTGGATTTTTATATTGAGACTGATTAAAGTATCATTCTCTAGATAGAATGTACAGGTGACATTAGTTTAATGGGCATGTGACCTGAGCCTCTCCTATTGTTAGTCAAATAATTGAAGTATAAGATCCTGGGTCAATGGATGTGATCCTTTTAACTTATTTGTATTTCCTTTTTCCAGTTCAGTCACTTAAAAGAATTGTTTCTGAAGCATCTGTGAAATATTATAAATATTAAGTGTTTCTTGCTTAATTACTCAAAAACTCTCAGGTCTTACACAATCACTTAACAGATAAAAACTGAGAGATGTTACAAGGACAATGTATTATTCACTATGCTGCGCTATGATATCCCATATGCAATTTTGAAATAACAATGGAAATTCAATTGTTTGTTTAAGTAATGGCCATAAAATTACAGTAGAACATTTAAGTTTTGCACCAACGTAACCTGCAGTTGAGAGGGTCACTGAAGACAATGCTATAAAAGATTTTAAGCTCTTAAGTATCCCAATAAACAAACACAGAGGACTGAATTATGCATAATTCTTTTCACAGGAGCTCTACACCTGTCACTGATCTTTACTGTGCTTGAGTAGACAACAAAGGATTTCAAAATATTTTACAAGATATCACTAATAATGCAGAGGGGTTGCTCCAGCCTCTCAGTGAGCAATTCACACTGGCAGATTAACAGTAATATACTTTGGTATAGAGGTGTGGAGAGGGATGACTGCTTCAAGCTAATTAAGTATGATCAATATGTATTTCTGGGTTTAGTTAGTTATGCTCAAATATGAATAGATAACCATTGATTGCCATAATCTTTGTTTCTTTGAACTATATTAGAAGTTTGAATTATGTATTTAGTTACGGATGTAACAAAAATTGTTGGAACCACGAATAATAAAATGTATTGTTTTTACATTATGGACTGTTAATAGAGACAGTGAAACACTGAATTCTGTTTAGGAAAAAGGTACCCAGTGTGATGGAAGTCCTTGCTTGAGTGAATGAGTCACACCCATGTTCCTCCGGTTTCACACCCATGTTCCTCAAAGCAGGGGACACCCTACATGGGCTTCACACATTGCATCCATGTGGGAATTGAACCTTTGGTGTGACAAGCCAATGCTTTATTCTCTATCCCACCGTCCCTTTCACTTTCATTTACGCGTTTCTATCATACCAGATCATCTTCATGGTGTGATGGATACCTGGAAAGCTAGTGGTTCCATCTCCTGGATTCTTTATAACAAGAAATATTAAATTAGTACTTGCTGTTGCCTGACCTCTCACTCAGCATTAGTCAGTATAATGATCCTGGGTAGGATAAGCATTTTAAGGTGTGGCTTGATTAATATATCATGGGGAAAGCTCTATTAAACAGGCATAAGTCAAAACTAGTACAATTAACCTTGCGTACGAGCATTCACAGTACTAATGAGAGCAATTGATCTTTAATGTAATGTAACACCTCATTGCCTTTACTCTGAGACAGCTGAAATAAATTTTGAATGTTATCAGTTATTGTTATTGTGACAATTATAACAAGACTTCTCAGATTACTGGCCATGTGAGTGTTTGTTTTGTCTGTATAACTGTAAAACCAAGGCTAATTTAGATTAAAGAGAACATTCTACAAGCACAATGATATGTAATTCTGTGTTATTGTCTCAAACTCATGATATATTCTGTAAGAAAAGACAAATGATGATGATTTATTTTGCAAATGATCTGTTTTGTCGCACTAATGCTTAGAAATATCAAGTTCCTAATGACAGTCTACAACTCCTGATCAATGTTTAAGACAAAAACTTGTATTAACTCTAACAAAATGTTAAGTGGTTTTGATGAGAGTGAGTGGCCATGAATAACAAACATGGCATTTGATTGACATGTACATGACAGATGTTCATCAGGGATGAGACTCCATCCTGAGCTGATGCAAAACACAAAAGCATTGATTGACTTTTTGATAATGATGACACTCAGCGGTGTTGTTCTCTAGGAAAGACTTGATTTAGTGGGCATCCATTCTGTAATGATTATCCTCATTTCAACAATGAGTGTGTAACAGGGGAAACAGTGGCAGTGCTGGTCCTGTACAATCAGTCCAAGAATGGGCAAACAAAGTCACAATGTTTTCAATTGTTGTTGCCTAAAAATGCTATACCTGATTTACATCTTTGTTTAGGGGGAGAAGCCCCATTGTTAAAACAACAATTGTTTAATCAGAGTTAAGGGAAGTGCAATCATGAATCCTCATGGTCCAGTACTCCATGCTGGGCCTCACTGCCTCAGGTAGATAGGCATGCATGATGGCTCTATGTGGTTGGCAACTGGGTGTTACCTAACAATGGCAGATTGGATTAAGGGATTGGGCGTGTTTGTATTGTGTTTTGGTGATGTCAGGACATGTGTCTTGTCTCACCTTAAAGAATGAGTGTCAAGATAGAACAAATGTCAACTGAAGTGTCAGCTGAAGCTTTGAGAAGAGACTTTTCCATCTGATGTTGTTGGTTAAAGCAGCACACATTCCTTTTACAGTGTAAAAGTTGCATAATTAGATTTCTGAAAATTAAATGCATTTAGAATTGTGTCATATTTATACTGTTAAGATGCTGAAGGACATTTAGAAGTGTACCTCATGAGAAAAGAAAAGTAAGATTTATGGTTGTCAATTTGTTTATTGAAAATAACACAACGTCATGTTATTCCCAATAAAGTTTTTGACATCCATAAATCTTGCTTTTCTTTTCTTATTGTTAAGATAATTGTAGTGAAGTGTTTGACATGTGTATCTAAATAAAATACAAGCTGTGTGGCATGTTTCATCCTGTGATTTGTTGTATTATTATCTACCCTTCCCAAAACAGTAAATCACATTATTCTTCTACCAACTATAAGTAATATAGCGTAACTAATTTTCAATCAAACTTTTCACAAAACTCAACATATAAATATTCCTGAATTTGAATTTCCCTCATCAGTATATCCATTCTTGGTTCTCTTTTCAGAAAAAGGCCTATACCATTAACTCAACCTGAAAGTAATAATACGTGATCCAGTCATGACATTAATATCTGTGTCAACTTGAGTTCCATATTTCATTAGATGCCTCTTGTTCAGGGAAAAGTCCTCATTATCAGAATTTTACTTCTTATCTTGGTGTCAATATTAATACAAGTGATATCTTATCAGAAGCTATTGGAGATAGACCATAATTGCTCATCAAAATATTTGAAATTTTCTCCACCTATGGTCAGATAGCATCTAGTGCTTTGACCCTTCACCCCTTACTAGATCCCCTGTGGTCCACTGCCCACCCTCCTTCATGTATGGACAGTGTCTTGGTATCGCTACACTATGATAAGCTTGTTGTAACTGGCAATATCAGCTGGAAGAAGTGCAGAGGCTGATACTGAGGGACAGGGAGCAGGTAGCCTTATCATAATATTCACACACTACTTACAACCTGTCCACACTAATTAAGATAACGACAGTGTTACTCAGCGGTCACTGTTGTAGTGGTACTGCTGAGGTTCACCTTGTTGTTGATAACAGTGACGCTACTGCCGGTGGTATCAAATGTGGAAGACTGTTAGGATGTGTTCATACAAAATTAAAGAATAATGCAACAAGTTCTCTCTGATTTCTTATGATTTCTGTAGTAATTAAAGAATAGTATATTTTGAATGCTAATACCTATATCAAATAGCCCGTGAAGGTCCAAAGTAGAACAGGCCTTCAACAACCCATGTTTGCCATAAAAGGTGACTGTGCTTGTTGTAAGAGGTGACTAAAGGGATTGGGTGGTCAGGATATCTGACATGGTTGACACGTGATCATCAATTCCCAATTGTTGAGATTGATGCTAATGCTGTTGTCACTGGATTGTCAGGTCCAGACTCGATTATTCACAGACCGCCGCCATATAGCTGGAATATTGCTGAGTGTTGCATACAACTAAACTCACTCAATCACTCACCTATATCAGATAGATCTAACTTTTTCCACACGTACTTTCATTTCCTGTATTATTTGGAAAGGATGTACATGTATTGAACTCTGCCGAAATCTGTGGCTAATAACCTTATGTGTCTTTTAAACAGCTGCTATTAGTACAGAAGAAATGAAGATTATTTCTTATTGAGCAACTTGCATGATCACTATCAAATTGTAAATATTGAACATATTCTCACTTTAGCGTGAAAACTACACTGTCTGCAAATCATTTAGCAGAAATTTGTCATGAAAGGGGAAACGATTTTGTGCATTATGTGCATTCTAGCATTTTCAATAATTTCTTATCCATCCATATGTATGAACATTCCTGTGGTCCTGCAAAGAACACAGTTACATAATGAACATGTAGTAAATCATCAGCACATGCTTGCTCCCTTTAATCGGATCTATCTTTTTCAGATCTATCCTTGTTCCCAATGAATATGGTTGGAACAATTACTGAAAGTGACTCATTTGATGGAATACTTTATGTAAATATTGCTACAAGTCATTCATCAGCTATAGTACTTGTTATTGCTGAGGGTCAATACATTCATATCCATGTATCAACTATAATACTTGTTATTGCTGAGAGTCAATAAATTCATATCCATATATCAGCTATAATACTTGTTATTGCTAAGGGTCAATAAATTCATATCCATGTATCAGCTATAATACTTGTTATTGCTGAGCGTCGATACATTCATATCCATGTATCAGCTATAATATTTGTTATTGCTGAGGGTCAATACATTCATATCCATGTATCAGCTATAATACCTGTTATTGCTGAGGGTCAATAAATTCATATCCATATATCAGCTATAATACTTGTTATTGCTGAGGGTCAATAAATTCATATCCATGTATCAGCTATAATACTTGTTATTGCTGAGGGTCAATACATTCATATCCATGTATCAGCTATAATACCTGTTATTGCTGAGGGTCAATAAATTCATATCCATGTATCAGCTATAATACTTGTTATTGCTGAGGGTCAATAAATTCATATCCATGTATCAGCTATAATACTTGTTATTGCTGAGCGTCGATACATTCATATCCATGTATCAGCTATAATATTTGTTATTGCTGAGGGTCAATACATTCATATCCATGTATCAGCTATAATACCTGTTATTGCTGAGGGTCAATAAATTCATATCCATATATCAGCTATAATACTTGTTATTGCTGAGGGTCAATAAATTCATATCCATGTATCAGCTATAATACTTGTTATTGCTGAGGGTCAATACATTCATATCCATGTATCAGCTATAATACCTGTTATTGCTGAGGGTCAATAAATTCATATCCATGTATCAGCTATAATACTTGTTATTGCTGAGGGTCAATAAATTCATATCCATGTATCAGCTATAATACTTGTTATTGCTGAGGGTCAATAAATTCATATCCATGTATCAGCTATAATACTTCTTATTGCTGAGGGCCAATAAATTCATGTCCATGTATCAGCTGTAATACTTGTTATTGCTGAGGGTCAATAAATTCATATCCATGTATCAGCTATAATACTTGTATCCATTTCCAAAACAAGATAAATCACAATTTGTTATGGCTATCAGAGTAAATAGCCTCATATACATAATGATAGACAGCCATTAAGAAATAGCGTCTTGTGTTTGCGTCATTGTAGCAGCCGATATCCATAGAGGAACAGAAATTACTGCTGTCCAGTCAAATGAGGGTCTCATTGTCCTTGTCAATTGAATTATCTCAAGCTTGAATCATTAATGAATTGGCATGCCAGAGGTTGATGGCCACCATTTTGTCCTTGTAATTACCCAGAGTAGGAGATATGAGGACACATACCTTCACGGGCAACACGATATTGAATGTTGCAAGGGTTTGAGTGAGAGAAAGTCTGGGACTTCTGGTCAAGTATAATGGACATTGGGCAGCCATAAACAGAACTTACTGATTGGATCAGGACCATTTTGACAGAAAGGGTCAGTGGTGACATGAAATATGGCTGGACACTTTAAAAGGAATGGGAAAATTTAATCTGTTGACATGGATATAAATAAGGATACAACCTTCGTAGTGACATATGCAAAATTGATGGACACTCACAGAAAGTTGCCAACATGTCTGCAAGTACATATGCTGTTTTTCTGGTAACAGGAAACTGTTAATGAGTTTTTAGGTTGCAACAAAATTGTGACTGACCCTTGAAGGTTGCCTATTGAAACACAGTGGTCAGCATTTTAAAGAGATGAACTCTTGAGAAACCTGAAAAAGGACTACAGCATGGTGCAGGTTCTGTGTCAGCAGACTCAACAGATGGCTGGCCAAGCCACAATACCTGCTACTTGTTGGCACAGCATTTAATACCCTATCATTGTGGGCTTTTGTGGAGGGTTCCTCTTCAGAACAATTAGTCAACAGTCGTTCTTCCGCTATGTGGGAGAACTGTGACAGAGGTTGAAGTTTTGGGTTAGGTTTTGATAAGGTGTGTGCCCTTTGACAGCTGAGCTAAGGAACTAAAATAGAGTTGACAGTGGTGACATTAATTTTGTTATTTTTGTGAATTTTCCATTATTTGTATTGAACCAGTGTCATTTTACTGCTCTGTAGGCCCTGTTTTGGAAAAGGGAAATAAACCCTTCACCTTTGTGGCAAATGAGCCCCCCTACCCTGCTTGTCAACATATTGTTGTATTTCCACTTAGTTACCATTTTGAGGAAAACAAGTTATAGACATTAGCCATGAGCATATAATTGTTGCAGAAACTGGCAAGTTCTTTATATCGAGAATTAGTGGGGTTTAAAAGAAGGTTCGTTTTATGTAAGGGGTAGAAGATTTTAATCTCTCTAACTATTGGCAGTGAAATTCTTTTCTGTTAAGTGCATTTAGAAGTTGAATTCATAAGAATAACAAGATTTATAGATATCAACTTCTTTATTGTGAATAATGACACGTTACAGAGTGTATGCTTGCTCATTCATCAGGTGAGGAAGAAGCATACGCTCTGAAATGTCATTTATTCACAATGAAGAAGACGACATCCATAAATCATGCTTTCCTTATGAATTCAACTTCTTAAGTGGAAACTCACATTCCATTTGAAGTAAATGTCCTGTGAACTATTTTGGTTTTTAAGGTTCCATTTTATGTGAATCTTTCCTCATACTGCAAATCAAATTTAACTAAGAGTGTTATTTGCATCAGGATGTATCTGGTCCTCCCATGTATAAAAGTAGATATAAGCATAATTTACATGTGTACCATTTTTGATCAAGTCATGACACATTGGACATTATTTGAAACTGTATATTTCTTTTACAGGTAATGACTGGAAAGATACTTAAATAAATGAAAGCAGAATTCAATGGTGAAAAAGCGTTTTTCTTTGTCTTCCACCCACATGGCAGTACAAATTGTAATACCATTGCAAATACACAAGCAGCATCGGAGATTCCATTGTGCTGAAAAGGGAATATAGTTTTAATTGAATAAATGGATCACTTCAAATCATTGACAACACCAGGTGTCATTTTCATTAGAAATTGAAAAAAAGCTGTTCATATATTTATTTTAGACCAACATATAGGTAGATGTTATGACATGTAATCAAACAAATGGTCAGCTATGGACATCGTGATCTGTCCATTTGTCCAAAGCAACTAGCAACTGACTAATTATCTCCCCTTTGTCACAAGAAGACATGTGTTTCCTCACACCAGGAGCTGACCAATGTTTGGAGAACTCTTAAGAATGGGTGACCATACACCCTGCAATTCATTGAGGATTTCCATCTCACTGGTGACCGAGTTCTTAAAGGACCTGTCCATTGTTGTGTACAGAAAACTTGCCTGCATAACAGGTGGCCATCATGGAATATGATCAGACTTTCCAGTCAGCCATTTTGGAAGTGGTTCTCTAATTTAGTTTTAAAATGATCATTTAATGCCATACATTACCTTTTAGAATTTCAGTTATGATTGTAAGTGAGATGCTGGTAGATTATGCTTGCCCTGTTTGAGAACATCCAGTGTCATGGCTAATTTCAGTGGATCCACTGTTACAAGAACACTATTTTGCATTTTAAAGTGAGTCAGTTTCAGCAGATTATCCACACAGATTACCGTTAAAACATTGATATTTTGAATTTACGAAGTGTGTCATTACCATGTACATGCATATATAATGTTGTACACAGATAGAATGAACATTAAGTTACAATTAATCATATTCTATGCACCATTGCTGTATATTGCTCGGCCCTTTTATATATTTATAGAGCAATATGTCTTCAACATCACAATAAATAATTATCAGCTTCAGCAGGCTGGTAGTATAGGGTAATGATTAGAACTGCCTGATATTACCAGTATATCATGCACTTTTCAATCAGTATGTGTAGCAGTATTTTTTGTGTAGCAAATTTTTTTGTGAGAACCTGGTAAATGGAGTAAACATAAAAACAGATCTTTGGAAGTTTTGTTTCTTTTAAATCATTTCACATATGATGTTTCTGTTCATTTTCAGTTGTCAAAACACCATATTTTATTAGCTATATATTTTGTGAAAAATAATATAGAATCTGAAACTATCCAACACAACTGTGATACTACTGTTACCCAGAACTATTGATTTTTTTCGTGGTGCCTTAGAATGCTGAAAATATGATCTACTTAAACAGTTCATATTGCTCACTGTCAAACTCTTTAACAAACAATTTATTGTAATACGCACTGCATTATGGGTACCTGAATGGCAATATATTCCAATACTATTTTTAGGCCATTACTCAGCCTTAGAAGCAGTGTCTCAGCCGGTTCTAGTCAACTAAACATATCTAACACTGAGTGTAACTGACTTGAATACAGTGGCTTATGTGAAAAGAATACATAGAAAACAAAAGGATCAAAGTCAGTGTTGTTTTTGTTAAGCTTAAAATTCTCATGTAATATCAACAGCATGAATGTCAACATTATACATATTTTAATGGAGTAGATCTCATGCTGAACTATGGTGCAATGGTTGTTCTCACACAAGTAAGTGTAAGTATTTTCATCCTTCAGAGAGAAAAAAAGAGGGAAAATAAAAAATGCCTTATGACAGTCTTTTCTAAAAGAGCCTCTGATGAGAAACAGTGTCTTATCTTGCATGGCCTAATCTCAGGCTGCAGTAACAAGAGACTAACATTTACCATCAATGTCAGTCCAACAGCAAGTGGCACAGACATTTCTTGTAGTTCTGTGAAATGACTATCCAGTCTTATATATTTGATGAGCAGCACAAAAATAAACAGTGTAACTTGAATATAGATATAAATGGCTCTGAGTGAAATCCTACCTTGTTAATAGCAATTAGGGTGCTCTGATATTGAAACCATCACTGTTATAGGCTAATAGTGTCTAGACACAGAATTAAGAGGTACAGATAAAGAAATCAGCTTTTATTGTTGGCATTAATTTGATTCCTGTGAAGCTGAATGAAGTTACTAATAAGGTTGTTGTAGAACAAAATGGTAGAAACGATGCAAAAGGCTTCCCAGCTGGATAAAAATACCATTTGTGAACAGTTTCAGCAGAAATCTAAGAGGAAAGGAAAGGTGTAGTCTAAACAGTATTGGTGGAAATGTCTGTACATTATATTGGTAATCAACAAAATCTGGATCTTGGAGTAATTACCTCATGAAGCAGCATAGTAAATGGTATAATCAGCAAGTGAATAAGAAATGATATCTAAAGTCTCTTTCTCAATCTGTGTGGTAAATGACACACATTTCCTGACCAGCTTTTTATGTCCTCAATCTTAAACAGATTTCACACTTGGTCTTCTGTGCCAATTAATTAAGTATTGGTTAATGCAAAATGACTAGAATCTTTCACAATTACTGCGTTTAGGGTGTAAGGTCAAGAAGCTATCATTGTGTTTGAAAACTGTCCACCACTGTTGAACTCAGCATCAAAATGTTGAATTTCCCCCCTTGAAGCAAATCTCTCTCATAGTGTCTCTTTGATGTTCCCGTCAGATACAATGATTGCAGCACTAGAGGTGCTGGCCTGAATCTCAATGAATGTCTCTATTCAAATGAAAGACCTCTAACGAAGGATCACCTTCATGGCAATGGTATTAGTTCTCAGAGAGACAGGCCAATTTATGTTGGAATTGCGGCAACTTCTAAGAATGTGAGTGGTTTGTTGCAGCTCTTGTTCATGGCTTGTGTTTAATGCAATGTAGGACAAGAGAGGACATGAAGAAGTTGACTAAGAGTGTGAGAACGCAGTATCGTGTCTGTGTGTGTCACCATGTCTTGTTGAAAAAAATGATCTCCAAGTCAGTTGCATGTACTGATCATTGAAAGTAACCCTCCCGCAGGTAAATAAGGACCAGTGTTGTGATTTCTTAGAATGTTAAGAACGTGGGCAACAAAAACTGTCTGGAGGACATCCAAGTCATTTGGAAAATGTGGGATGTGACCATGTTCCTGTAGTTGTATCAGTGGTATTTCACACAGGTTTCTCACCATACACTGTCACTGGTTTCCAGTACAGAAGAAAAAAAACTGTGTTTGGTTTACAACTGTGAACTATTTCAGTTAAAGTTTCTAAACAGAGATTATTACACAGATATGTATGGCTTTATGAAAGAAGTTCCAGAATCCGTGTATTTTCCGAGAAATAGCAGGCATATTCATGTCCTCATTAGCCACTGAATGCTCTGACCTTCAGTTCCGTGTCAGAGTGCCTACATGTTTCTTGTGTGACATCACTCCAAACTCAAGAATCATCAACATTTATATCTGCAGCGACATCTGACTGACATAAGCTTATCAGGGTTTTGTGGTTTTTATAAACTCTGTTGCTTCTAACCTTTGGGTAAAAATGTTTTCTGTTTGTATATATAATTCCAGTTAATAATTTGTCATTATTACCTGTAAGTTGTTCTATATACTCACTTTTATACAACTTGCTTGATTAAAGTGTCAGTATGTACACAGAAACTTCAAAGAACTTTTTGCTCAAAAGTTATCTCCCATACTGCATTTTTTTATTATTTTGAGATTAACTATGTATTATGTAGTATAGGGAGAAATATAATGTCTGCCTATAGTTCATTTTGACAATTTTGTGAAATGACCTTATTAAAATGGTTAGATCCTTACGTAAATTCAAAATGAGACATCAAAGAGTTTAAAAAAATGAAAAAAACCAACAGAAATAGTCTTGATAAGTTGTAACAGTTATGAACTCAACCTTGGTCATTTGCATGTTAATTCAATGCTCAAGAGTGCCCTTTTTTTTCATGTATGTATAGTATAGTGAAACTTGAGACTGACTCAAGATTGCTGGTGAAAGTGTATGTGGCTGAGGTCCAATGTGTGTATAATGATATGCATTTAGCTGAGAATTTTCAAGTGAAACATTCTATCATTAGTAGGACAGAACAAGAAATGGAGGAAAGATACTCTACTCAAACCAAATTAAGAAAGAAGGTCCACCAGTGGCTATGCAGTACCCAGCCAGGACAGATAGTGAAAAAATGAAGTGTTCTGATTCTGACAGAACTTCTTCTGATTATTGTTTTTTGTATGCCATGTATTTTCATTATGATGCACTGTTGTAAGGTATTTGTGAGTGTCACAGATCCACATTATGTTCAGTGTGTGATGCTTTGGTATGACGCATGACACTTCTCTTATCTGGGTAGCAGTGCTCAACTCGAGCATAAACCATGGAATAATTTTATGTTTACTCTCTTAGCCTGGCAGCGAAAAGAATATGTATTTTTACAACAAAAAAAAAGAGTTGACTTTTTGAAGTGAAATGAGTTCTGAATTGAATCTCGACAAGAGTTGCTGGCCTAGAGAGTGCTCTCATCAAGAGAAGATTGAAAATTCAGACTGTTTATACATGGTATCTGATGAGACGTCATGTTTTTCTTTCATCAGAGAACTAACATGAGAATTCATTTCACGTCCATTATGTGTTATATCGCCCTACTCCAGCCTCCATCTGAGCCCCAATGGGAGCCAAGAAAAAGAACCACTCCTTCAACAGGAGAGCTGAACACTTTGCTGAGGAACAATCATATTTTGATTATGTAATACTAACAATATTGTCCAGTTGTCCCATAGGATATTGAATGGGTTCCGTGAGTGGCTTGCTCATCGTATGAATCGGAATTTCTGACTTGAATTCAAGTTGAGATCAATTTGGGATTCCTGGGGCTGAAAGGAGGACATTTGTGAGTTAAAGGTAATTAAGCTCAATTCACTGTTTAGGATTCCCATGTGTAAAGTGTAGCCATTTTCATGCCAGTTGCAAATTTGGAATTTATGAGAAATGATTTGAAAAACCATTAAAATAAATTAAATATTATTTTTATCACAAAATTAAGGATGAGTCACCTAACTGATGAGGTTAGATACAAGAATAAAATATTTTTGGTCCTTTTTTGTCCAGCCTGTTTTAATGTAGTGATGAAAGTCTACGAGATGTTTGCCTAATTTAATTCTGTTAATGAGCCATCAGTTTTTACTTTAGCGAATATTGTGTTTTTTGCATGAACAGTAGAGTGATCTTCTAGATAAAAGATGATTCTATATGGAACATGATGCTGGCTTCAGACAACAATCCTCTATACCTGTAGTGCTGAAAATGAAAACATATTTTGCTTCTTGTCTTTGAGTATGGTGCCCCTTGCTACCAGATAGCATTTCTTTGAAAAGAGTCTTTGACAGGGAAGAACATTACTTCATAATTTATGAGAAAATTTGAGCTGTAGTTGAAATTGGAATTTTTAAACCTGATTTGATGGATGATGTTATAGAAGTTATAAATGCTGAAAATTTCTTTGAAGTTGCATTGTTAGCCAGCCCTCAGTGGAGCACAAAGGAGGTAATTTTCACCACTTGTTAATGACTTTAAGAGGAAATAATTACCTTGGCATGTTTCACGTCCATTTCATATGTGCTGTGACAACTGCAGAGAGATTGACAGCCATTAAATGAGTAGAAAGCTGTACCTGACTACACACAGATTGGTGCTGGACAGACATTTCAGTGCAGGCCTCTTCAATGGTATTGCATAGGCTCGTGTACTCAGTCTTAAGATGTACAGATAAGGCCATACATACTTGCAGGAACACTTGCATCTGGAATGAGAAACAGTGTAATACAAGTTCAGTGTGTGAGTGAGTGAGATGGAGTGATTGACTATCTGTGCCAGTGACCTAGTGAGTGACAGTGAAACTGGAAATAGCTTTAAACTTATTGTAATAATCCAGTAGTGAGTTCTGTCATCAGCAGCACTAGGATCATTTTAGTCAGTCTCACAGTCCATGAACCACATTTTTTTGTCCTAACTGCCATGCCCTCCCTACAGTGTTAAAGACCTGTCAAGGTCCGGGTTAGAATATTGGCTTTTAGTAACCCATGCTTGTCATTAGAGGCGACTAACAGGATCGGGTGATTAGACTCGTCTTGATTAACACATGTCGTTGGTTCCCCGATTGATAGTCATACTTTGATCACTGGATTGTCTGGTTCAGACTTGATTATTTACAGACTGCTACCATTTAGTAGCTGGAATAATGCCCAAGTGCAGCGTAAAATTAAACTGATCTGACTCACTCACTGCAATGCTACAGCCCCAAATATAGCAAGTCTAGATTTGCCCAGGTTCATGTCCTGTCTGAATGCTTTTGAATTTAATTGGGTTCATTTGTTACTGTCAAAATTATATATATTCAGAGACTAAGTGTTAGTCTAGAATTGTGTCAGCACAGTGTTCTCTCACCAGCAGTATTAAGTCAACTCCATAGTCTGTCACCTTCAGTGTTGAGTGTTATGTTAGCGTTCCATTGCTCCATGCCATATCAGTATCTCAATGGTTTGTTGTTGAATTCTGGCATTGCCCCTCACCAAACATCCAGTGTTATCATCCATAGTCTTGTCTGTAGGAATCCTTGATAACATCAGCAATTTATCAGCTTGTATGATGAGGGAGCCTTTGAAGTGTCCCCTAAGGGTCCCCCTGGAGTGATCTCCCCACCCCCTGCAGAAGGACCCTGGGGCTAGTTGTAAGGGCAAGCTTGTGCTATATCAGGGATATCTAACACTGGGTGGGAGACTGGAGGCAGTGTTTATACAGATCCATAACAAGGGAAAGTGTGAAGTATTCTGATATACATCTTTCTCATGATTGCATCCATAAATCCAGTAATAGTAATGATAAACACTAGGGATGAGGCAGGTCACTGGGGCATTGGTGTGACAAGCCACCCTCTTTAAGAAAACAATAATAACCCCTTGAAAAAGAATGGTCATGTTCTTCTTTGGCCAGAGCCATTTTTCTTATATAAGACAAGATATTATGGATGTCAACTTCTTTATTGTAGAAGTTGACCCATAATATTATGTCATTTTCATATGCTTAGCATAATAGTCATTTTTCATAATGCCATGTGTTATTTACATATATGTAACAGTCATAATCAGATACCATCTTACACATACTCTTTGTACAATGCAAATAACTTTCAAATGTGTATGATCATGGAGTCATTGACCAGCATTTAGAAGTGTCAAGCATTTAGGATGTCAACTTCTACATAACGTTTTGTAGTAAATATTCTTACTCTTTCATCACGTGATGAAGGAACTGAATGTACTCCGAAACAAGATGCTCCACAAACAAAAACGTTGACAAGCACAATTTTTCACTCTTATGTCTTTAATAGTATGGACAGAAACGCTTTTGTCATTTGTTTTCAGAGGGAAGTTGAACCTGGGTTTTGACCATAACAAGCCAGCACTAGGCTTCCACACCACCCCAAGCTTACCATAAACAATCACAAGCAAGAATTGTTTCATAACTGATGTGTATTATCACATCTATGGTAGATAGTGCCTTCTGAGAGGATACACTAGCCCAACCATTTGTATTTTCTAAGCAATCTAACCAGGAGTGTATAACTGATGATACTCTCAAGGTTTACGATCACACAGTATATGAAATGACTGAAAACGTTTTGCAGCTGCATGGAAGAAAAATCTGGTTCAAGTGATCGTTAAAAGTCCATGAAATGTACATAGTGTGTGTTATGTTGTCTGCTCAAGAGAAAAAAAATAATAATCAATTGTTGGAATGCACATATTTACTTTTTAATCTTAATGATGACTAATTTCTGTAGACCCATGTGGTAGCTGATGAGTTTTAACATAGCTAGAATGTTAAAATACTCCAAGGCTACTAGCAACTGTTGAATATTGTCATTTAAAAAATGGTGTAATGATCTCTCCTATCTGGCTGATTACCGATATCATCCTTTTTTAGTGCTACTCTCAGATAACTAATATTGAGGGACAGGTTTACCGAGTATAAATGCTATCAGTTTTATGATACAAGGAACATATTTCCCTTTTCAAAATCCCAGTAATCAGACAAAAAATATGATAACTTTTTTTTTTCTGAAAGTTCCTTGAGAATTTTATTTGAAATCCACTTGGAATGTCAGAGCATGTTCCTCATGATTTTTGAAAGTTTTACAAGATAAACGGACGCAGTTGCACTGAAGACTGGCTGCACACCAACCAAAGTATCCTGTTAACATGTGAGATTGACTCTGCAAGTCAGGTTGGCAGGTTTGTCATGACACATGTACATCAACACTTGTTTGCTTGCTGCCGACCAAGCTTGATTTTGTGAACAAACTTAAGTCTGAGCTTTGACTATAGTCATGGTTTTTACTCAAATTTGATAAAATGATGGAAAATTTCCCATAATGAACTTTGACTGGTGGATAGATTACTTAAGCTGTGTGTGGTTTTTTATTTTAAAAATGAAGTTGAGGTAAAATTCACCTGTTGAAACCCAGGTTGAAATATGAGTAGAAACTAAAGGCTGTTTTAAGAAATTGGGACCAGTGAACTTAGACCTGAACACAAATAAGAAAAGATAGAGATGAATGGATGTGATCTCCGTAATGTAAGAAAGTTGTTTAATTAATTACCTCTACAAACATTCTAAGGCTAATGTGGGTATGGTCCTGTTCTTATTGGGTGGATTCCACAGATGTTTAAGAACTATCTTGAGTAAATACTTAAAAGATGATTTATGTCTATTATTTTCCTCTTGTAACAAGACTCTTATAATTCCTTGAGGCAATTCAGGATATTATGGCAATAAAAGTAATGAAGAATGTTTTTTTCGCTAAGCAAGTAAGTTATTTGAGTGCCATTTCCTAAAGCTTGAGTTGTGTCCCTTAGCTGCAAGAGTGTAATTAAGGAATTAGTTCATTTAATTAACTGATTCTACCAAGAAGTCTGTCTTGTCTATTAGCACTGGAGCTGCACATATGTATGTACTTGTTTCTGTTGTTAAAGCCTGCACACAGCAGGGCCCGCTTGCACAGAGCAATCTTAGTTACAATCAATCAGACCCGTGAAGGTCCCGGGGTAGAATAGGCCTTCAGCAACCCATGCTTGCCATCAAAGGCGACTCAGCTTGTCGTAAGAGGCAACTAACGGGATTGGGTGGTCAGGCTTGGTTGACACATGTCATTGGTTCCCAATTGTGCAGATCGATGCTCATGTTGTTGATCACTGGATTGGGTGGTCCAGACTCGATTATTTACAGACCGCCGCCATATAGCTGTAATATTGCTGAGTGCAGCGTAAAACCCAACTCACTCACTCACTCACTACAATCAATCATAGGCTCCTACAATCAACTTTACAATCACCATACAATTGCCCTAATCCACTTGCACAAAGATGATCTTAAGACAGTACAGATTTAAGATCGCGATATTAACTAAGATCGAACTCTTCAATGTTGGAGGTAGAAATTTCTTAAACTCAACTCCAGTCTACAGTTGTTCGCAAGTGCGCAATGCATGCTGCGCAAATAAAACGTGGAACTGGTTAGCGCACACAACTGACATACCTTCCGTAATTGCACCTTGCAGATTTTTCATGAAAACAAAACAAAACAGAACAAAAACAAAAAAAAACCCAACCCACAAATCTTTGAAGGAAATGACAACGTTGAAGAAGGAAGTGATAACGTAGAAGGTAACATGTATAATCACTCATACGCGTACCTCAGGGGTTATTCTCTAATTTTTCTACATTCTATTTTTTTTATGAACTAAACATGTGATACTGCCACCACAAAAATATAATGTTTTATGCAAATATTGAAATACGAACAAATACATTAACAAACTGGGTCTTGAGTTATTGACCTAATAATCATGAAATTAAAAGATAACACATAAATAAAATATCCTTATGATATAACACCTAAATGTGCCATGATTTGTCAGTGGCTGTTAGTTAAATATAGTTTGGCATCTGGTCTGTGTTATTTGGAGTAAAATTCCAAATATATCCCACAAGCATTAGATTTGTAAAGATATGAAAGTGTGACATGACTGTGGGAGTGTTGTAGAAAATTCATGACAGGGAAATATGAAAATGTTATTATTTCTTGTGTGTCGTATGTGTTGTTAAATGCTCATCCAGAGTATATTAATTACTTTATGTATTTTGTTGATAATTATTTTTTCGTTTTGTTAAAAAAACATTTTATGCAAATTTCACATACCCCAGCAAGTGTATTTTTCCCATTTGAAGAATACTTGTATTATATTTAAAATGCATAGATTAAAACTCTTGTCTCTCGTAAAATTCAATATTTACAAGTAGAAAAAAACATAATTTTGTACGCAATCCAACTGCCAATTATTTCAATGATAAATTAAGACAAAATCATTCACCGACAAGAAATATGTGGATGTCTGTTCTGTCACAACAAAACATGCACTGTATTTGGGCAGGGCAGATTTTACGGCAGCGGCATAATCTTCAAAGGGAAACCACTCCCATCTTGCGTAAAAACTAAGATTAGCTGCCCTTGAGTTATTGAAAAGGTCATGGCTACTGCTAATCGCATGCAGACACCTTTCGTTACTATCCTTTCCTTGTTTATCAAAAAGGTAGGGTGTTCATACTTTTTCCAACACTGAATCAGGTGAGAATTGTACTCTATGATATCGACTCGATAATGATGTTGTTCACTACCTCAAATAACGATATTTCAGACATTTAGTCGATGTTGCATTCTCCATGTTGTTGAAGTGTCAAGGCGAATTATACAGTTTTATGCAATATAAAAGCAATCCCCAAACATAAAGCTAATTATTTGCATGAAACTGACACCAACTTGAACGCTATTTTGCTACTGACTACAGTGATCTTAGCTCCTTACAATTGGTTCCTACCAGTTGTAAGTTTTGATGGTAACTTACAGTGATCTTAGCCTACAATCTCTTTGTGCATGAGGATGGTGTTTTTAGCCGAAACCTCAGATCGCGTTCTTAAGTATTTGCAATAATTGTAGCTCTAAGATCGTTTTTTGCAAGTGGCCCCAGTAGTGTAGATGTATGATGGCAGTATGTAAATGGACGCAATCCATTGATTGATGTCATGAGCATCAATCTATCCATATTCGATACAATGAAAAACATTAGTCAAGTCAGCTAGCTTCCCTGACCACCTGATCCCATTTGTCTCCTCTTAAAGCATTTGTTTTGTTTTGTTTGTTTTTTCAATGATGCACTAAGTAGTAATTAAGGTATTTGAAGGCGACTGTAAATAACTGAATCTGGACAACATAATCTGGTGATCAACAGCATGAGCATCAATTAATTCTGACCCAAATCTTCATGGGCCCTTCTACAATGAGGAGGCAATGCTGAAGAAAAGTTCTAATCCAGATCTACTTTTGGAAATATGTTTGTTGGTGTGGAAATATGTTTGTCTCGTAATGGTCTGTGATCACTCTGTACTCATGCACGCACTCATGCACTCACTCACTCTATTACAACATCAGAACAATATTGTCTGTATAGAACTGTTCAGGCATGCAAAGGTTACAAGGGTAAACTCAGTAATGTCTGTCAGCTCCTGTTCCTCCATGTTACAACTAAACAGCCCTCCCAGGAACTATGTTATGACATCCAGACCGCACCTCAACCTGATGTGGTTTCACACATTAACATACATACTTGGCAATTAGCATTGGTCATAACACGCTTATGATGCATTGTGTCTGCATGCCCAGACTCCTTACACCACACAGACACCCTGAATGGTCTTACTTTGCATACCTTGTGGTCTATAACCTACTACTTGCTTTATGTCCTGGACCATATACACTCACACATACCATTGTCATGCTCTCTTGGCACTAG
Organism: Haliotis asinina; assembly: GCF_037392515.1. Lineage (NCBI taxonomy): Eukaryota > Metazoa > Mollusca > Gastropoda > Lepetellida > Haliotidae > Haliotis > Haliotis asinina. The sequence continues at coordinate 18,822,807 of NC_090287.1, read as the reverse complement.
TCAAAGAGTTGCAGAACTGGCATGAACCTGACCATTTCTTTGGAACACTAAATACCAGAGGAAGTCCCAGTTTGATAGCTCCTGTGTGGTTGGCATGAAAATGTAATCACCCTTGCAGAGCATCTGAAAGATCCATGTACAATACGTTCAGGTTTGATGGTAGTTTTGTTCACATATGCAACAGTGTGAAGATATATTTCTTTTTTCATTGTTCAAAAATACCATATGAATTGTGATATTTGAGTGAAAACATCAGTGATATCAGTTTGGTTGTCTTTTAGACATTTTTTAATAATATTTTGTACAGCCATTTTGCAAATGACAGGTACCATCACAATTTGATTGTGGTTTATAGACACATTTTTTATGAAGTAGTCAGAACTGCGCAATGTCACTTGCCTTTAGATTATCGTTGATATGATTGTGAAGAGAGTTTTGTCACTGTTATATGTATTTGAACATGAAAATAATATTGAAAAGCATCTTTACTATCCTATCTGACTTTATGTACACATCCCATAGAAAGGCTTCAGTGATTGGAATTCTGTTGTTTAATGGTTTTGGTCAGTAAGGCAGCTTAACAAAATTCCTAGGTTGACTGCAACAATGCAGGTGATTGTTTGAACTGGTGTATGTGTGAAGTGTTTATACTGATGGCCAGTTGGTCTTGCAGACTGCTTGGTATGGTGAACTCTCGTTAAGGAGATGCTAAGAATATGTTTATTATTTCTGAGCTGAAGGCACGTCCAGGATATGTGTATACAATGAGTGTTACCAAATACCTTACCTTGGCCTAGCTGCTTGGTTTACTGATAGATGGACTTGTTTGTATGGACACAGGGATTTCAACATCCATGTTTGTAGCTTAGGTAATTCAATATGAGTATAGCATAACAAAACAGTTTGAAAATGGAATGGTTTCAGTTGGATAAGAATGTACATACAGGAATCTTCTCATTTCCTATGTCTGGTTTCACAAAATATTATCTGATGTGTAAAATGTGCATTTGAGATAAACTGTGGCATTTTTATGCGTTCACACATCACAGCTTCAGATAAATATTGCCAAAAGAAACAATGCTGATTGCTATCACCTCAGTTAAGCAGGTCATAAAAGTTTCAGGTATGAAGTAATTATTCATGGAGTGTACAATATAGCCCAGCTCCTGGGGATACTCCCTCACTTGACCACAGCTGCTGCTGGTGGTGGTGCTGCTGCTGCAGCAACTGGCCACTCACCCATAGAACTCTAGGTCAGGTACACGCTTCACAGCCACTGAAATACACAACACTCACCATGGATTTAGAGATGCCCAAACTGTTCTCTGTCACACAAAAAAAGAGAATAAACTAAGTTTGCAAGCATGACAAATGTAATTTGACATTTGTGAAGAGGTACTTAGAAACTTGCATGATGAAGAATGATGACAATTTGTATGAATATACATCTATTTTATTTTGTTTCAATGTTTCAACCTAATACTAATGTTGTCAAGCAAGTGAACATTTGAATCTGTGTCGAAACGTCACATTTAAAGAATAAAGAACTTGTATATCCCTAAAAATTGTCCTCATTCTGCTAGAATGCCAATCAAAGAGAGAAGAATGAAGTTATCAATCCATAAATCCAGTTCTTCTTATGCAATGTGAATCACATTTTGCATTTTGGAATCTGCCATTGTCTTCGTCTGACCTTGTGAACTATGAAAACTATCCAATGTCAGCATTATAATAAATGAGTGGACTTTTATTGCAATATGACATCTTAGAACTGCATCCTTTCTAAGAAAAATTCATACAATTTCTTACGCTGTTCATCATTCCATGTTGAAAACAAATGGTTCCAACCTTGGTATTCTTTAAGAGCCAGAGTAAATAGTGCTGATATGGTAGACTACATGACCTTGGTGATTGTGTATCCTCTAACCCCAGTAGTGCATGTCCTTCATTGCTGTTGCTATCAGCTGCACTTCTTTACAGCCTGCTGGGACATATATATTGCCAACTCTGGGATAAAACAACTTCACTGTATGTAAATCCATGGCATATGAATTGACCACTTATCTCAATACTCCCACAGCTTGCATCTGTGAAGCAATTATTTATTTATTATCATGTCCCCTGTCGGTCCAGCTTCTGAACTAACCACAGCTGGCTGACACATACTGACCGCTCAGCAGGGAATTTCTAATTCAATTCCAACTGGTCAATGCAACCCTGCTGGAGAGATTAAGGTTTTAGTTCATATCAGAGAGTTCATATTATTCTTAAAAATAATACCAACAATGTTAGTGTTTAAGAAATTTTAAATTCTGATTAATATGAATACCCATTTGCCTACAAAGATTCAGTCACTCTGTAGATCACAGTCTGTTATACAGCTAAATGTATTGATTCAAGTTCCAAGCTTAGAAGATGCCAAAAAATAGACACTATTAGTAATGACACTGTAACTAGTAGCATGAGGTATAAGTAATGTTCATCATGTTAAAAATTAATGACTGTCTAGTTACATTCATATGAATGAACATATTGCATATTGTGATAGAATACACACTAAAATATCCATTTGACTTAAACTTTAATGGTCAAATATTATGATACCCTATATGTACTAAATGATCGGTCATCTTGGATCCAAAATGAATCGTCCGAAGTAAAAATATCTACTCCACTGGCAAAACAATCTGCCCTGAATCAGATATCACATTTCCTTGTAGATAGCCTATTCATTAGTCATGACGAGGTAATCCCAGCTAAGCTTCAGAATACCTATCAGATCATACACAGCTTACATGTGTGAAATAATTATTTATTGACTCTGAAACCTATCCCACGTGGGACTAAGACTTGACCACAGCTGTCCGAGTCCCACTGGTCACTCAGTCCTTCTCTCTAGGAGATAGCCACTTGGGCTAAACAAGGTCAATCTCTGGCTGCTGTCAATTAATTACTAGGCTATCAAAACACCATCGGCTCTATGCAGCACATCACCACAGTGGTCTGTGTGTTAGGACATACAAATGTCAATTATGAATTAATCTAATTATCAGTGGGGTGTATGGGAGATAGTAAGCTGTGAATGTTTCTGGGATACACCAGCAGGGGATGGGAGAAGGGTCTGGGGTCCCCAAAAGGGAGAGGTGTCTAGATAACAGGGTGTGGATTGGGGATGCAATCAGCTCTCATTAGGGGTGATTTGTGTACTCTGGATATAGTTGTGATAACTATAGGGTTTGACACTTGTGATAAACTGAGAAAAACTGCAGATTTGGTTTGATTTTAATCTTAATTGTTAATGCTTTTGATTTTTATAACAACATTTTCAGATAGATTTTACATAAAACATTATAATTTGGTTTTGACAAATTACTTGCAATAACTACAATAGTCATGAAAGTTTATTGTCATAGAAATTGTAAGGAGTAAGTTCATTCCAACAACAATGTTTAAATTTACTTTCACAAAAAAAAGAAAGAAAAAAAAAGTCTTTTGGCTTTTTAGAAACTTGTTAAAATCCCCCATTATACTTATGGTAAGGCTTATATTGACAGTTTGGGAAATAAATGAAACTGAAACGAATGACAGGGTGAGAAAAAGAAATAAGTTACTGGCACCACTGTCACCCCAATTCTCCGTGTTGAACAGCTGGTGTGTGGAGAGAGGGTGACATATTATCTACTTTATGACCCCATGGACCAAATATCTCACTTACTTTTGTCTCGTAAATAAGTAAGATGGCATTATAACTGTAGCATCGTGAACTGTTTTTGCCATACTCGATAATGTGGTGGTAATATTGTTTGTTGAGCAATTGATGCATCTGTTTGTGTTATCTTCACAATGTGATGCTCTAAGGCTTCTGTGCATTAACAGCCACATTGCCCAAGCCTTTATGATGGTGGTGGTTGAACCATGCCATGGTGGCTCTCAATAGCCTGGTGGCAAGCTGGTGAAAAGTCCAAGGTTGACATGTCAGTAGTGAAAATTATATCCAGATTTTGACTTGTGCCATGTATGCATTTTTTTCAGATGGATAATTGACTTAGCTTTACATGTGTTTGTGATCACCCTTTCCAGAGCACATGGTATCACCACTATTTGAGAGTCACTCATAAACAAGTGAAATAGCTTGAATGTTACAATAGATGGCTGTCAGCAAAACAATTCTTACAATTATGAGACTAAATTGTTTTGTAGTTTTCACTTTGATCAACTGTGATGCTTATCACAGCATCCTTTTAAGACATAGTCCAGTTTCAGCAAAGAAATCCTATGGTTGACTGCATTATCAAACTTGAACTTGTTGGGATGTAATGATGATCAACCCCCTATTTTGGCTGACCACTAAAACAAACATGGGTACTCGGATCTCTCATGAGATCCCTCCAGAAAGTATCCTTAGTCCCTTTTGATATTGTGTGTTGTATCGAAAAATAGAAACATGGGCAAGTTCAATTAAATTTTTTATTTGTTGATGAAATGGTTTGATAAATCATATTGGCATTTGAGAGTTGGGTAGAGGGAGTTAATGACAACCGTTTTCAAAAGCAGATACAGCTATCACATATAATTTGATGTGGTTGATAACAGGAGTATAAATGTTTGGCCGAGCTATATGGTGTGTATTTAGTTCATGTATTGTTTTGACAACAGACATTTTTTTTGGCATGCAAAAATAGCTCTGAATGTTTTAAAAATCATGTTAATGAAGGTGGCAAATGAACCTGCCCGGAAGTATCCAGCTGATTTAGAAAATTGTTCCACACACAAATGGAACATTTGTTTCGAATAATTATGAAATCATTTGATGAACTTTGACACCTTTATTTAAAAACTCATCAAGGGATAATGAAAATATAATGAATATTCCACATGCTAAAGTTTCCGTTAGTACATCTTCTATACCCGTACATACAGCCAATGTATTGAAAATGATCATATAACTCAAGAAGCTCCTCAGAAGAGTTACATTTTGCAGAAAGAACTGCCAGGTCTGCAAGTTGAAAGAGTGTGCTCTATAAACGTGATTTAAACAGTGCGTGAAGGCAGAGTTCCCAAGTGCGTACACAGCACCTTGTCTAATTCAATTGTTGGATATAGATATAGAAAGAAACCATTCCTCAAAGACTCCCAACATAAACACCCTCGCACAAGCTATTTATACATACATGTTCAAAGGTAAATAGCCTTGACAAAGAACATATCATCGTGTACAGGTATAGTTTATGTGTTTCTTTACAAAACAAGAAACATAGCGTACTGTTTGTTCATGTTTTTGTGATCAAGGAATTTTTCCAACTGTTAAATTGGCAATTGTCTAAAATGTCAGCACTGTCACTGGAATTTTATCTGCCGTTTGACTGTTGTGAGAATAATTTTTGTATCATTTAAAGACAATTGTCTGATTAGGATGGTGCTGGAAGATATAAGGCTGTCATGATGAAATCTTTCACCATAGTCAAACAAGGAGAAGCTATGAGCAGTCTGGTATCCTCGTCAGAGTTTCCAGTCTCATTAGTGGAGAGTGTTATTAAGATTGTTTGTCAATATGTTGCATTTGTGAAGTTTAACAAATGTGTACTTGTTCACAGAATGTTACTTATTCCGTGTTTTAGTTTATGTCAGATGTTTAGTTCAAACAGAAATAATTTTGACTCAACCAAGACCTTTTTTGCCACAGTTCAATAACAGTATAGTTCTGTATATCTTTTTTAGTTTTGATTCATTGAAACAAAACAGATTAATTTTGTTTTGTAATGAAATTTGGTATGATTTTATCTGTTATTTATGTGAACACTGAAATGTATTGTATTCTTCATTTGTAAAGAGGTGTCTCGGTTCGTTAAGATACCATGTTTCACTGTACAGATTTATATCCCTTCAATAAGCAGTAAATCGGTTCGCACCAATAATATTTGCGGGGTTGTGAGCATATTACCCATACTCTGATGTAACTAAAAAAGTACAGTTTCTTAAAATCTATCGCACACACGCACTCACTCACTCATTGGGAAAAGTGTAAAGGATGTGGAATTTGGAATCTACAAGAGTGTTATAAAATAGTTATTCCAGTTTTTCCTATTTCTGATACAGAGATGATTGAAGCCTGTTGTTCAGTCCAGTTTCTCATAACCATAACATGCTGTTTGCTTTGTAGAATCATCCCACTGTATATATCTGTGCTTGAGGTAGTCTACGCTTATCATAATATTGCAAATTGTGCAGATAAACGTGTACATATTTTCGCCACAGTGGATGTTATCAGACAGCGTTTTCAGCAGGTACAAGTATACACACAGGTTCTTATTTTTGGTTTAGATTGAGAGGCCATGTTGCCAGCAATGTGATTATAATGTAGATATTTATCCTGAAGGTTAAATGTGGTCAATAACATAGTTTATGTTGCCTAGATTTCTAATGTTCCTTCAAAGACCCCATTTGTTGGCATTCTTCTGACATGCTGCCAACTTCAGATATAATGCAAAGTCAAGAAGTTCAGTGTCCTCAAAGGCATGACCCCAAAGTGTGACACATGCTTAAAGTTTCCAGTAAATATTTGGCATGGACCTTGCCTCAAAGACTTGAATCAGTTTTGCCCAGGTGGACTCAGTAATGTGCAGGGCAGTATGATGAAACAAGAATTTTGTAGAATTTTGCATAAACAGCACATTCACTCAGTACTGTTGAAATTACTTCCTCATGTATGTTCATGTCATACTTTTCCAGGAATGTAGCATGAATTAGAGGTCAGTTCCGCATCCAGGCCCTCCTCTGTGCTGAAGACTTGAAGGCAAGGTTAAGGGATGCCAACGGCACTGGAGTGATAATGTCAACATTCTCAGTTGCGGTATCAGGCAATGCCACAATGTTATTCTATGCTTCATCAATTTACATGGTTGCTTCAACATATGCCAGCCATTCTGAAAGAGTTGGTGGTTACATAACTAACTTGATCCTGAGGCTCCCGAAACATCGAAACATCGGCTGGCATTGCCCATTCCTGTCCGATTCCTGACATTCTGGTCCAAGCCAGGTGTCACCTCAGTGGGCTCCTTGTGCCTTGTAAACATAACTATCTTTTCATACAAACCTATGTTCCTTTATCTAAACAAAACAGTCTCAGTTATGAGGCACTAGTTCCACAGTGTAAACACAACATCCCTTGTTAGGACAATATGAACATGCTGAGATGCAGACATGTAGGGATGTACCCAGGTCAGAGTTCATCAGACCCGTGAATTAGGGTTTAGAGAGGTCATGGAGCATGTGCAATGGCACCCTGCATGGACTGTGTATGACAGTTGGGATCCCTAGGGAGCAGCTTGTGAACTGTGTTCAAGAGGATGTTTGACACCCAGTGCCAGCCAAGTGTAGTTATATTTATTATGAATGTCAGGGCAACAGATAATAGCATTTGTCAATTTTGTACAGATTCCAAAACAATACAGGTGCCCTTGAAAATGTGTTTTACAAATTAAAAGATACTGATTTTTATCCCTTTGTCATATTGATATGGTATCATGGGTTCATCAACCTTTAAAAATAGCATTCAGTAATGAACCTTTCTGCAGTTCTTTTAAGTTCAAACCCGTGAAGGTCCCGGGGTAGAATAGGCCTTCAGCAACCCATGCTTGCCATAAAAGGCGACTCAGCTTGTCGTAAGAGGCGACTAACGGGATCGGGTGGTCAGGCTCGCTGACTTGGTTGACACATGTCATCGGTTCCCAATTGCGCAGATCGATGCTCATGTTGTTGATCACTGGATTGTCTGGTCCAGACTCGATTATTTACAGACCGCCGCCATATAGCTGTAATATTGCTGAGTGCGGCGTAAAGCTAACTCACTCACTCACTCACTCACTCACTCACTCACTCACTCACTCACTCACTCACTCACTCACTCACTCACTCACTCACTCACTTTTAAGTTCATTGGTCATTTATCTTAGCAAAGGGCAGACATGTGACTTTTGAGAATATGAAGCATGAAAAAATGTAGAGAGTTGAATGTATCACAAAGATACAATCTTTTCAAATATAACACACCAACACTCTTTAACAGTTAATGTTTAACTGTAATACATGTCATATATAAGTGACCTGTTTCCTGAGCGTATATGTATATTCAGAGGATGTGTTATGTATAAAGCAATTTCAGGATCCAGGAGTTTGTAATGAACATATTCTTTTTGTGTTACAAGACTCTGAGACAGGGGGGCGGTGGGGTTATCATAGTGGTTAAGGCATTCGCTCTTAAGGCCGAAGGCCCGAGTTCAATTCCCCACATGGGTACAATGTGTGAAGCCCATGTGACATGAGGTAAAGTGGGAAGAAGTATTACAGGGTTCAGTGGTTCTCTGAACAACATATTCTGGGACTTCAACATACAGAGTACATATCATCAGTATCTCTCTGTTTCTATTGAAAAACTCTCCTTTTCTGCTTGGTTTTGGAAGTACATTCTGATCTGTATTAAGCTGCAATGAGATATGGGTCTCTAGACCACCTTGTCTTACAATTTAATACATTTAAAGTATGGGTGCTATCTGACCCCTGAAGTAGCCTATTAACAGTGACACGTCCCTTGAAACCCGCAGTAACCAGAGCAGATTTAGTGTAGAAATTATGTGCTAATTGATAAAGCACATTTCATTAAGACAGTTCATCTGTCTTCTTCACTGTCTGATGTTCAAATGCCTGGTTAATCACTTGAAGAATTATTGCGGTTCCTGAACTGTTCTGACATGTCAAAGAGTCATTAGCTTCCCAGCCAGAGGTCACATAACCAGCCAGCCAGTCAGCCCACCCTGAAGATGTAGGCCATAGACTTAACCCTTACTCTGTAAATATATATTATTTTTAGAAAAACAACCAAATATCTTTAAATGTAAAGAAGCCCCAGTGTGATGGATGTCTTTTAACCTGTCGAAAATGTAAACTTAAATCATGCAGGGCTGTGCAGACTGTAAGGACTGGTTGGAAGGGAAATAATCTGGTTTCGTGACCGTGAGACAGACTAATATAGACCAGTACTCTCATCATTTAGAGGAGAGCTTCAGTAGGGCAAGATCCCTCGCTACCAAGTACCAACATATGGGAATAAGCTTTACATTGTATTTTAAACATTGGTACATGTCAGCAGTAATGACACGTGGTCTCTTCTAAGTCTTTCATAGAAACTGCCATGTACCATTAGAACACTTACAAATGATCCAGGAAAACCATTATGAAGTCCTTACATAAACCTGTACAACTAGTAAAAAGATACTTTTGCCTACATACTTTTGACTGAATTTTACATATATTTATGATTTTTATTGAGCTGTTGAGGATTTAGGGTAATGATGTTATTTAGCCTCTGAAAGAAGGAGGTTTTGCACAAATGGCATCCTCTGGTATATGATTGGTTTCCCTGGACTGCTCTTTTCTTGTAATATGTAGGAGCATGATAGAGAGGTGATACAGCCTGGACTGTGAAGCTCATGGTTGGTAAGGGTTTGACGTGTAGGTATCAGGGTTCACCTGTCTGTATCTGGAGTGTATCCCAGGGACTCATATAAATAGTGTATTTAGGTCAAAGGTATGAAAAGAGGAGTTTCAGATATACCACTTCAGCATTCTTAGGTTGGCAATAAGTGGCACACTTGACTTCCTTCCTTGATGATGTCATAACATCATGCTTGCTCTGTCATACAGGCCCTGAAGCAAATATATCCAACAAAGCCCTCACAAGTCTAGAAAATGTGGCAAGTCTAGATTTCCACAGCCTCTGAAAATGAAGAATGTCTAATGGTTCATTATCATTGTGTTACTATGAACTTTGTTTTCTGTAAAATGAATTAATTTCTGAGACTAGTTCACTAATTAACCTCAGCACTAATTAGAGATGCTGATTTCCTTCATTAATGTTTTTTTTTTAAACAAAGCTCTACAACAACAGAAAATATGCTCTGATTTTATTATCACAGAAGAAATGTCAGTGTTTGTACATGATTCTGCATTTGATGTGACTAAAAGCAGATACAGGTGTGATTGCAAGACACTAATAGTAAATCAAAGAAAGTGAAATGAAGATAGTGAATCCTCATAATTTTACCTTGAACGTTTAAATCTCAGAACTTGATTCAACTTGAGATAAAAGTTGTTTAACAAGCAGCCACAGATTCAAATTGCTATTATTGGTTTACAAGGGTGTAAGCTCAATAGTTGGAATAGGAAATAAATAAACATGCGGTACATGATGATGGTTAACTTAGACCAAACCCACATGTTCTTGGTGTTTCACTTAATGTGCATACCCCCTTGTAATACAAACCAACAATAGCAATTTGAAACTATGATCGTTTGTTAAACAACTTTGTCCTAAGTTGAATAAAATTATGACAGTTAAATGTTTGATAGGCAAGTTAAGCTGTGAGGATTTGCAGTCTTGATTTCACTTTATTCGATTTTCTTTTTGTTTTTATGAAATTCACATATACATTTTCACTGCAAACAGACTATAGAGGACAAGACTACTGTCCATCTCGGTCATGCAGTATTGTCTTGCATAACATGAACAGTGTCACTGTTGGTCCTGTAATACATGTATAGTCTATTGCAAGCCATTCGGTTATGTCTCCACAACTCCAGTGAATGGTGAATGGCAATACACGTTCAGGTAAGGTGTGGCTACTCAGGGCTTTTATCTCACATTAAGCAATCCTACGTTAGTGGCAACAAAGAGAGGAGAATGGCAAGGTATCAAGGCACCGTCATAGCACTTTAAACTGATGGTCAGTGTTTACAATTAGATTTCTTGAAAGCGAGAATCTGTGTGTCTGAAGAAGCAATTGTTGAGGAAATCAGGTGATAAGGTTTCATTACAGTCTAACAGATTGCTCTCTGACTGAAAATGAATTAACGATACCTCAGCCTTTCCTTTATGTGTTTATTCATGTCTGGACAGTTAACAGCAGGTTGATAATTGAATTAGTACTATATACATGGAAGATGCTTAGACAGACGTTCAGCTGCTCCAGCTGTGATGGGTATTATTTTCTCCATGCTTGATGTATTGGGTAGATGCTCCATGGATTTGGTAGATCACTTTAGATAAGGCAACACTTTAAAATATCAAAGGACCATTCAAAAGTTTGGATATGTAGTATGTCAGTTTCACTTTAAATACTTCTCCCTTTTCCAGATTTTCCAGGTTGATTTCAGATTCTTATACCTTATAGATTTGTATGTACATCAGTCTTGTACCCTGTATAATGACATAACCTACAGGCCCATGACGGGCCAGGGTAGAATAGGCCTTCAGCAAATCATGCTTGCCATAAAAGGAGACAATGGTTGTAAGACACGATTAATGGAATCAGGTGGTCAGGCTCACTGACTTGGTTGACACATCATCAGTTTCCAGTTGCGCGGATTGATGCTCATGCTGTTGATTGCTGGATTGTCTGGTCCAGGCTCAATAATTCACAGGCTGCAGCCATATAGCTGGAATATTGCGGAATGCGGTGTAAATGTAAACTCACTCACTTACATAACCTATATGTATTCAGTCTTGGTGCTATGGGTGGCAGAGTGCCTTACGATGCCACAGGTGACTGTGTACAGTTGTGTCCCTTTGATCTGACAGGATCTGCTGATAACATATTGTAGTCCCATATTCAGCTCAATTATTAACTTTAGTTTCATCACAACCATCAATCCGGGGCTGCTCAGGGGATAGAATGCCATACAGTCTTCCTAATCACTGAGCCTGACTAACCAGTTCATTTAGCAAACGTGGGAACCTATTCTGATACACAGGGACTTGTATCACTTAGAAACAGCACTCAAAAGACATATATGTGTATAGACCCTACCCTTGTACTATATAAAAGGATCCTTTTATATAGTACTAGGGTAGGGTCTATACACATATATGTCTTTGTACTAGGGTGGGGTCTATACACATATAAGTCTTTGTACTAGGGTAGGGTCTATACACATATATGTCTTTGTACTAGAGTAGGGTCTCTACACATATATGTCTTTCGAGCGCTGTTTCTAAGTGATACAAGTCCCTGTGTTCTGATATGGATTCCATCAGATTATGTGCACATGAAATGCCAGTTTAAAAATATAAATACAAAACACAAAATGTAATATCACTTATGTACATCACTCCCTAATGGCCGCCAATCTTTAATCCCTTATGTATACAACCATGTACATTTTCTACTGGCTACCATCTACGTACTTAATGCTGTGTACTGTGTTATCAACATCTTCTATTGTATAAACAACTCATTTTCGCCTCATCCCTCATCTATTGTCCAAACAGCACCCAAAATTGCTCCTCATGTATCACTTGCTTGACAACAACATTAGAATCAATGTCGAAACGTCACCTATACAGAATAAAGAAGTGGTTTATCCATAAAAATAGTCCTCATCCCTCAAAACACTAAAGAAAAGAAGCAAATCTCCTAATATTCCTGCACATGAATTTCAAGCCATGTTATCTGAAATTCTACAGATATACTTGTAATTTATTCACCACTTTTCACCTGATATTATGATTCCCAGAAATATTAATGGTTTGGGAGGCAGCCAGTTGACTATGTGTAGCTTGTTAAGTTACCTGTGGCTTGAATTTGAGTTAATCTGTACGTTATCTGGGTGCAGTGGACTTCATTCATTGTCAGATAACACCCTTATGAGCAGTAAAATATTAACATTGCTCATATAATTGTAACCATGCTTGATTTAACTGTAAAAATTCACCAACTTATCATTATTTCATGCTTTGAAATTCAATTACCAGTTATGACGTGAGTCGCTGCTCGCCAATTCTTCATGGCACAATCATTTAATCAGATAATGTTAGAATAATGAAAGTTTGATGCTGACATTTCCTCCTGTACATGTGGAGTAGTTGTTGGCAAGATGTTTACCGAGTAGACAGCATAGGTGCCTATATAGACGGTCTTTAAGCTGGAGTGCACCTGTAATATGTGAATGTAACTATGTGCATTTGTTTTTCTCCATAGCCTGAAGGATCTGATTGGAGAGCAGTCAGTGGTTCTTTCACTTCATACTTAAAGATGTTAAATTGTGGTGCATTTTGTTACGTTGACGTCTAGCAGTATTGGGATAAAACAATGGCTGACTGGAGTTTAGCATTATGTGGATTGAACAATCTGGATCTGATGAATTTGGATCTGATTGGAGAACTCAAAATCAGAGGTTCCATCTTCTCATACAGAGGGACTCCATCCCTCTAGCCCCTAGAACCTTATTGAGTGAGTGAGTTTAGTTTTACGCTGCACTCAGCAGTATTCCAGCCATATGGCAGCGGTGTGTAAATAATCGAATCTGCACCAGGCAATCCAGTGATCAACAACATGAGCATCTATCTGTGCAATTGGGAACCGATGACGTGTCAACCAAATGAGAGAGCCTGACCACCCGATCCCGTTAGTGGCCTTTTACGACAAGCATGGGATGCTGAAGGCCTATTCTACCCCAGGACCTTCACAGGTCAGAACCTTATTGATAGTAGCAGTTAATTCAGTGACAGGGAAGCGAGTACAGCTAACGGAACAGCCAGACAAGGAGGTTAGAGGTACTAATTAGTGTCTTGCAACAATAGGAGATATGGGGGAGGGGAAGTTGGGGCACTACAAAACTGGCATCATGAAGGAATGAAGAAATCTTGCTTTGTGTCGCATCAGCGATTTTCAGCACTCTGAGACACATTAGTTCAGACCAGTACAAGCAGATACACATGCATGCACACACATACCAATGCATGCACATCGCAATGTAAGTGCAGTGATGCTGAACAAAATGTTAAGCCCTATTTCAAGTCACTTGTATTTATCAGAGCAAAGCTTATGGTTGTTGTCCAGTATGGTGTGCCCATTGACTTGGGGATTACCTATATTGATTAGCACACCTTAATGTTCTCTGTACACACTGATTTGTCAAGGTTTATCCGGTATTAAAATTGATTTAAAGAGCCATACTGAAAGACTGAAGACCTACAGTAACACCCACATGGTTCAAATCTTTCATGGGCACAATGTCTGACACCCATTTCTGGTGTTCCATGCCATGATATTGCTGAAATATTACTAAAAGCAGTGTAAAACTAAACTCACACTTTGTCAACTGTTGCCAGGCATTTGGTATCTGGTGCATGTATATAACCCATATTCAGATTTTTAGCCATCACTATGCATGAAGCTGTCAGCTTTGACATGTGTTACTTCCTAGATTAAAAAATGAGGCAGCATTCTGTATAAATGAAAATTTGTTTATTTATACGTACATGTCCAAGGCTATTGTCAGATATGTTTATATGGATCAGGTTATCATACAGATGTTTGTGACACCTGGATGGCAGAATTATCATCAGTAGTGTGTAATTGATGTTGATTTGATACACATACAATTATCATTACAAATGATTGTAATTTCTGCCATCATAAGAAATTCTGACACATGCATGTGTGGACTGGCAAAAATTGTCAAACTTATATCCTAATTAATCTTGACCATTTGTAATTCAAACAGTAAATTGGCAACCAGTGTTGAACTTTCTTATCAATACACATAGCTCCAGTGCTTCAGATGAAACATTTTGACACCTACTTCCTGGGTCTTCATAATTGGACATTTCTCAAGACAGGTGTCACAATATTGTCTTACTGTTAGGACTCTAACTGACGAGTATCTTGCACCTCAACTGTAATTTGGACTTAAATCAGAATATGAGAGACATCCCATGAACCCTAGGTAAACCTGGATTAATTCAAAAGTTCTTTTACTGTTAAAAGATTTAATGAATGTCATATCCTAATTTTATCGTATCAATGATTAATCTAATAAGGAGATTGTCAGGTGAGCTGCCAGCCTGACACCTGTTAGATGCTATCTGAAATTGAGGTGACAGAAAGAGGCTTGAAGAGTTTACACCTGTAGAGGAGAGACAGGTAGCCAGAGTTGACACCACCAATTATCAGTCAAATCAGACTTGGGAACAGTGAATTTTGATAAACATAGGTCTCTCAATCCTATTGTCACAAATATCCACTTGCCACTGCAGAGCAGTGGAAGCACAGGTGTGATAATCAGGATAATCAAGGGTAATCAGACAAATCCTTTGTCCAGGGTGTTTCTGCCTGGACAATCTGGATAGACTGCAGGATTTGATTCTCACCTTCAAATCAGTCAGGCAGATTAATACAATTAATTCATGATCCAGCAGCAGTGGCATGGCAATGCAGCCCTGATTGTGGATAATGTTATAATTGCTGGTTTGTTGCTACCGATGGTCATTTGTAATGTGAATTATTTCTGTGACACCTTTTCATTACTCACCCTGAAGTGAAAGATGGTTATTAAAGAGGAAGTATACAATCCTAAAGTCTAAAGTGACATACATTTGCACGGCAAGTGATACAGAAGAATCACACCTATGTCAACTCCAAGTGTTAGATCAGAGGATTAGTGCACAAAGGTAGTCAGATGCTCAAGGGGAACATATCCAGTGGGGGAGGTCAGATGCTGAAGGGGAGTATATCCAGTGGAGTTGAAGGAGGATTAGGTGTCTGTGACAGCTGACCACAGACATGTTGTTTGTTGTTTTACAGTCATGTTAGACACTTCCCCATCACAACTTTCATCAGCTGTTTGAACTGAGAGGTAATCCTGTATCACTGTGTTGGTCATTAGAGTCAGGTCTGAAGCAGGGGCAACAACTTGAGATACAGAGGGTGTTTGTTCAGGTCACCCTGGGTAAACTGTGAACACATGTTCTGGGTCCGTGTTGCTTCAGGGGGCTCAATGCTAGATGAATGTCCATTGAAAAGAATAAACTAAACAAACATCAGTATTTGCTTTTTGTTTTTCAGTTAATGAATGTTGAGGATTAGATCAGTGTGTTCACAAACAATAAATATTGATGTAAGGGACATTAAAAAGATGGTCAGAGTGTATGAAGGTGACACAGTAGGCAGTTTAACCAAGACAAAACCAACATTTTGTTAATTATTTAACACAAGTGTATGACGTACATTCAGAGAGATATAGGAATGTTTTTGTCTACCCAGATGATTTTATTTTTCATCTATTAATTTGTTATTGTTATCTTATGTCTTCAATGTGAATCATTTCCCTTGATCTGAAACATGATGATAGCAGTGTAAATTTTTAAGGCTCACTCAAACATTACCTTAACCAGTGACAAGGCAGACAAGTTTCTTTTCTGTTGCATCTAACATAGTCGGCTGTTAGATGTTTTCCTCATTTTGCATTTATACAAACTGCATCATGAAATTTTATTCATATACAGTTTCTCAAGGTTTCAAATTCAAATGAACCATGTTTCAAAAAACACAGAGTAACTTATAACTCTGGTGATATCAAGAGCTGTGAAAGTTACGTGACTGGATTGCCAAAAATCAGTGACAACTCCTAGTTTTTACATAACAGTTGTTTTGCTGCTAGCACCCAACACTCACACAAATGGCTTAACAAAGCAAGTGTTCATTCTTTAACTGACTGTACACAGCAAATATCCTGTCTTCAGTCCATGTGAAACATATTATCAAACCAAAAAGTGGAAGTATCTTGTATGTTGGCTGTGTCAGAATGTAAGCTTCATGACTTTGGGGAACAGATGTGTGAAACAGCTGGAGGGGGGTGGGGTGGGGGTTTGAGGGATGCAGAAGTTGTATTTGCCTGCCAACTCATCATTATCTCCATGTAAATACATGTGCATCAAAGACGTGCTATCTAGAACTCAAGAATTACATTTTGATATCATAGGGAGTAAAAACATTCAAATATAATAAGTTGTCAAACTAACAGCGTGTGGTGCAGGCCATATCAGGTGCTATCGGATTGTACTGATAGATCAGAGGCTTGCAGTGCATTGTGAGGATGTGTTAGTGTTGTGGATGGGAAGAACTCATGATGTATGGTCCTGTATTTCAAAGGGGTTTACAGGTGCTTGTTGACAGTGTTCTGGAATGAGACACCTTCAAGTGGTGGCAATTGGGCAGATTCTATCAATGTGTTGCAATACCATTGGATACCATCTGACAAATGGAATGGGTTTCACAAAATGGATCATTGTCTTGAGCACAGGAACCTCCACTTTGACAGCTTTGCCATCTCAGCACTTCAGGGGACAGGGTGGCTTAATGGTTAAATCATTCACTTGTCATGCTGAAGACTGATTTTGATTCTTGACATGGTTACAGTGTGTGAAGATCATTTCTGGTGTGTCACCATGACATTACTGGAATATTGTTCAAAGTTGTGTAAAACCTTACCAACTAGAATTTACCCAAGAAGTGAGTGTGAGTGAGTGAGTTTGGTTTTACCAAATATTTAAAAAGTTTTAGCAATATTCCAGCGATATCACGGCGGGGGACACCAGAAAATAGGCCTCACACATTGTACCCATGTGTGGAATCGAACCTGGGTCTTCGGCGTGACGAGCGAACGCTTTAACAACTAGGCTACACACATAAGACAACATTTGCTCGTACAAATCACTATACATGATATAACTTCTGTTTCGCTAACACAAATATGTAAGCAGACCCATGTGTTGAACCTTTACAGTAACACAAGTTTCATAGAACAGGGTACAGACAGCTCCCTTCAATGTGCATGTGATGTATTTTACATACAGATACAGACTGACATCCTGACATGGTAACTCTGGGTTTACAGATGTACCATTGATTAGGTCATCACCAGGGTATGGTTTCAGCAATCTACCTTTAATGCTGAATTTACACTTCAGTAACGTGGGTTTGGACAGGTACGCTTGAAGCACGCTTGGAGCACGTTTGGAGCAACCTTTCCCCAATATTCATCAGATAGCTTATCTACATTTTCTTGAAATTTCAAACTTTTGGAATAAACAATGAAGATTGACTTGAAATTGAGAATGAAGTGATTTTTATAAGATTTCTGAGGATAAAGAACTTAAATCCTGTTTAGGAAAATCACAGAAATATTAGATTGCATCAGAATGAGAATATTATATGTTTGTGTGTTGTCAAACAGAAGCTTTCCACAACTGTAAAAAATCTCTGCTAATAGCAGTGCCGATTGTATAATTCTAACTATATGTTATGAGCAAGTGCTTTGGGGGGCTACCAAATAAGATGTCTTAGACGAATATACAGTCATGAATGTTAATATTTCTTCATGAATACTCCATGAATGTTTATTTAATATTAAGGAATTAAGATTACAAACATGTCATGTAATTTCTATGTTTGAACAATGACATTTTCTTAAAAGGAAAAACAGGACAGTACACGATGAAAAGTGCCTCTTGCAGCCCAAAGTTGTTGATATAAGGAGCCAATGGAAAATGACAAAAGTTCACCCTACTGCATGTCTTGGATATATTCCATTCTGCATGTCTCAGTTTGATAAACAACAAACATGTTCCAAGTAAAACGTTCTCTGAAACATATTCAGAAAATATTCCCTTCCAGTGACCACAAATAATGAATTGAATTCATGAAGGTATAGAGAATCACAAGTGAATCATAACAAGAGTAATGTGCATAGAGCTATTATCATCAAACACTGAGGCTAGTTTGTAAACTTGTGACAGAAACAGATTGTTCAGTGGAACAGAAAAGGAGATCAATTTGTTGTAATCTGTGCAAACTCTCTCCTTAGCATGTTGGAGTGTTATTTATTCCTTCCTAAATTCTTATGTTTTGGGATGGGGGTTTCCCTGTGGACAAAGAGCAACAGATGTAAAAGTAAGTCATCTTGACACTATGCATAGGGCTAACATAGATCTGAACAGAGACAAGCCCTGACACCTTTAAGTAATATCTTTCACCTCCAAGACACCTCATGGGCTTTGCAGCCACTTGTATACTTCCTGATTGATGGCTGCTGAATGACGTCTGCCAGACGCTTGTGAGAAGGTTGCTGTGTCAGTTTTCTGCCAGAGAAACAAGTTTATCATTGGCATATCATCTGGAAACAAGATTGTTGCTATTAAACATGAAACCAAGAGTGTATCACCCAATTTTGAAAGATCTGGACTATTTTCAGGTGAAACACTGCACCTACAAATTTACAACACCCTGAGAACAAATGTTTCATTCTTTAGTTTCACCTTTTGTCTTGTGTCACAAAGTGATGTTCAAAGACTCTTTAGTGAAAGAGACCATCACCTGGAAATATATTTTCTTCCACACATAGTGATTTTTCTAAGTCTGGCTCAAAACTGTTCTGAAACTGACAGATTTATTTGACACAGACAAGTTGGTTCTCAGTATCGTGGTTACTTATCACACCTTTGTTCATTGGCCTCTTTCAGGATTTATTAGCAGAAATTCCATAGTCAATCCTTGTGTTAAGATTCCAGTCTGTCTTTGAACATTGGTACTAAATTGGCCATTATCAGTTTGCCTCAGTTTAAGGGTTTGGAATTTGACCCCTAGTAACCTCTCATTAAAAGGCCCATGTGTACCTGAGATCTGCAATGAGAAATGTTGAGCCTAGAAATCAGAAGCCTGGGTAAGACCTCACACTTGTAATTCCCCTCATTACCTAGACCCTCTTGCTTTGTGTTCTTCTGTCAGAGCTTATTTAGGACTCAGGTGCAAAACAATTGCCCAAAGATTCCCATGTCCTGCTGGCACAGTGAATGTTATTGTAGATTTTTCTTTGGCTTCGTTAAACAGAAGAGATTGTTGAACTCTTCATGAAGAGCCCAAAAACAACAAATATTGCTGACTCAGATAAGATTGTGCTGACTCACATGATATAAGTGCTTGGGTTTTACAAATGTTTTAACATTAGGAAACAGGTTTTTATGAGAAAAATGTGCTGTTAAATTCCAAATCTGAAAAGTTCTAATATTTTGTTCTAATAGTTTTTTGTTGATTCTTTTCATTGCCAGTAATATGCTTTCAAATGTACAAATTGTTTAATTAATTTGCTACAAAGTAGAGGTTGGGTATAAAATACAATTACTGTCATTTTCAAAAAAAAGGAAATTCAAAGATTTGTCTTTTGTGGAAATGATACTTTCTGCTTATAAATCCTGAAAGAGGCCAATGTAAACCCTCTATCTATTACACATAGTGATATGAGTTGACAGACAGTTCTCATTTGAGAGACTGGTTCTGAAGCAGTGAAATCTGATAATTAACGAGAGGTTAGTAAGATTCACTATCTTCTTGGAATCGGTTATACACATCAAAAATTTAATTTCTAGAGTTATGGTTCTGCAGCATTTAACTACCAAATCAAAACTAGCAAATGTCAAAGGAAAGCTGATCTTCAGATGGAAATAGGTCTAATGTTCTAAGAAATAACAGTGACAGGTAATTAGGTCAAGGAGGTTTGCAATCGTGTGGCAGCCAAAAGTAGCCAGTTGTAATGATGATGGATTACTTCAAAGTCCCATGAAGATCCCGGGTAGATTAGGTCTTCAGCAGCCAATGCTTGACATAAAAGGCAACTATATGCTTGTTGTAAGAGGCAACTAACAAGTTCGTATGGTCCCACATGTCATCAGTTCCCAGTTGTGCAGAGAAATGCTCATGCTGTTGATCAATGGATTGTCTGGCCCAGACTTGATTATTTACCAACTGCTGCCAAACACTAAGCTCACTCACTCACTTCAAACTCCAATCCTTATTTCTAAGAAAAATATTCTCAAAGTATGGGTACATAAAATGTGCTTTCTTGTAGCTTATTGATCCTAGACCTTCAATATTCTATTATATATCTATAGATCTTAAAATGAGTGAAGTATGGTATAGATCTGGATTAATCTTGATGCTATAGCAATTATATTGCTGACTGTGGAAAAAAACCTCATAAACACCACGTCTGGATGAGCACTTGAGAAGACCAACTTTGAGCTATAAGCCGATAGATTCCATGTGGCTGTGGAGGTGTAACTGTCAACAACTGGGTGGTCTGTCCAGACCAGGCCATAGATAGCCTAGTGGTTGAAGTGTTCACTCATCATGCCAAAGACCTAGGTTCGATTCTCTTTATGGGTAAAATGTGTGAATCCCATTTCTGGTGTCTGCTAGAATGTTGTTATAAGTGGTGTAAAACCCTACCCTATCACTCACTGTCCAGACCAATGTGTGATCTACATAGGTTGTGCTGCAATATCCATGTTGATGCTGATGTTGTAGTACCCCAATGTGTTGTAGTACATGATGCAGGCTTTAGATGAGTTTGGTGGAGAGTAATGATGTGTTTTGTGCAGTTATTGAGATACCCTGACATCCCTGGGGAAGGGCTGTACAGTATGGTACCTTCCTATTCTGCAGAAACAAACCCTGCCATCTACTGCTAAGGAGAAGACTGATAAAGGCTGTCAAGAAACCTTCACTACTGTAGTGCTTTTGCAAGTTGGTACATTTTAAAAAAGTTAATTCTTCTAGTGTGTTATAACATGGCTGCAAAGAGCTGCAGAAAGCCTTCAGGGGGAATAGCTATAGCAAGCTTCAAAGGGCCAAGTGATATCTTATGACTTTGTTATGATGGGTATACAGTCTTGCCACATGCATCAAGGTAATTGACTCAAATGGGATTTCATTTTTGTGTGTTGTTACTTGCATTAGTTTATAGCATCTCTGTTCTTCTTATTACCTTTCTTGATATGCTCCTAATACCCATGACATTCACACCTCGTTGGCTTTCTTTAGGACAGTCTGTAACATTTTAAACATACTATGTAAATGTAAACTTTGAAGTCTTTTCCCTAATCATTAACCATGGAATATCAAACACAATTACTTACCATTTACTGAATCGTGACCTATCTTACTTCATGTCCTTATTCATGCTTGCCATAAAAGGTGACTCAGCTTGTCGTAAGAGGTAACTAACCGGATTGGGTGGTCACACTTGCTGACTTGGTTGACACATGTCATCAGTTCCCAATTGCGCAGATGGATGCTCATGTTGTTGATTGCCTGGTCCAGACTTGATTATTTACAGACCGCCGCCATATAGCTGGAATATTGCTGAGTGCGGCGTTAAACTAAACTTACTCACTCACTCAATCATGTCCTTATTTCCTGTGGGCAGTGGGGTATCCAAGTGGTTAAAGTGTGCGCTCATCATAAGTACTACACAGGTTTGATTATTCACGTGGGTACAGTGTGTGAAGACCATTTCTGATGTCTCCCACCAATATTGTTTGAATATTGCTTCAATGAGAATAAAACATAAATCACTCGTATTTGTCATATGTTCTAAAAAGGAAGCAATTCTTCAGAGTAATGTTTATTCTGACTAAAGTATTGTTTGTTGACAACAGAATGTGAATTGGTCAGAGAGCAAGTGGTTATTACCTAGAAAAGTGTAGGTAAAACCCTTATGTTATGCTTCATCAGCTGCTGGTGACGTCACATTGCTGAAATATTGCTGAAATATTGCTAAGTACAGTCTTAACCATCAGAGGTAGCAGTCAGCAAGTATTGCTGCTTATTCTGACAATTTTTGTATCTTGGTTAATTTTTATTAATCCAATGATATACATTTTGAACTGCTGTTAGACCCTGTAGTCTGCTTTGTTAGATAATGTAGGCTGGTTATTTTCCAGTGTTTATGTTTTATGTTAATATTTACATTTACTCTTCCACCGCATATCAGATACATCACAGATTCATTTCATTCAGTTCTTGTCTCCTTTAGATTTTTGTCCAGTTCTATGTAATTCTGTTCTGAGATAGATTTAGATAGGACTGATTTCCTTGAGCCCCCAAATCCTTCTTGTGCCTTCTGCAGTTGCACAGCACTACCACCACCTTCTGCTTTACAGAACTGCTGTATTCCTCATTTCTGGGGATTAGTGGCAAGGCGATCTGACCCAACAACTTCCTTAGTGCAAATGTTATGGGTTGTTTTTCCTTTTTGTGCATTTGAATAAAACATGAATGATACCATTTCTACAATTTTTATACATCTTTATGCCCTTCAGAAGCAATGAAGACGACGTTGTCCTGAGGATTCCAGCATATTGTAATCTTTCTTTGTATGGTTGAGATCCATAAGTTTCAGTGAGTTTAGATTTACACCACACTCAGTAATATTCCAGCTATATGGCGGCAGTCTGTAAATAATTGAGTCTGGATCGGACAATCCAGTGATCAACAACATGAGCAATGATCTGCACAATTGGGAACCGATGACATGTGTCAACCAAGTCAGCAAGTCTGACCACCCAATCCCGTTAATTGCCTCTTACGACAAGCTGAGTCGCCTTTTATGGTAAGCATTTGTTGCAGAAGGCCTATTCTACCCCCAGACCTTCACGGGTTCCATAAGTTACAATGTCCTCATTGTTACTATAGCTTCTAATGCAGAGGCCTAGTGGTTAAAGTGTTTTCTTATCACTTTGAAGACCCGTGTTTGATTCCCAACATTTTTGACATTCCCCATCATGATATTGCTGAAGACTGAAAAGTGGTGTTAAACTAAACTAACTCACTCACTCACTCACTCACTCACTCACTCACTCACTCACTCACTCACTCTGATGCATCAGATAACTCATAAGAATTAACTATCTGCATGTGTCTCATCCAGTTCAACAGGACAGATAATTTATTGTTGATAATTATTAAAACATCATCATCAAAGAATAACCAGCCTTGATATTCTGCTCAAACAGATCGGGTGTTAAAATGATGTAGTGCCGAAAGTTTAATGAATTGATCGACCAAATATATCAGTAGACTTATTCTGTTTTCTTGGAATCAAATGAAATTACCTGGTTTCATATGTATGTCATGAAACAATAATAAACCTAAGCTCCACAGAGGCTTGTCAAATCATTCAGTCAGTTTAAATAGGAATAAATAAATACTGATAGCAGCATTTGAAACGCTTGGTTGTTCACCACAAAATGGTTGAAGAAATAATGCCTGAGTCTTTTTGTATATTACTCATAGAAAAAGCAAGTATCATTGGTAGACATAAGCATAGCAGGCCCTTAGTAATGTCATGGCCCCCAGAGTTAAATCAAAAGGTCAGCAGATGTCTTTCAAATTATAGTTTTGAAAGACCAGAATATTCTTTTCTCTCTTTTTTGAAAACCAACCTGCTTGCCCAACTTCATGGTGCAGTAATGTTAGTCTCTTCTGCCTAGCTCTCCCTGCACACTATGTATTTCCCCCAGTTTAATTCCCCTATAGGATTACAATGTCTTAGCTGATATCTCTGTCTCCCAGTCCAACCCCAACCATCGTCTGTGACACCCATCCTGGTTTTACTTTTGAGGCGATCCCTCCTACCTGTTTCTTTTCATAGTGATAGTGAGACTCCCAATAGTTTTAACACATGTCATTATTTTTTCATGACAGCTGTTGTTTATAATGAAACTAAGATTAATTTCAAATTGGACATTTAAATTGTGCCCTCTATAATACAATATCATCGCTCACTAATTTGCATAAAGCCATGGTCTGTTCCAAATAAGTTGCTTTGGACTTTGGAAAAATCGCATTGCTCATTTCTGCACTATTCTCTCCTCAATTTAGTCCTTTTTGCACGTTTGCTATCTCCCTTCCACTGGAACTGTAGTTAGGCCTAACTTATTTTAACAGATATCTCACACTTTTGCATATCAACTACATAAATTATAGAGATAGACATGAAAAAAAAACATTTTTTTTCTATTTCTAACAGTACTTTTGTATCCAAATTATATATATACAGAGACTAAGTGTAAGTCTCTTGTATAATGTGAACACTATCCATCATTTGCAACTACTGCCACCAGTTGATAAAGTTGTCATTTTTCTTAAATCCAAGAATGGAAGTATCACACCGTCTCATAAACAAAGCTTATCTGCATCTTGTAATTTCTTCATGTTTTAAAAACGGCAGACCACCCAGTGTTTTGACAAAGGTGAGAGTGTTTATTTGGTGCTGACAGTAAATAGGGGGCTCTAATAGTGAGATTCGTGGAACGTGTGTTGATACTTCGCTCAGTATGACCATTCAATGTTACTGGACTAAAAAATTACAGAAAATTAATTGCAAAAGTAGTGGCATTAGAGATAGGGCAAGTTTTGTTCATATTGGATAAGGACTTACTGTTGGTGGAACAGGACAGTGACTTTGTGAAGCGATATGTAAGTGAAGGTTTACTTATTGGTCTTTAAGCTGTAATTTGACATGCAGACCAGTGATGTATTGTATGGGTACATTCATTTCACTCATTAAGTCGAATGATCCACGGAGTCAGTGTGCAAAATAGTTTGCAAATTTTGCTAGCTCATCAGGTTAGCTATGCTTGAAAGTAATACACAGAATAATTCACTGTTCTTAAATATGAAACAAAGAAAAAGACTACGAAAATAGATGAGAGTAAGATATTGTTGACATGACATATATTTCATTGTTAAGCTGCTAATGTGATGAACATGTTTATCAGACCGTAATCCTGCATGATTTAAAAGTGTATTATAACTTAACTAGTCGGAAAGAAATATATTACAAAATGACACCTTGAAAATTAACAAGTCAATCGGGCCAGTGACTGGATTTTTACTAGCAGGCCAGTTGCTGTTTCACACACTGCAAGGTGGTCACCCACCCAAGAAGTGTTCCCAGTCACCAATAGTTTGAAATGGTGCTTGGTATTTTAGTTCATTTTGACAGGAACTAAATGGAACTAACTAACATTCAAGTTGATAAAGAAGGAAAGAGAAAATTTGAAAATTATTTTTGTGATAAGGTACAGAATTGTTTTGTAATGGTTCCACTTGTATTAACTTGGATAAATAATTAGTTGTAGAAACATAGTATTAAGGTGGATGTTAAGCTAGTTGTAGGAAAACAGTTTGTATTTTGACAGATAGATAGATAGTTATATTTCATTGAAAATGTTTGTTGTGTGAGAGTTGAACCAAGAAATCCAGTCCAAATAGTGACTGGAATGTGATAAAAAACATGTTTGTACAAATGAATAACACTAATGCAGAATGCCAATTATGACATCACTCCTAGCAAAGTTTGTACATTCTCCAAAGCTGGATAAAAAGTGAAAGTTTATGTTTAGTGGCAGAAGGTACTCTGTGATTATCACAGAACAGAGACCAACAGGGGTTGATAATCAGCAATATCTTGCCCACTGTCAGATGCCACCTGGAACCTGGTGCAACAGCTAGAAACAGACCAACCTGCACTAGCAATGCATGGGATAACTTGGCCTTGTTAGTCAAGTGTGTCATCAACACTGATTGGATGAAAAAACATGAAACATGAAAACTCACTTGGGGTATTTGGTTATTTCCGGCAAGAATGTCAGGGCTAAGGAAAGTAATTTTACAGTGGGATATCTTTAAGATTGTTATATTCTTCAAGAAGACTTTTTCAAAGGATTGATGGAAGATATCTGAAGAGATAATAGTGTTCTCCTTGCAACTCAAAAAGGAAATATGAAAACACTTCCTTAGAAGTTCTTTTTTTTCACAAACCTCATTTGCATGGTGAAAGAACATGTACTTCAACCCCGGTGCAGTCAGTGATCGCCAGCTATCAGGATGGTAGATGCACCAATGCTTGTGTTGCTACCTTCAGAGTACTATAAAGATGCAAGGGGGGCCAACTCATTAGCAGGCCCAAAACCCACCAGCTTCCTGACAGCTATGTAATTACACTAATGCAATCTCCCTCCATTTCTACCAGAGGCAAAGTACATCATACAAGATGTTTAGGAGCATGGGGAAGTGTGAAGCCCAGTTATTTAGGAAACTTACAGAGTATCCAAAGTGTCTGAGGGAGACAGAATTTCTTTACAGAGCTATCTCCTTCAGTTTAGCTGGTCTGTGCAGCTGAGGGAGCATCTGGCAGTGATACCTCCCCCTCCCTTTTCCTTCCCTTCCCCCTAGCCTCAAGGTCACTACCCTAACAGATGGCATCAGGTCTTCTTGTCTGCTGAAGGCTGAAGTATAAGCCCAGGGGAGAGAAAGATGGTGTAATGATGGCTGCACATATATAATATGTGTCTACACGACTTGGAGAAAACATGCAGATATGCATGTTTTAGTTTTATTATATTTGATAATAAACACAGGAGCATGATTGGCTGATGCATTAGTCTGTGTCTGTCAGAATGAAATGTTCAGAGAGAGTCCTTAGAGATAACGCAAATGTTGCCTATTGTCTAGGAGTAGGTAATAGTGGCTGTATTGCCATTGGAGTGTTGTAGTTGTACAAAATGGTTGTGTGGGAGACGGAAGCAACATAATATACATAAAAGTAAGCAGATTGCTGACATTGTTGTAATGTGTTTATTTTCAACTTACAACAAATTTTCTGGAGCTGGAAATATTTCTAACTTAAGTCAGATCGGCATGACCTTTTATACCTAAAGATCATCATGACCTCTAATAGACTGACATGTCATGCGCTTCAAATATTGACGGAAGAATAACAACAACATCATAGAAGAATAATCTAAACACGCAGACGAGGAGGAAGTTTGACTGGAATCATGTTTCCAAACACCACAATTGATGTAATAAATGGAAATGCATCCAAACCCAATACAGATGATATTCTTTAATGTTTTGGGTTTTAATTATCATTCGTTTTGAGGAAGATGATCGCAGATGTTGAGTGCTTCATCTGTCTTGCTGTTACTGCGGTGTTTAAAAATGTCTGGAGTAGTGAATGCAGGTTGTTTTATGCAGTTTCTAGTCATTGTGTCATTGGCGGGTGTAGGGCAGAACATACCTAGATTTTATGATAAATTGGTGTCATCACTGATTTTAAGGGCTGTCCTAGAGGTTAAAACATTGTCTAGTCACTCCAAGACTCAGGTTTGGTTTTCCCACAAAGGTACAATGTGTGAAGCATGATGCTGTGATATTGCTGGAACAGTACTAAAAGCAGCATACTCACTCACTCACTGATTTCATCGACACATCCCAGATGTGTCATGATAGTAGAAAGAATCAAGTCTGTCAGACCTTACAGGAGTTGATGGCATGAGCTTTTATACTGCTTGAAATCAGGGGGAGGTAATTACATAGGTCATGCATCTTAAGTCCAGTGCCCTGTTTCACAAACTAGTGCAGTGGCAGTCTGCGTTAAAGTATGAGAGTCATCATGACCTTGACTCAGAAGTATTCAAATACAAATGTTGATAGCAGCAGCCTCTGCTGCACCAGAACTCATGGGGGTCAGAAAATATCCAGTCCAATATGTAAAATGCAAGCATTGCACGCAAAAATTGGGATTTACTGTTTGGTGAATAGTTTTCAGTTTTCTAATTTTCAGGACTGACAGACCCTATTCCAAAAATGGATTCAAGTAGGTTAAGAAAATGAAATCATTCAGCAGATTCTCCTCACCACATTCTTTCAGATGTAGGAATAAGGAACTAGGCACATTCCCTCTCATTTTTCCCCCTGAGACAATAAACTATTGAGTTTGTCACTGTTTAAACAGCGAAGCTCAAGGGTGACATATACATGGACAATTTCAATTGAATCTGGTAATTTATAGTGGAAATGTTACAAAAACATTGACTTTTGAAACAGGCATGACAGATGGATGGTGTTTACATTGTTATACATGTAGGGGAAGCTGAGCGATGATGGACAGCGTGTTTTCTCAACTTGAAGGCTGCAGTTTGGTGGCTTTCTTTTAGGGTAGTTGATGAAGTTTTAAAGGTGCATGACATGAAATGGTGAAAGAGTGGTTTATCTCTGCTGTCAGCAGTATTCCAGCAATATCACGACAAAGGACACCAGAGGTGGTCTTCACGTTTTGTACCCAACATGGTGACAGAAGGCATTGAGAAACAGGAAGTGTTGTATATTTGCCATGAGTATAACAGCACTGAAACATCTAGGATGGATGAATCAATGGAATTATTAACACAGTAAGAGCTTTATATGTACAACTGCATTTGTTTCATGTCCAAATTACATTTATGTTTCATGGAGTTTGTTTCTTGTTCTCTTGACATGATCTATTAATGTTTTAGAATATAAAACAGCTGTCTTAGAAATTCATTTCAACCTTCCTGGATTTAACCAATATCTTTGATTGGAAATTGCAGTAGCCTGTGAACATGCTTATAGCAATCTGATAGACGTAAGGAACTGTTTCCATGGTCCCAGCCAAATGCTACATAGTTTAGTCAAAATGTGTAAGACAAATTACGGTTATAACAAACTAAAGTTAGTTTTCTTTGGGTGCATTTAACCATAGTTTTACAGTAAATCTGAATCGTGTCATGATCATACTCCATTACTGGACATGAGATATCAACACATTTGTTTTACGTGTCAGGCCAATGCCCGAGGACTGCACAGACTAATGCTTTGTCTCTTAATATATATATATTTTTGCCATTTAAACCCATTTAAGTTGAAAAGGAGTCCCAGTGATATGGGGAAAACTGAAGGAATCTACACTTGATTGAAAATAAGAAAGTTCAGGGACTGCTAGACAGACTAAGGACTGCATAACTTCAGGCTTCCTTTTCACATTGATATGATATAACAATAACTCTGTTGAAAGCAGCACTAAACCCAACTCACTCACTTTCTCATTCACTCATGCTACTTGTATGT
This sequence comes from Haliotis asinina, assembly GCF_037392515.1. Classification (NCBI taxonomy): domain Eukaryota; kingdom Metazoa; phylum Mollusca; class Gastropoda; order Lepetellida; family Haliotidae; genus Haliotis; species Haliotis asinina. The sequence goes on along the minus strand of NC_090287.1, from coordinate 18,793,201 downwards.
AACAAACCTGTAAACATGACAGCTATTTTTGAGCACATCCTATTGGGAATAATAAGTCCACTCATGTTGCAGATAGAGGGTGTGTTGTAATAAACATACATGTTGCTGATGTGCAGCCAAAGGGGTTAGTTGCCCTGACAAACAACCATGTGCCAGATACAGGTACCGTTTTAGGTGTAATAAGCATCATGGGCACTGAAATTGTGTCAGGTTAGTTTAACACTGCTCTATTCAAGCTATATGGCGACAGTCTGTAAAATATTGAGTCTGGACTAAACAGTCCAGTGATCAACAGCATGACTATCAATCTGCACAACTGGGAACCAATAACATGTGTCAACCAAGTCAGTGAATCTGACCACCTGATCCTGTTAGTTGTCTCTAATGACAAACATAGTTGCCTTTTGTGCAAGCATGGGTTGCTGAAGACTTATTCTATCCTGCATCTTCAAGGGTCTGTGCATTGAGAAACTGGATAAGGGTTGTACTTATTAGAATCATTAAGTCAAATTTCGTCACAGGGAACATCACAGAAGGGAACAAAATTGAATCAACAATGACAAATAATAATAATCTTTGGTGAAAATTACTCAGAAATCTGTATAGGCTGCTTTAAATTCTGTATAAGATAAATTCTACCATGACTTTAGTAAACACTGGATTGTGATTGGTTAATCAAAGTCATTCAGAGGTATATAATCACATTATATACCTGTGATTTTCCAACACAGTATGTTTATCTCCTAATTAAGGATCACTGACAGACTGATCAAGACTTTTGACTGTTGTTAGAATTGGACACTTATTATGGTGAATACAATTTGTAGAAGCGCCTTTAAAGACATCTTGACTTTTTGATGAAAACTTCATTCACTGTGCAGTGTTGTGGTATAGGGCAAACCAAGACACTTTTTTTCATACAATGTGTTCATGTTCTAGATAAACATGTTTGCCAGGTTTTAGAAAAAGGCTCACCTGTGTTGCGCAAGCTCCCAAACACCTCACTCTCTCATAATCAAGAAATCATCCACTATCCATGCCAAGTGTGTTTACTAGGCAATTAATTTCCAATCCAGAGTGACCTAGTATTGCTCTGGCATTAGCCCAAATAGATCACATGACATACAGGCACCAAATACCCAGCCATCTGCATAGGAGACTCAAGAGGTAGAAAATCTTAGTCTCTAGTGTATGTTAAATAAATCACATATTGCTTTGACAAGATGAAATACAAGTAAACTGTAAAATTGGGTAGCTTTGTTGGCATATGTTTTTTTCAAAGAATTGACTGGGCACCATATGCCAAGATGCTGCTTCATTCGATATAGTTGTGTAATACGTTCTGTGTGCGCTGGCGGTATAGTCTGTTTCTGACTTTGGCAGTAGTAGTTGAGGAAAGTGATTACATGTCACTGTGGCATACCAGTCATCAACAATAGCAGAGGCATTGCAGACAATGTGCCATTGTCTGAATTCTTCACAACCATCACAACGGTAGGAAGAAGTGCGAATGCATCAATAGGTTATTAGTTGTGCTTTGAAGAAGATGTTTACCAAGTATACACCTTTTAGTAAGTGAGTAAGTGGGTTTTGTCAGCTGTCGCTAAGCTGTATCATTGTCTATATTTCACTGTATGAATTGTGTATATGGATTGCACTGTAACTATGCTAACAGAGACAGAGAGACAGCGAGAGAACATAATCAGACCAATTCAGGTAATTGGTTGGACATAGTCTTTACTAAGAGGTACCTAACAGGATCGATGGGAGGTCAGACTCAATGACCTGGTTGAAGCATGTCATCTTGTCCCAGTTGCATAGTTTGATGTTTGTGATGTCCATCACTGGATCATCTGGTCCATACATGATAATTTACAGACTGCCATCATAAGCCTGAAATATTGCAAAGTGCAATAAAACAACAAATACACAAGCAATAAATTGTTTTAGAGTTTGCATTATTGGAAATGCACTTCAAATGTTTTGCAAGATCAGGATATATGCGATTATGTGACTGATTTTGATGCCTTGATTGCCTCTTGTGTAACAGGCCAAAGTCGCATGACAGGAGTGCTGTCATGTGGCATCAGGAGAGATTTTCACTTCTTTTACTCGAAAAGTATAAGTAATTGAGTATCCTGTTTCCAAATACTTTGCTTGGATGTAGTGATATGATTTACACAACTATTTTCTCCTTTACCCTCACAAGAATCTGTTTTGTCAGATAATCAATATTGAATAGTCCCTTCATTGATGATCTTTCTGACAGTACAGTAGATGGATATGAACACAAAGACTGGTTAATTGGGCAATCATTACTTTCCACTGTGTGGCTTGTGTTGAAATCTATGATGTATTCATGTAAGATAAAAAGATAATGTCATTTTCTGCAACATCAGGTGCAGCATATCTGATTCAGAATACAAGGAATTTAAGAGCATGTCAGTGTTTCATGAGCACCTGGTGTCATCATTATTTGATAGTGATTTCATGCAATGGACAAAGTCCTGTTGGTTGATGTATCATGTGGAAACAGTTTTGTCATTTAAATTAAGTCCTTTCACTTTGTAAACCAATCAGAATTAGTCTCAATATTATGTCACACATTTCTAGTGGACATCAATTTCTGTGTGGCGGTGTTGTAGCCTAGTGGTTAAAGTATCCGTTTATCACTTGGGTTCAATTCCCCACATAGGTACAATGTGTGAAGCCCCTTTCTGCTGTCCCCTTGTGTGATGTTTCCGGAATAATTACAAAAATGGCATAAACTAAATTATGCTATACTGTACTGCACTGTACTGTACTGTACTCACTCAGTTTCTGATTCATTCATGAAAACACTGTCTTGAACTGGTGAATGACAAAGCATCCACTGCAGGACTTTATAGCCTTTATATTGAAGAATCAGGGCAGTTATTTAATATTGTTAAATATACTTGGTTCCACAATCACTAGCCTTGGTTCAAGGCTGTACTGAATGCCAAGCCCATTGAGGCAAGTCTAGATAAGCAGACATTATCCAGTCTGTTATTTTAATGTTATAGAAATTATCATTTAAACATATATCTTATACCTCAGAGACTTGTGCACTTTGAGAGAAGTCTTTCTAAAACCTGAAGCTACAGTGTGAAGTGGTGAGAGCACTGAGGTGTCTGTGGCTTCACACACCACTCCCAGAGATGCCAGGAACTCTGCTGATCTTCAACAACTGCTGATGTAAGAACCCACATGCAAAGTGACGCAACTAGCATTTCTGTGGTTATAACAGGTGGCACCTGATTCCCAGCCTTCTGGTGACCATGCCAACCAGAACTGCAGTCCTGGAGACCATTCCACACACCTTGCCATGTGTACATGACATCAGCATGCTGAAGGGTAAACACAACCAACACACAAACATGCCATGGTGGCCATACTTCCAACATCATCTTGCTGAATCTGTATTTGATGGGATTTTTGTTGCATATGATAACTTGCACATACCAAGAAATGACATGAAGTTCCAGCTGTTTAAAGGGTGGAAGCATAAAAATATTAAAAGAAGTCTTTACATCTGAAAAGAAAATATATCTGTGCTATGCTGTGTGTCAGATAGGAGTCAAAGAATAATATTTCGGAAATATTCATTAAGGAGGAATGTGAATGTGTGATAGCAAGTGAAACCCTCTTGGACAAGTACTGTTCTGTCAGTCATCGACATCTTGAAGTGAACGGGCCATGACAGGAAGCTGTGCAGCAAGGACTCCATGCTTGCAGATGCACTGTTTGACATGCAAGGGGAGAAGTGTGGCAAAGATGCTGCATGTCTTGGATGGGCTGTGTATATCATTAAGATCATGTAGTATTTCCATGCATCACTTATGTGCTAGCACTGTCGATGTGTATTCTAAATAACAATGTTTTGGCACTACTGATGGCACTTCCTGTACCATATAATGTACTCCAAAACTCTTTTATGTACCCGGTACATGTTTCATGATAGGGGGAGTCTTTACTCTGGGCAGATTCATATGTGAATTTTTTTTGTGTTTGATTAAGTACTGTATGGCCTCAAAATTATTACTATCAAATTAAATTTAACAACATTTTATGATGAAAATTACTTTACATCAGGTTTTCATCAAAATGTGGAGGTGTATCAAAGAGGAATACAAAATTGTTGTAGGTTATTTATCGGACACAAAGTACATCCAATAGATAAGACTTACAATGGAGGCAGTACATATTGGCTACAGATATCTTAAGATGGGTAATACAGTGCTCCCAGACCACTTGCATGTGTGTGTAATCATTTCATCAACAATGTTGTGAGATAGAATGGAGCTGTGTAGGCGACATTCAGTGTATGCTACCTTCAGCTGGTGTTTTCCATACATAGTAATGCTTAGCAACTTTCTTAACCATGTTTCTGGATTGTGTTGATGTTAAATATTTTCTACAAATGAAGTGCATACATTTTTGCACCATTTGACTTTTACAGTATATGGAACTGATAGACAATTATTCCTTGTCCAATTAGGAACAAGTTTGCTCTCTGTGAGAACTAGATTTTGAGTGATATTAAATTTGTTGTGCAAATCAAGAAGAAAATCAAATCAAGTGTGTTTTGTTTTGAGCAGTTACTTCAAACATATGTTTAGAATGAGATATGTAAAATTTATAATTTACAAAAGTATAATACGATATATGGTGGTGGTCATATGTGGTCATTACAAGATGTAATTATTGCCCAAGTTTAAGACAAGGAGTGAGATGGTTTTGTGACGTGGATAGGAATCTGAAGAAGAACAGGCTACAGAAGCAGTACCAGGAAGTTGAGAAAAGTATGGTGAGGGTGTTGGAAAGGAGTTGTTGGGGGCGTCATGCAAAGGAGAACAGAAGGTGTCTTGGGGGAGGTCACAGGTAGCTAGATGGAAGGGATGTGTAAGAAGAATGGGGATTTATGTTATTGTAATGGGGAGGTAAATGGAATGGAATTGAAGGAGGTCACAGGGGAGGTCCTTCAGGAAGGGGAGGTAATGATCGGTAAATGGAATGGACAGTGATTCTTATCAACACAAGAGAACTTGTGGGACATCAGAAAAGAAGAAGATGGATGATTAATGAAGATGAATTGAAATGGAAGGAGAGAGAAGTGACACGGGCATGGATTACTTTTGGACAGTTTCCTAAAGCTGCATGCCATCCACTGAAGAATGAATCCCATGATGGCAGATTGGTTATCTCTGTTCATGTAAATTGACTGACATGATACACCTATCAACCACTTACATTATATACCAACTGCTTAAATTATATACCTATCAACCTACTATAATTTGTGATAACTGGTGCAAAAATTCTGACAGTCATAACTTGCCAGTTTACAAGTACGTTCTCTAGATTTATAATTTGCATGGAAGTTATTTTGGCATCGAGCTTGTACTCCATGGCACCTGACAAGATGGATGGTAAGCACAGTATTGGTGGGTGTATGCAGCATGCTGTGCATGTCAGTGCATTCAAAAGGCCAGTGGTACACGCTGACAACATTTCATGTGCACATGGAGAATGTTAGCTGGTGTTGCAGTACTATCCAGTTATCCATGGGATGCTTTGATGGCAGCATGTTGTCATCTGAACACACAAGAGAAGGAAGAAATCGAAACATTGGTTGTATATGGACAAATCCTTCAAATGCAGGCAGAAAAGTCACAACATGATCAGCATGTTTGATACACAAATGTCAAGTATAGACCAGCTGCTGATTGATGGCTAAATCAGTCTCCTTCGAAGCCCTTGTAGTCTGTTTAATATCAGGTTCATTATTCTCCTGTATTCAGACTGTGTTGTAGGTTACAGAGGTAAGCAGCCGTAATACAGACAGATAGAGTGTCCTGTGTTTTTTATTCCCCATCAGTAGGGGAGTGACTGCACCCATTGGCCTAGCTGCACGGTATCCCTGAAGACACAAGGAAGTGGAGCCAGCCTAGGAACTAGAGCCTGTGTAACTAGGACCAGACAATCTAGATCCACTGGGGAAGCACAGGTGGAAAGCTATAGAGAGAAAAGAGTGGAAAGGGCATACAAGAAACAGGATTGAAAAAAGGGATGAAATGAAGAGTGGTTTTGAAAAGGAAAGTCTTATATATCAAAGAAAGGCAGCAAAATATGATTTGAAGTAGGCTGAAAGAAGGAGATGTAAATCAAAAAGTAAAAATGCAAACAGCAGAGAAGAAAGGAAAGATCTTAAAAAGGAAGATGCTAATGTCTTCAGGTTTTGGAAGAATCGAGAGGAATCTAATGCTGTGATATACTTGACAAAATAAGTTTAGGATATTGGTATTTTTATGATTGATATTTCATCAGTGTGTCAATGAAAATGGATCATTATTCATCATTTCCAAATTTACGTGTATCCCTAACTATTTTTTCCAGAATACTTACTCATTTCCCATCTTTCTTTGGAATAACATAGGAGACAAAAAAGATGGTTTCAGCCTCTTGGAAGATGGTGAAGGAGGATGGAGGCAGACGCTTAGACAATTTCAGTCTGTGGGAGGATTTTGGAGGAGGAAGGAGATAGATACAAAGATGGTTTCAGTCTGGGAGGTTGGTAGAGAAGGAAGGAGGTAGATACTAAGATGGTTTTATTCTTCAGCAGGATGGGAGAGTGATTTGAGAGAAATAAGATGAAGATTGTACAATACTATGCTTGACCTGTGAAGGGTTGATACGAGGTCTGTGCAAATGCAAGATAGGAAGAAAATGGAAGCTACATTAGAGTAAGGACATGAAGAGAAAAAAACAACTAAAGCATTATTTGTTCCATATTGAACTGATCAAGCTCTAAAATAGATACTCATCGCACAAAAGGAAAATGGAAATTATGTTTTTTAAAAGACATTTTTTTTGTTATCATGTGTGAATCTGCACCAATAGTTCTGTCTTGTATTCATCCAGCTGACTGATATTCTGAGTATGACATATATGCCATAACTTGCTGAATGACTGCGTGGTAAACATTTTTAACGTAGCAGGAAAACACTTAAAACAGCTGTGAGACCAGTGTTTTGTGGCTGTGTATTAATCATGGTGAAATAGGAGGCAAAGTCAAGTTATAAATCTTCAATACAGATGGCATTAATTTACGAAATGATAAAGATTTTTTTTTACGGCACAAAAAAATGAGTGAAAAAATTCCCCTCAGAGAAGATAATGCAGAATGGTAGTACAAGCGATGCTTCGTTAATTAACTTGCTGCAGTGATGTCATGAAAAACTCACCACTTTCATTAGCCACATTGGTGTGTTTTTTTTCATCAAGGCCAAAGTGAGCATGGGAGGCTGAAAGCAGTTAACAGGTATTGGTGGGGATTAATGTTGTGAAGGTGGACGGGAATAGGTGAAAACACTGGCAGGGGCAGACGTGTCTAAGTGAACAGACCAGCAGGAATATTACCGTGGGAAAGACAGGAAAATGGAAACTTGTTTGTTTCAAGATGGAGTTGGGTAACACTTTGATAAGGATCAAATGAGGCATTTGTGTTGATCTGTTTGATCATCAGTCAGGAGGTTGGTGGAGAGAGTTCACTTGTAATGGTGAAGAAGATATCATCGCTGATTGGATTTCAAGGAGTGTTAATCTCTACTGAACGTCATTATTAGTTTTCTCCTAGGGGATGTTTTGTGTCGAAAGCTTGATCAAAAGATAATTGGTCATTTTAAATGTAATTTGTTGACTATGTGATGTTGTGACTGTTTTTAGGTGTTGAACATTTGCCTTCTGGTATTGGAATCTTCCACCCGTCATGGACACTGACAGTTCATCAAATGGTTTTGGTTGTGGGGTGCCCTAGTGTTTTTGGACAATGGATTCAAATCCAAGATTTCATTTGGATCACCATCCATGGTTTGGCAGCAACAGTACCTGAATCTGACTCTGATCATTAATGAGGTGGAAGCATAGTGGGGAAAGCACTCTCTCTCTCTCACTCACTCACTCACTCACTCACTCACTCACTTACCCACTCACTAACTCACTTACCCACGCACTCATATCTTCAGGTAGCTGCAATCAGACATAATGTTAGCAGGATACAGCAATACAGATCAGCTGTATAATATGATGATTGTAATATCTCACTTTGTGGATCAGATTGTTATGCTCGCTGACTCTGATTGCATGTAATCTTCTCAGTTCAATGGGACACAAGACTTCCCTCACCCATCCACATGTAGCCCTCAGATTCAGCAGGACCATGGACGGTGACAGCAGAGACTCCATTCAGTCTTTCCTAGCAGGCAGTGATGGTATTCAGCTTGGAGAAATGTTCACCAAAAAATCATCCTTCAAAGATGCTTCGGACTTGATGTGCCATGTAATTGTTTCAGACATGGTTAATTCTATGGGTCAGTTTGCTATTTATTTTGTCAATCATATAAAATTATTTGCACTTAAATGATGATGCAGTTCTTTTGGACTTCTTCATATTGAGACAAGCTTCATTGATATCTCTGTGTGATTCATTCACAGTGACAGAGTAATTCAGTGCCATCAATATTACAGAATTAGCTGTGACATTTTATGCATTAAGCTCTCTCACTGCACATTAACCAAAGCTTTCTTATCAGAAAAACGCCTTGTGATATGCAGCATTGTTGCACAGTGATGTATTGGCAATAGTTTCAACTGTGCCAGGTGACATTTGCAGTGTGGCAACTAAAGAAACCCAAACGACTCTATTTATCCATTATTGGGTGATATGTGATATTGAATTGTGTTATTAATTGCCCAGATCATTGATAAACGCTGGATACAGCACAGGTTCCTGCTTCTGTAGACCCCTGCTACTGTTGCAACATATCTTTTTTTCTGTCATGAAAAAAAATTATGATAAGGTGATCAGTTTTGTGTGTGTGTTTCACACAGCCCTGGTGATCAAGCTCTTATTGACAGCTGAAATTGTTTTGTTTTGCCATAGACCAAGACCAGAAATGAAGAATTGGTCTCATTAACAAGATTCAAAGTGCCGACAAATATTAGAATAAATCTTTTCTGTACTTAACACATTTGATTCGAGTTTGAAATTCTTTATTACTTTGACAAATCCAGTATGCATCATGTTTAGAGTGATGGTTAATATAAGCATGTTTGCAAATATTATGTGTTTAATTGTGTATCTGATCAATCTTCACTAATGGATGAAAACAGAAATATTGAACTGATCACTGTGGAGATTCTTCTTAAAAGTGGTTGATTTTGTGTCAGGAAAGCTAGGAACACTGCCCATGATATATACATCACTGGCGTGTCTGGCCAGAACTAGATTATTTACAGTTTGACATCAGCATCAGGAATATTGCTAACTTAAACAACAATCTCACCAGTAAATTCCTCAAATACATCTTAGAAATATGTCTAATCCAGATCAGATGCGTAGGTATAGCACAGTGGTTGTAGTGTTCACTTTACCTCTGTGCAATCAGGGTTTGATGCTGCATGTGATATATTGCAGCACTCGAATCTTGTGTCCTTGGAAACTGGTAATTAGCACCAAAGTTAGACTGCAATGAAACCAACTGAAAAACATGAATGTATTAACTGTTACCTTTCAAAATACACCAACACAAGACAGGAATTCATTTCATGAAAACCATTACATCATTGGAATCAGAAAACAGAGACCCTGTTGTAGGTACCTAGTGCTGAAAGTGCAAAAGATGACAACTGATAGACACTGTTACAAAGCGGGAAAATATGTGCATCTATATATACAAGCATCTCTTCCTTTTAACTGTTGTGAACGCATGGCGGTGGTGTTTATTGTGCGGTTATGTACATCGCACATGTATTTGAGAAAGAAAAAACAGGCATTTTTCATGAAGGATTGTCGGTGTTGTGGGAGGGTGTATGCAACGACCAGGTACATGAGGCTCCGCAGGTGGGGGTGCAGATGCAAGAAAATACAGACTCTCCTTCAATATACTTGGTCTATTTAAAGTTCGTTGACATGTTGTTGAACCTTCTGTTTTCACCTATAACGGCTTAGGATGTACTTTACCAGACTGGAACATCTCCGTGTAAAGTAAACCACGACAGCAAAAACGGATCTTGGCAGCATTGCCGTGGCCTTGAAAGTTCTGTATAGTGTATTGACCTCATTGTTTGGACATCTTCAGAATCAGATATTGGTCATCTTTAGTTTCAAGTGTTCTAAGATTTTTAACAAACTGGTTTCATTGTTTTGAGTGACTCAAAAACGATATTACCCTTTGGCACAAAAATGATTTCAACATTCTCATATACTGATTTTTTTTCAATGATTCTGAAACCGTCTCAGTTAAGCACATTATATTTTTGTCAAGATAAGACTTGATTTATCAAGTGCATAAATGCCATTTGCTTTTTCCTGATCAGTTAATGACTCAAAAAGCGTCTCCTTCATTTCCAGGACCATCTGTTCAGAATGACTGAAGTATGAATATGATAGAAAGAAACTACTATAACATCTCGTATAAAAGGACAAGAACATGTAAAAATTCTTATCTATATTTTTACTATTATATTGATTGTCACAGGACAGTTACTTATAGTGTTTAAGAAGCAACAAAGACTACTTGTATTCCTGTTTCTTAGGGCAATACATATGTGACATACATGACATACACGAATCTGTATGATAGATTTGAACATGTTTGCATTATGACAGTGTTCTGAGTGTGTGCGAGGAGATGATTCATGAAAACATCAATTTGGACGAAAGGTGTTTATCAAGGAAGCCATGGTAGATGCATTGCAGTGAGTGAGTATTTTGTAAGGAGTTGTTTTCTTCTCGTTGGTAGACCAGTCTGCGTGGATGATGAGATTCACAGACTCTGGAGAAGGAGGAGGAGGGGCTGAAGGAGGGGGAAAGAGGAGGGAAGGACATTTCTCTTACTACATCTTCCTGACTAGGTGGGTGCAGTTTCAAGCTTTAGTCATTTTTGTCTGCTGAGACAGGTATCAGTTATACATACCACAAAATGTTAGTCAGGTGAATTGTGTGGTTGAGGAACATGGCTAGCATAGTGAGTTGAATGTGAGTCCATGGTACAAATGCATCTTATAGAGGCCCCAGAAGGGGATGAGTAAGATCATTCTGTACAAGACATATCACTACTGGAGATTTGCATGACAAACTTGCACACACAAAGTGTACCAAGGCCAAAGTGGAACTCAACACCCTTGGCATAGCGTACAGATTTCAGTAGATATGCAAAGGCATTTGTCCGTAAAGAGTGAAGTGAGTGCATATTTATTCCAACAAATTCACTAAGGTAGGTCATTCAGGCTCTCAGAAGCTCTTGCAAACACTTGCTAGCCAATGCATGATGTTTTGCAATGCTAAGTTACTGATTGAGTAGCAGAGTTTGTTGAATAGCTGTTATTCATAAAATATGACCTAAGGCCACACCAATTTTATTTCTTGTTTTACTGATTTTTGTCCACTGAAAACCTAAAGGCAGGCTGTGAAAAAAAAAATCCAATCAAAGTAATATTCCTATACTCAAAGTATTTTACCTTTGGCAATTTATAAAGTGAATATGGGTCACAAAACAACCTAAGAAGCATTTTCTTGTGAGTTTACATTTTTCACCAATAAAAACATTAGGATTTTATTTTTGAGTGGGAAAAATTTATTTTTAATTTTTTGCCTTTTCTTGAGAAAATATCGCAGGCAGATCCATAAAACAAGAGATAAAATTGGTCTGACCTAAGGGTATAACTCTGGTCAAAGTGTCAGTTTCTAAGATCAGCTGGCTATGGATTAGACAACATCTTAGTATCGTTTACTGGTTGTCACTTCATTTTGTTTGAAGCATTATGACAAAAACACATTTAAGATTTCTTTTCAAGGAGAATATTTAGTATGTATTCAGAGCGATTGACTGGGTTAGGTTCCAAGTTGATACCAAAGTAGTAAATATGCATGCCTCTCATGGAACCTTACTGAACCCTCTCTTCCTGCATGGTCCTGAACACGAGACAGATGCATTACAGTCTGACACAGATGATAAATGCAAGAAATGATTTATAACGTATACCTGTTATTCTGAATTGTAAAGAAATCATTCAAATACAACTTTGTTACTTATTTCATTTGGATGAGATCAATAATGCTTGAACATAGCTTAAATCAATTAGTTTGGGTAAATCATGCTGTTGCCCTCTGTGTAGAATACATGTTTTCAAGTTTTTGCACAGGTAAAACTTATTATCTGCCTGAGGCAAATAGTGGCACAAATTACTGGAAAAGATCACCGAAAATCACTGAAACACCAGGGCAGTGGGGTAGCCTAGTGGTTGAAGTGTTCGTTTGTCATGCCCAAGACCTGCATTCAGTTCCCCACATGGGGAATCTATGGTAAATCTCACTCACTGAAACTCTACTCGTATGTTGTCCTCAGAGGGTTTATTCCCCATTGTATCAAAGTGTCAGTACGTTATTGAAATAGTAGTTCAAAGTATATGTTTTAAGTTAAGATGAAGTCAAAGAAATGAAGTCACAAGCATTATATACTGGAGCTAACATGTTTACAGAAAGTCCTAGAAACTGATTGACATGAAAATTGCAGTCTTGCAAAATGCTCGAGTTCTCACTTATTGATTCTGGTTATAGTGCCCCTAATGTCATGTCATTACTACGGAGGCAATTAGTTCAACTCACATAGGTTTCCCAGAGAACCACACCCACATTATTTGTAAGAGGTGCTGGCATACTGGGTAAATATTCATTAGGATCCATCAGGTTTCCTTAATGACATCAAGGATAAATCATAAGTTCTGGGTTAAAAGAAAGTTATTTCTGTGTAAACAGAGCTTGAACAACAACCAAATGGCCATAAGCTAATATTTGTGCAATGTCAAACATGATGTCTCGATGTTATATAATCAGACACGTTGGTGAGTAAGTGGCTGTAGACCTCAAAGACTTGCCAGGTGGAGATCTCCTTTAGAAACAAGGAGGTCTTTAGTATGCCAGGTCAGATGATAAACACTATGAGCTGCTACTGACTGTTAGTAAAGCATCAATGATTTCATGCAAAAGGATGCATTATCTTGATTGAGATCAGTCCTTTGGCCTTACAGGTGTAATTGGTCCTTGGCACCCTATGTTTTTCACACGATTTTACCCCAAGATGTCTATGTTTGGTGAAATCAGTGTTAACCCTTAACCCTGAAAAGATGCAGCCCCTGAGGACCCAGACCCATGAAAAATTTTGGGTCCTGGTCAGAATAAGCAGGTCATACAATTTAATGTGGAAATAATTCTCTTAGTTAAAGGTTGTTGGAGAAGTGGTTTTCAGTCGGCTTTGGTCCTGATAGGTGACTTTAATTTTGAACGCTGGGTGAAATGGTTTGCTGTTATCATCATACTCAGATATGTAGATTTGCTTGAAGATATGGATTTGCTCGAAGAGGAGGATATCACTCGTAACATCAGTCACTGGTTTGTCAATTTGTAAACTTGATTCATTACAGGTTAGAATCATAAGACTGAAAATTACTGAGGCATTTTTATGGAGAAGTAGCAAATGTCATCTTTAATGATGGGTTCATGAGTTCATTTGAGAAAAGTGTGAAGCAAAGAGCCATGGTCCGTGTTCCCATATACAACATTAATAAAGCCTTTGACACTGTGTGTTTGAAGTACTAGAAGATCCATTAGGAAGAAACAACATGTTTACTGATCTACAGTGCAAATTAGATAGCAATTGAGTAAATGTATATCATGAGATGAGTGCTCGCTCAGAAATTGATTGCAAACAAGTGTGGGAAATTCTTCTGTGACAGGACAGATAGCTTGGCAGTGATCATGTGAACCAGTGCTGTGAGTGTTGTTTTTTCTGCACCAGACAACCTGTGTGTATGAAATCATTCAATGTTTGCTTATGTAAGTGTTGTTGAGGGATGATGAAGTGCTCTGGGAATAGTCTTCCCATATCTTTGATTGGCATTCTAGAAGTTGATGAAGTATGAGGACAATTTTTATGGCTATAAAACTTCATTGTCTATAGGTAACATTTCGACATAGTGTCTATGAAAGCTATTCACTTGCTTGATAATGACCTGAGAATCTGTTCTGAAATGTAGAGAATATAGAAGTTGTATATCCACAAAAATTGTCTTTATTCTTAGTCTTCCCATAGTCTGGTTGTTTTTGTCATATGTAGAAACATTTTCAACACTTACATTGCTATTTTCATATATCTGGAAACAATTTGAAGTCATACATGCAATTGTATGGAATCAGATCTCAGTTTATTTCTTTAGATGGACTTGAGAATGAAAAACACATCTTTAGATAGCTAGTTTCACCTGTCATAAACACTTTAAAAACAAGTGTCTCCTCATATGAGGAGATTCTGAGTTTGATTCTGTTGGTGTGTTTGACGATGGACTTTGTGGCGACAACACATTTTTACTGGTTCTAATTTCATTTTAAAGTTAATTCCATTTTCAGAGGTTTTCATTGTTGACTTAACAGCAGATGAACTTTGTAGTTAAAACACTTTCTGGTCATACTGAGGTGTTATTCTACAGAATCACTACAGTGATGATGATACAAAGGCTAAACATGCAGTAAAATCAAATTCACTCACTCACTTGGGACAATGGTGTCACAGATATTATATGTAATGTTATACTGCTTTTATGTTGATGAAAAACGCTATAAACATCTGCTGCCACATGTAACCATATCTGACTTCCTGAATCATTCATGTAGTACCACTACTTGATGAGCCAGATGTAAGTTTCATGAATATTGAAACTTCACATACAAAATACACATCTCATACTGTGGTGTTTATGTAACAGGGATGGAGACAAAGACATTTGAAATACATGTCTCTTCTCAGTAATTTTAATATCAGCCTGTGACCAAAAAAAACACCTTTCTGAGAATAGTACAAAAGTAGAAGGAATGCGGCCAGGGTAATTACCATTTCTGTGATAGTGTTACTTGTGTGACAAAGACATTAATTCTGTGACAGTGTGAGGACACGGTGAAAAACAATCCCCTCGAGGACTGTACGTCAATTCTCTTGTCTCATTATTCTAGTACTCTGTGTGAAGCTTGTCTTGTGATGCAGTAGGACTGATTGTCTTATAAAGTCTGTTAATTATGTATGTGGGAATGGTAAAGAAGTTCAGCTGATCACAGTGTGTTAGAAACTGTGGAAGGTGGCATTCCTCAAGCCGTGGGGCGTCACCCTTCCTCGAACTAGGTGGATTTACTACAAAGGTGAACTTTGCATGGGGATTATGAAGAACTTATTCTCAACACCATCAGGTGGTCAGGCTCACTGACTTGGTTGACACATCATCAGTTCCCAATTGCACAGATTGATGCTCATGCTGTTGATCAATGGATTGTCCAGACTTGAATATTTACAGACTGTCGCCATATAGCTGGAATATTGCTGAGTTCAGCATAAAGCTAAACTCACTCATATATGTCAGTTCAGAATTAAACTGTTTCAAAATCTCAAAAAAGTTTGTCTGTTGTTAATCTGTAGTACTTTTGATAAGTGAATGTTTTATACTTTGAACATGTGAAAAAGGATGAAGTTGTAAACATCTTTGTTTAAAAATCTTTGTTCTCAGCATATGTCAAATGAAGGTGAACTTAAGGAGTATTCAATAATTAAAGCAACTGTCATTAATAAAGGGAGGAGCTCCTTGGATGTTGAGATGGTAGTTCAGGCATGAAGTTCTACATTGGACAAATGGAGGCCATGGTCTAACAGCAAATGACAAGGACGTAGTAAGTGGTTGAAGATTTAATTATACTTCTCCTTGTTTCTATTGCTGTGACAGCTACTGGTACAATTGTTTCTGCTGCTGATGTATTCTTCCTTTTCTCATTACTATCAGTGTCATCAATATCAATTAACACTGTACATGGTCTAGTGGTTATAGCATCTTCCCTTGAGCTGAAAGTTAGTTGTTCAATTCCCAACTGTGTCATACTTAAAGATGTGAAAAGTCGGTACTTGTTATTGCTTGCCTGTGGGCATTAAAGGGACAAGGCGAGTATTTGTCAACTCAAAGTCAAACTATTGCATCCAAATCAGGTATCTTTGTTAATCTGAGTTCTTGAAACCATAGACCATAGATGCCACACCACAACACACCAACAACACAAGTATTCACTAAGGAATGAATGACAATGGTTTTATGTCATTTTTAGCAATATTGCAGCAATATTCATGTCAGGGGACACCAGAAATGGGCTTAACACGTTGTAGCTTTGATAATGATCATTTAGATCATTCAATGTTATTGCACTTCTTTAGTGACAGTCAGTTGGGTAGCTTAGTGGTTAAGGTGTTATCTAGTCACACTTAAGAGCTAGGTTTGATTGCAGACATGAGTATATTGTGTGAAGTCCATTTCTGGTGTGCTCTGCCATGATGTTTCTGGAATATTGTTAAAAGCAGCATAGAGCTTCACTCACTCACTCACTCACTCACTCATTCACTCATTCTGTCACTCACTCAGGCTGTTTATCTGCAGAAAGTATTGTATTCCAGTTTCATATATTGATGCTCATATCAATTGCCAGATTGCCAGGAACAGACTGCATTCTTTAAGACCGTCATCAGACAGTTGAAATGTTTGCTGAGTGAGTCATTGAATAGTAAAAAAAAATGAAATGTAAACAGAAATTCACATCACCCCCAAAAAAAACGTTTTACACTTTATCCAAATGTTACAAGCCATTGTCCACTAAAGTTTAAAGCCAGATTGACAAATTTGTGTAAATCAACAAGCTGCAGTATGAGGCTTCCCTTCAAGGGTGTTGACAAGTCTGAAGATGTTAGTAGTCTGATACACACGATAAATAAATGATACCCTAATCAATATCACTTTATATCATCCACAAATAAAATCGGCAGTAAACACCTGATGTGTTGCAGGATAGACTAACTAGATACTATGTGCTAGCATCCAACTGGAGATGTTATTTATAATGTATACAAGGCCAGGTCCCACATTGATTAAGGAAGCTGTTGTCACGCTGTTTCAAACATCCAGACTTATTAGTTCTAGGTAGCAAGGAGTGCTTTCTTTACACAATAACTGAAATTACCTTCATTTGCATATTTGTAGCCAATAACCTCGAAGTACAAATACATTTCCTGATTATTAATGACATAAAGTTGATATTGATATGTTTGATAATTCCCAGATATGGAGTTAGCCATGCATGGAATGTGTGGTGAATGTGTCAGCATATTTGACTTAACTATGTCACCTGTGAAAATGTCAATTTCATCAGGTTTATTGTGTGTCATGTATTTTTGTCATAAGAGTGTAGTATTTGATCACTAATTCACACAAACCTGTAATTAAACTAACAAAGGGAATACTTTTGACTGTTAAAGACACAAAAATCAAGTCAAAATTCAGCAGACATTTCCTCAAAGGCAACTAACATGTATACTTGTATTTGTTGAATTCCCAGCAGTTGTTCATTAACTGGGTGTTATTGCTAACTGTAGAAATTAGAAACTATTCATTATTCATTTTTTTCTACAGAAATAGTTCATATCGATTACTTGTATGCACAAACCTGTTCTTCTGAAGCCACTTCAGTGAGTCTGGGAAACACCTTGTAGAAATCATTAATGTATTGATATAGTTTTTGTATGTTTGCTTCGAGTCATGGAAACTCCATTGTGTGAGATTCAGTCTGTGATGGGTACTTGTGGGAGAGAGATCACTGGAGGGGTCACAAACACACTTGACAGACATGCGTTGGTCTTTGTGGTTGGATTTTAGAAAACACCTGGAAAATCAGTACAATGAAATTTATAGAAAAGGGCTCATCTGACCTATTTTTCTGGTGTTTTGGGTCATCACCAAAATAGATCCTTGGAGGGCCTGATTATTGCCAGGTGACCTGGTTGTTAAGGTCATTTAAGGCAGCAAAATTCTCTGCAGAGTTGCCTACCTTTGGCATACCATGATCCTATCCCATAGGTCTGAATCCCAGATTCGTAATGTTTATGACTAATAGATTGTCAAAACCGTCACTGTTATTGTTTCACCAAAACGTAGGGTAGTCCATTGGTCAAAAGCATCTGTTCCTCATGTGGAAGACCCAGGTTCTATTCCCACTTAGTTACAATGTGTGATGTTCATTTCTGGTGTCTTGGAATATTTCTAAAACAATTGCACAATACTGTCCTCATTCATTAAATTGTAAAATTTTGGAACTGTATTGTAGTAGTTGATTGAACACTCTGTGGCTATAGAACGTACTGCTGGCGGATGAGATGAGGTAGCCTAGTGGTGAAGCATTCACTCGGCATGCTGAAGACCCGGGTTGGATTACTCTCATGGGCACAGTGTGTGTCCATTTCTGGTGTCCCCTTCCATGATGTTGCTGGAATATTGCTAGAAGTGGCGTCAAACTACACTCACTCACTCACTCGTGTTAGCTAGTGCATAGTCAAGTCAGATATACTGACAATTGTTCACGTTAGAGAAATTCTTTAATCTGCAACTTAAGATGAGCATTACAAATTGGCCAAAATTGCTCTTACTACCCTTAGTTTAAAAGTACAGACACACATGAGGGTTTAAACTTAGGCAAGATATATATATTCTTGTGTTGGTGACTGGTATTGTAGACTGTCACTGGGTACCAGGATCTATAGATATACTTGCTGCTGACAGGTACGCTGCACCTACATCCTGCTCCGGCAGGTAAACATGCACTGCTATGCCATACCGTGGCCTACACCACTGATTCCTGGTAATCAAGTTGAACGCATTACACTTAGGGCTTGGCGATGAACCACACAAGTCTTCTTGTACACGACCCACAGGGGCTGGCCATGCTGTTGTAGATTAGACACAAGCAGAGGCTGCCCATTGTTGTTGTGATAGTGGACTAGACACAAGCAGAGGCTGCCCATTGTTGTTGTGATTGTGGACTAGACACAAGCAGAGGTTGGCCATTGTTGTTGTGATTGTGGACTAGACACAAGCAGAGGTTGGCCATTGTTGTTGTGATTGTGGACTAGACACAAGCAGAGGCTGCCCATTGTTGTTGTGATTGTGGACTAGACACAAGCAGAGGCTGCCCATTGTTGTTGTGATTGTGGACTAGACACAACCAGAGGCTGCCCATTGTTGTTATGATTGTGGACTAGACACAACCAGAGGCTGCCCATTGTTGTTGTGATTGTGGACTAGACACAAGCAGAGGCTGCCCATTGTTGTTGTGATTGTGGACTAGACACAACCAGAGGTTGGCCATTGTTGTTGTGATTGTGGACTAGACACAACCAGAGGTTGGCCATTGTTGTTGTGATAGTGGACTAGACACAACCAGAGGTTGGCCATTGTTGTTGTGATTGTGGACTAGACACAACCAGAGGCTGCCCATTGTTGTTGTGATTGTGGACTAGACACAACCAGAGGCTGCCCATTGTTGTTGTGATTGTGGACTAGACACGTAAAAGCTTACCAATATGTGGGTCTAATGGTGACAGCATTCACTCCTCATGACCCTGGTTCATTTTGCAACATATATTACTGCCTCAGTATTCCATGGATGTAAAATCTTGATCTGAATCTGTGGTCTTTTAATAAACGTATTCCTGTGATGAACATAATTGTGTTTGTGTTATTCACAATATTTGTTTTAATTTTTTTCTCCTGTATGGAATTGAATCTCAGATCAACATAATTCCAATAAAATTAAGGTTGCCACAGTCATTTCACCATCTTAACCAAAATGGCATAAGTCCATGTATTAGAAAAATAGAATAACCTCACTGAGATCCTTTTGCATGAATTTTTTTTTAAATGACACATATTTGTTGTACAAGAATACCTGTCACTACGAACTGATACACAATAGTTAGCATGTTTGCTGGCATGGCATCCTGATTTGAAGTGATTATATACAAGGTGTTGCAGGACAACAGCCTGTACTAGAAAATACCTGTAGCCTTGAAGAATCATAAAAGTTTATTGAAGATGTCTGGCAAAGATGTAAAAGGATTGGCACTTATGGAGTTCTAAGGATGAAATGAAGGTAGAGCAGAAATAGGCCAAAGTGATCGGAAGCTGATTTAACTTTCACTATATTTCTGCTACACTCCTTCGTACACAGCCAACGAAAAACACCTCCCAGGAAAAAAGCCACAAGATGCTTACTACGACAAAAAAGATAATTGTTTATGCCTCATCCCTACTACCTTGCCCTACCCTCCGCCTACTGAAATGGAAGTTTGGCGAGATTCCTAGACGAGAGCTTGTAATCATAAACTCTGAATTGCAGGAGCAGCCGAAGCAGATTGGTCTTCTCATTGATGTTTCAGGCCAACCCATCCAGCGAGACCTGTCGTCAGTCCAGGTACCCACACCTGAATCTGTCTGATTATTGTGGTGAGGGCTTCATTTCAGAGTTATTTTGGGACTAATGAGAATATGATAGTCTGATAAGTGCAAGCAAATGTTTGGATTTCAAGATGAACAACTTAATAATTTCCACATCCAGGCTTAGATGACTAAGAATGTAAGAGCACTATAATATGGATTACTTTGTGGAGCTACTCTCGGCAGCCTTGTTCATTTAAGAGGAGTGTTTTTCAAAGCAGTGAGGGACAACAGAAATAGACTTCACACATTCTGTCTGTCTGTGGAATCAAACCCAGAAAGAAAATGCTTTAACAATTAGACTACTGTACCACCCCTGTTTCAAATGATAAAATAATGTAAATGTTCAAAATTTCTAAACGACCTTGGAGTTTCTTTACATGCATCTTAGAATGCTTCTTACTATAGAACATAAGGTTTGTGAAATCAGAATGACAGTATCCTTTTGTTGATGAAATTCTTCATTAAAAATACAGCCAGCAGTTAAATAATCACTGACTGCTCTAGTTTAAACTAAAGCTTGTAACCCAGTGTTTGTAATGCATAGGATCAATTGGGTTAGAATATGCGAGTCCACTGATGAGTTTGTGAGGTGAAATATTCCCTTCCAAGAAGCCCAATCTAATCCTGTATCTTACTCATACTATATTCAGCCAACAGCTATTAGGAAGCACTGAAAAGATTTGATAAATGAAAATTTGACATTAGTCCATCAGGGGTGATTTAGAGATTTAGTTGACCCTCTTTATCACTCCTGGTTTGGCAGAAGAAACCACCCAAGACATTAGAAAAGCACTTGACATTGCCTGAAGTTGATTGATTTGGGGAGTCCGGTGGGAAGGTTGGCACAATTTGAAAGCTGGTCCGTTGGGTATGGGATCACTGATAAGATCACTCAGATAATGTGTAACATGCAGTATGTCCTTGTTTGGATTGGTCAATCAATGGCCACCAGAAACACCAATACTGCAGTCATTGTACACCATTGCCGCAATCTGTGCTTCTCTGTGTCAACAGTTACGAGAACGTTCAAACAGATTTAATTTTACTTCTAAGTCATTGCCAGTCACTTTGCTAATTGAAACTGTAAAATAACTGTCACAATCCATTTGATTGAACTCTTTCAAGTGAAAATGTTAGGAAATTGGAATTGGTGTTCAGACATTTTTAAAGGGTAATTTGATTATATGAAAGCTTTCAGTGGATTGTCTTGCTGTTTTCAAGTCTGAATTGGTCTGGAGGAACATCTCTCAGCAGCAGTTGACAGTCGCAGTTCCTTCACATTGCTTTCATTTAATTAACTTTATAGATTGCATGTTAAGTTTGCAAATACAGCAATGATTCATTCTGAAAGCATCACCCGTTCTTGCATCCTCGCGTGCAACCAAATTCAAACAGCAGCTTAAAATTCAAGGCACATTAAATAATAACCAATAAGATGATCCTGCGTGAATACATTCCAGAAGGCACCATGTTTTTGACGCTGTCAGTTTAGTAAAGGGAGTAACCACAGCATGTGTGATAATATAGCACTGTATGAATTATTGTTTTTCTCTGCTCTCTTCAAGGTCTTGAAGAGGTATTGTTTCTGTTGAAGAGTGTCTTCAAGCTTAATAACTGGCCCTGTTTCATTAAAGCGCAACTCTCCTGTAAAATCTATATTGTGCAGAAATACTATCTTGAACCAAATGGGAACCTAATGCCCTTAGCTTTGACAAGTGGCTGTGATGACCTTGTTCTTGAAGTGTGCGATAGAAATGTTATATTTTGACTGATAATTATGCAAGGATATAAGATGACTAAGGTGTTGGTATACATCAGTCTTGTGAAATTATGGCTTTAATGCACTGTGTATTCCTAACTGACGTAGTGAGTATTGCACCATATAAAGCTGTTGTACAGGATTTTTTACACCTGAGTTCAGGTAACCTTGGAAACAAGGTATGGCTGCATTCCAGTAGATTCCATCCAGAATACCTGTCACCAGAGGTAATATGAACTTCATGCAGCGATGATATTGAAAACAGACAACATTGACTTCAAATTTGAAAAAATAAGTGATTGTGACCTCTTTATTTAATGATATCGAGAAATACCAATAGTATTAATAGTATAGAAGTAATAACAGTCATATATACAATTTCATTTTTGCTATAAATATACATATTATGTACATACAGACATCACAGGCATACGGGAAAGCTGTGCAGACACAATGTGAAGATGATGCATGGCGAAAACGAACAGTGATAGATGAGTGAGTGAAAGATGGTCACATGACTCGTGGTCACATGGCATACTAGAGACATGTCATAAAACGCCCTTTTTTTGCATGAAAACTGACATTGTTAAAGCTCTCAGTGGATATGCTCATGGGGAGGTCAAAACTTCCATTGTAATTCTTTTTGAAGGCATAACAAGTTGGATGTCAGTTTAATCTGAAAGTCATAACAAAACCAGGAATAACAAACACACACCAAAATAACATGTTTTTTCTTCTTCCTTGGTTAACTGAGTTTACAACTGGGAAGTTTTGACATCGAAAATCGAAAGCGGCCATGAGCAACCCAGGGATTTGCCACCAGATGAGTCAATGGAATGATGGGAAGAATAAATAACTGCATCTTGGTATTAAAGGTCGGGGGCACCTATATACCCCACCTCCCCTATCTTTGTTACAGTGTGTTTGTTCAGCCTACTGTAAAACAGTGTGGGGTATGCTTTGATTTCCATCCAGTAAATTAAATAGTTTATATTTTCTATAGCTTGTATCAAAATTTGTAAGCATCACAACATTTCAAATATTTCAAAAATAGATTCTAATCATTTCATGTTTATCTTATACACAAATATCTTATTACAAAATTAGTTCAAGCTTTCAGTACACTCAATGAGAAAAATCACTGAACATATTGAAGTTGTCTTCTTAAAGCAAAAGCAAGTTCACATGCATTTTCCACAACTGTTATAATATTTCAAAATTTGAGACAAACTATAGTTAATTTAACAGTCATAACTGATTTGAAAATGGCAACAACTTACTACCGTGG
Organism: Haliotis asinina; assembly: GCF_037392515.1. Taxonomy (NCBI): domain Eukaryota; kingdom Metazoa; phylum Mollusca; class Gastropoda; order Lepetellida; family Haliotidae; genus Haliotis; species Haliotis asinina. Next base: position 18,769,727 of record NC_090287.1, on the reverse strand, counting down.
GTGAGAAGACCTCACCGGTAATTTGTCAATAACTTAATCAACCTGGTCAATCATTACACAATCAACACATCAGTTTCCATGAGAATTCTATACAGTAGTTTTTACACAAGCGGGTTGCTGTCAAAGTGCCATAACTTAACAATCTATAGTGGTATTTATAGTGTGGGTATTATGACAAGCAATCAACTAATGGTATTCAAAAAAAAAAAAAAAAAAAAATCAGAAAAACATGAACGCTTATTTTGTCATTGCGTCACAGAATTGTAAATTGTACCAACGACACTTGGACAGCGACCCTGGCAACTATTATAATTATCATCGTCATTATCACGATGCAACAATCTGTACATTACTCTGTGTGTAACGCAATTTAACAAGACTAGAAAACCACATAGAGCCAGATAGATAGGTCTGTGAGCTGGGACAACTCTGCCTTATTGGGCCATGTTATAGGCAAATACTTTTTCATATTGGTTTGAACAGATTGCACAAAAATGTACCAAGTACTGGAACTAGCACACAAGTAACTACTGTGAGGGACCCTCAGAACAAATCCACTATTTGGTAGTGTCCAGTACAAGTCCATGGAAATAGTCTTCCCAAGATGGTTAAGCAGTAATGTCCTCATGAATAGTCACGTGATCAGTGTCAACCAATCAGACTCACACCCAAGAAGTCTCAACCAATCATCAGTTCGCATGAAGCAATGCATTGTGGGAAGGAACGTTGTCCATGAGAAGTGGAAATGGCAGTGGCCTACAGGGTGCCGATGTCCGTCCACCTGTCGGTATTGGTCTCAGTTTTGTCCTCACTGCACTGGTTTTATGGAATTACATTCCCATGTATATTGAAACTCCCAGTTCAATGAGATAATTTCTCATAAAGATGCCCTCATATTCAATCGCAGAATGCAAGCCTATTGGCTTTGTCCTCATCACTGTTCCACAAAGCTTTGCATAATATTGTACAAGGCTCAGAAGCCGTCTGTTAAACAACACATTATAAATAATCTCGTATGAACAACAGCATCCAGGCAGCTTCTTCAACTGTACAACGTTCATATTGCATCTCTATACAAAACAAAGGCACTTAAATAACACTGACAAATCATGCGGTATGTATTTTACAGCAATGCACTGATGTATGCTGGAGTCACTGTCTCACACTGTTAGACCTCCGTGGCCAACACTTCCTCACAATGTGAATGGAGATTGGGAGGCTCTAACACTAAAATAGAGTTTCTGTTTGTCTCTGAATAGGAAGGTTTTGCAATATTTTCTTCTAAGTCCCGTGGACTGTAGTCACTGAAAAAAAGATAAGGATATATTAAAACATCTTCAGAAATCAACATAAAAAATACAAACAGTCAATACCCTTATCAAAATTAGATATCTTAGGCTTCAAATGATGAACATCTATTCAACCAAACCAGAATTTACATGTAAACTGGTCAAGGGGAACCAAAGTGAAAGATATTTTATGTAACAAGCATTAACTTCTTTGTTGAACCAGCAGTGAAAATGCTGCTGTTTATTAACAAATTGAACATCAAACCGAGTCCAACTTACCTAATGGAACTAGAATCCACTGGGGAAGATGCAGCCAGGTCCAACCTCCTGGAAGGTTTTTCATAATCAAAGTCTAAGTCTTTTGGTAAGTATGTTGGTGGCTGATCATGTGTATTTAAGTCTTTCATAAATTGTCTGCTATTGGATTTTTCTAAAAGATGTTTTGAATTTTTCCTATTTAAGTCTTGTTCCTCATTGCTATTTTTAATACTTGAACTATTTGAAGTGCTCTGAGGGATTGTGGTAAAAATGTGAGAGTCCACACACTTGACAGAGTTGTTGATGTTGTTGACGATGTTTTGTTGTCTTTCTATCTCCATATTTTCATGCATCATGTGGTGACGTTTGCGACACAAACACACTGTCACCAGAACAATGATGAGCACGAGAGGGACTCCAGATCCCACACAAATAATAATGAGGAGTTGGGATGTGGTCAGTCTATCCTCGCCTCGGTGATAGGTCACAACACCAGTATTGTTGCCTTCAGTTGTCTCTGTCACCACCACCTCTGTAGTTTCAGCAGGAACAGTTGTCGGAGTGGTCTGTTCAACTCGTGGTGTGGTCTGGCCTTCAACATATTGGCAGTTGTTGCCCCAGAATCCTTCCGTACATTTACAGTTGTAATCGCCAACGCGGTCAATACAGGTTGCTCCATTCTGGCAAGGTCTTGACTCACATTCATCAATATTTATCTCACACGTTTTTCCAGTAAATCCAATAGCACAGGTGCAAGAAAAATCATTGATCCTATCATGGCAAGAACCACCATTAGCACATGGCCGCACGATGCAGTCATCAACATTGCTCTGACACAAAGGTCCGACAAAGCCTGGCACACAGCGACATGTGAAGTCATTGAAGCCATCCACACAGGTTCCATTGTTGAGACAAGGATTCTGGACACAGTTATCCTCATTCTCTTCACATGTAGGACCACTGTATCCAGTGTTGCAAACACAGCGGAATCCATTCAACTGGTCAATGCACCGACCTTCTGAAATGAACAAGTATATTATTAGTCACATGCCGGTATGCACAATTGCCACTATTCAATCATACGTAATATGATCCAGTAAACAAATTGTCATTGTACTATGTAGTGTGGCAATACAAGAAGATGATTTTACCATGTGACATGGCAATACACAGTGATGATCGGCAATAATTGATGATTGTATTATATAACAAGCCATACATAATGATTGTAATATGTATCAAGGCAATACATAATGATTGTACAGTGTATCATGACAATTGTACATTGGGAAATAAATAATAAATAATAATATAAACAAAACAAAAAGCTAAGTGTCTTAGAAATCCAGAGAATGGCCTTGATGGTTCACCAAAACCTACCGTTTTTGCATGGGTTGCCTGCACACTCATTCTTCTCATTATCGCAGTTGAAGCCTTCATATCCAAGGGGACAAATACACTTGTAGGACTCCTTGTCTTCAAGGCAAGTTCCCCCATTACTGCATGGCTTCGTCTCGCAGGAGTTGGCTGTGTTCTCACACTGTTTCCCATAGAAGCCTTGAGTACAGTCACACAAGAACCCAGTTCCAAAATCCTGTAACAAATAGTCAGTAAATGTGACCGCCCAACCACAGAAAAGTGTCTTTGCAAACACTTCTATCATATACAGTTATTTTTAACAAATATTTTAAATTTACAGAAATACCAACTATAATGTCATCTGGAACTTGTTTCTCAAACTTACCCTGCATGTTCCACCGTTCATACATGGTTGGCGTTCACAGTCGTCGATTTCAATCTCGCAGTTAGTACCTGTGTACCCAGTGGGACAAGCACAGGTGTAGCTGCCCTGCCCGGTATTGGTGCACGTGCCGCCATTCCTGCACGGCATGTGGTGCGTGCAGTAGTTCAGATCTACAATGAAACAGTTATTTGTTAGAAACGTTCATGGACAAACAATTTATTGGAACCATAAACAGGAACTAAGTTATTGACCATTTTGCAAGTCACCCTGATTCTTGAACAAGCTAATACTTCTATCATGTCAAATAATACCACAAAACCACGGCACGTTACGTCTGATAATACAGTGTGTTTATAGTCGCGGCTCTATCGATCATTGTAGCGCACAGTTTGTCAGTATAGGCATATGAGCGCTGTGACGTATGGCCATGTCATGTCAAACTGCCTTAGTCAGCCAATGAAATCCGTCACCAGCTGCCAGGTGTATTGCCATGTTCGAGGCTTCTTCTTGTCGTTGAAATGAAGCCGATTATAAAATTGGCCATTCAATCGACCAAAGGCTACGCAGACTGTCGATATTTGCCACCGTTTTACATCAGATTGCATAATAATTTGATAATGTCCCGCCAATGACGGACGTTTATAATCGTTAGGTTGATGCCTATATTAATGTTCAGGTTTCAGAACAAAACCAATTCTTGATCCACTGACACTTTTTGAAATGGCCACTTGATGAAAATCAAGGAAAACATAACTACCCGTACAGATACTGTTTCAAAAAACCAAGAACATGCATCATTGTGGAGGCAATGCCAGAAGTATTGATGTAGAAACACACCTTGGTTGCAGAAGAGACCGCCCCAGCCCTCTTCACAATTGCATTCCCAGGGTTTCTTACAGGAACCGTGTTGGCACCCTGGGTAAGGGATGCACTTATCACAAAATGTCCCTTGAAAGCCCATGCGGCATCTGAAAAGAAGAGCAAATATTGAACTAACTGCATCGAACTAAGCCTCTTTGCACCAAACATGTTCCACTAATCAGCTTTTAACTTCCAACACTGGCTGACTTTCATAATGTGTTTTGACAGCAGAATACATACTTACGTTATCGTGCTTTTGATTAAATGTATTCAGGCGTTTACTTATTTCTTCAAGGGGTTATGCCAGTAATTTTGTTGATAGAAATTCAGTTGTGTTTCAATGAAGGATTACATTAGTACCAAATACAACAAGGTCGAACCATGTAAAGTTGAGTAGAAACCCAGCTTGAATATTTCTGTTTAGTGGGTTCATTTCCGAAAGACATTAAACACAAGATGTGCTCGGCTGGCTGGTCAAGATCGCTGGCAGACCATATAAATCACCATAAAACAGCCTAGCAAGGACAGTCTTCCAGACCAGTTGTGCTAATGTTTGCACACAATTAATTAGTATATATAAACCTTGAAACTGAAAACTGTGCTGCGTGGCAATTACATGTAGCTCGAGCCTCGCGTATTTCACAAGATAGTACACGAATTTTATTGGGTACAGACAGAAAAGATTGGAACTTGACGACGCAACTTCTAACGCAGAGGATGCGCAGGGATAACGTCGGGGGTGGGGGGTGGGATCAGATACACTATACCAACACGCGCAACTTTCCCACGCTGCCCCAACTGTTCCCCGACTTCAAGTCGCGTGCCTACGTCCTCACCGGCTGTTTCTTTAACCATATGTGATGCAACTTCTAGGGCTGGTATTATCCAGGCATGTATTTCGGGAACGCGATCCTGCTCCGACAGACCTGATAGCGACCACGGTGAGATAGCTCTTTTGAAGACAAACACAGAGAGGTACTTACTCGCATTCATTCGGCTGGTCGCAGAACCCATTATCCTTGTGACAATCAGGCAAGCAGATAGCTGGAAGAAAGAACAATATGATGTTATTTTTCTATAAGGCCTCTAAAAAACCCATGGAATCTTTTTTTTAATTTATTTATATAACCAACACACTTCGCCTTAAGACTACGCCATCCTCAGTGACATGTCAGGGAGATGTTTTCCCCCCTCTTTAAACATGTAAATATATCAAAAATTACATTGGCGGCAACTTGCAAACTGTTGCATCTGCCCTCGTTCAAATTAACAAGCGGCTGACAGAAGACACCTCAATGTCTTTTATTGTGACAACCCTTCCAAATTTAACCCGACCATGAACTGATTCCTCACATTATTTAGTTGCAGAGAATTATCATCTGCTGCCGAGGGATTGAATGATGAGGAGAAGTCCAAGCAATTGGGTTATGGCGGGAAGTGAGAACAAAAGATCAACGAGTAGGGCTTTGTTCGAGGCCCTGCTCCTATCAATTAACTGCACTGAAAGAGCCGAGATCATCAAGTGTCACTACCCTGGTCGAAGCGGACACGGCAAGGCTATTGTGGCGTGAATGACCAGCTGCCCAGTCCAGGTGGGTGACCAACATCTGCATACTGTTGGAATGTCTCCCTTGCACTCATACTATTATCCTAGCCTATAATTATCTTCAACAACCGTATGCTTTTATACCAGTTCAGGTATGCGAACGGAAATATAGGTATTGCCTTAAAACCAGTAGAACCATTGGGTTTTTTGGTTGTTTATCTCATCCTGAACCCCGTTCCACAAAACAGTATTAACGCTAAGATGACCGCAACTCTTGTACTTCGTAGCGCCCAGGTGTAGAAAACCCCACTGCCCTCCGCCCTGGCCAGATAGGCACACCTATCAGTTGTTAATCCTGACAACTGTCCGTCAGCTGTCCGAGACGCCGGCAGCACCAGCAGTTGACGTCTTACGGTGGTGTAGTTTACCTGCTCTCGTAGTCTTATCTTAGATCGTTTGCACCCATATCATGTCTCGTTATCCTGATTACCGACTACCAGCGTAAGAATACAAGAGATCTGTACAATAAGGTTAATATGTCAGTTCCGAAAAAACGCCTGTTACGCTTCGGTGAGCGTTGAATATGCAACAATCACGTTCAGTTCTGTGTGATCAGCTTTGAAGCGGGCTGACAACTTTGCATTTTCGGGCTTACACCCCTCAAATACGTTTGTTACAACTGGTAATACACTCGGCGACCGAGCATGCGATTTCCCGGGCCTATTGCCAAGAGAACGCGCCAATTTTTGTTATGATAATTCGGTCGGCACGCGACTTTTCTTTCGAAAAATTATGCCTATATCGACCGCAAAGGCTGCAAATGCAAACACTGACGGGATCAATAGACGTGACCTAGATATGGTTTGGGACCCCTCTCCCCTCCTTCATCCATGCAGACTGGGGTGCGGAGGGGCAGGGCCGCAGGCAAGATGGAAGACTGCGCAAGAGGTAGGGAGCAAACCCTGACAGTGAAGGACAGAAGCATGCCTGGCTCTGTGAATGACGCCCTCTTCAATGGCAGGCTTATTGAATGCTGAGCTACTTTCAATACTAAAGCCTTTACTCTCATGCTGAAGCGAGCGTGATGTTCATTTGGTGCAACAGATGGCTTGGCAAATTAATGCACACTCACTAAGTCCCCCAGTTACACACAGAGAAAATTGTTTCGCCATCCCTACACAGGCATTTTGGAAAGGAAACGCAAGGCGAGCTTGTATGATTGAGGCTATGTATGACAAACATCTGAAAATCTTGCATCTTGGTGAAGTGTTTAAGATTATATCGTCTGCTCGTCCGCCGCGTGTAACACTGAGTGCGGACCGCTCGGTGAATACATCCTATACCGAAACTGAAATCAATTGTATTAGATCGTCCTGTTTGTAATAAACAGCCACATAAAAGGATTGATTAGTAAATATCCTGGCGCTATCATCTATGCACCTAATTAGTATCTGTCTGCAATCAAATCAGTGAAGAAAGGATTTGGTTTTGTAGTCAGGGTGCCTGTCACTCTGGGGTGTCGGGGATTGAAGCAGCCAAGTCGTAATTAACCCAAACTGCAATTAGGGACCAAACAGACGTGAATTGGATCAGCAGTGTTTGATTCAAGTTGCGAGACAAGTCCTAGTGTGCGATTGTTCAATCGGAACATCTCTTCCAGACATTGTAATTCGACTGTGTCAGGTGTGCAGACACTTTGACGAACTACGTGTCACATATACTTTTCAAGGAAACCCAAGAAATAGAAATACCAACCTTCTGACATGTCACCCCACACCCCCACCCCGGACACTTTTGTTAGTTAGTATTCAAACACTTAAAAAGTATAACCAGACCACTCGATTGTGTTGAAGCAGATCGTTCTCGTGCCTACCTTCATCACAGTAATCTCCCTTCCAGCCGTCGAGGCACACTTTCTCGCCCTTGTCGTTGCACTTAAAATGACCAAAATTGTCATCCCTGGGTCGACACATGGTTGAACAACCACTGCCGTAGTAGTTGTCGTCGCAGACATAACGGTAGCCGTAGCCAAGTTGGGTGTATTGTGCGGTCCGGTTAAACCGCCGCCATGTTTCATCGATGGGCGAGGAACTCTGTATGGCTAACCTGTCTATCAGCTCACGTGGACTACCTGTAAATTGAATAGAGAACACCTGTCAAAAAATTCATACACAAGAATCCGTTAACACAAACATATCGGGGATCGTCTTTGTTATCATGATGTTGCTAGTACGTCATATTCACATTGCTGTGATGTTTTGTTTTGGCATAATGATTTGGTTCATTTCTCAAATTTGTTTCATTCACTGCATCCAATCTAAACACTTATTTCACGTCATAATACACAATAAATAAACACCACGTGGTCTTTAGTCTGTTTGTGCAAATCAAGCAGACGACAATATTATCTGAAGCAGACGACAATACCGTCTGGTTCCAAATGTCAGAAGGGAACTACATTTCAGTGCACACAAACAATGACTGCCTCCCAAACTCAACGCTCACTAATTCATTACCGCAACCCATGCTGAACAATTCATTCATTCAAATAAAGTGTGTCTAATACACATATTAACGAAGTCTATGAATGTTAAAGAGAAGCAATTCATATATAACAACGGTTGTAGGTTGTCTGCTAATCTCCCAATCCCTTCAGGACTGACTGAGATTGCTTGATTTCATAGTCCTTCCTTTCCACTGGTTTAAATAAAACATGCACACGTAAAGATGACAATAGTTATGATCAATGGTCATCTCCTCTTGGTCTCAAGACAACCTACCACCGGAATCAATACTTGGACAGTCTTGTCGGTTAATAATTACAGGTGACTAGTTCAAGTAGGCAGGGACAGCGACGCATTGGGAAGGAATACTGTCCGCACAGCACTAGAGCACAGAACCCTGTTGAAAGTGACTTTCTCCAGTATTCAACGGTTTATGACCAACGAATAGGGTCAGCGTAAGCTCACGTTCATCAATAACAGGTTACTCTACGTCAATATAACGCCGATATAGGCTTAGGAGATAACGATTTTTAAATCGCGTGATGTTTTCAATAAGCCAGCGTTTACGTAGCTTCTGTGATGCTTGGCAGAGAGTCAGCCTGATATAATGGAGAACTGAGAACATGACAAAAGACAGGTCAGCGAGGGCTTAGAGCTCGCGTTAGGACTTATCAATAGCCTCACTGAAGAGAATTACCGCTAGAAACACGTAAGACTTGTCAATGATACCTCAAAAACAATCTGGGTGGACTGTACGTAATGAAATTAGCCCCTTGAAGCCTTTTGGCGTGTTTATGGTACCGACAGTACTAAGATCCCTACCCGATTGCATAAAGGAAATCTACCAACTGTTGCTGCACTGTACGTGTTGAAGGTACACCAGCAGCAAGTCGTATAGGCATTCTAGGGACTGTACTCAGTGACATGGCCACCAGTCAATACTACATCTACATTGCAGTGAAGGTTAATGTCCTGTCATCGCTTCCATTTGTACACATGCCGTGCCATTGCGTGCCATTAGTTTCGACTTCAGCTTGTTGGTCCACAAGAAGGATAGTGTCTCCTTATAATTTTCCACAAGACTAAGGATCACAAACTGCCCTTGTGCTCCCCGTCCTGGTTGCCTGGATGAAGTGTTATATATGCTTGATCTACTATAGGTATACAGAACCTGGCTACAACATTGGCTGTCAGCTGAGATAGGCTAAAGCCGCACGTTTTGCTGTTACTCAACATCTTGCCAGCTAGAGTATGGAGATCCGTTTGGGCAGGGTATAGGAGCAAGTCATAGAGAAGGCTCAATGGATGGTGGAACATATGGGTGAACTACGTTTGTGGAGCAAGGCACAATATTCGCTACATATTTATCAATAATTCACACTGGCTAGGGTGCATTGAGAAAGGCAGTATTGTTTCTAGCTAGGAAAGATAGGCAGTGCGTGTTAAGGTTGTTTTGTTTCCTGTGGGCTGTTATATTTGGCTTGTCAACCAGTTCCAGTGCCCTGACCATGAAGATCTGCTGGCGTGCCTTTGTACTCCATACACGTGTGCTTATGCCAGCTATATCCTGTTAGTTCAAATCTAACTTTATTTAGAATAGTCACCTGACCTTCCCTTACCTAAAGACCTGGCTTGGAGCGGGCATGTAGCTGTCAGGACTTGAGCATTAAGGCAAGTGTTTACAGGTAGTTAATATGCATGGGGATTTTAAGACGGTAAAAATTCTCATGAAAACGAATACCCCAAATTTCATTTTCCCGCTATCAACAGCTGTTTGTTTGAAACGCTGTCACGCTGTTGTTCTTGTGGGCTTAAATTACTCCTCTCAAGTACTGTAAACAGTGTGGTTTAAGACATTTTCAGAACCAGTGAACTGGGACAAAACCCAGGTAATTAATGGAATGGCATGACGGACCGAAATCACCATTGTACAGGTAAAGCTGCGAGGGGGAAACAAGGGGGAGTGACAGCGAGATGGGGATATCATACCCACGGTGGAGGGGGCTGTGGGAAAATTCTAACAAACGCTAAGAATAAGAGGGTCAGTTGGCTGTCCATTGAAGGGGAAAGAGGGCTGACGGGCCGGTGTGATAAAACCGAATGATCTCTAGGCAAGGTATGGGGTGAAGCTATTGTAACGCAGGGTCACGGGCCGTGGGCTCTTGGGTGGAGAAGCGTGAGAAACGCGAGTGTGTTCGCTACACACCCCAGGTAAGGAGTATCAGGTGTAAGCAGCATCAGTACCCACACAGATTGACGTTGTCACCTGCCAGTCACAGCCCGTGCCCCTAACCTGTACATATTATTATAGGGTAAACTGGGGTAGTGACACCCGACCCCCCCCACCCCCCCCAAACACGCATCGCAGAAACTACCACAGCCATATGACGAGGATAACCAAACTCATTTCAAAGACCAGTTCTACTCCCTTATCTGAACACATGACCTGCTCAGCTATCAACATAACCTACATTTCAAATATACAACACTGCCAACAATGATTTTCCCACCAAATGATCTTTTGCCTCGTAACGCTAGTAAAGGAATGGTTTTATACAAGCCCCTATTATCATATTGGGGTATGCAGTGCTGCAACCTGGACAATGCCCCACACCTGAGCTTTGTGTGCAGCAGAGCCGAGCTGCACCAAGTGGATGTTTACAAGAACAGCTATCGCACCTGTCGCGTCTCACGGTCAGCGGTGAGCCCATTCCCTCAGCTTGGCCGCTCACCGGTCCAACGACCGCCACCCGTCTATCACGATAACATAAAAACGAGAAGCCCCGGAACAAAGAAACTCGTTCTTTATGATAGCAGATCAGCGGGACTCAAATTTAACTCAGGTGTAAATGCATTGAACGTTTATAGGTGATGAGATTTAACCTAATACGAAGGGGCAGCAGAATCGAGAGTTGTAAAAACCATTAGGATACGATGATGTTGGTGACCATAGACCACGTGTCTGTTGTCTAACGATTATTTTAAAATATTTCTAATGTATGTCTTTTCATGAACAGTCAGTGATAGCAGAACTTAGAGATCTGGTTAGCGGAAGTGTCAGAGATGTTGCAGCTGATTGGCTCACGGAACTCAGGACAACATAACTGACTTTGCCTGTAATGGCACACAACACTAATATCGTGCGGCTTTGAAATAGCTAATCGCCTCGAGTGTTGGAGGTAGGGGTACGATGGTCGGCGATGACAGATGGCGAACAAGTCGCTCTATGTCGTACACATACCCGGGTAGATGGTTCTCGTACCGGGTGGATTGCCAGGAGGATTTTAACATCACCACTGGGGTGTAGCCTTGAAACCCACCCAAGTGAAATATTCACACAAATAGATATCACAATGTTAGTTGTATCATAACAAAAGCCTCTTCCTAACCTGCGTCAACAGTTTGTCGAGTGTCGACAGTTGCAGTGGTGTATTTTACCACATGTGCACAGTGTAGCAATAGCACAGAGTCCGACAGATGTTGAACAGCAACATGGATAAATAACGTTATAGTATATGCACGGTATATTGTTTATATGATGTATAAATATACACACTGCAGACAAACAACCAGATGTTACCTGGTAATGATCCAATGACACTGAAGCCCGCAATGATTAAAGTTCTTGTATATAGGTAACACACTTAGTAATGTACAGGTGACGCATTGTCGCGTATCTATAGGTGTTGCAATTACATGGCAACGCCCCATTAGAGGTGTGTGGAACACGATCACCGAAGATAGGACTTCGGTAAGCTCTGTGAGAAGGTGTTGTTCTGATTCAGAGTCAGAACCAGAGGTGTCAGGAAGGGGTGATGTCGATAGATGAAGACCCCTCGGGATATGCCACTTTGATGGGAGAGGCAGCCTAGGTGTCGTGACGGGGTCTGAGAGGGAAGGGTGGGGCGTGTGTCCCTACATACCGAAAGACGTTCACGATTCCCGCTCCGCAGCTGACATAGTGCGAACCCGCAACATCTGCCGACAGCAACAATAAGAGAAGTTTTTTCCCCCAATGTCAACAGCTGTTCTAGCTAAATATTTTGCCCTTTTCACTTCTCTAGCATCACGAATCATGCCTTAATATTGTGATGTGCGCTTGTGGCACCACCATGACAGGTCCGATCAAGGAATTTGATGAACTACGTTTGTGAGACAGCAAGCCAGTTTGAATGTAACTGACTTTGACCGACTACACAGGCTATTTGAATAGGTTGGGTGATGAGACATTGTTGGGCCTAGTCTCTCCGCTTGCTCTGTCGGCTGTGTTCTCGCACGTCTTCCAGAGCGTGGTGTTCATTAGATGCGCCACACACCCTATTACCATCTATCTGTTAATTAAGATATGATCCAGCCCGGAGAGATAAGTTGTGGCGATAATTGACGGAGAAAACACGAGATAACCAATGTTGCCTGGATCAAAGCACCTAGCGATCCAACCAAGCTGTAGCATCCAAACCCATAATGCTACCTACATCTTGGGGACCCATGATAAATCAAACGTTATCTGGTAAGTTAGTAATTTGTAACACTGAAGATACAGGAATTGTGAAATATGTGTCTACAAGCTCAGACGTCAGGTTGGCGAGTGAAGGAACGTACTGACTCAACCCTACCCTTGCTAATACACCGGGAGTAATTTGCAAGCTGGGTCAGGTACAGTAATATCGCTTATTGATTTGAAAAAGAGGCAATGTTTAGTGAATGCTAGTGGGCCAGAATCTTGGCCTCTTGTCCGCGTGTCAGGAAGTTATTCATATTTGGTGACTTGGGACCGAGCGGCCAGTCGAGTTGGCGTGTTTAGCTGAGTGAAACGAGGAAGTGAAAGAGAAAAGATGATGAATAGCAGATGGCAGACATCTGCAGCAGACAGCTACGAGGGGACGTGTATCGGGATGTCCTGGATCCCCCTGAGCGAAGACTCCCCTCTCTCCCCACTTCCCCTCACCAGCTAGCCACGTGCCTCAGCTGTCTGTCACGAGAGAGCCCCTCCCATATCCGCCGGTCGCCTGCTGGAGCGTGGGGGTCGCGAGCTGTGATGACAACCACCAACCTCCAAACCCATCCACCACGCTTTCGTTACTGACGCATTAACGATGAATAACAGCGAAACGTTACTTCCCAATGTAATCTTGGGCTACATACATTGGGTTCTTTGCTCGAGCCTCACGCTGTAACGATTAGGACACTGAAGAATAACGTGACTGTCAACTTATGATGGTAATTTGTTGACCGTCGTTACCAAGGTGAACAGCTAACGAAGCTACCAACAACAATCATCATTGTCATAAAGTCAATGCGATTATGATAAATGGTTAAAGTCGGCAACATCAAATGATGCTTCTTTCTGTCCAGTGTTCACCCATTGCCATAGCGTGATCATTAGTAGTTCCACCCGATTAGGTTTGAATTGAAGGCTATGGAAACATCGGCGCACTCAATGGTCTTCTCTCTTTGTTCTAGCGATATCCCTACCAGCCTCGGGCTGTATCTATCAACAGCCCATAAAACGGGTCCCATAAGTTTTAAACATGGTCTGATAAAATTTCAGTTCGAGAAAAAAAAACGAATGAGACACGCGCCTGGCAGCACTCCTGCCTGGTGTCGAGCACAGCCTCACAAAGAAGGTCCCGTACAGCGGAGACGGAGGCAGATACAATACAGAAGACGATACGTGCACTACATCCTTATACCAAATACCCAAACACCCAATACAATCCTACACTCCCCATACAACTCACAACACCAAATACAACCCATACACCCTACCTAGCCAATACAACTGACACACACCGTTAGTAGTACTAGGAACCCTGCAGAGTACGTGAATACCACTTTCAATCATACTTAGTGTTTAGGAAGGCCATCAACATAGTTGCATATGGGGAGCCATGTGATAGCATTTGTATCTTGAACCTAGTGTCATGTTGAATTTTCTATTTGCTGTGAGATAGAGTGGGAGCTCTTTCCACCCGTTCGAGAGCGTTGATTGTTGGAGACAGAGGCACATTGCGACTGCCAGGATGGAGAGAAAGTCATCCAGTGGGTAAACTCTGATATGGGAATTATACTCCCTAGCATGTAAACATGACTTACCGGTAGCGGGACCACTGAGAGTTGCATCATGCCAAGCCTCCACGATAAGTGAAAATGAACCCTGCAAACAGAAGGGAAACCTATGTCATACCTTAGCTTCTTTTGGTTTGAAGTCTCATGTTCCTAGTGCAGAACTACAAGGCATACACTGTCCCAAACAACGGTCAGCAGACTAAGACCTGCAAGCTGTTGCTTTCTCTTTGACATTCAAGTACGGATCAATATTAAGCAACGACTAACGCGCAAAATATGTGACAGATTTATATGGTCTTCATGCGTGTTCAAACCATTGTGGTATAAGGTTAGATGATGAAATGGAGGTAATACAAGGTAGGCATGAAGGCCCTACAGCTAGATGAGGCGTACGGATCATGTGGTCGAACCAACTCTCTATGGAGATGACGATCCGTGTTTCCAGGCAGCAGAAGTGGAACACCTCTGTTATATCACTGGTAGCAGGAGCAGGCTGTACAGGGATGCCGTAACGATTCCAGGTACTCCCAACTATAAATAGATGGAAATGTAGTGAAGATATTTTTAACTTACCGGCCATGAAAACTCGATGTGAAAACTGATAGGGTTCTGGAGCTTCTCTGCTATATCCGTTCGTTTGAAATCAATGGTATTATCCCCAAGAACAGGAGTTTCCTTTGATGCGAATGTACACTCATGATCCAATTCAATATTGGCTTGAAAATGTGTAAGGCAAATCCTAAAGAACGTTCTACAGCTGGAGGTGCACATCCCTTCCGATCTATATCCATTGCAACAGTTTCCAACATGGTTAAGTCCGTGGTCATTGCGGAATAGTCCAAGTTCCAACTGAAATTTACCGCTGGACAGTACCTGAAAACAAGACAAAACGCAGATCCATAAATGAAAACGTGTTATCAAGAGACAAATCACACTACTGGAGACAGGGGAAAAAATTCTGAGCCACTGGCATTAAATGTAGGTGGCGTTAAGCGAAGTACATAAACTTATAGTAAAATGTTTAATCTCACCTGGGACACTAATGACAACAATTGTAATGTCCAGAGTACGGCAAAGCTTGCCGCTTTCCGTGCCCGCATCGTTGTTGTTTACTGACCGCGCTTGCTACTTCTGTGTTTCTGATTATTGCTCCAGAACCTAGTAGCCTCGTTGTCGCTGACTGGCTCCGCCCACTATATGTTGATTGACGGGAGCGCTAGAAGATATAGAGAAACAACTGATTAGCGCTCGACCACGTGGACGCACTAACAATAGAGCGTGGCCGGCTAACTATGACACCTAGGTCCGAAAACTGACCAATGGCCCTACCTCCTACCCAGGCCGCGGCGCCTAAGGAGATGAGACCGGCGGGGGATGCGTGTATTGTAGCCTAAGCGTTTACTACGTCAAATTACTATGGTTGTAGTATAGAGTAAAATGCCCGGCGCAGCCACGCGACTGCAGCACACTGATAGGTTGGCTGTCGAGGGATTGAATGACCAAACAGTTCTGCGGCTGGCTTGTAGTATGAGGGGATAGAAAGAATTTCTCTGACCAATTAGCACCCTATGTGAGTCTAGAAAGATAAGCAATTGGCCGCCTTGGAACAAAGCAGCACATTCGGCCACATGGATCCGGTGTGTAATTTCAGTAAGAGAGGCACGAGCACTCTTCCCTCCCTCCCTGATATTCCCTGGAAGCGAACCTTCACCCCTGCCCCTCTCCCTTTGTCTGTCCCTCAAATGCAGCACATCTGTCCCCCAACAGGTAAACATCCTTAACGGTTACCGGTTGAATCTGGATGACGTGATGCTGGACACTAGAGATTGTCTCTTTCTCAGTCAAGAATTTATCATAAGGACCCGTGTCTACTGGATATAATACATTTGTAAAGTGAACTTTAAAAAATCTAGTCGATGATTTAAAGCAGTGTTATCGGGATACTTTATTCAAATTTCGGCACTGGCGCGTGCCCTTATCAAACCGGGAGCAATCTCCATTGTAGTTGATGAATGGCTACCCATAAAGGTGTCTTTGTACAGTCAGCTGCCCCGACAGTCTTGCACCTGCCTGTATTGTCCCCCCACACTAGCACGTGGACTGGACCTCCATATAAGGAAGATGGGCGCGTGCCACCAAGGCGACGTCCCCCTCCAGCCCACCTGGCCATGTGCAGTTATGTGGGGATCACTCACTTCCCCGACAATAGCTACGGTACACCACAAAGGCCCGCCATTCCTCAGCACACATACCCTCACAATCCCACTGTGAACCTGTTCTCATACGACGGACGTTTCCAGTCTTCAACTTTGGCCGTGTGACCCTGAATTTTGGCGCGCTTTTCACAGAACAGTTATCGTGTTCACCTGCTAGTTGACAACCTGTCTCTGCCTTGTATTATACATGTTCATGACATACACCTGGCATAGAAATCTGTTAATAGGCTAAGTCAGGTTTTTTGCCTGCCCATTTACTAGTTTGGCGCGTAAATCAGAGAAAGAAAGTGTTCCCGGCTTTGTATAGGAGATGAGGGTAGATGTTGGGTTTGAATGAATTATTAATGATGAAATGTAAGGGTATGATAATTAGCCTACGCGTGTATGGGTGATGGAGCTCCGTGATTTGGGTGTTCAAGTCACCACACATTATGAGTAACAGTATGTGACGCTTCACAGATGCCGGGTAGTGGTGGGCTCTGTGAGTAGGACTTTCAGCAACAATTGATATCTGTACAAACACGTACATCTCTGTCCTCGTCATGTTCGGCATCTTCAGATGAAATTATTATCCCCATTTTACAATAACCATACCTTTTGTCAAAACTTTGATTAAGATAGATATTTTACCTGCACTT
Organism: Haliotis asinina; assembly: GCF_037392515.1. Taxonomy (NCBI): domain Eukaryota; kingdom Metazoa; phylum Mollusca; class Gastropoda; order Lepetellida; family Haliotidae; genus Haliotis; species Haliotis asinina. The sequence goes on along the minus strand of NC_090287.1, from coordinate 18,752,602 downwards.
AGCAAGTGTAATTGTTTTCATCACAGTTACATTACCGTATTTGTCTTCATAAACATTATTTTACCTCTACTTCACGAGGGCCATTTTATGGCATAAGCAACACTTCAATTCTACCTTGTATAAGCCATGTTTTACCTTTATTATATGTAAGTCATATCTTACTCAATATAAAGAATATTTCACCTCTGTTTTATATAAGCCACATGATATTCAAAGCAAAAACATTTTCCCTCCACCTCACTATGTCGCACCACTATTCTATATAAGGTACAGCTTATTCAACAATTACAACTTCGCCCACTACGGTTACACTGCTCAAAAGAAGTTAAGAACACCCAATATATTCACATAACAAATGCTTATCTTGTAACAACAGTTAACTAGTTGTGTGTTCTTTACTTGTGAGTAATATATTACTATTACTAAATGGACCGAGAGACCTTTCCCCTGGATTATAACAGAAGTCCCTGGTCAGCTGGACAGGCCAATGTCTGACTACGGGATTACATGATTATAATGTCTGACATCCTTGATGGCGTGTCATCGGACCCACCAGTGTAGTAGTCAATTGATCCCATCAAATAAGGTTTGCTGGGTCCAGATTCGACCATTCCCATATCAGCGTGTCACACCAACATTATCACTGCCTGGTACACGCTGACGTTTTCAATACAGAATACATGTATGTAGATGACGCTGATACATGATATATAGCTTGAAGACAATGTTATGTTACTGTGACGTTGATTGGTCGCATTACTTTTTTATACAAGAATGTGTCCCGCTTCATACAATTTGGTAACACCTGAGTAAGTGCTAGATAAAGGTGAAAATGATAAAGGATACACCCTCCAGGTTCAGCATTACGGAAAGATCAGATTTTCATATAAAAATAACAAACAAAAGAGTTGTCATTGATACCCGTGACGTCATAGTTCAGTGCGTATCAAACTTACTCGCGCGCCCATTGAAAGATAAAAATACCCATCAATGGATATTATCAATGGCTAGCATCATCTAATCTCCATGGTTACCAGGTATGCTATCGAGTCATGTTATTATTTTGATGATGCCATACCCTTGAACAGCGATATTTGAAACAAATCATTCATCAAAACAATATACAAACAATATTTCAACTCAAACTTTGACGCACAAATGGGAATGATTTAATGAGGGGTTTTAATTTTTATACCTTTTATACATTCATAAACAAAGCAGGAAGACATTCGGGTACTTATCAAACATTTTCTCGCCTCATTGTTTTCATAAAGAGGCATGTTAGATTAAATTTTGCCACGGAAGTATAAAGGCAACTCAAATATAACGCTATAATTCCATCTACAGTGAGAACATGCTTGTGAAGTAATACAAGTTTTCAAACGCTGTCAACACCTGTTCAGGTGTTTCGACTTCAAAGTGACAAAGGTCTCAAAATATCGGAGTTCATAAACCGACAAACAAAATAAACACCATCCCTCACCATTGTTCTTATGAACTCGCACATCATAATAAGCTTACACTGAGTTGACTCACCTGTAGCGCAAATGAGAAAATATTGAGGTAACAGGTGAGAAGCCTGTCAGTGAGGGACAGGGGTAAAACCTTCGACAGTCCATTTGCGAAAATATTGAACTTAGTTTGACACCTCGGTCAGATAGATTCATTAAAGTTGAGGACAACATATAGACTTAGTGATTAAGCTCTGACAAGGTGATATAGAGAATACAGGGAAGTGTGACTTCCCACATCTCATTTGTAAACATATTACACCTGTAGTGTGAAAGATGTCACCATTTGAAGAGCTCGTGGCGCGAAAGCACTTATATTGATGGAAAAATATTTGAATGATACCTCTGGATATTATCCACGAGCACAGGTGCATGACCATAAACCGATTCAGGTGTGTCCTTTTGCAGGTAGATACATAGATAATATTTATATACGTGTCACCTACCTTTAAAAAGTTGATATCCTTGGTTTTGAGTAAATTTAAATTTGAGAAAAGTTCCTAATTTGCAGTTCCCAAGGGACCTGTGTGTGTGTTTATGAATATTCGGTCTAATGTTTTAGTGGTAAACGAGTGTCGCGTGCCGTTAATGTAATAATTCTTCGCGCCATCTCCGAGATTCTCATTTGCATATAGGTGCGACATGGTAAACCACACAGCGTAACATCGCTCAGTGTCAGGGCACGATATGTTTTTCAGAAAGATCGTCCTATTCACTCGTGGCTGTAACAGCACCTGTCTGCGTTCAACTGTATTCACGACCCACTATGGGATGAGACGGGGGTGTGACACCAACAAAATTTGTAAAATTCGCAGATTCGCTTCTAACTTTGAACTAGATACGCATGCGCAGTGCTATCGACTTTTTTCACTTGAGGCAACCTAGGTTTAGTGCAAACTGGGTCAACCGTTTGTCAAACAAGGCAGATAGTGAATTGTTATTCAAATAAAGCTATATGTACTTCAGAAAACATCTAAGAGCCTGCACATAATTACTTTCAAATCTAGTTTCTACTGGAGCGGGTTTTTAAAAATATTTCCCCACTTGCTCTGAGAAGTCTTTTTGTTCAAGATGTACATAGGTCTCGCGGTTTGCCACGCGCCAAGCTCGTGTCGCGTGTAACATGTCATTTCGCTCGAGATATAATTCATCAGAGGCGGGAGGGATTTCCTCCTCGGAGTTGTTTATCTTAGGGCGAGGGAGCGAATCGCAGCAGACCCGTCGGAATAAGGCGGGATCGGCTCACTTCGGTTGAAACATCTGCCTATGATGACAGTCTCGTACTGATAACGGCTAGTGTTCAGTTTAAACCGTAATAGCGCACCTGGCGACTTCAAAGAGATTTTTACCCAAAAGCACAGGTACACATTGACAACATAGATTTTCAGCTAACGGCGCATTGGTATGTTCGTGGGTTGTTAGTATCAAGAGACTGCATGGGTTGTTTCGTAAAGGAATGATTTTCGAATTGAAACAAGTGTGAGGGGTAGGGGGAGTTCCTCAGAACAACTAGCTCATCGTCAAGTAATTTTAATATAAAAAAATATAAACCTCGTAAACTCCTCAAACAAATACGTCTCCAGAAAATTTAAATTAACACCTTGCGTTCTGCAACAACAGCAAGGGTAAGGTGTTACAATTCTGAGCGCGAGGGCGGGGACAATGATGAGTTCTTACATCGGGAACTTCTTCAATGACGGCTTAAAAACACCTGTTCCGTAATTCGAGATGTTCTAGAGATTCTAGAGACAGGTAACGTTCTATGAAAGCAGCAAAGAGCGGTAAATAAATGCCCAAGGTTATGTATTCATGTGTTAATGTGCGGAGGTTTTGTGATGGGACAAGGAGACTGCCTCTCCAAGTTAAAGTGCTCAAGAACAGAGACATGGCGGGAAAACTCGACCGCGAGAACCAGCAAAGCAATCGAGTGACGACCTTGGTGCGCGCACCTGCCGCATAACAGTAGACGCTCGGCTATTGTGATACAGTCATCATTAAAAGATTGAAAGTTTAAAAATGTAGTCGTATGTTACGAAAGACAAACAAGGTACTGAATATGTACATAGTGAAGTAGACACTGTGTCACTGTAACATTTATAATCATGGGCAGAAATCTTTCAAACCAGCTACTGGTGGCGGTACCATATTCTCATTCTACCCTTGTTAATGTGTACTGACAAAATGCGACCATAAAAGAAGTAGGCACTAAACATGGACGATGTTGTTACCCTTGAGGGAAGCTGAAACCAGATTTTGACTCTACTAGCCAAACACTTCATCAATTAGACTACCCAACGTTTCTGACTTAACACGTAGTATACACCATTCGCTTCTTAGATTATGCATTATGACGGTATACATGTCATGTCCCAACAAATATTTAATCACATGTCACTTTTGGATCTTGGGAACGGCGTTCTAAAATGATTTAAATGATTACTCAAAGGGACATGTCCAGACCAAATTGGATATTTATAAAAACATAGATTTGCACAAGTGATATTGCAAGTAGACTTTAAGAGTTACATTTTCACGGCAGCTGGATGTAGGCGACTGACAGTCGTGTGTCCAGGCATGTTCTCTAGTAGAACAAAGGCAATCAGAGGAGGGTATGCGTGTGCTTCCATGTCGTTTTTAACCGGATTTGGGTTTTAGACGACAGAAACTGTTAGGGCCGGACGTACAGCCATCTGTGATAAGACGAGGGCAACAGATGTTTGGGGGACACGCAGGTCCCCCGGCAAACGCTTCCTCCTTCACCCTTAGGCTGAGCTAGGATGTTTTCTACGCACGCTGTATGTATAATGTTGACAGATGCCGGCCTGTGCATTGCCATTAATCAACACAACCGTTAACTCGTCCATGCCAGCAGCGCACCATACTAGTCCATGTTTTGTTTTATGAATAGGATGTTCTAATACCCCTAAGTTCGACCTCTGATACACAGTAATGCCTTCTTCGAGGAGATCGTTTTATAATAGGTAACTATAGTGATGAATATCCACAATGATTAATGCCCATCACGACTTTCGTCCAACTCCCCCTGACATGACGACAGCGTCCGTAACATCTTTTACTTTAAACTAATTAAAATATTCTTTAGTATATTATGTAACGTATAGTATGCAGAAATTCAGCCTTTGTACCTGTCATTTGATACTTTTTTCCATTCATCAGTTAGAATCAATGAATAGAGTAATGGTGAAGAAATGTTTTGTGTTAACATACCACTCAAAGAATAGTAAAAGGATACTCGACTATTTCATATTGCTAACTCTTTCACTCCTTTGAGTAGCATATCATTAACTTATCGTCCAATATCTGGCCTATTATCACAAAGATGTCTTTAATAGGTAACCTATTACTGCAGCATCTGTCGTGCGCTTGATAATCCTATCACTATCATTGACCCAAATTCCTCCACAAAGGCATACTTTATTCCCCCACTACTGTAAACATCACCGACTAAGTGAAGGAACCTGCAATCAGCTACATACGGCTATTACCGTGCGTCGTTAAAGCTAAACTACCAACACGCGGCGTCTTTTGTTCTTCAATGGGCTGGTGACTTCCAATGACAAATTCACCTGCCGAAACATCGCCGACTATACTCAGCAATTTGAACGGATTTGAAATGATTGCATCCATCATCATATGCTTTCTCGCCACTTGAGCGGTTAAACATTGAAAAGAAGGTAACCCAACCCCATTAAAACCATTGTCCAACGTCGCATTAACACCGCGCGGCATCTTTGATGTTTTGAAGGACAATGACAACATCACGTAGTAATGTCCGACACGCGTCTCGCGACATCGGACTTGTTTCTGTAAGTTATCGTCTCTAATTACCAAAATTTATTTCTAAAGATTTAATGATTCCGTTAAAGCCACCTACATCAAGTTAATTCCTCTATACACAATCACTATCTCTAACAATGAACCTTCATTTACAATATGACCAGTGTCTGCTTTATGATCCCACGGTCTAGCACTATCGTCGACCGAGCTGGCTGTAATTAAATCGTTTCTCTCGATCCAGGATTAACACCTTCATTTATCCTTATCTCTTATATTCTGGAGACAGTTTATAGGATTAATCAACGTGGCAGACACAGCGGCGGAATTACTGGTGTTCGCCAGTCATAAATATGTGTACCTTTTGTTGATCTATCTGTGATGCTAGACAAACAAGTATTGTTGTTAAAATGATTGCCTCCACTCGCCAACGCTGAAGGTGTGTGTTTATACCTATATAGGAGTAATTAGATTGTCGATGGGATAATTAAACGCAATTAAGGTATCCATATGCTCAAATTAAGTGATTTATTGTATAAACATATTCATTGACATGTCTCTGTCAAACGTTCGGCGCCAAGAAGTTTCTTTTATTTCTTCCTTCTAGTATGAAACCTCAAAGACGTACTGAGGAATAGCACGTGACATACGTTCTTACTCAAACCTCCAGCACTATCTTGTTCACAGAAGTATTATCCTATTCTATTTCTAACAGAATGATTATTAAATAACAGAGCGTCAGAAAATGACTGATTCAAGACGTCTTGAAAATAATGTGGCCCAGACATTCAGCAATTTCTTCCTTTCTCATATTGAATGTGTGTGTATTCAGCATTTTCGTCGAGCTATTGGACTTAAGTTAATAATTCATTCTTTATTTATAGCGTATGTGAGAAACCGTAACCGATCAATATAGAAAATTGATCTCTCAGTGGATGCAAATCATCCATTTAAAATCCATCTAAATTTGAGTTACCTCCCTTGTACAATGCAGCTCTTCGGCTACTCACTTAATCACCAATCATAATTTAGAAAGGTTAACTCAAGATCTTTTTTAACTGGAGGCGATAATGAAATATATTTCCGTCTACTCAAAATAATAATCTATTTTGGCTTTTTTGCTGTGTTTCCCATTGCAGTTGAACTTTCCGTGACTAATTATCATTCTCTTAGTCTTAGTGTCTTAGTCCTTGATATGTAGGAGAGATAAGATGCTAGACCTGAAAAAATGGCGGTTTTTTCGTTATGATTATTTTATAATCTATACATACATTATTGTTATCGACAATTGACCTTATCTAAAAGAGTAAAAGCTCCGCCTTATCTCAATCCGGGCTCTGCGGGTAAGAATTCGCTTATCTGTGTAATATATACCGGCTGTTCTGTCAGAATGGAGCTTAAGGGGTGAGCAAAAACTGTTCTAATTATCTAGTCCAATCTATATATACTTAAAAAACACCGTGCATGTACTAAAATCCCCACCCCAAGGTAGATCGTTATGGAAAGATGCTAGGTTATTGTTTGACCAGCCTTGGGGGTAATCTTGGGGGTGGAGAATTTGGCCGCGGCAGAAAATCAGTACGTTGGTCTACCCATAGGTATCTATTCGTATCACCATTTGGTAGGTCCAGCCCACGAGTAGGTAGTTCATCATGTCACCAGTTGGTAGGTCTAACCCACAAGTAGCTAGCTTTTATCATCAGTTGGTAGGTCTAACCCACAAGTATAGCTAGCTTTTATCTTCAGTTGGTAGGTCTAACCCACAAGTAGCTAGCTTTTATCATCAGTTGGTAGGTCCAACCCACAAGTAGCTAACTTTTATCATCAGTTGGTAGGTCCAACCCACAAGTAGCTAGCTTTTATCATCAGTTGGTAGGTCTAAATCACAAGTAGCTGGCTTATATCAATAGTTAGTAGGTCTAGCCCACAGCTAGCTAGCTTATTACATCTAGCCCACAGCTAGCTAGCTTATGATATTACCAGTTGGTAGGTCTAGCCCACAGGTAGCATGTAAATCGTATGGCCACAGGCTCCTGCCAGGTGATAAGTCCAATTTACCTGTATATTAACAGCGGTGACGACACCAGCCGAATGATAATCCCCCTTACTGTCAAAGCTTCACTCGAGAGTCCCACCTGTATGTATATTAGTGATGACGTGGCTAGTACCTGTGGCTAGTCCGTGCGGTCAGTACTTATTTCCCGGGATAAAATTACACGCATGAAATAAACCCATTCGAATCATGTAAATATAGAAAGCTGCCAGAATTAGAATGGTAATCGGAAAAGTATGAATATTAGTGAGGGGCAGGCAATACATCGTGGGCATGCATGCACTATTAAAAATGTCACGTTTGGTTGTCATGATCCGTGCAGTTGCTGTAGCAGAGGCATTAGCCAGACATGTCCTGCAGTTAAAGCAGCACACTGTGAGACGTGTAACAATCTATCGTATGGAAGATGTATCATTATAACCAACTAACTGATTTATATAATCTCAACCAACCTTATGATAGGTTGGTGACATCAAAACTTGAAACTTTGAAACCACCATCAACTTCCTGTAATGTCCATTATACCGCAACCAAATTATCTCGTATATACACAGCACACAGTGACCTCAACTAATCTTCTGTAATGAAATATGTAATACCACATCCACCAAATTAAATATATGGACTAGGTATTAATGTTATGTACGGTGAGTTTAGTTTTAAGCCACTTTTGGCAATATTGCAGCAATATCACGGCAGGTGACACCAGGAATGATCTGGCACTAGGAGAGGTGTAAGAAACATAACATAATTATACACCGGCTGTAGTGCAGTTCCACATCGGTTGTAGTACAGTCAGACACCGGCTGTAGTGCAGTTCCACATCGGTTGTAGTACAGTCAGACACCGGCTGTAGTGCAGTTCCACATCGGTTGTAGTACAGTCAGACACCGGCTGTAGTGCAGTTCCACATCGGTTGTAGTACAGTCAGACACCGGCTGTAGTGCAGTTCCACATCGGTTGTAGTACAGTCAGACACCGGCTGTAGTGCAGTTCCACATCGGTTGTAGTACAGTCAGACACCGGCTGTAGTGCAGTTCCACATCGGTTGTAGTACAGTCAGACACCGGCTGTAGTGCAGTTCCACATCGGTTGCAGTAACATTCCACTTATATTGCAACAAAGGAAGCACTATGAATGGTTTAACACTTTTACAACACGTTGAGAACAGAAGTAATGTCTTCGATGTGATCAAGGAATACTTCAGTCAGCCACCACCCGATGCCGTCAGCTTGGACCAACCGGAAACCACGCCGTTATCTCTCCATGGAGAATGGACTTGCACACACCACATTATACGAGACAATAACCACTCACACAATCAAAATCACATACCCAGCTGTTCGTTGAGAGTCAACACCCGGCTGCACCTATGTTCAACAGTAAATAAACCCAAACTGTCCACTTCAAAAAGGCGTCCTAAAGTCAAACTGTAGGTATGTTATTAACGCAAGTCAGCGAAATCAGCCGAATTAAACCATGCATGTCAAGCTGGCTCTTTGTCTATCGGCTTCTGAACGATTTCATCGATTTTCTCCCCGACTGGAACAAGTGCGTCGGAAATCAGCATGATTGGTAATCGATGATGTAGGAAGGATGCTTGTCGCCTATTGTTACAGAACAGCCTCACTGCCATGAGATAAACCCCGGGTGCGTGGGAACTAAATTGCAGAGTGCCTAACCAGGGTATATGAGGTATATTCCCTACGTAAGTGGTGGTGATAACGATTTGAAACAACAGTAAATAGAGTCACACAATAGTCAGCACACAAGTGTACGAAGTAACACGGTTTTATATAAGGTTGAGTGAAGTCCTAACAGAATTGCCTGTTCCATTGGGCCCACTCTCGAAGAATTATACAACAAACGTGCTTGGGTTGTGTGATTTCATATACCACGAGGGTGCAATTAATTCACCACGGAGTATGATTCCGGCGTACCAATAGTTTCCTTTTAAATCATAATGTTTAAGTCATGCCGAGCATAATTAATTGTTCATGACGATAAAGTCATAGTTCCCATCAATGCGCAGCAGAGGCTGTCACGATACCTGAAAACACATTTGTGTTACCTGGAATGACATGAGGGTATCCTCTCCCAGACCATCGCACAGCTTACAAATGAAACTTTCAGTTACTTCATAATCGATGATTCAGCCTTTCATTGACAGCGTTGTATTTACCTAATATCGCCTTTTATAGTACATTCATTGCATTTTTCAAAGATATCGACCCAAGTTTTACGGCGCATTTGCAAGATTATACGAGTGCTGCTTTTACTTAAGTTAACTCGCAACTGGACACACCTCACTAATCCCAACGTTTTCTATTCCAGGTGGATAAGGAGATTAGAGTTATCTCCCTTACACTGCTATCCGGGTGGACATCCACAGCAGGGCAAGTGTTTGTACAATGTATCATGTTTAATGTTTGCGTTATGGAACTCGGTATGAGATATAAAGACATTCAACACGTTGTGTCCCCAGAACGTAAGTCGTGAGATAGCGTGTATAGTACTATTACTGGATGCGCAGAGACCCTGTCACCCTCTCTGTGGATCCTCAATATAACTGTTATTAGTCACAAAACCAAGAGTGAGGATGGTTATGCGCCGCGTTCAGCAATATTCTAGCAATATCACGGCGGGCTACACCAGAAATTATACTCACGAGGGATCGAACCCAGGTCTTCTGGCTGCAACCGCCAGACTACCACAGTCCCCACAAAACCATGAAACCTCATGTGTTAACGTGACATTTGTTCACAACTTGTCTGTATCGGCTGCCATACATTTAAACAAGGACAAGTTTCAATTCCGTAGATATGAATCATGCAAACATTAAGTACAATAAATATGGAAGATTAATAGTAATGTAAATCAAGCCCGGGACTAGCTTAATGTTACCTGGGAAACAAGGGTAGTTTAATGTTACCTGGGAAACAAGGGTACATGTAGTTTAATGTTACCTGGGAAACAAGGAAACAAACGCTCGATGCTATAGCGAAACTTTCTCACGTTGGGAAACATCTGGGAAAAATTGAGTTTAACACATGGGCCGATGGCACGCGACTCTTAACCCCGACACGACACTGGTATACTTAAATTATTATAACGACATACAGGGCTCGTATTAATATCCGGCCATGGGACGTTAAGCTCGTTTAAACATCAGATATAGTTAACCAGCATATTGCGAAGTCCCTTCATTGTACTCATTTCGAATATTCCCTAGTTATTTCAGGTGGACGTACAAAGAATTACATTCTTGACCACACTATAGTCAAAGAACCATTCTGTTGATTGGTCACTCTCAATGCCATTATAGATTTAACATTCACTTTATAACATTTTAATTTTTTTAGATTATTTTTTTTTACGTTTTGTTAGTATATTTTTAGCACGTCAGATTTAACCTCGTCACTCTAGATACAAGTGGGTGGGTAAATTATTTCACAATTTCGAATCCAGGGAAGATTTATTGCAATAATTGGGCAATAACATCTGAGGGCTATATTACATTCCTATCAGTATTGTCACCGACTGATGGCGAAATTACAGCCAGAGGCACGTTATTTCAAGATATAACAGATGAAGTCAAGATATCCCCACACTGATAAACTCATCATTAAGTCACTGCGTCCTTTAATGCATCTATTTCTCGATTGTGCTACTGGATTTTCTCGACTGGTTGGCATCTCTCTGGATAATGCCTGTTAGCAAACACAGCCGTGCACCAACCTAAAACACACATTTGAGCTGTCGATTTCCCTCTTGTGAACACAAAACGTTCCTTCATTGTTTACAAAAATTAACATGTATATTGTATTTGGAATGGATTCAGATGTCGTGGGCGTGGGACGTTGCTATGACGTTGCTTGTGCCGGGGGCGACGTCAACGCTGCTTGTCGCAATAATTAAGCCACACAATAATTGCCCATCTCTGTGTGGACAGTGACGGATTGGGTATGAAGTCATGTCATCGATGAGTCTATGTAAATAACCAGCCTTGAACGAGGGAGATGAAATTAAATTGTCATTCCAGAACAGACGTTGAAACTTACCAAAAACAAACATATATCCCACCATTTTGATGAATGAGTTAGTGACTATGGTTTTATGCAGCTTTTAACAGTGTTACAGCAATATCATAGCAGGTGACAGCTGAAATGGGGATACTTTGATTAATGTTTTCCTTTCTCGCAAATGGCCCGGTGCTTAGATTCTCCTGCGATTTTACCATGCCATTTTCATGAATGGAATTTGGAAGTTAAATCTTATGAATAAGAACACAATTTCAACTCAACGACAAACTTTGGTGAATTTTGCAATTAATCAAATCTGTAGCTTTGATCAATGACGATTTGTGCACCAGGTCGAAAATATGTCACCATTTCAGAAAAAGCAGTAGAAAAATACCAAGCAGCTAATATCACATGTCAGCAGGTCACCATGAAATTGTCTTAAACACTCAAGAAACAACACTAGTAATGTTGCCCGCTTTTGCTCAACCTCTTCCAAGCACACCAGGTGCAGAACGTTATCCTCAGCGCCAGATGTCTGGCGAGCCCCTGACCTGTGACCCGAGCGCGTGGCTGGCGCGCGTGTGTGCTCGCTACCTTCACACGTGGGAACTTTCTCGGGAGATGCCTGACTGACTTCAGGCTCTTGTGACAGTTAATGGGAGGGATAAGTTCCAAACAAATACACATGTACTCCAACCCAAAACTTGTAATACATGCGTGCTATTTTTTCATTTCACAATTATTCTTGTATATAATCGACTGGCAACGGTGAAAATTACTTTCGGCGTCATACATAACCTGTTTTCCAAGCCCCAAATATTTTAAACTTCCAAAAAAGGGCGAGGGGAGAGATACTGAAAGTAGTGTAAAATTGTAATGTGTTTTTAGAGATACTACCAATTAATGTGAGTCTTAAATCTGTTTTAGAATTTCGTTGACTCAGAGACGTCGACCTCGTCCAAGTCTTTTTTATTTCACAATGAATCTCCAATTACCGTTTATCTGGCACGCGATACAATACTCCTTGTGGAATCGAAAGAATCCAGAAATGGCATTTCAAGTATTTAACTTTAATCTCAGTGTCTGCACAGCGAGTTGAAAAAATGGCGCGAACGCACCAAACCTTCAATCAAGGCTTGCTAGTGAACATTCCTTCGTGAAATCTCTCACAACCTTATTGAAACCGTTTTGAGCGGTATGAAATTCGGTATTTGTTAACAGTTAACCTTTACATGTACAACAAGGGTCATCGCTTTCAGAGCAGATCTCGCAAGTCCACGTATACGTTGATCGTTAAATGGCGGATATTCGAGAACACGGACAGGATATGATAGTCCAGTAAATCTCGGAGTCTCGTATAAACCCGTCATCCATGGGACTTGATGCACTGATAGTGTCAATCACGGCTACCCAGAACAGGACTGCTGCCCGCTCTGCACAAGCTTGCATTACTGGTGTACGTAGTCAAGGAAACTCCGCTAAAACACCCATTGCTTTACGTAAAACCGGCACGGGACAGCTTCAAACATTAACAACTAGTAAAACTAACCAAACTATACGTTTATGTATGTAGGTTGGTAGCCTAAATGGTTATGATTAAATGGTGCAACATCTGTCTAAATATCAGAAATCGCGAGCTCATAAAATAAAGCACATGTACGTACACCAGAGGACATGCACGCAAGCTTACTGGGATACGTCTACTTCAAGCAGGTCATCATTGCTAAGATCAATCTATGAAATAAGATAAGTCGCCACTATGGTAATTGTCAGTTAATATGTAGAACGTCAACCGTTACAAGGGTGTTTCCGCGTTAAAATGACCGTGTAGCGTAATGGCGACGTTACCTGATTCTTTCATGTTACACTGTTCTGCTCTGAAGGATCAAAGGTATCCCACGCTAGAGAGCGCCATGGTGAAACGTGTCCGAGCATTAAGTCTTAGAGAGACCTAAAGATGGGACCCATTACTGTAAATCGTGTTTAATCAACTTGAGACGCTCAAAAAGCATTGATAATCATACAGTGCCCACGCCCGACTACCTTTGACGGTTTGGAGACACGAAACCCTTTAAAACAACCGATACATTACTTACACACCTAATATGCATGTTAGCACTTAATTTGACTGAAATCGGGGCTACAACATGGAGAAATGGGCTTTACATTGTATCGGTTCATGGCATGCCTGAAAGAAATCGGAAAGGATCAAGGACGATAAAAGTACGTCACACTGTTCTAGAAGACATGTTAGATGGTGTTTCACAACATTCACGGCAATTAAGTTCATACGTAAACCATCCATGCATATAGTACGGATGGCAAAAGCAGGCAATGAATGGCTGATAGCAGAGACTCGTACACTGTAAACCTACCAAACACAGCAACCCAGGTGAATTAGGTAAATCCAGAAAGCACGTTAGGTCCACACAGCATACAAGTAACCAGAAGAATATCCACAATACACATTGTACTAGTAGCTGGTTCGGAGTGCGTTAACCCACACTATTCAACTCCCAAGTGGCGAGAAGGCAGCTGGGACGATGTGGCACTGCGTCAGGCTATGGCATCTCGACGCTGCTATCGTTTGTATTGACAATCTCGAATGTTGGAAATGCTATTCCAATATGGCTGAGAAACTTTTTGATGTCACGTGATGCGCACAATGCCTCTATTGTTGTAGGAAAAAAAATGGCAGTTCAGCACACCTATCCGCGACCTTGGTGCAGTGGTTGCAAGACCCACCAGAAATGCAAAGACAAATTTTTTCCCAGTTCCCGCGACGGAATGATTCAGCGAGGAAGGCGTGGGTACATGCCACATTGGTTTAGGTCGACACATACTCCAGGTAGAGAAGTCGACCCCGGCCTGCCCGCCTCGACCATGCACCAGGCGCTACTACCTTTTGTCGTGCCCTTTTCATTTTATTGTACAGGATAATTGCAGTATATCATCGATCATAGCAAAACTCATGACGTCACGTTCAGTAGTGCCTATTGTTGAGCATCGATTTTCATTTCATACATTTAATACAATTCGCGTCGGCAGGTGTTTCCATCAGTGGACAATGCCGTCATGTCGTTTGGTTCCGACACAAGTCGAGTATCAATGTTTCTAAACATCATATGGGGCGGTGGGGTAGCCTAATGGTTAAAGCGTTCGCTCGTCACGCCGAAGACCCGGGTTCGGTTCCCCACATGGGTACAACGTGTGAGGCCCATTTTCTGGTGTCCCCCGCCTTGATATCGCTGGAATATTGCTAAAAGCGGCGTAAAACCAAACTCACTCACTCACTCTAAACATCATATAACTTTCATTCCCTTCAAGGTTTGCTTAACACCGTGTCACGCTTTGGGGGACCGGTTTCTCTTCTGTTTAAACACGAATGTCTACTTTAGCTGGCTGAACGCCAAACACAAGCCGAACCTACAGAATCTTTGAGAAATTGGCCACTTGTTTCAGACCGACGGCTGACCAATGCAATCAGTCAACTGACCAGAGCAAGCACTGGCCACGTGCCGTCAGCAGACGACAGTCGCCCCTCCGCAGAAGTCAACTGCCAGGTTAGTGTGTGGACATTGCCTTTTGCCCCGAGGACCAAGCAGCACAATCGCCGTGCTCAAACATACTTCTGTTTGCGTGATAAATTTAACAGACATTTGCATGCGTCTCGGAGGCTGTGGACATGGCGATTGTTTCAAGTCTGGATGCAAACAAGCTAATTTTTATGGTACACTCATCTGATTCCCCAAATTGAAAACGTATACAGTCACGGCACCTTGGGGCAAAATCCCGGGCGATCTTCGCCTATGAGTTCAGTGCGCGTTAAGGCCACACCGTGCAATGCCAGAAAACAATTGCCAAATTACTCCGTATTGTCGGGCACGGAAAAAAACGTCAACCTTGATAACCTTTACATCTCCAAATGATTTATATAATCCTGGATTATTCGATTATGGTAGGAGAAAATTGGTAGTCTTGAAAACTATTGTTACTCTTCCACATTATCTAAAGTTTCAATCAGTTCTTTCAATCTAAGACTAAACTGGCCGTATAAACCTTTAATCCGGAACACTTTACCAGTCAAACGAGTTACCGATTTCAGACCCTAACGTTTGATGTAACAACATCATGGAAAAATGGTCCTTAAACAGAGATGATTCTACTTATGAGACTTTGTATTATACGTACCTGTATATACTTTTCGTGTTACACTTGTTTATATCACGGGGTCGAATAATCCTTTGCTCTGGTGCATGTGACAATGTAGAATGGCGTAATTATTTCCTAACAAACTATACGATCGAAAGCAGCAGACAGAACATCTAATAGATCACGGATGTTGTAGTGCTGAAGCTCCATGCAACAATATTGGTTTATCTCACCTCACAGGTGCTTGCTAATTAAAAATAGAGATGTGTGTGTAGAAGCTGCGTTCCGGGGGGAATGGGGGGTAGTTGGGGGCGCTGTGTGTGTGAGAACCTTGCCATATTGTTGGGTGCGAAGGTGTTGGTCAGTCCTAGACCCATTGAGATTCATAGGTACAGCTGTTTACCAGTAGGCATCGTGCTACTGTTTTGTACACACAGTCATGCAAACAATGCTTCATAGGTGCCAATTATCACCGTAGCATCCTTTGATCTGCGTCAGTAACCCCATGCTGTTCCGCCTCGCAACAATCACAATGTTTTATACACCTATAGGCAGATGTCCGAACCGATGTTCAGAATATATCATCGCATTGACATAGAATTAGCATTATATATATATACTTAGAATCATACTAACCTTGCTGCAAGGCTTTAGTGAATGCTAATACCATGGATGTATAGTAATTCTATCCTTTGAAAAGGCAAGTCTAGGGAATTACTATAAGGTGGAACAACGTGTTTTGTAATAATCTGGGGTTGATCAAGGGGCGAGAAGTGTGGGGTATCGTGCATCCCCTTTCCCTCCTCCGAAAAAAAATCCCCGAGGAATATTTCCAACTTACCGTCTGATGTCACGATTAATATGCATCCCCACCACCTTTCTCCATCATCCAGTATCCATCCCTATTAATTATTACCTGAGTGAATGGTCAAGTCTAGCATCATAAGAATGAAAGTTTGCATGCGATAACAAAGAATAAGATGTCGTTTAATTCCGCTTTAAACTACAATCTTCATAGAATGTCGGTATCATCTGGGTGAAAACAGAAATGGTGCAGTTATGGGACGTTAACCACTTCAGTGAAACACTGGAGCACGGGCAACGTGCTGAGAAAAACAGAAAGTTGATCAAAGCGAAATTCTAACGTGGAAATATATTTCCTGTATGGCAAGTGGGCCAGACTGCATTAAATATAACGACGCCCCCATCATAACCCCATTACTAGGCGGATTCAGATTAGATTCAAAAGTAATACATGCCCTTTAAACTTTGACCTGCATTTAAGACGTCTGTGGCTCATGGTTCGACATTTATTAATATATTTTGGAAGATACAGGTAAGTCGGGCCGGTGTCCCAGATGACAGACAGTGGTGATGAAACGTGTCTCGGGTTTAACCAAGGGACGACATATATTTCATGAAAACCACGACGTGAATGTGAACTAGCCGGCCAGATATCCCAGCAATGACGTCACCGCCAGGTAGAATCAACATGGAGGTTGTTCGGCAATTCCCGTGGCGCGATCAGACCATGCTCAGTCCATAGCTGCAGCAGGCAACGCCCTTACTCAGATAGCAATGCGTCTTCATCCATGTTTCCACCGACCGCCAGTGGCGAGATTTGCATTAGTGCGCACCGTGTTTTATCTATACCTACAGATAGAGGGGGGTTCCTACTCTACCTGATCTTAATTACAGATATATGTATTATGCATTGTCTGAAATGTAAAGGAGAGTAAAGTGTTAATGGGTTTCCGTGACGATTACAATCGGTTAAGGCAGCTCATCGTGTCTTCTCAGGACATTAGCCCTAACGGGAATGCCTGCGCATGCGTAGCCTGAGTTCAGAAAGGCCTAACAAAGGTGTCGACATTTCTTCAACATTTTAAAGATTGTTTTATGGAAAGAGATGATTCGAAACAATGGCCAGGCCTATATTAGATATATACAATGGCAATTTCGATCCGTCATGACCAAGGGCAGGGTATTATGTGTTCTAGTCTCCAGTCATTACGTCATTAATTATGATATCCCACCTGGGATAACCGTAAAATTCGATTTAATCGTTCGCTAAACATGAAATGGAATATGTAATACAGTAGCATAAAGACGCTATTTGCAACTGACAAACTGCACCCCCTGCCCTTGCAAGCCTAGCCTTGTACCTAAAAGTCTTCACGTCTCTTTGATGCTAGACAGACAACACGTGCGAACATCAAGGGGGGCACGAACTAAAAGAACGCGCGTGCGTGCTGCCTGGGGGTCCCTCGAAGTGGACAATGATCCCCTTTTCTCACGTCTCCCCACCTCCTTTCAATATTTACCAGGTGGTCATCCGTCGTTATCGCCAAACAACAAAACCACTGCAGCTTAGCAATCGCCTCGGTCAATCGGAACATAGCCTGCTTTGTTGGACAGGCTGCAGAGTCAAGAGGTCCATCATTCCCGCCAGAATACGACAGGACAAACACAGACACGCTATCTGCCGTGGCCCTTGATATAAAACCAGTTTATACACTTACATAACGCCCTGATACGACACGAGCTGAACTGATGACAGAACTGGAGGCTCTCAAGATGGTCGTGACCAAGGGCCATATGGTGATCTGTTTGTGTCATAATCTGTTTGCATCGACCCGCTTCACTTATCATAGCCCGTAGTAATTACAGCAGCAGACGATAACGGCTCTACCGTAAACTGACTATAGGGGTTACACTGAAGTAAATTATACCCCGACTGATGTAAATGATACTGCAATTAAAGGGTAATAAGGGTTATCTGGATAGAAACAATGTTTGTCCAACTGCTGGTATTTATTGTCAGAATGTGTGTATGAGGTCATAAACGTTACCATTATGGCCAGAACCACCAACAAACAGGAGCAGTAAGATTGTATCTGAAGTCCACTTCAACGTTTAGAGCCCTGTGCCTGACATTTCGTCCCAGAAACAGAATTATTACCACCAAAATATGCCAGCAAAATAGAAAATACATATTTCAGAATACTGTACTCCATAATTTCAGTATGATCCAAGAGTTTACACAATCTTGAATCCCTTTTTAAATCATTGTCAACGGTCTGGATATGGTAAAAACTTACTGGTTAAAAAATCCATTACTATAATTACAAGACCGGTTACAAACGTGAGTAGGTGAGTTTAGTTTTACGCCGCACTCAGCAATATTCCACCTATATGACGGTGGTCTGTAAATTATCGAGTCTGGACCAGACAATTCAGTGATCAACAACATGAGCATCGATCTGCACAGTTGGGAACCGATGACGTGTGTCAACCAAGTCAGCGCGCGTGACCACCCGATCCCGTTAGTCGCCTCTTACCACAAGCATAGTCGCCTTTTATGGCGAGCATGGGTTGCTGAAGGCCTATTCTACCCCGGGACCTTCACGGGTCACAAACGTTGTGAAGAAATACTAGGACTTGATTTAGAGTTATAATTTTGAGGAGATATTTTTCAAGGTATTATTTCAGTGGTAGTCGTATTTTCCTTATATATCTTTGTCTCAAGGATGTGCGTATGTGTGTCGAGAGTTTACTTACTAGTTCATAAAGCGTTCGATATTTAGATGGAATGCAGTAGTCACGTAAATACCAAACTCGAAGTTCAATAATATGCACAATTAGAGGACTGTTTATAAATACCTTCCAGTCGTGAGAGATTAACTTCAGTCTAATGAAAAAATGGATGTTCTTTAAATTCTTTGAGTAGCATATGAAGGCATAACTGACTGAATAATCCACTAATGAGTCAGAAATCACGATGACGCCATGGAATTCGACAACAGTCTCATTCAAACAGTACCCCAGTTATACCGGAATGTACAGGTTCCACACAGTTTCCCGTCGAGTGAAATGTGGAGGCATTAAGTTATTGTGACAGGTTGAAGCTTACTATGTTATAGGTTCACATTCTGCTCTTGTGAAGTCGGTGTTCTCCAGGAAATGGAGCAAGACAACACGATTCGGACCATATAGTTCCTTGCCCACGCGCATCGCCTTTTACAGGAACTCTCCTGTGCTTTAGCCGGTGAAACAGCGCGTCTTACATCATACAACTTTTTCGCGTCCTCCCAAACCGGAAATATATGGTGTTCTCTGCGCAAGAAATCGTGGGAACCGGAAGTAATGGTAAAATATGCCAGAAATCTGAGTGACTGAACATGTGGGAAACAGCAACAGGATCAGTGTCTACCCACGAAAGGGGTGTTGTAGATGTGCGCGTCAAATGTTTGCTTAAACGACCTTTGCCGTTTCAAAATAATCACTTTGCTGGAGAAACCCATCGAACAATGCGTGGTAAGCATGTAAGACCAATGTACAGAGAGACAGTGCGTACTTTCTGGAGGCCGTATACGTTCAGTGCCCACTGTCAGTGGTCCACCCGCTTATGACCTATATGTTTGTTTTCGCCACCAAAATTATATGCTGTTATATTCGGCGCATATACATACTAAACACTCCTGCGTATATCAAACGGCGGAGGACCAGTCACAAGAATACTTCAGAAAGAATTTGACCTGTCGCAGTACAACTGGCGATGTTAAACGTATCGATTCCCCTAGTCCTGTAGACTAAATATTGAGAGAGTAATTGGCATCAGCTACGCAGCAAGTCAAACAGACCATTCTCGCAAGGATCCTCCACCACACAAGTTCCCGCGTGGTCAATCACACCGGCAGCAGCAGCATACCGCTGACGATACCGTTCCGGAGCAGATGCGTTTCTCTGGCTCAATCCTACAAGCAGGCTGTCGATCGGGTGATCAACTAAAGGCGATTGACTATCAACTTGTATTAGTGCCATCTTCACCACAGGTCGACATTACTGACACTGGGCAAGCAAGTAGGAGATGGGGCAATTAATAAGACTTACTAGCCTGTCAGTACAACAGGCTTACCACAGGCATTGATCCCGTTTCGGCCCACTTGTGGTAGCAAAGGCCAAACACGATATCGCCGCAGTCGTAGAGCCAAGGCTACAGTACGCCGATATTGGTAGTCAAGGATGCTAAAGACGATTGGTGAATGGCACTAAACGCTCTTGGTATTTTTAGAACCAGATCGTTTGTAAGAGAGGAGTAAAGTATATTATTTCTCCACAAGGAATTGTATAGATGTGTGATTGAGAAACCTCAGATATAATGGGAGGTTAAACGACTGGAAATGTTATCCTTACAGTACGCTTCCGTTCCATCAGACTACTTGAACAGGACAGGGAATCTCTATGCTTCATTGGCTGATGTAATTTGAGAGTACGCTCTTATCTTAATTCGATTAATCATTGCTAAATGGTCTTCAAACGTAAGCTGGGACACTCTTAAAGATTCCTCTTTTGATGTGACAATTAAGGCCGGTAATTTGACAGATTCTGATGACCAGGAATATATAGTTACTGATACTCAACACACGGCACGAGACCCATCTCTCAGTTCATTAAGAAGCAGAATCGTCCACTTCGGTTAAATACCGGCGGACTTGGCATCTGCTTCTAATATTCCCTTGTGTCCTGTGTTGAAGCCTACTCCCTCTACAATTACACCAGTCATAAGCGAGAATGATTAAATACCATGGGGATACCAATCTAATTTGGTGGCAGTAGGGGGCAACACTTAGATGTCAGCTCGCGTGACTTCCCCTCGTAGGTGCCACGTGACTCTCAAGTGAGACTCTGCGGGATTCCACGAGATAATTGGAAGAAACGCACCTTAAAGAGATAGGTATGAAATGCGAGTCTAGGTCCTTATTTGGCAAATCCGTTAAATTCTCTCTTAAGGTATCAGTTCACATCTACAACAAATTACAATAAAATTAATGAAAATGGTTTTACTTTCAATACAGTGCATGCATTAATCATGAGTTGGCAAACATGTTTGCTAATTCTGAGTCTTGTGAACACACTACTATAATAATATTTCAACATGTTTAACTCCATCCACAGCTACCATCTCTTCTGCAAGTACGGTTACTTGTTTACCAGTCTAACTGCTCACAACACCGTGGGAGGCGACAATGATCGCCCACTGTGTATGTGCAATATAGTATTTATTAAGTGCTCCCTACAATCAATGCATCTGTTTAATCAAGTAAAGCAATTATGTCCCAGGGAGTTTCAAATATTTGAAATCTGCCTCTTCAATATTTAAAGACGTCGCCAATGAAAATATAATTAAGCAGTTTGAAACTTTGATCAAGCTGACCGATGCCGTTGCACAATGTTGGGTTATCAGTCTGTGTTTGCCTCATAAATCTTGCACAGTTAGCAGTTTCTCATTCAAGGATTGGTCCGGTTCATTAGCCCTGCTGCGTGGACAGGAAATCTTCACGGAGCAGGACGACACGGTCGTGTTAACACTGTGCGGAGTATCAATAAAACCCGGAGAAATGTTAATGAAATATTCAGCATGTTTTGTCACCAATTATACCAGCAATTTTCATCGATGTACCAAGAGATTAGTATCAGGTCTCCTGTGGAGCAGTGTTGAGGACACGATGACCTCAAGTATCAACATTCTGAAGCTTCGAGTATTGTCCAAAGGACGAAACAAGCAGGATAGATGAATTACTGCAGTATGCAACGTGTTTGTCATCAATTTGGACACGTAGTATTATTTTTTATGCTCAGATGGTTAATGTTTCCTACATATGTAGTCATGAATAATGCAATTAGAAATATAGATTGGAATTGTAATGTCCTTTCCCGTTTTTCGTAAGATTTCAATACAAGCAAGAAGAATACCGATATCATGAATTGGCAAATTGTTGGTTAACGCCAAAGTGAATTTGTTATGAATCGCGTTTTATGGCACGCTCAGTAATGTTTCAGTCTGAGTTTGATAAACCAGGGGGACTGAATGAGCGGCGGTGTACCTCATCGAAGAAAGCAACCCTCAGCACTACAGAGCATAGCAACCCTTAACCCTCTCTTGTAGTTCTTACAAGTACTGGGTACTCGGGAACAGTTACGACCCGAGTGAGTGAGCGAGTTAAGTTTTACGCCGCTTTTAGTAGTATTCCAGCAATATCACGGCGGAGGTATATCCAAAATGGGTGTCACACATGGTACCCACGTAGGGAATCGGATCCGGACCATGGGCATGACGAGCGAATCCTTTAACCACTGGGCTACCCCCACCATCCCCATTACGACTCGAGGTCGCTAAGGTTTGGTATCGTTTTAGGAAGTGGCCGTTGCGAAAACAGCATACTTATCAGCCAATACTTTTCCCGGCGCGGCGGTGTGCTGATTACTTCCAGCCACACTGAAGACTTTCTAATGGACTGTAAACAGTAAATAACCAAAGGTGGAAGATCATATTTGGCGATAGTTACTTCGGTGTAGAATTAATGTGAATACTGTTTGACATGGTTGATCAGCAGACTTGAAATAATGCATACTAATCGTTAAACCAAGCTTTTCAGCCAAACCGTTTCACACCTATCCTGTGAGAGAAAATGATTTACTGGACATCTTACAAGTGAACAAGTCCATCAGAAAAAGGGTTAATATAGCGTCATGGTCCGCCTTTGTGGCGATAGCAGTAACTGAGAATGATTTACTGGACATCTTACAAGTGAACAAGTCCATGAGAAAAAGGGTTAATATAGCGTCATGGTCCGCCTTTGTGGCGATAGCAGTAACTGAGAATGATTTACTGGACATCTTACAAGTTAACAAGTCCATCAGAAAAAGGGTTAATATAGCGTCATGGTCCGCCTTTGTGGCGATAGCAGTAACTGAGAATGAGAACTAGGACATCTTACAAGTTAACAAGTCCATCAGAAAAAGGGTTAATATAGCGTCATGGTTCGCCTTTGTGGCGATAGCAGTAACTGAGAATGAGAACTAGGACATCTTACAAGTGAACAAGTCCGTCAGAAAAAGGGTTAATATAGCGTCATGGTTCGCCTTTGTGGCGATAGCAGTAACTGAGAATGAGAACTAGGACATCTTACAAGTGAACAAGTCCATCAGAAAAAGGGTTAATATAGCGTCATGGTTCGCCTTTGTGGCGATAGCAGTAACTGAGAATGAGAACTAGGACATCTTACAAGTGAACAAGTCCATCAGAGAAAGGGTTAATATAGCGTCATGGTTCGCCTTTGTGGCGATAGCAGTAACTGAGAATGAGAACTAGGACATCTTACAAGTGAACAAGTCCATGAGAAAAAGGGTTAATATAGCGTCATGGTTCGCCTTTGTGGCGATAGCAGTAACTGAGAATGAGAACTAGGACATCTTACAAGTGAACAAGTCCATCAGAAAAAGGGTTAATATAGCGTCATGGTTCGCCTTTGTGGCGATAGCAGTAACTGAGAATGAGAACTAGGACATCTTACAAGTGAACAAGTCCATCAGAAAAAGGGTTAATATAGCGTCATGGTTCGCCTTTGTGGCGATAGCAGTAACTGAGAATGAGAACTAGGACATCTTACAAGTGAACAAGTCCATCAGAGAAAGGGTTAATATAGCGTCATGGTTCGCCTTTGTGGCGATAGCAGTAACTGAGAATGAGAACTAGGACATCTTACAAGTGAACAAGTCCATCAGAAAAAGGGTTAATATAGCGTCATGGTTCGCCTTTGTGGCGATAGCAGTAACTGAGAATGAGAACTAGGACATCTTACAAGTGAACAAGTCCATCAGAAAAAGGGTTAATATAGCGTCATGGTCCGCCTTTGTGGCGATAGCAGTAACTGAGAATGAGAACTAGGACATCTTACAAGTGAACAAGTCCATCAGAAAAAGGGTTAATATAGCGTCATGGTTCGCCTTTGTGGCGATAGCAGTAACTGAGAATGAGAACTAGGACATCTTACAAGTGAACAAGTCCATCAGAAAAAGGGTTAATATAGCGTCATGGTTCGCCTTTGTGGCGATAGCAGTAACTGAGAATGAGAACTAGGACATCTTACAAGTGAACAAGTCCATCAGAAAAAGGGTTAATATAGCGTCATGGTTCGCCTTTGTGGCGATAGCAGTAACTGAGAATGAGAACTAGGACATCTTACAAGTGAACAAGTCCATCAGAAAAAGGGTTAATATAGCGTCATGGTCCGCCTTTGTGGCGATAGCAGTAACTGAGAATGAGAACTAGGACATCTTACAAGTGAACAAGTCCGTCAGAAAAAGGGTTAATATAGCGTCATGGTTCGCCTTTGTGGCGATAGCAGTAACTGAGAATGAGAACTAGGACATCTTACAAGTGAACAAGTCCATGAGAAAAAGGGTTAATATAGCGTCATGGTTCGCCTTTGTGGCGATAGCAGTAACTGAGAATGAGAACTAGGACATCTTACAAGTGAACAAGTCCATCAGAAAAAGGGTTAATATAGCGTCATGGTTCGCCTTTGTGGCGATAGCAGTAACTGAGAATGAGAACTAGGACATCTTACAAGTGAACAAGTCCATCAGAGAAAGGGTTAATATAGCGTCATGGTTCGCCTTTGTGGCGATAGCAGTAACTGAGAATGAGAACTAGGACATCTTACAAGTGAACAAGTCCATCAGAAAAAGGGTTAATATAGCGTCATGGTTCGCCTTTGTGGCGATAGCAGTAACTGAGAATGAGAACTAGGACATCTTACAAGTGAACAAGTCCATGAGAAAAAGGGTTAATATAGCGTCATGGTCCGCCTTTGTGGCGATAGCAGTAACTGAGAATGAGAACTAGGACATCTTACAAGTGAACAAGTCCATCAGAAAAAGGGTTAATATAGCGTCATGGTTCGCCTTTGTGGCGATAGCAGTAACTGAGAATGAGAACTAGGACATCTTACAAGTGAACAAGTCCATCAGAAAAAGGGTTAATATAGCGTCATGGTTCGCCTTTGTGGCGATAGCAGTAACTGAGAATGAGAACTAGGACATCTTACAAGTGAACAAGTCCATCAGAAAAAGGGTTAATATAGCGTCATGGTTCGCCTTTGTGGCGATAGCAGTAACTGAGAATGAGAACTAGGACATCTTACAAGTGAACAAGTCCATCAGAAAAAGGGTTAATATAGCGTCATGGTCCGCCTTTGTGGCGATAGCAGTAACTGAGAATGAGAACTAGGACATCTTACAAGTGAACAAGTCCGTCAGAAAAAGGGTTAATATAGCGTCATGGTCCGCCTTTGTGGCGATAGCAGTAACTGAGAATGAGAACTAGGACATTTCGTCCATACACACAGCCTTCAAATAAATATACTCCTCCAAATATAAAGAACACTCGATTTGTTTCATATGACCAAAGTGAGTGAGTGAGTGAGTTTAGTTTTACGTCGCACTTAGCAATATTCCAGCTATATGGCGACGGTCTGTAAATAATCGAGTCTGGACCAGACAATCCAGTGATCAACAACATGAGCATCGATCTGCGCAATGGGGAACCGATGACATGTGTCAACCAAGTCAGCTAGTCTGACCACCCGATCCCGTTAGTCGCCTCTTACGACAAGCATAGTCACCTTTTATGGCAAGCATGGGTTGCTGAAGGCCTATTCTACCCCGGGACCTTCACGGGTCTATGACCAAAGTTAATCTATCATGGTCATTACAGATAAACTGTGTTCTTTAACTTCTTGTGAGTACTATATATTACATTTGAGGATGTAATGTGAAAGCATTAAAAATCGATCAAGGGCCGATGGCTTTTGGAAGTCCCTAAAAGCTACTTAACGTATATTCCCCTACGCTCCAAAACTAGTTGACTAACACTTTGTCTCTGAACATATATGATTTTGTTTGTTACAAATAAACCATTAAAACAGAGAAAGAACTCAGGGAGACCAGAGATTCTTGGGGCAAACTAAATCTTCGTTTAGGGCTATAGCACTGCAGGAAGGGCTAAACCGTTGGTAAAATAATATGGTTCAGAGACAGTGAGACTGACAACTAAAGCAGGGACTTCTTGAAGGGACAACATCGAAAGTCGTGTGATCTGGTCTGGTTTCAGATTGCGATTGGGAGAAAACCCGCAGTAATGCAGGTCTACCGTGTTTACCACTTACAGCACACAAATGATAGAGACAAACCAACAGGTCACGGCATGCCAAAGGGACGCAACTCTGCACAACGAATCGCTGTGTCGCCTGTGACAATGCCACTCCTTCCCCCTAGAAATATGAAATCGAAATTCCAGTCTCGTCTGTCCATCCTAAATGACGCTATATTTTATTCTCATGTTCTCACAGTAACCAAACAATCCCATCACTCAGTGATACCCCAAACCCAATCGCTTGGGTATATGTACATTTACAATATGAAAATGTACAAACATTCCACTTAAACCACGCTGTAGACGCGATCAGAAGACAGCGTCAATATATCCACCTTGTCCAGTTGTTTCGTGGGCGCTATTTCCGCCACTTGACGGCCTGAATCTAAGTGGCCCCTGTTGGGAGCGTCCCGTTATTCTTTGGACAGCGCCGTGGTGATCCCCAGCAGACAAACACGGGGCTTATGGCGTAAACTGGGCCAGATTAGCTCCTGGATCGTGTCAGATACTGCTACCATGGCACGGGAATGATTGTAGAGAATTTCAAACCTAGTTCTCAGAAGCAATCTAGTAGAGTCAGCATCTGTCATTTAAAGGGGCTATTCACCCAGTAGCTTCGCTTCCCGTCTCAAATGTATCACTGCTTTTGGAAGAGGAAGGGCTTTCGAGAATGCCTAATCGTTAGCTCTAGGAAACCGTGTCCTCATCGTAGCAGCTATCATTTAAAGGGGTTATTCGAAAGAAGCCGTTCACCCACGACTTGGGAGTGACAAACCAATGCTTAGCCAACAGCCTATCCCCAGTACATCAGGTCCACGCTTAAGACAACAGTTAGGCATTTGTAGGGATGATACTTGTGTGCATATTGTCTTTCCTTGAGAAACAGTCCTGTGATTAACTTCCAGTAAACAAGAGTCATCAGAAGATGACATATCTCCCCGGCCCCCACATAATTGGAAGGCCAAATCATCTGACAGTTACTTAAAGTTTTTTTAGACTAATTTTGAATCGTTTCCATGGAAATCATGAAAAATATGAATGCCATATATGTGTAAACAGCAAAAGGCACCACTTCAAGATCTGTCTCATATATCTGCCAAGATCTGTTGACAGATATCAAATCGTTTTCGAGTTGTGCTCCGGAAACGAAGCCCTTTCCTCCATTTTGAGACTAAGTCCGAACTGTTTCCATGGAAACCGAGAAAATGATGAATCCCAAAAACCTGTAAATACCAAAAGGCACCACTTTGGGGTCTGCTACAAACCTTTTTACTGACAGATATTCGGACGTTTTTGAGTTTCCGGAAACGAAACACACCTCTCACTTTTGAGACTATTTCCGAAACGTTTCCATGGAAACCGAGAAAATGATAAATCACAAAAACCTGTACATAGCAAAAGGCACCACTACAGATTCTGATTGATATATATATCTACCACGTTTTGCAGAAACATATTGAGTTTTTGAGTTCTGCTCCGGAAACGAAGCCCACCCCACCATTAGACTAACACCAAAATGTTTCTGGAAAAACAAAAACAAAAAAATAAAAAATGCCAAAAATCTGTAAATAACAAAAGGCACAACCATAGGTTAAGATTATTATATCTATCAAGTTTGGTCTAAAGATATTGAACGGTTTCTGCTCCGGATACAAAAGGATTACGGACGGACGGACAGACTGAGGAGGCGTCGACTATATCCCCTCCGCATTGCATGCCGGGGGGGATAAAAACGAAGACCATCCGGGAAGGAGTTCATCGATCTCATAAGATAAGAAACTAGAACGTATGAAGCCAGTCGTTCCACAAAACGATCTTAGCGCGAAGACTAGTTTAGCTCAGACCTACGGCATCCGTAGAACGTCTCCTCGTCATTACACGTTATCGAGGGTGATGCGCCGACGCTGCGAGGATACGCTGTACGAGGAGGCAGGCAGAGGGCTAATGAAGCAATTACTGTCACCTAACTATTTTGCTGTACGACGGATAGGAATAGGGGAAAATGATATAATGTTCTACCAGAAGGATATGTCATGTTGGCTTGGTCTGTGTATTGTCAAAGGTACTAATGCAAAAACAGTTTGAGATCAGCACATACCCCCCCACCCCCACCCCACTCTGCGGAAATATCCCAGGGATACTTGTCCGTGGCTGACTGGATGCTGTGGCAACAATGTTTCGAAACAGTAGAAATATTTAGATTTAGTTGCCGACACTCATGCAAATCCATTCCGATTATTCACTTATTTCCTCTTCATGCAAAAAGAAACAAACATCGACCCCACTAACTTGCCGCAGAAATTACGAAGTCAAACGTCAATGGGTCAACTGTGGCAGGGTCTCTTGCCCTGAATTAAGCTCAAACATTAAGTTCATTTTGCTAACGCAGTCATGTTGCCATGTGTACAAACAACAAAGACGACATAGCACCCTCTTGTCACACCCCGACATGCCCTTGCGATCTCCACGACGGTCTTTCCCCATTCTCCCAGACGTCGTGTTGGCTCTGAATGTTAGCGCGTTTACCTTCACACATGTAATAGAAAGTTGTCACCCAAGTATGATCTAATTGGGTAAATGCACAACTTGTAATGGAAAGCGAAGCGGAATAGGAGTTCAGGTTCAAAAAGCGCGTTTCTTATACAGGTGATTCACAATTGAAAACTTCCAAACATGCTTGTCAATTTTAAAATCAACATTTTTTTTCTTCCCCGTTTTGACCAACCATGTTTTGTGAACAAAGTCAATGTTAAAAGAATGCAGAAGTACACAAAAGCTGGGAGGAAACCTACTGCCTTCGTGAAATCTAAGTTATTTTCTCCTTGGTAGATTGAGTTTACATACAAATCGTAACACTTAATGGTGGAGATAAGTGTTGTCATCTTCACTTGATAATTATGTGTCGTCACATTATTAAATGATACGAAGGGTCTTTAACTATATGACTAACATCGCTAGTATGCACCTTATACAAACACAGTCATAGCTCGCGATACATGCAACAACTTTTCACTGTGAGACTGGTCCGGAAGACTCAAATTACAATAATCATTTACCATCCACTACAATTTACATTATATTCACAGGAGAGTTTATGGACTTTTAAGTCGTACGATTACGAGTTATTGCCTAGCTAAACAACTTTCGAACATGTTGATCAAAGCCAGAATATGAACAAACGGGTACGAACAAACTCCGACATATTTGGGAGACGTTGCAGATCACGTGACCTGTCTACGCGCATTGTTTCGGCTAACTCAGCAATGCAGCCTTGAGTCGCGCCCAAATCGGCACACTTTGCAAATCTCCATCTCAAATTGAAGTTAATGCCAGCGTTATCCTAACTAATCTTTATGAATACTTTCGCCAACACAATGGTAGCAGCCATTCGACTGTGCATACGCATCTTCTGCCCGTAAACAAGATGGCGGCCTCCTGCCAAGGAGTGTGCAAGGAGACATCGCGTAAACATAACGTGCATTCGTTTAGTATTTTTTCTAAGTTGACACAACATAGAAACTTATAAACAGGAGCAGATGAAATAAATCGTAAAGATCCACAAGTAGTAGTACAACCAAACAGTTAAGATTCACTAGGATCACGGTCATCCAAGACCATTGATAATGTTGCAAACGGTACATTTATAGAATATGAAGACCTACGTTTTGAGTAATAAAAATAAGCAACGTCCAATCATTTCATATTAGAATAGTTAATATGCTGTGCCATAGTAACTGTAATGTGAAAGAATAACTGATAAACTTCTTATGAGTGGTTGGCATACGCACGCAAACAGAAAAAAATGTAAAATGCCTCCTTTATCACGCTATAAAATGAACAAAATGAAAACAAAATGTAATAATTACTTCACTGTGGCTTTAAGAAATTGATTGATAATCTAAACAATGTTCATGTGGGCATTTGTGTTAAGACATCTTAAATGACATACATCTTCTCAATATCAACGTTAGGTTGGGCGTATAATTTAACAGAAAAGGAGTGTTATCACGTACGTGGCCGACATTTCTTATTTTCTCTGTCTGCGTATGTCACGGGGCAGTTAAGCAATGGTTTAAACAGTGCTCCCCTTGTGAGCACACCACGCTGGACAAACCAGCCAACAATGTTCTGTACCTGTTGTCAATTGTTTTCCCCAGGTGAGATGTCTACATGAAGAAGTTCCCCTAACGACGACCTATACCAGCATATCCTGAAAAGCCCGTCCGCCCAAGCTGTTGGTGCGAAAGCTGCTCCATGAAGGGACAAGATTCGTGTGTGGTAGCATATAAATATCATGGATCAGATAATGTCTTTTGGTCAAGTTTCAGATTGAAATATAGTCTGCTGTATAACTGACTTTACGTAAAATTATTTCATTATTTTGCGTTTTTACTTGTTTTTGTTTTTTTTTGTTTTTTTTTTTGGTTGGTTTGGGTGTGTGTTTTGGGTTTTTTTTTGGTTTTTTTTGTTTTTGTTTTTTTTGGGTGTGTGTGTCTCTGTCTGTTTTGATAGTGATGTTCATGTTCAAACGTTCATTTCTAATTTTAAGTTCACTCTTTAGCTTTGATCACTTTATGATGGCGGCAGATAACGAAGGCTGCCATACGCGCACTTGCTCATGCAAATCGGCACCTATTTCTAATACACATGCCATATTTATCACCATTCTACCTATGCTAGATGTAATTCCAGAACTTAAACAGTCAATGGTCCCATTTGCCATGTTTGTTTGAACCCATGCCGACGAGCCGGAGGTCTAATAATAAGCAGGTAAATATTCGCTCAATGTAATTAGTCTAGTGTTATGATGAGCTAATTCCTACGCCTTCCGTTGCTACTGTCCTCACAGATATTTGCACATGCGCAGTACATGCACCAGATTCTCCGTGCCGCTCGTCTGGGATGGTCATCGTTGGAAATATTCCCTTGGGGGGTTTTTGGGGTTTTTTTTTTTGCCTTTTTTCTGATGCCGTTTTTGATCTTCTATTGCAAGAGATTTCCCAGCGTCAAAGGTTGGACAAGTTTAAACAACGTGGCAGCAGATCATCTCCCTATGTGTGGGCTCCTTGCAAACTGTTGTCACATTAAACTTTATTGTACTTTTTCCCTTCGTCCCATGAAAAGTGTTATTGTAGCGAAGCCTGTAGTCAGTAAACACGCAACTCGGGATGAAACAAAGTGGAATTCCAAACATCGGCGCGCTCTAAAGCAGCAGTTGTCAAACACAGCATGTATAGCAAACACGAGCGTGTATCATTTCGCCTATTGTTTCACCTTAAACAAATAGCTCTCCACAGAAAGGGATGTGATCTCGTAGCGCCGTTTGTTCGGGTCCTCGGCCCAGCACTAACGGTATGTCAGCCATCTCTATCGCTAATAGGGACTTTCTGTGACAATGTCGACTTTTTATAACCCGGTTTTTAACGCGTGTGAAATTCAAATTTGAGATCTAACCAATTTTTTAAAACTATGGATCGTGTGGAATCAGATCGGTACTTCAGTATTCAGCTGGCACCAGAGTTGTATGAACTCATTGTCAGTGCAAATATTTTCATTTTAAGATGCCAGTTATGTATCATCTGGAGAAAAGTATATCCGTGGTTACCTGTGACAATGGGAAAGTTTAAAGTTCTCTTTGGAAAAAAATGAACTCTCTGCAGACTGTTTGTTAGGCCATACCAGGAACTTCTAACGAGTCAATTTCACAGGTTGTATTAACCCCAAAGAGATTATATTATAACTTCATTGTGTTACAGAGACGGTGTGAAAAAGACCATATATCGAAAATCATATTGGACCTTCACAACAACGAGTTGACCAGAAAACCGGACCAGCAATTTAAGGTATTTCCGGCAAGTAAATCATACATCTCCCGTCATCTTTGACTTGTCAAAATGCCGCCAGGATAAAAGAATCGTTATCAAGATTTAATCGCATCCCTTGCATCATTGACAAAGGCAATGCATTTTTAAAGCTGGAAGCTGTACGTGTAAATGCAATGAGAAGAATATGGTCTCTTCCCGGAGAATGTCACGACTACTGCTGTTGCCAGACATAGGCTTGGCTTGGTACCGCCACCATATGCCAGCTGGTGAAAAATGGTTCCACTTACAATGTTGTCTCCTGCGAATATTTCACATTGATCTCCAATAGCAGTTTGATACGATCTACAACTTTCTGCAGATCAGTGGAATAAGAAAGCCCATTAACTTAGTCATGGTTTCTCACACTGTTGCTTAAATGACGAAAGGATTTACAGATATCGGCATTACTGCCATTTACACTGTTGTCTAGTAACTAACGAAATACACATAATGCTGAATAAAATATTTGATTAACGGGGCATTTGGATGTTTAAAGTACATTACGTATGTTTACAAGTCCATATGACAAATTATCCGTGAAGCCATATTTAAGGGACTCGCCATATTGTAGGAGTTAGTGTCAGAGACGTAAGATAAAGCATAAGGGGATTGTGAACCAAATGGAGTTATCTCCCTTGGAAACGGAAATGTCGCGTCCATAAACCGGTTACTGGTATAAAAAAAGCCACAAAAGCCAAAGTTCTAACCGCATAACGTTCCAATAATAATCATTGACCACAACCCATCTGTTTACACGCCCTGGTACTCTAACGTAATACGCACGTACCCTGCATTAATCAGCAGAAATTGTGCATCTGACTTTGACATAAAGCAGTAATTCAATTACGACCCTTTGTTGGTACTTTCCCACGCAGGAGGTAGGTTTTGTTTAGATGAATAGCTGCCGTTGCCATGCGCATGCAATCAACTTATCGACATACGTCAAGGTCTTCTACGGTAGTTTAAATATTGAAAGGACTATTACTCCATCTCGGTGTATAGGTTACCTTTGAACATGGTCCACAGACTGCAGTATTTATGGAAAACAATTCTCTTGGGTTTACAAGACGTTGCTGAAACTACAGCCGCGTCACTAACATGGGTGGTAGACAATTGCTGTTTTATTGTTTTTGGTTGAATTGCGCCACAGACGAGCTTGTGATAGAAACTAATAGACGTGATGGTATTCATGGATTCTGTGAAGGACTGGTGAAAACAAAGAAACGCGAGTTAATAGCTGTCAGTTATTCCGAGGGCTGCAGTGTAAGTATAGTAGGTGTGGGTGGAGTGATCGACCATGTTATTCAAACATTGGGATCATTTTTCAGTGAAAAGATACTGACTAAACATTTACCCATGTAATGCGAGGCGTTCTGTTCCAAAACTGGATACTATTTAACAGATTATTCAGTCACACAATGTGTAAGGTTAAACAGCATAAAAGTAATATCTGAACCACGCTAGTAATAAGGAAACCTCAATTTCAGTGAGTACAATGTCCATTGTTAAGTGATGACAAGGGCGTGTAGTGAAATTGGTATGACTTCTGTTGGGATACCACTCACAAAATGTTCTGAAGAAAAAACAAATTAATTTGAGATTTTCACATCATGTTAGTTCTCTTGGCATTATAACTAGTATGATTTTACTTCTTTTAATTAGTATTTGAATAAACTCTTAAGGGCTTGTACGATCGACTACAAACAGAAATATTTCACAGACGTTGGGCCATTATACTGGACTAATTATTTTACGATGCCTATCACCACATGCGTATATGTTCATTTATACAGCGTTATTGTGACGGTCAGAGTGCGAAAGTGCTGTTTTCAGTCTTGTTGATGACATTGTCAGTCAGGAAAAACAGTACAGGGTCCAAATAATTGAACAGACAATTCTTGACCGTAAAACAACAATTGGGAGCAATCAGTTTGGTCAATAATTCATCCAGGTCGTCCATTAGCTTAAACAGACATGATTTGTCAAAGATAACTTTCGTTTCATCTCAAAGGACAAGCTCATAAACATCATGGCGGCGTGGAGAATGAAAGCCTTACACGAGAGGCACGTGCATATAGGACAGTGGCCTTTGAAAAATACATAATGGACGCCAAGAAATGAGCGCACGTGGCCACGTCGTAAATGTGACGGATCAGGGTGGTCAAAAACAAATCGGGCTCATCTAGAAGTGATGACCCCTATATTTTAGATGCGCAGTCTTTCAAAGAATTCTAATTTTGTTTTTTCAGCTGTCTAATCTGATTTGCCACGAGTGGACGCCAATTAGGATGGGCATCGTTAATTGACAAATGGTCAGTTAAAATGGACATCCATCGAGTTCGAATCGCCATATCTTTGACGAGGAAAGAACAAAGTACCCAGTGAGAAATTTATTGCATACCTTAACCAACTTAAGCTGAATTAAGGTCACATAAAAATATTCATGTTTCTCATCAGGTTTTCAGAAAATAATGAGTCGGGCGGGGGGATTTTATGTTTACATTTTATTCTATTTTATGTCCCAAACCCCTTGATTTTTCTGTGGCGATTTACACCGTTTCTCCTACAGAAAATAAAAAAAAATAGAAGTGCGAACAATCAATGCACATTATGAGCGTCAAAGTTGAAAAGAGTAGAAAAACATATCAGGGTAAGGTCGAACTTTTGGGTCGGGCTGTAATGAGAAACAAGAATATTTAAATATATGGTCTAAGTATCGCTTGGTCAGGTCGCGAAACAAGTGAAAATGAATTTACTCACAGTAAGATCGAATTTAGAAACACTCATCTTCGAGCCTATCAAAAGTAGCCATTGTTCAGGCGTCCACGACAACGATGTCTATCCCTTGCCAGGCAGCAGATGCGTCGTAAGACCTGTAGGTCTCGGGACCTATTTTCCGTTAATCCTATCATTTCATGGGAAGAAAATATTTTGTCGTCACATACAAGTCAAACCTCTTTTGATCGTTATGCCCTCGTTGCCGCATGTATGGCTGTTAATCCAGCGTGACTTCCCTTAATACATCACACATCATCCCTGAACACTATGCCGACTTAACCTCTCCGCCAGAAAAGCGACCTTAACAGTGAACTGGAACTACATAAAGCATCTATATATACACTATCTTCTCGAGTGATACAATGTTTCCTCTAAATAGGCACCTACGTGTATGCATGAGAAATATATGAAAGCCCTTATAGAAATTCACGTCGCCGTTGAGATCTACCTGTACCAATTATTCACTGTGGAAACCACAGGTGCTTGTGACGTACACCTGAAGTGATGAGGTCGGAATAATACCCACAACGTTAAGTAACACTAAAGAATATGTGTCCAGGTACGTTCCCACGCTGTGTCGGGAGGCTGCAGTCAGGCGTTCAGTCTCTACGATGTGCTTCTCACTGTGGTTACACCCAGTAGAGAGTTAAACGAGGTGGAAATCGGGGACGGAACTGAAATGCATGTCCGCACACAATCCCCGTTCCACAATCTGATCGCGGCCCCATATGCATCGTCAGTCGATTTTCAGGCACGACCTGTTTACAGTGAGTGAGAAAGTTTAGTTTTACGATGCTTTTAGCAATATTCCAGCAATATCACGACTGGGGACACCATAAATGGACCTCAAATGTACCCATGTGGGCAATTGAAACCGGATCTTCGGCGTGACGAGCAAACGCTTTAACCACTGGGCTACCCTACCGCCCCTACGACATCATCAAGGCTCAGAATCCTGTGCGCAAAAGGGACTCTCACGTGGTACGCTTTTACCAGGTGGATGAATGCTGAGTGAGCGGGTGTTGTTTACGCCGCTGTCGAAAATGTAACAGTTCTACCTATCTTGGGACTCAAACGTCAGAGGCACACACGCCGAAGTGATTGTAATTTAACGTTATGTGGATGGAGTTAATTGCGTGATTGAAAGCATGAAATGCTATGCAAATATTAGTAGCTACCAACCGATTACATGTAACCTGCTCGTAAAAGAAAATACACTAACACCCGATTCTTTCATGCCACTAAGTTATTCTGTAATGGCACGCCAGGTTTACTGCAGGGGCCTTCAATAAGACCTTATTTCGTATAAAATATCAAGTAGCCAGTAACTGAAACAACTAACACCACCTCGTACGCCTAGAAGAGTGAGTTTTTGTTTACGCCGCGTTTAGCAGTATTCCAGCAGTACCACGATAGGAGACACGCCGAAGACCCGGGTTTGATTAGGTACTATGTGTGAAGCCCATTTCTGGTGTCCTCAGCCGTGATATTGCTGGAATATTGGTGCAAGCGTCGTAAACGTGAAGTCACTCATATGATGTCCACTGTCTCCAGCTGTCTTGAGTAAAGACGTGAGTGAGTAAGGTTTTACGCCATTTCAGCAATGTCACAGCGGAGGACAACACACATTGTACTTCTGTGGAGAATCGAACCCGTTCTTCGGCGTGACGAGCGAACGCCTTAACCACTTGGTTACCCCACAGCCCCGCGCTATAAAGATGCCGGCACTTGCACACAAGTAGGGGGTCGATCTCCACGCATAGCGTCACAAGCAAAAACATTTTAAAAATCACCCAGATCTGAGCAACATCGGTGTTGTCGGTCGCCTCGACTCAATAATATAAGTTAAGGTTATCTACACTCCCATTATCCCATCATTTCATGGGAAGCAAATATTTGAATATCACATACTTGACAAGTTCCTAACGTTAACTACACCCTCGTTGCCGCATGTATGGCTGTTAATCCAGCGTGACTTCCCTTAATACATCACACATCATACCTGAACACTATGCTGGCTTAACCCCTCAGCTAGAAAACCGACCTTAACAGTGGACTAGAACTACATAAAGCATCTATATATACACTATCTTCTCGAGTGATACAATGTTTCCTGTTAATGTTCACCTCCATTCACGCATCATCAGAATTGAAAGCCTTTTATAGAAAGATTAGCTACAGCGAAAACTGAAATGATTAAATTGATATCTGGATGAAAGATTTATTTCCTAGCTGAGCCTAAACTGCACTGTGTTAAAGTAAAGTGCAGCAGACCATAGCCTATATCTGTCGGTGTTCTCATGATTACTGCATACTATGTAAATGAACTGCCAATAAATCTCATACCACATACCTAGTGTGTCCCTCTATTCCGTCAATTACCCTATACTACATACAGTAGCTTTGCTTCAAGTCTGTACTGAATGCTGAGCTCATGGATGTTAAATCTAGTACAGTAAGTCTATCCTTAGGAAAAGCAAATCTAGATAATCGGAGAGGACCCCAGTCTGTTATTTATTACCATTTTCAGATATTTTCATTCAACATCATAATTTTTACCTTACCGACTTAAGCAAGTCTATAATACACTTTTGAGCGTAGATTATAGTATAACCTCAATTTCCCATATACACTGGATTTGATTAAAAAAGTAGATCGTCATACATCCAGTGTGCCTCTATTTCGTCAACTGCCCTCCTAAGTGGCGTATAGTCAAGTGTGGTGTAGTTTAGTATACTCAACAGCAAAACAAATGCAAGTTTCGAAAAAAACGAAATCTCATAGAAGTGTTCGTTTTTATGTTTTCTATTTACAAAATGGACAACGTTGCGTTTCTTTACCAGTTCAGCATAAACAAAAACTACTGCGCACGCAGAGGTTTAAGAATCGCATGGCTGTTCGAAAACATTAATGCAGCAAATTTCTATAAATTGTATGCTTGTTATAATTGCCATGTCAATTCTGGTAAGAACTAACCGAGTTGCCGTGCCAGTGAATGCCTTTCATCCATCCAACACCTCTAACAGTCTTTTAGCCCGATACAACTCTTGGGAATCAAAGCGAAGCGTGCCAAGTGGTACCAGCCCTGGAACCCCATATATATTCCTTGAACCAAGTCAAAAGCAGAACGCAGGCACATCTTTGATAACTGTTGTGCCTTTTAGACATGCTTCTAGACCAGAGAAACACAAAACATGTCATTATAGGGAATGGTATTAAATAGTATAAGAGCCAGCGTAGGTTTCTAATTCTTTCACAGATGACATCGATCAGGGGCTGGAGGGGAGGAACTTGCCAATTAGGAGTGCAAACATTTGGCGGAATTACTGTCTACACCGCCTTCATCACAACAGACGACTCAGGGGCTCTGTGTATTTTCATAGACATTGAATCAGGTGATAAAATGTCCCAGCACGTTGATAGAGGTCGAGATTAACCATTAGACGAGGCTAAGTTTGGTCAAACACTTCCGCTATACTTGGGATGAACCTATCCAATTAGATGCATCCTCGCTTTTTGATTCGAGCATCCTGTAGTTTGTACTGCTGTTGGCGGTTAGCATCGCCGTAATCAGACCTTTACCTCGTCAAAGAGGAGGCACACGTCCCATTCGCCCAAACAGAGGATGTGTTGTTAGGTTACGGTCAAGACGCTGACCAGGTCGGCAACTTAGTAAATATTTAAACTGACCATACAAAGAAAGGAAAACTCAGTTACTTCATTGTAAAATCGGGTTCAACGCAAAGGCCACTTAGGAAACAAACGGCTTAGGTGGGAAAGGTTGGCTTTAGTTACTACATAAACAGCTTGTCCAGCTTTGCTGACTTCTATCTTTTTATCATAAACCAATTAACAGTTGCGATGATACAAATATGACAATGCTGACAGCTAAAGGTCAGTTAACCTTAGCACATACCTGAAAAAAAAAATATTTTTAAAAAATAAAATAAAATACCTACCGCCATTTAATTTGCTGTATGTGCTGGCACGTTCGCGTTAGTTCAATTGACTTTGTATGTTATTAAGCCATCCTAAAATAATCAATGTTTTTTTCATGAATGTTTTATTAGGTGATAAATGGATTCAAGACGGTAGAACTAAATCCCTCAATTATGAGAAATGGAAGGAGACAAAAAAGGAAATACTCACCAATTGAGTAGTTTATCGATCAGTCTCCGAGCCCCAGAGGGGTCCTTCTAGCAGAGTATCCACTGGAACAGAGACAATTAACCGTCAGATTTAAGGAAACAAGACTGAATGTGTCTGATTCACACTTATCAATCTCTTGTCCCCGAATAAACCTGTCCTCCTTCAGTCCCGCATGGTAATTGCGGTTACCTGGCCTTCGACCAAATTTGAGGTGGACACCCTATAGTGAGCTTTCTTTCACATTCCACATCTGTCATAGAGAGTCAGTCAAACACAATGAAGAATACATCCAAACTATTTACGCGATCCCGGGGTTGAAAACAGTTGATAGGGCAGACAATGGATGATAACGGGAAATTACGAAGAACCGCGTTTTGAGCGTCAATCAGAGAAACGGTATATTCCCACGCTACCGGAGCTGCATGAAGAGAATGCTAACAGTACACCGAGATTTTCCTTCAAGTCGGGAGGGGGCGCTGCGCTCGCATCCGAAGCACAAGCAAGCGAGATTGGAGCCACAGCGGCACAAACACGAGCGGAGGACACAAACGAGTTCTTTAAACATGGGAGCTTTGTCTACAATAGAAGCAATACTAATGACAAAACAAAGCAGAGATCGTGTGCACCACTGTGTCCAACAAGCTACTTGTAGGTTCAAGTTTTATTTAACGCAATCAGATACTGAAATTTATCCTCCATAACAAATTCCTTGAGCTCCCTGGAGACAAGATCTGAACGGTATTGGCCGTCTAACAGTTTTCGTCTGCTCTCCTATCTTCTAGGCCTCGGGGATCACTCGCCGCACGCGACTTGAGCAACAGGATCTCCCGGAAAACTGTTTACCTGATAACAACACGCCACATATACCATCATTTTCCGATATCTGCGTGTCCCTTTGGGTGTCGTCTGCCCGACCGCCCACTGCAGCTTAGGACCGCCATCATGGCTGTAGTAAGATTAATAATTGATGTCCACAGAGAGAAGTCAACCCGATGTTCAGCTTACTTCAAGACACTTATACGTCCAGAAACACATGGCGTAAGCAGAAGCCAACCACTAACAGTGGGTTATTGAGCCAGACGCGCTAATCAGATGCATAACCATTCAGATAGCTAACTGGTTCTGCAAACCTTCTTCCTATTAAACTCCGTGACGTAACCGAAATATTTGTAGTTGTTTGAAATGGCACTGAAAAAAACATGCTTTGCTATAATACTTAGGACCCTGTTTGACACAAAGGTCAAAAATTAACAATGACTAAAAGGGTTAAGTGAACTCACAAACATAAAATCACTCCAAACCAATCAAATGGATTCGATGATAACATATCATAAAGCAGGCCAGTTTGAGTTTGATCACGGTAAGAGAATGGTCACTTTTAAACAAGTCCAGTATACCATCGTCAAACCCTGTGGTACATTATTCCGGTCGAGCAACAATTTCTACGAATAACAATCGTGGCAATAAAGCAGATCTTATCTATACTACTCAAACAAGTTAAACAACAACTGGTGGAAGGATGTGTTGCAATACTCTCGCCATGGTAGATTAATTTCAGTCATAGGAAAAATTGGTGATATGAACTTCTTGTGTTTGTAATCACCAATCAGGAACACGCTAAACGATCTCATTAACAACCTCAAACTTCTATCCCTTGCCTTTCTAAACTCCAAACTTGACTTGCCGATAACAAACCAACACGTATGCCATCCTTAAACCTTCGGCCAAAGGGGAGACCACTCCATGGGACAACATACTTGACAGTCACAATTCAGCTACACTGATAATGTATCGAAAAATCTGTTACCAAAGTCGGAACCGACATCGAGGGTTGACAGCTCTGTGGGTTTCACAGTAAGAGGGCGACACTGAGGTCGTTTTTCGAATAACTGCTCGCATTGAGAGTCGATGATGCAGACAGATGTTGCCCCAAGACCACTGCTTAGGTGGTTATTGTTGCAACACGGGGTGAGCCATGCAAAACAACGCTCAATGTAGTCAGCACGCTATTTATTATCCCAGTCGCTGTGTTCTTCGTGGGTGTAGTTCCCGGACATTTATCTGGTATCTAACTTGTATAATACTGTCCCAATCTTACACCTGTAGTTGGAACCTTACTACCTGTAGTTGAAAGCCGTTGAATGGGGCAATGGATGGCTGTCAGCAAGCAAGTGAATGAACAATGACGCTCCCTTCGTTCGCTCCTAATCGTACGAAGAGTCCAACTCTGCGTTGATCTCAGCTGAGGCACACTTTTATACAACTGATTTAAAAGATGACAGGTGCGTCCGTTTGCTAGAACACTCCCCAGCACACATTAGACTGGCATTTGATTCAAGAAATAAGGTTATGTTCTTTAAAAAAATAAATAAATAAATAAAAAGGTAGGGGATATTGGATTTATAAGATTCATAAAATGCAAATGATTAAGCCAAGGGTGAAACAGACGATGAAGAGAAATGACGTTTTTAATGGTATATGTTTCAACAAAATATTAAATGACCGAATAGACCTCAGAGTTTATTTAGTCTAGACTTGAGCTGTATTCTTTTTAATATTTATGTTCTGTAGTCAGGAAACTGACTAACCAGTACGACTTTGATATTAACCATGTACCTTCAGTTGTCACAAAGAAATTAACTTATTTTGAAAATCACATTTAACAATCTGCTGACAGAATTAATATATTGTTCTACTGATATTAGTTCAACGAACTAGATAGGTCAAAATGTTAATGCGTTCTTGGTCAGCGAGCGGTGGTGAGGCGAGGTAGCTGACCTTCCAAGTTTCAGCTGCAATAGCGACGAGAAGTCATGTACAGAGTACCCACAGGATAACCCATTAGGTCAGTTTGTTACAAGTCTTGATACCATGCATAACGCCAGTCACTGTCAATGGCAAGGCGACAAGTAACGCTAACGCTATATAGGGAGTGGCTGCGATGGGATGGATTTAAATGCTGGATCACGGAGTTTAGCAAGAGAAGCCATTTAACACTCGAGTTAAATCATTACACAAGTTAGTGCAATTTACAAGTTAACGAACAGTGTAACATAACCCTATGATACGTTCCGTGACCTTTACAAGCCACGCAGGGTCACGTCGGGAACGTGAGCCAGCATTCTACATGCGCGTAAGTCACGCTCAGTTCCCGCACGAAATCATGGATCAACGAGATTTTATTGCCTCGTGATTTCTTAAAGAGGGTTATTAATGATGCATTGTCTAGCGGGAAACTCTTCCAATCGAACGCTAGACCACCGCTGATAGTCCTACTGAGGATTGGCGTTTTTCACAAAAGATTCTTGCTGACGAATCAGCACGTGGGATTAGAGGTCAAAGGTGGCGCGTCACATGCAAGGATTTGGTACGCGATGGTACTTGAAAATTAATGATTTAGCAGATAGATCGGAAGTACGTTGATCGCAGTGTCTTTGAACGCAAGGTGAGGAGGGCAAACAATTCATTTGGAAATCATTACCAAAGAAAGAATTATGCGGTGATTTAGTTGCCTCTGAACGAAGAGACACGATGTCCTTTGACATATACCTGTCCTCTTAATAAAATTAACCGATTATTAAATACCTGTTTCAAAATGTTCATAAACCTTT
Organism: Haliotis asinina; assembly: GCF_037392515.1. Lineage (NCBI taxonomy): Eukaryota > Metazoa > Mollusca > Gastropoda > Lepetellida > Haliotidae > Haliotis > Haliotis asinina. The sequence goes on along the minus strand of NC_090287.1, from coordinate 18,709,668 downwards.
ACACATCGCTAAACATCGCTCCACAGTGCTCCCCATAAAATAAAGGCACAATTCATGTATACTCTTCATAAAAAGTAGGAGAACCTGAAGTTTCAATTTGGATAGGAAGTATAACAAACTTTTCAAAGACGGACATCTTACAAACGCATCACCATTTCTCTTCATCACCAACCCTAAACAATGCATTGGATGCACGTGCACAACGCAGAAGCCCCACACACCTACATAGTTCTTCATTTTGACGGTTTTCAAGAAGGTCGATAAATCAAAGAAGGCCATTAATTTTGACAATCATTTAGCATCATACAGTTGTTACTGTTTGTTTTCTAGTCGTGTTTTTTATTTATTTACTTTTATGGGAAAAATGGAAAGGGTACACGTGCAAATTTCACGTCATACACCAATCTTCTATCGAGAGTTATTATATACACAACTATGGCCATAAGGAAGTGCAAGTGGTGATACACTCGCAAATCATTCATTATTTTCATCCATATCTACATTGTTTGACTCCGATATATCTCCCAATGTTTTCAATCGTGAATTGACAACGAAATTCACCTGCTTTTTAAAGAGTATATTTGACAAGCATGCTATTTTCAATAATAATTGCATTACCTATGTCAAAACCGAAGAACCTACCGCTTGTCTTGCATGTGTAAGTAACGCCAGTCAGATCGTTAAATCAGGAATGTCCCTCGTGTTCTTATCACTAAGGGCACATTCCCCTTCCCCATCGTGGTTCCTCACGGGGATAGTATTACATATCCTCATGTGACGGATACGTATTTTTGGAAATGATGCAAAAATCCAAGTCGAAACCAAAACAAGACTAAAACAAATAAACTTACATTATAAGTGACGCACTAGCTTTTTCACAATGGCAGAACCATTTCGTATCTAAGTGATTATAATCAGAAGTGTTTTCTTCTTATTTGAAAGGGCAATGTAGAACACAAAGGGACAAGTCTGTAAGATTTATCGGTTCTTTGCGTGCAATATTTATGTGGTCTGTGTTTTATGGTTTTAAGTTTCAAAGGTAAAGACATAAAACCTATGAATATTTCAGCGCCATATCGATAAAAGGAAAGAAAGAGAATGAAAATTTGTTCAAATTCGATCCGTCATTCCAACATAAACTTTTACTCTGATCATCGTCATGGAAGTTGATAACTACACGGTTGGGTGAATATATTGCATTAACAGTTCTAAACAATTATGTAAACTGTTCCTAATAATGATGACCACGAGCTACGTCTTGTCTGACATTAGATAGGCAATTTTCAGCAGCAAAATCATATTACTTCGACCATACACTCGGTTTATCTTGCGCTGATAAATGATAAAACAGAACTGTACAGACGCTCGTGGTTTCAACTTAATTATTTACTTCAGTTGAGTTACGTCAATGTTTCGAAGATAAAAGTCATTGATTTACAGCTGTATGCTAAGTTCACTTACATTAATGTTTGGTTTTAAACTGATGACTTGCATGCTTTCACATTGCAATGTTTCATACATACAAGATGATGCATGTATATAGTTAAGCCCATTTACGTCAACGGTTCCCTAATCTGTACAGATCATTTCAGAAAATACTGAAACCGAAAGAGAGTTCGTGATTGGGAACATATCGCAAATTCGACATTGAGGAAAAAAAGTTCACCAAGAATGGTGGCAGATGAAAGCAAATATACGTTTGTTCTATCAAATCATACCTGACGTCGAATACTAGACTAACAACTACTGTATTAAATAAACGTGAGTGAGTGAGTTTTATGCCGCACTCAGCACTATTCCAGCTATATGGCGGCAGTCTGTAAATAATCGAGTCTGGACCAGACAATCCAGTGATCAACAACATGAGCATCGATCTTCGCAATTGGGAACCGATGACATGTGTCAACCAAGTCAGCGAGCCTGACCACCCGATCCTGTTAATCGCCTTATACGACAAGCAGTCGCCTTTTTATGGCAAGCATGGGTTGCTGAAGACCTGTTCTACCTGGGACCTGAAATGAACATGATTTACTGAAAAAGGTTCATAGTAAGAAATAAAAATATAAAGGAGTCCAAGACTCTGTTTTCATTTACATAAGGTTTTGAAATCTAAACTTGCCACATTTTCTAGACTTGCGTGGTCTTTCTTGGATATATTTGCTTCGGGGTCTGTAGGACACAGTCTCGTCAAGAGAGTGAGTGAGTTTAGTTTTACGCTGCACTCCGCAATATCCCAGCTATATGGCGGTGGTCATAATCGAGTCTGGACCAGACAATCCAGTGATGGAAAGAGTTCCGCCCGTAATCCTCTCTCTTTTTTACATAGAATTTCCCACCTTCCCCGGTGTAATATTCCAACAATGAAATAAGTTCATTGACTGATTTTACACCTGTTCTAGTTTATTGAATGTATATTTAGGGTGAAGAATGCATGCCAGTTTATAATTTTGGCTTTTGATTTGGGTGGGGAATACGGGTGGAACTCTTACCCTAGTGATCAACAGTATGAGCATCGATCTGCGCAATTGGGAACTGACGATGTGTCAACCAAGTCATCGAGTCTGACAACTCGATCCTGTTAGTCGTTAGTCTTAAGCATGTACTAGGTGTATTAGACTGAATGGTATCAACATGGAAACCGAATACCTATAATATTAAAATATACCATCAGAATGACAAGACCAATTCTGTATTAAAGCTATACTATCGTTATAAGCAATTCACTACTTGCACTAAAGCTATACAGGACAAAGTGAATTCATTGCATTTAGATCCTCCTTCCAACAAAAATGCGCCCCTGCCCCACTCACCCATCGGCTACTTCTGGTTCTAAATAAAGTTCGGTGACTGAAAGCAAAGCAAGTATCTTACCGATATTAAACATGCCCACGTTCAATGTCCAACACATATGTTCCCGATGTCTCGCGATCAACTCGATTTGAGCCATAAGCTTCACAAGTACCAATTACACCGTATGGGCAGACCCTATACATGCACTATGTATGTTTCTATAGCTGTCGATTTTAACGTTCATCCTTATGTTGTCCTAATCAAACTTAGCCTCTAAAGCGCTTCTTGGTAGACTTCTAAACAACCACAATGCATTTCAAATCACAGTTATTGCAAGCGAAATTCTGCCACACTGTTATGAAGACAAATGCCAGATTTCGCGCTAATGAAATTTTAAAAACATCAAACCTTACCTGTTTGCAAATAATCACACGTGAGGGCGTTGTTTATGCGAAGCATTTACCTGTATCACAGGTAGAATAATATTCAACTGACTTATAATTTACAACCAACAGCTCAGCCTGTTTGCTGTTCACGAGGTGAACAGAGAGCACGGGAAACTTGTGCAGGACACTCACATGTCAATCAACGTCAATCAAGCTCTTAGTGTTATTTTACCGAAGAAATTTCAAAGAGTATTGTAAAGGGGCGTGTAATGTAGAAATTCTACTACAGTTTCCCTCAGTATTCTGCCCATGGGATTCAGATGTAAATAAGCTAACAGAATACATAATTTACATATTATTTTGTCTAAACGAGCTTGCCTTGAAGCAATATACTGATTTTAGTATTAACCTCTTTGGTTCTTCATACATTTCTGTCTAGCCATCTCGTACTTCACTCCAAGGGAGCTAACTCCATCAAGATAACTTGAAATGCGTGAATGTAAGAGTCAGCGGATTTGAAGTGTCTTGTCGATCGAAATCCGAAAACAAATGTTTTCTGTGTAAGATATGTTTTTGTGATTATATCTACACTTTAAGCTCTGAAATCAGTTAAAACGATTTGAAGTACGTTCACGATTGTTTAAGAAGAATTAAAAAGTTCTTTAGAGGCGACAAATGGTGATTTGCGGTGTAGATAGGACAGTGTATTAAAGGACACGACGTCTCAGATCGTACAACCCACGTAAGATAAAGCTACTGTTTAGGGCATTGTTTAAAGTCTGACTGACGTATTCATGTACATCTATTGTTATAGGTCATTGTGAAATATCAAAGCATGTTCCAACTCTGAATGATTGTACTAACGCCGAAGAAATAGCTGTGATTTGGACAGAGCTGCCAAATAATTCGTGTGCACGATTCCTTTGAAACTGATTAAGTAAGTGATTTTATCTGCATATTTGAATGATTACATTTCATTCACCACATAATTGGCATTTGGCCTTCTCCTGGTCCTTGCGTGTGAGATACATATCTCTGTATTTTACTTCTCTGTGGGAACCAACTCGCATACAGGTATTCCCTTGTTTTATTAGTACAAGACAATTTTTCTCTGTTTTATTCACGCTACAAATCCGTTGTCTGTTCTAATGGTATTCTCTGTTGTGACGTCACTATCAGTTAAGACATACCTCCTATGAAGTCCATCTGTGCTCGCCGGTCAGTTAGACAGAGGGAATATGTACATTTCGCTTTGTCTGCATACCACCCACATATTTGATACTTACGTAATATCATATGCACTGGATATCGATGTGTAACCTTTAATGACTATTGTGGATGTTTTTCATCACAGAAAGAATTCCTTTAATGAAAATTATGACTCCTTTCAATGTCCCTCTCCTTTCACAATAAAACATTGATAGTCACGGAGTGTTTGTTTATAGTTAATGAACATGATCGAGGAAAAATGACTTTGTACCCAAAGGTTATACCACAAGCATTTCATTTTTTCTTTTTCTTTTTTTTTTTGTTCAACAAGCTGTACTTGAGGACATTAACTGTCGACTTATGCCATGTACGTGAAGGACAAATATGTGACTGAATATGTGTAAGGTGGCAGTCATCGCTTAAAGAGTGAAGGAACCCATATATCTATTTTCCGCACCTGCAGGTGTTTGAAGATGAATAATTGAATAATGTCAGGGAGGTTGTTTGGTTATGATTACACAATGTCATTTAGAAGGTGGTCAAATGAAACATATGTCATATTTGGGACTACACTTTCTTAGTAAAGTACAAAGTCTAGTACTTTTTAGGTTGAGTCCCATCTGGGATTCGAACCCGTACCCTCAGAGTCAGGCACCTAATCACCAGCACACAAAGTCACGGTAGCTGAGCGGGTTAGGCAGTTGACTTGGTGTGCTGACGATTTGGTGTCTGACTCTGAGGGTGCGGGTTCGAATACCGGATGGGATTCAGCCAAATAAGTACGAGAATTTGTACTTTTCTGAGAAAGTGTAATCCCAAATATGGCATATGTTACAAGTTGTTTGGTTAAAAGGTGGGCAGTGGTGAAATTATTAATTCAACATGGATAACATTTATTTTCATGTTGCAGCCTACCAGCTTACATATACATGTACACATACATGTGAGAATACGACCAACAATAACCAGATAGACTGATGAAACTAACTATTTTATTCGTATGTGTGTAAGTCATGTGTGTTTAAATGCGAGTAGGTGGGTGTGTTCAATGTATTTGAGTTATTACTGAGCTGCGAGCAAGTAAAAGGATCGGGATGTTATGTGCATCCCACCATCGTATCCCAAATTCATGGACCGATGTTCATGAACGAGAACGAGACGCCAGCACGTGAGTGAATAATGTTTTGTGCCGCTTTAGCAATATTCAAGCAACACACTAAACGCGAGCTTCTCACTTTGTAACCACGTGGGGAAGAGACAGTGGGTCTTCGGCTTTACAAGCTAACGCTTTAACCTCTGGGCTACATTACTGGACAAGGCTATGACCCTGTCGGCAGTACTAGAAATGAGTAAATCCATTTAATATGAATACATGCCTGGTTTTCTTTTAGTTTTGTTTTCGTGGGGCGTGGTTGGGATTTTCAAGTGTATGTTAGGTCAGGACACACACCCCACCCCCACCCCATCCCACCCCGCGCGCCCCCAAATACCCAAATAAAATGTTTTACGTCGCCAGAGCATGCCACCCACGCTAACCCATGTGATGAGTAACGAACGCTCTAGAAAAATCTCAGTTTTGTATTATTATCATTGTATGTCGTCCTTGTTCAGTCAAACAAACATACGAGACGTCACAAAAGCAATAAAATATATCAAAGATATCACACACTGAAGTAAAACGAATAATTGCGAAAATATGTAATTCACCCAAGGGTATCCACGGCGCACACCGAGCCGTCAGTCCCACTGACAGAGGCTTCGCATGACTTGTCTCACTGTCTCGGGTTTAGTCAAGCTTGGAGATATTATCTTGGATTACTGTAAACACCCCATGGGTTTTCAGCATATTTTTCAAAACTGTTTGTAGCTTGGATGCATTAACTGGCAATCTGATGAGGCATTATAACATATTACACATACCTTCTGTAGAGTTAGTTGTACGTGGTTACCCGTGGTTGTTTTGTCCACCAAGTCGTTGACTGTAGCAATTGCAGCTGTTGAGCGAAATCTGAGCATTCTGACTTCATATGAATTTCTGAAAGTGCGTATTCCTTACTACGTTTTGTAACTTTTAGCTTTAATTTTAAGTAAATCGAATTTGAACTCTTATGAAGCGGTTTATAGTCCCGAAATATTTCAGTGGCGAAAAAAAATACACGTACGCGCCCTCAAATACACACGCACACACACTGTTACTAAGTCCTTGAATGTATACTAAAAACAATGTAAAAATGAAATTGTAACTCAATATATTACATGCCTCATCAGTGTTAACATCTCCTTTAAAGGTTGTGTAGAATTAGGTGATACAATGTAACAGTTCCCGCGGGCCATGGGGTGTTTTTGAAGAAGTAACCAACTCAAAAGATGCCACCCCTCAACCTACAAAATACAGGTGAGTTTGTACATACAGGTGACTTCATCAATGTCACCCTGACCCCGAACGCCGTCAGCACAGAGTGGTCATCTCCGGCTTATTGCGATAGGACGGCCATGATAACTGTCCAATACAGTCTGATGGATGCATCATCGCTCTATCAGTTGGACAAGGATTTGTCACGTGCCATGTTAAGATATGACTGATTGTCATATACGTGAAATTCCTCCTTAATAGATCGATCATAATCCCTATTTCCCAGGGTTACGGCGGCGTTAGTACAGGGTCTCGGGGGTCAGATAGCCCTTGCAGTGGACAGCTGCTGTAGAGGTGATGGACAAGTGTCAAAACAGTTTTCCAAGAAACAAAGAAAATGTCAATCAAATGTTGATTTCACGTCATACGCCCCTGAAAGCATGATTACAAAGCAATGTGTGTGTGGATAGATAGATAGATAGATAGATAGATAGATAGATAGATAGATGTTATAGTAACATAACCCGAGCTGGGTAACGCGAGGCCGTCCTTGTATGAGGTCTTTGCATTTTGCCTCTAGTGAACAGCAAAAGAAACACAATTGTCGGAAAAAAATTCAATCCCATAAAAAGTAAGCGTTCGTGTTTATGTGTATTTAATCACTCTTTAAAAAAAATAGTCATAGTTGCGTTTCTTTTGCTGTTCAGTATATTTTTAATTCTTCTTGAGTGAGTGAGTGAGTGAGTTTAGTTTTACGTCGCACTTAGCAATATTCCAGCTATATGGTGACAGTCTGTAAATAATCGAGTCTGGACCAGACAATCCAGTGATCAACAACATGAGCATCGATCTGCGCAATGGGGAACCGATGACGTGTCAACCAAGTCAGCTAGTCTGACCACCCGATCCCGTTAGTCGCCTCTTACGACAAGCATAGTCACCTTTTATGGCAAGCATGGGTTGCTGAAGGCCTATTCTACCCCGGGATAATTCTTCTTGATTCATTACGGAGAATGGCTACACGATCACACGAGAATGAAATGATTTGTAACTATGAATAATTCCAGGTATGTTTGCCAAATCAGCTGTATGACCATTCCCGATACATATATAGATACACGTTACGTTCCCAAGAAAGCTTAAATAGTATTTTGACCTTCTGTCTGGCGTACTGACCTTAAACTAACACTTACTGTTGACATAATCCGGATTATTTTATCAGTTGGCCAGACCCAGACAAGGATGTTCACCGAATACATACATAGTATCAAGCGACACACTTTCTAATCATACGTTTCTTTGGACTGTCAACACGTTTGGTTAGCATAACATTAAATGCTTTCATTGCGGATAACATGTTCCTACAACGAAAGAAAGGATACAGAAAACCTCGTTTACCACCGAAGCATCGTTAATCAAGAAATCCCTGTTCCGAATGCAGATTGTATCTAAGAGGTTTACGTGTTCGTCTGCTGCGCCTAAGAACCTGGTTCGATTTCTCAAGGGGTACAACGGCCCATATATTGTTGAAATAGGACGGCCATATTCACTTACTCTTGGTTTGTTTTACTTACACATGGTTAAAGCACCAATACCACAATGTGTTAATAATAAACTGGTACTGACGATTTCCACTTGAAAGATACTGTTCACATCAGTATAGGTGTACTGTATGTACCTAATCGGAATATTAAAATGCATGATCTATATAAAATGATGCTGCACACGTGGCACAGTGGGTTAAGGCGCAGGCTAGCTATTCTCGAAACGTTCGCAGCCCTACGAACGTCTTAAGCCCATTCCTAACACATTGGCTACGCTCAAAGTTAATTCTTAGGACTACGAACGTTTCGAGAATAGGGGCCCAGGTTCGTATTTCTTTACGCAGACATATGCTTCTTTGTCTCATCTTCTGATGGTTGGTTCGAATCCTAAGTTCATTTCCAAGATTGTCTTAGGTCCATAATCATGAAATTTATGCTCGTGAGCATCAACAGATTAGTAACCTGACACATGTACAACTCTTTCAGTCGCTTTCGTAAAACCGAACCATCAAACTTACTGATCAGATAAGTTGAGTTTATGCTTTAACGAGTGTGGACCAGACGGTACTGAGTCATCGATACATGGAGACGGACAGACAGATTCTTCAGTTTGGTTTCCGAAAGAGAAACTTTCAGACCCAACAGCAAAGATTCAGTACTGGCATTGAGAGTATTACCGATAACAATATCATTAACGGGATTGGTACAGTTAGATAAATCCTATCTACTATTCAATACACGTTATAAATGCCGTATTTATGTTAATAAATTACCCACACCTTAAGGAATCAATCATGAACGCTTGACCGTTCACATTCACAGTTACAGGACTTGTGAGTTTCACTTGTACCTAAATCCTCCCTACCGGGTCTGAATTTGGCGCCGATACAATACCCGCACATGAAGCAAACCCCTCTCCCACCCCGACGGGTGTGGGAACCTGAAACAGTCACCCACCCTGTACTCAACATCTGTCCTTTCACACTATTTCATCACGGGTTTATCACCCACTTAATCAAGTTATCCTTGATTAAACCGGTACAAAAGTAACCGCACAACAAGACCCATGGGCAAAAGTTGACCTACCCAACCTTCACATACATAGTTGCTCAGAGCTGAGAGCAGCGCTAAACAACAAACAAATATAATCATATATACACATGGCAACAAATAAGGGAACACATGAACGTACAAGTCTTTTTTATTCTTTTCCAGGTTTCTTCACAAGGTATGTATTTCACTGTGGTTGAAACCTTTAAAATAAATAAAGGAAAGTTTTTATGTGTTCCCATATTTGTGTATATAAGCATGGATAGCCATTGGTCTTCCAGTTGTTTGTCCATTGGTTTCCGCAGACATGCATTATTCAAATACTTTTATCTGAGTATTTGGGTGTTTTAATAGCTATGATATAATATGTATTTCATTTTGCTTAATGCTACATTTATTTTGGTGGCACCAGAAATGGTCTTCACACATTGTATCCATGTGGGAAATTGAACCCAGGTCTTCGGTGTGACGAGCAAACGCATTATTACTTGGCTAGCCCACCACCCAAATGTCACTGTGCTTTCATGTTCTATAGTTGATGTAGTACTTTTAATGACTAGATGAAATGTCGATATTCCTGGTTAGTTCCCGTGAACGAAGAATAACTGACAAACAGAAATAAACAGCAATAAGAGTGGGTACTTGTTGTTACTTTGTCAGCCATTCCAGAAACATGGAATAAACCTAACCTATTAACGGGTAACCATATTAAACTAAGACACGGTATCTCATTTGACTAGCACTATAAAGACGGCATTAGTCCGGACACACGTCTACGGCACAGAGGCACAGACGCACACACGGCACAGACGCACAGACGCACGCATGCACTTCGCAATATTTGTGCAGTAAACTTGACTGGGACTTTAAACTCCTTTTCACCTACCTAAATAACACATAAGTCGCTTGCATACGCAATATTGTCCTACCCCAGCATAGACAATTGCCTAAACTTTGGTTTCATCGGTCCGGGCGCGACGCCCACCTCACTCAGTAACTCTCCTCACTCTCTTTTCTCTCTCTCTCTCTCTCTCTCTCTCTCTCTCTCCCTCTCTCTCCATCTATCTATCTTCTACATGCAATGGTGCTGTCATCGCGACAAACGTACCTGTTGTCTACGGTACCCAAAAGACGCTAAAAAACATAGCATTACTGATATGCTATAGTCATACATTGGGAGTTCAAAACCTCCCTGCGAGCAGTATGTATATAGCACAAATCAGTTACACTGATAGTTACATTAGACATCCATCAGCCGACATACCAGTACATGTAGAAGTATTATTACCATTGTAACCCAATCTTAACGGGTTCTAGATCAATGTATAAACAACTGTCTTTTCTTCAATACCCCTATTAATACCATTACGCTCTGAAAACCGGATAAAATATTTATTGAGAGGTATTTACCCATAAAGCTATAAACATGAACCAGCTTTCAATGTGATATTTATCCAAATATGTCACATGTATGAAATTGAATCATTAATCTAACAACCGATTTGAAGCATTGACACAAGGCAATAGCTACAGATAGGCTCGGCAACCTCGTCGCTCACTCGGGCCTCAACTGTTTGTTGATGCAGAACTAAACATGCTTGCTACACAAAAAAATGTCATGCGGCTTTGCTCAAGTGCGTGAGAAACATCGGGGCTCTCTTAAAAGGGTATACTAAAATATATACATCAAAGAAACTTTATTTCACATATTCGACAAATGGACTTAACAATACGCTATGTCCATTTACCAAAATAAGCGCGTCTCATATGAAACGATTCTTTCAAATTTCTGAAGCTCTTTCCCAAACATCCTTTTGTGAAATATTAACTGCAGTTGCAAGCGGTGACTTATTCTGCCTTTGATATAACATGTAGATAGCTTCATGTCAAGAAATTAACATCATCCCGCTTGCATACGAATCTCCTCCTGAGTTCAGATCATGTGACCCGAAACGGTGGCTTAAACACAAATGTCGTCATAGGCTTTTTATAGGAAATGTAAGACATCCAAATCATTTCTCTATTTTTCCACATACAAAAAATACACAGCTCTGTTTCGTAAATGTTTTTTTTCTCCTTAGCACACGAAAACGGCGCAAAGATATTCTAGACAAGTTCCCTTCCTTTCCAAGTGACAGGTGTATTGTAGTATTAGTTTATATATTAAGCGGACAAAAATGCTAAAAATTGTGAATGTACACGGTGGGAAAAGAAGAAACATAAGCGCCTACCTTTGTAAGTGACCAGGTATTGTTGTGACCAGGTAAAATATCCCATTGTTACATAAGAGAAGGAAAGAGACCTTGTAGGGAGCTGTCACAAGTAACATATCTATTGAGACACAGCTTGGAAACACAGCTCTGCTACACCACGCATTTTTAGAAACTCATGTCATCCGAAGCAGTTTCTTTGAACTTTCTCACGGTATACGGGCCTGTATACGCCAAGGCTAACAGGTGAGGGTTCACTGACCCAATGTTGAGGTAACAACCAAGGGAGGTAACTGAGATCAAGTGACTACATGATTTAGATCATTGCTCAATGTAAAATTAGACCTCCTAGTGCAAACTGTGTCTCGTGTGGCCCATATCACGCTTCTCATATGATTTGTCTCGTAATTTCCTTGTATCAGACTACAACCTTTTATTTTATAAAGGCAACGTGTTTGACGCTGCTCTCTCACGGCCGTATGCTAAAAGTCAGCCTCGATTTAGCCCTGATGTGAAACGGGGCTACCCATTACCAAGTAGGGTATCACCACATGATAAATTTACTTACTCCTTTGTCCGTGCACAATCAAACACAAATATTGACATTTCTTACAAGCACGCAATAAAATATGTGAGAGATTTTGCTGCTCGTCAAACCTATTTATATACATTATCGTAACCCCTGTTCCGAACTGTAATACAGTGGACTCGCCGTTTCCCATGGGCTAAATGTAGTGCATTCGTCAATCGCTATCTAGCAACGTATATAACAATCGGGGCATCGCCACAGCTTAATATACTTATAGAACTTACGACATGATCGGAGTGACAATGCGAGCGGTACACGTGTGCTTTAATAATCCTTCATTTCAACAATATTGCGGTGTGAGACCTCGGCGTCAACACCGATGACAACCATATATTTCAATACAAGTAATACTAAATGACTACGGAAGCGATTGGTGAACCTTTGTAGCAACGGCGAGTGACGTTTGATGTTTACGGGGTGGGCCGCTTATCAGTCATAGGATCTTTGTTCTGTGGATCATGGATCGAACACGATCTTCGTTCATGGATTTATTTGTTTCACACTACGAACTGTCTTAAAGTATTACTTTTGAGTTGATCATCGCAGCTTACTTCAATAATGTATTTCGAGTACGAATGACATCTGTCTGTCTGTCTGTTATATAGGTTTTGTCTCCTCTGCTATTCTTATTTTATGTGTGAGTGAGTTTAGTTTTACGCCGCTTTTGGCAATATCCATGTAACATCATGGCGGGGGACACCAGAAATGGGTTTCATTTTGAACCCATATGGGGTTTCGAACCTAGGCCTTCGGTGTAACGAGCAAAGGCTTTAACCACTGGGCTACTCCACTGCACCTGTTTTGCACGTGAGCGTCCGTAAACATCTGGACGGGTTCAGGATTAGAAATCGCGTAGTTTGTGTCATGGTTTCATTAACGCAATACCAATAATAAAATTCTGTTTTGCAACATGGGTTTGAACGTTCAACGTCTTGAGCGAACATATTATACGTTCTATGTTGATCTACCAAAGAAAGATGGTGCCTGAGATCAACCATATATTGCATTACTTGTTCCCCTGCCCATCATGACCCGGCTAAATGAATGAGTTTGTCATATGAAGGGCTGAGGAAAGACACACTTTACCGATTCAACTGCTCAAGAGTGTTCCACGAAGAGGTCGTAAATGAAGGAATTCTAGGAATAACAGCCAACTGACGACACTGAAACTGGAATAATGAAGTCCGATGATCAACTGTTTGTTCAAATTAACTCAGCTGCTTGCTGTTGTCTTTCACGAAACGTTCTCCATAAGGATTTCAATCGTTACAAAATGATGGTTCCACGGCAGTTTGTAATCCGTATCAATGCCGACAATGGCGCAGCAAGGAACGAAAGCAATGGATCGTGTTTTGGTATTCCGTATGACCAAGTGAGCGAGTGAGTTTAGTTTTAAGCCGCACTCATCAACATTCCAGCTATATGGCAACAATCTTCAAGTAATCGAGTCTGGACCAGACAACCCAGTGATCAACAACATGAACACCTATCTGCTCAGTTAGGAACCGATGACATGTGTCAACCAAGTCAGCCAGCCTGACCACCCGATCCCTTTTATGGCAAGCATGGGTTGCTGAATCCGGACCTTCACCAAGGTCTCCTGACCAAGCAACTCTCCCTCCTTTCCACTGCCCTGGCCCATGCAACCAAGATGACATTAGCCAGTGTGCATCACTAAGTCATTGAGAATTATCTGCTTTTGGGTTCGAATCCCAGACTCACCATGATTACGATGTTAGGTTTGAAGAATTGCAGGAGTTTATCTTGAATCCATTGTCTTGGTAAACCTCGTTCTATCAAATTCACGTCAAAGGTATAAACGATTAGCTGACATTTGTCATTACTGAAAATACTTACCTATCATCTGTGGGTGTCAACTGAAAAGTGATGGACTGGGAGATAAGTGTCATCTTATAAAACAGACAGTCAAATTCAAGATTTCTCTCGTATACATGGGCGGATACAGCTTTTTGAGAAGGGGACTGCGGGGGAGGGGTGCGGGGGTGTGCACTCTCTTGTGAAAACAGCGTTGCGCACTTCATTTTCATGAGAATTTCGATGGTCACAAGCAGAATTTTGCTGACAACAGCGAAAAGCAAGATACTTGGCACGAACAGGCTTCCTACAGTTGAAGAATCAGTGTTAAAAAGGTTTAAACTAATTCGTTTGTGACAGTTTGTACGAAATCAGTTTTTATTTTATTGGAGTGACGGAAATTGTAATTCTAATGGATTTAAGGCAATTATAGTTATAGTTAAGTTTGAAATAGTTCACTGACAAACAAGACATTTTGTCAATGGAGAACGCAAAAGTCACTTTGCGCATCCTCATGGTTTGTCACTATTCTTGACTTCAATTGAAATTAAAATACAGTCAAGTCTGCAGATGTCTGCTAAATTCAAAGGACACACCCGGATAACAGGCACCATGGCATGTAACGGGTACATTAGACATTTACAGGCTGTTGTCGTTTGTAGATAATCTCCTAATCGCTGTACCCCTAAGTCTCCGTTTCACACATTCAAAGTAAAACTTATCTTTGAACTTAACATTGGTGACTCACTCAATGGCAATGCTATAATCCATGAATCCTAGTCTCCATTGATTCAATCAAAAACTATGACAATGTTCAGGAATGCGGTTGATGGCGTCGCTCTGCCCACGATGTTGACCGTTCCTATAGTCACCCATGTCCCTGAAATTCCGATATTACCCGACCCGGCGGTATAGAAACTCCAGTATTACCTGACCTGGCGGTTGAGACATTCTCGTATTGCTCCGCCCACCGGTGCTATTTGGGCATGAGAGGTGCCTTGTTCACGCCGGCGTCTAATTACTCTGTAATAATGAGTTCTTATGAAGTGGCTTTTAGAATGTGTACATTTGACAAATGAGTAGAAAATGGTATTTGTAGCTAATCCTGCAATAAATCAGAACGATCGAACATAGCCCGTGTACCTTCATTGATAACCTCACTGACATCGGGAATTTGAACCCTGTTCTTCGTTTATAAATGACGCGCGGCCTCCGGAAATAAACGCCAGGCCACACCTAAAACCAATTTGTGTTTTTAAAACAAAAATATTGATCCAAATATTTTTGGATATTTGTTGTTTTAATGCGCATACCGACACCAGTGTCTTATTACTGGCGAGATTTCGAAGCCATAGCAAACAAGGACCCCTCTCAGCAAATTTTCTTTGATTTTGCTCTATTTATTGATCCCATTTCTGGAGAAGTGGGAAGATCGTGATGAGTGACAGCCCAGAAACAAACAGATAAAATGACTAACAATCTTGTATTGTTGAAGAGAAAGATATCTCAATACCTCATGTAGTGAAAGGATGGCCACAAACCGGTATAAGTATACAGATTAACACTTACACGAGTTACTTCCCCTACCTCCCCTGCACGTGCAGAATGCGCTTATTCATCAATAACGGAAGCGCATCAGCAGACGTACAGGTGTGCATGTTATACATGTCCAATTCGTTTCGAATGGCTATCAGTTTTAAATTATTCAATACTTTCCTGCATTTTGTACGTCCCTAAAACGAAAACGAAAGGCAAGTGTTGATACGCATGATGTGGAAACGGCCGGTTTGCGCAAATATGAAGATAATGTGAATTATCAAACGTTGGCGCAAGACTTTAATATTGTGCGTCTCGGTTTCCAAATTCACAGGCTATTCTATTATCGCCAATGTGTATTGTCGATGGTATATATCTATACGTGTTCAGAGGCATTCTGCTTTGCTTAGCTGATGGGCATGTCGTGGTAATATTTTAGTAATCTTTTAAGTAATCTTTCATATTTAATTGTTTACTTGGGAATTCACTTTAAAAATGAAGAAAATATACATCTTTAAACGGGGTGTGGTGTGGTGTGTGTGTGTGTGTGTGTGTGGTGGTGGTGTGTGGGGGTGTGGGGGGGCGCTGTGGAGGCTGTGTAAGGTAGCTTAATGGTCGTTGTATTTTCATATTTAATTGTTTACTAAGGAATACACTTTAAAAATGCAGAAATATACATCTTTAAACTGGTTGTCGTGTGTGTGTGTGTGGGGGGGGGGGGGGGGGGGGGGCGGGGGAGGGGCATGGAGGCTGTGTAAGGTAGCTTAATGGTTAGAGCTCCTCTTATCACACCAGCACACTGACAGAATTCCTCAATTCCTCACATGGGTACTATGTATTAATGTGTGCCCAGCCATGATGCTGCTGTAATATTGCTTATGGGGCTTGAAACCAAACTCACCATTATATCTGCAGGCCATGTTCAAGACACCATATTATATATGTATATTATATATTTATATAAAAGAAAGTGATGAGTGAAAGGGATGAGAATACCAAGCATACAGTAGTATAAACAGCTGTTTAAGTGTAATTGCTTCTTCCTGAAGTGAAACATGTTGTCATGTTATTATTTCAGAAACTACTTAGGCAGGTTATATATAGGTAGGTTAGGGGACAGAATTGTACTCCTGAAGAGGCAGTTATTGTTTAAGATTGATTAAACCATCTAAAACCTTCATTCAATATCAAGCAAAACAATCAAATACCAATCAAAGCTTATCAGACCAGCAATGCTGAAATATTGACATAACAAAATGACTATGACAAATGAAAATCTAGAGTCCCTGCTTGCTGAATTAAGAGAGAAGAGTGCATGCAAACATTGATATCAGTGGCATGGCAACAGGAGGGTGGCTGGTGGTTTCCAGGTAACAAGAGACAATGGTGTTCGTGGGAGCAGAACATAAAAATGTTAAAGGGATTGTCTCAACACCGAAATGTATTGTTTTAATATGTTAAAGGGACACTATACTCTGCTGGAGGTGTTTTTCTCTGCCAAGCTCTCTATTCTTTGGTAAGGCCCAACCAATTATATTACTAATAGGCTGATCCTTAGGGGTGTTGCAGGGGTGCAGGGGAAATTAATTTTTCATTTTTCTTCCTATTCTTGAAAAGTACAACTGATGGATCCGTAAAACAAGAAATAAAATTGGTCTGGCCTAATTTGGATACCCTGTTGTCATTTTATGCATCATAGGCAGGGGTTCAACATATTTTTCAAAACCCACTTGTCACAGGGCAAGTGACTTTAAGAAAGCAACTCATCCTGACTAATTTTCCACTTGCCCTGATTTTTATGACATAATCATGGTGATAAAATTATGAAAGTGCAAATCAAAATGGTACTGTTCTTTAAGGTTAATGTTTGCTGGACTATTTATTGGAAAGTGATTTAACATGGTTTTTTTTGCAAAATTTAATATCTACATTTTGAGCAGATATGAAATAAAATCCTAAGTTTATTTGGAGTTTGAAACCAAAAGCGGAAATTAACTAGTAGCCCATGGACAAATAAGATAGCATTATTTGATTGCCCGAAATGAAAGTTGATTTGTCCCGGTCATCGGGTGATGGGATTTTAGTGTATCTTAGTGTTGAAATTCCATAACAATATATCTAAAAGGAAACAGTTAAGTACCACAAGTGCCTTCGTAAAATTTTAGGGGCGGTGTGGTAGCCTAATGGGCGTTCACTTGTCATGCTGAAGATCTGGGTTTGATATCTCCCCTTGGACACAATGGTTTTATATTCCAGCAATATCACAGCAGGTACACCAGAAAGAAGAATCCAACTCAGGTCTTTGACATGATGAAAGTGGTAAATTCTGTTTAAACAAATTTGTATATCTTGCTGTACTGGTGTTCACTTCACTTTCCACTGTTAATTAAGTTGCTTACTTAAAAAATCAGCAAGAAAATCATCAGTAGAGTGGAAAAATTATCAGGCTAATGATTTTACATGTGCCACTGTACACTAGCAATCCACCCCATTTTTTTTTTAATATCAGAACTTTTGAGAAAACCCCTAATTATAATTAGATAATAGTGTAATAGCAAAATTGACACCTCCTTGATGACATTTATACTCATGGTCCCAAGGAATAGCCATCAAATGTCATGGAAACCTATTTCTCCTGTTACCATCACTTACTTTTTGGTCTGTTGATATTTACACAATATACTGTAATTTTTTAAATGAATATATGTAAGCCTATCTCACATTGTAAATGTCATGTGCACTTTTAGTGTGGATGTGACAATAATTAACACTTCATGGGAGCTGAAATAATCACCCCCCTCCACACACCCCTGACGAACAGAAGGATTAGTCATCCACATGCAGGTGTTCAAATCCGTATACTTACCACTTTTCTCACACTGGTTAAAGCGTTTGCTCATCGTGCCAAAGGCACTGTTTGATTCCAGAAAAGAGCACAATTTGTGAAGCCAGTTCCAGGTGCACCCCTCTCTGATATTCCGAGATTATTGCTAAAAGCAGCATAAAGACCAGCTCACTCACTCACTCACTCACTCACTCACTCACACTGAACATGCCAGACGTATTTTGTTTATCACTGTATGTATTACACACTTCAATAGACATTATATACTTGGTCTGTTCATCTATCTTCAGTCTTTTGACAATTTTAATTGCTCAGTTATGCTGACCATTGCAGTAAACAGAAATATGTGATACCATGGTTTCCTGTAAGTTGACTTCAGTAACATATTTTGCTTAAAAACTGCCAGTTTTGAAACTATCAGACAGCTGGATGATCTGTGTCATTGAGGACTATCTGTGTGTTCAGTGGTATGGTTCAACAGTTGGAAGTGATCAGTATTTGAAGACCTGTTAATTACCATTAGATATTAACGGTTGCCATGGGATGTTGGCTGTTGCTACAGGTGACTGACCTTTGCCAAGAAAATTGACTGTTTCCTTATGAGCCCATATATGTTCTTTATGGGGTGGCTAAGTAACTTCATATAGTCGATGCTTTTGTCAGAAATAGCATGAAAACTCACTCACTCACTCACTCACTCACGTACATGGCATGGTATTTTTCAGTCACTCTGTCATTCCATGTGGATTTTCAACAATGATAAACCCATGTGACCCATGAGGCTGTTCTAGTTATTTGCTTATGGTATGAGTATTAACCAGCCTATCGGAATGACAGATCCCAGCATCATCATACTTATGACACTTCTGTTAGGTAGATATGGGTATTATCTCCTGCTGTTGTAGCCTGACAACCACTGCAACTGATGCCCATTGATTGGAGATAATAGGGGTGTTTGTGTATGCTTTTTTGCAGGGAATTGCTGCATCCAAGCAGACTACCAGGGGAAGACAGTGAGACACACTCTGACCCCAAATATCCAGAAACCTTGTCTTCTGGTCAGTTCTCCTGAAAACACAATCTTGTTGAGACAGCATGAAGGCAGCTGAGGAATAGGTAAGACAACATTTTAGAGTTGTGAAAAGGTTGTATATTTGCGTAAAAACAAGCAATGTATGTCCACATTACCCAAATAATTTTGACTTGATCTTGTATGGTTGTGTATGGATATTCTCAGAACCCAAACTTTTTTCAAACACTCTGGGTAATTACTACCCTATCTATTTTTTTCACTTTATGTACATGTATTTCTGTATGTGTAGTGGGATAAGGTCTGACAAGTTGCAGTTTATGAACTCCCTTTTCCCCATCTCAAGTCATTGACTTAAAGTCGTTTGACCTTATTAGGATGATGTATTTGAAAGGAAAGGTAGCATATCTGTTTCAGACAATCCAGTGATTGCAACCCTGTGCAGCTGTCCATGCATGTACAATGTCAACCAATGAAGTCATCCTATTCAGTCTATTTAGTTTCATGTTTCTTTCTATTGCCAGTTATTCTAACCCAAAAGTGCGAGTGAGTTTAGTTTTACGCTGCACTCAGGATTATTCCAGGTATATGGCAGCTTTCTGTAAATAATCGAGTCTGGACCAATCTGCGCAAGTGGGAACCAATGACATGAATTAACCAAGACGCGATCACCTGATCTGTTAGTCGCCTCTTACGGCAAGCATGGTCACCTTCTGTGGCAAGCATGCGTTGCTGAAGACCTATTCTACACCAGATCTTCATGGGTCTCCAAGAGGTATGATGGTTGAATCTGAAGACCGTATATATTATTTGTTTTCAGATTAGAACACTATCAGTAATAAATTGAAGTCACATGAATGTATGATGAAAGCCTGTAGTAGTCTGCATATTTCATAGAAACCTTCCAGTAATTTACTATTAAAGGTCATCTGCCAGTGTTTTGATTGTCCTCCAACAAATAATCATGTTTATGTCAAGACTGACGAGAAGTCATATCCAGAAACTGATCTGTCTTCCTTATGATGTAGTTTTGAATGCACATGATCACATAGAAACCGTCTCTTCTGAATCCATTTGACTTGTAAATAAAATAGAGAAATACCACCCAGTATCTATGCACATGCATTGGGTGGACATTGGTTCACTTTCTATATTGTATGGGACTTTTTTATGCTGGGTTTGGTTCTCAACGTCATGATTATTTTTGCACGTGGGGATCATTCTCGGCTTTGAACCCACCCCATTTGTAAAAATACACTTCACAATCTGTTTATTCTCTTGAAAATAAATTGTCTTATGAAGTCTCAAGCCATAAATGACATTAAATTTTTCTAACTTAGGCCACAATAATATATAAAAGGGTGAAAATCAGGTGATTCATTTATTATGGCCTGACTGTACGTGTATGATCAACTTAAGTGTATTGTGATTTTTTTGTCCACTAAAACATTTCCGTGGGAACAGGTCTTTCTGGAGTTACATGTCTTATGAAGGAAGTGCTTTGTGACCATTGAACACTGATAAATACAAGTTTACCATACATCAAACGATCAACGTGACACAAACTTCACCCTACATACTCTCAGCACACGATTTGGGACAATGAACAATAAAGAGAAACATAACAAAAATGCTTTTAATTTATGCAGGTACAAGTGATGGCAAACAACTCATGAAGGTGTTTGTTATCCACAAGAACTCTTAATATGCATTTATGTTTCTTATTTTTATGAATATTTACACTCAGTGATATAGGTGTCATGTGAAGTCGTTCCTACTTGTTTCTCAAGTCTATAAAAATACACTAAGCTCTTGATATACACCAAGGTTATCACATTTCATCATTAATTTAAGTATCTAATCATCTAATGATAGCAACAAATATTTTAGAACCTACAGAGCATCTTTCTTTGAGAAACTGGGCAAATTTATTATACCTTTAGCAGTCTTTCCAATGGCAAATATCTGTTTTCCAAGGGTAAAAAAGTTTCTGTTGGGGAAAGTATCATGTCATAAAATAATAAAATAACACAGATGATGGTTTGGACAAGATGACTTTTGCAGATTGAGCAATCTACTTACTGTATACAGAAAAAAAAATGCTATATTTAATTATATTTACATCGCTAAGTAATATACATCTCCCATTTTCATTCCATATGATGCATCTCTGCATTTGTATGTTTAGTCTAGAATGGAACGTTGCTGTCATGTCACAATAACAAGTGGATAGATGCCAAAATTGTCAAGGGAGAGGCTGAATATGAGATTTGAAATGTATAAATTTTGATTTGCAAAATATACATCTTCAGACAGCCTATGGACTTCTTAAGCCCAATTAATCACCAGTTTCTAAACAAATTACAGTGTGGTAATTAACAATACTTTTCCTTAAACTAATATTTGTAATCTTCACATTTCACCCAATAGCATAGTCAGTTGTTTTTCTGTGATAAATACAAGGTCATCTTAGTCTGTCTCACTGTCACTGAACTGTGTTATTTTCCAGCCTTTTCTGCAATGCTGAAGCCCTAGATACAGCAAGTCTAGATTTCCTCAGGTTCAAGTTCTGAATCTCCCTTCTCCCTGAGGCTCCTTTTCACATTAAAAGGATTTGTTTGTTTCTTTCAAAGTGTTTATATATGCATGCGCACACACACGCACACACACACGCGCACGCGCACGCACACGCACACGCACACGCAGAGAAACGAATCATTAGTCTGATAAAAACTTAGATAAAAACTTATCCCCCATTTGTAGTAAAGTTAAATATTTTTCTTTCCTCATAAGCATGGCAACAGGACACCAAGCACCTGTTGTATGATGTACCTCAAGTGTGATCCTTTTTTCAAATAAGACACCCTGTATGTAATCCTATGAAAAATCTGCCAGTGAGTTGATCAAAGAGAGTTTGTTGTGTATTCCTATGATGCCATTGTAACCAATAACCATTGACTTCCAAGTGGTTGGTCCAGGGAGTGCAGGGCAACAATTCAGACCCTTGTGGGTTCGGATCATGTCCTATCAGTGTTGTTGGCTGCCAGAGGTAAACAGCATTCCTGGCCCTATCTTCTCATCTATATCACTTGTTGATTACTAATATCTTACGGAATTCCTTCCGTCTAATAGCTGGAGTAGGCCCATGCAGAAAATAGAGTTTGAAAGATTAAGTCACAGTGGGGCAGTCATTTCTACCTCCTATTAAGTTGGTCATGATAATCTGAGTTACTTATAGACAATACACAATGTTATCAGCTTGGCAATTTATTCTTTTAACATCTCAGTGTTGTCTATCTTAAACCCTACTTTTGGCTTGGTACTGACATGGACAGTGTATATAATGTGATATCAACCAACAGCTGATTGGAAAGATATGAGAATCTTGGTTCTCAGGCATCATGCACATCATCAGAAACGTATGCATTATGGTTCTGCTGTCAGCAGAAGAAAATACTTGGAAAACACACCAGGAAAATAGAAGGCAATATGCCTCCAGCATGTATGAAAATATGTGGCTGAATACCAAATGATTTGCTCATGATATATTCTGAATCAAACAATGGACAATGAGGATTGCATGTAGTCATTGGAAGGGGTTCTTTCGCTGAGATATTTGCCAAACATTCCCACCAGTAAAAATAATGTGTGTTAAGTTGTTCTTTCCATGAAGCTGCATAATCCTTCATTTAAAAAACACTTCATTGTTAGCCTGCTGGGTTTAAGTGTCCATTGTTTATTATGATGTCATAATGAGCATTGTGATGTCACTTATTGTCCTTGTGATAGCACTGATTTAGCATGGTATATTTTGTCTTACACGTTCTCAGTATTCATAACATTGGTTCACTTCATGTTTCGACTCTGTTTCCACATTGCTGATCATCAGTAGTAATTCGTGAGTAAACACAGAATTCATCACAAATACATGTTATACATTCACAGTCACTTTCAAATAGGATATAATAGTGACAAAATATATGAAACACTTACTTTTGCCTTGTCAGTAATATAAGAAGATACTGAAAACCCAAGTTTGTCTGGTAAACTTGGCTTATAAATATTCAGCATGTAGAACCCAGCATGGAGGGCTGGTAGACTAAAACATTTGCCTCAGTATAAGGAAATAAACAGCTACAGTTATTTGTTAAAAAGGGTTCCATTGAGCAGGAGAGACAAAACATAGGTGCAAAACACAAAAATCATTGTAAGGCTACTGGTGTTCCAATATTCAAAAATAATTGAAAAGAGTGATTAAAATAATTATCAATTTAAAAAAAACCAACACATTTTCAATTAATTTTAATTTTGTTGTTTTAACACTCTTGAATTAAGTAAACTAACCATTAAATTTGATGAATATTCATGAACAAACATGCACTCAACTGCATAGAGCTATGCGCAGTGTAAAATTTAACTATTTCTATTGTTTAATTACAATTGTGCTGCACAACAATATTAGTTGCCAAAAAACATTAATTGGAAAAAATCTATAGAAATACTCTTTAAATGATTGAAAATGAATATATTTCAATTATAATCGATATTTGTTCGCCACAAGTCCGAATCCCAACACAATATAAAGCAACAAAGCATGCCGTCATCATTTAAGAAAAGATCACATTCAGTGTTCATAATAATTTAAAAAACGTGTTCAAATGCATTTCCATGATCAAGAAATACCATTATATCTAGCAATGTTCAGCAGCTTTCCGCATAGTGAGTCCCTTCAGTCAGCTTGTTTAACCCACAAAGTTTTCATGCAATATGTGAACTTAAATGATGGGTGTATGAAGACTATAAGAAAATGTTGCTAATGAAAGTTAGCTGAGTGCACATGATACATGAGGTCAGACAAACAAGTCTCTACATCTCAACTAGTGACTTCCTTCAAGCTGACATATCAAACATGGTCATTGCTCAACACAACATTATCCCTGTCACCTTCAAAGCATAGCTGTATGGAGGTAGAGCTTTCAAGAAGCATGTATAACAAACAAAGCCCTGTTATATGCTGACACTAAATATGGGCATGTTGACATGTAATTCAAAAGTTACATACTGGAAATTCAGTTCGAGACAAACAATTCAATACAATCTTTAAATGATCAAAGGGAGTGCGTGAGCGTTAATAGTGATCTCACCTATACTGGAGATTAGTCTGAAGGGTCCTGACCCATGGGACTTGACCACCAGGAGCGCTCTGTGGTATACATGATGGCAGCATGAGCCTACATAGCAGCATCAGTTGATTCTTGTGATGTCTCAACAGCCAACCAGACTCCTGCAAATACATACATAGTTACAACTGTTGTCCTTGAAACAGTGTTGCTAAGGTTTATTGTTTAAAATCAATCATGGCTTCCAGAAAAGTCTGGAAGAGTTCATGTATTGGCTTATTGATATGGTGCCTGATAATACAACCAAGACTTGAATGTACAGTGGAAACCATGTTTACCTGTATTACAAGTTTATTGATTGGCTAGATTTCTCCTCATATTTAATGTTTGTTGTGGAGACAGCCTCAACAAATAAAAAGTGTGATAGACAAGAGAATTTATCAATACTAATCCCACAAAATATTCAATATTTAACCTGATTTATTGGTAGAATATTGATATTTTGTCACTTTTTCAAATTTTTTTGTGGTGCCATTATAATACCCAATATAACAGTTGCTCACACTCTCATACACACATGCATGTCCAGACATTTGCTCATGGGGCATTACATCATGAAAGGTTGCATTACAGCTCTACAAAACGTTTAAGGGTGGAAAAGCAGGAGACATTTAAAAAAAACTGCCAGATGCAGCTCCATAGTTTGACTTGTATCACATATTCTTTGTTTGTTCTTTTTCAGATAATCAGTTGACCTGCCATAGCATGTGTTTATGATCTGTGCCTCTAGTGGGGCAGGATGCACTGTCTCACCGGGTACCATCAGTATTTGATTGTCATTAACAAACGCCTGTTCAAGTTATAGTCATTCATATAGAGTAGATTTTGCTTTTAACAGAGATATTTAAGAAAATGGAAGAGGTTTCATTGTGTATATGTGTACATAGCTATAAGGCTTCAGTTGCAACTTTCAGTTTCCTATAAGACAACATGTAATGATGTTAGTTGTTTAAAGTGTTCACTCGTCATACTGAACACCTGGGTTTGATTCTCCATTTCTGGTGTCTCCACCATGATATTAATGGAATATTGCTAAAAGCAACATGCAACTGAACTCATTCACTCACTCACTCACTCCATGTGATATTGATTACCCTTGTTGGCTATCCTTATTGCAACACATGGCAAAGCCATACTTCGTTATTTCTCTTCTACGCAGTGAACTGTAAGTCTGTGGTTCCAAGGCTATTTTAAGTCACATACATTCAAAATTGAGGAGAGTTGTATCTGTCAGCAAGATAACAGAGTATCACTGAATGGAAAAAACATAAGTTCAAAGCAATTCTTGTAATCCAAGATTTTTTTCTCAGAATGTATGGGAAGGTTTACCCAGAGTTTGATAAAGTTATAGAGTTAACTACTTTCAACACACTGAATAACCTCAGCATATGTCCATAAGTGCTTCCTTTGATTCATTGTATCAATGGTCTCAAAAGCAAATGTTTGTCCCATCACATTATAATACATTTTCTTGAACTAAAAAAACTTCAAAATAGGTCTTAAAATATTTGATATGTGAGTGTTTTAAAATGACCGTGGGAATACAAACACATTTTGTATTTTCCAGTAGTTCTGAGTTACAACTGGAATGGATGAATTCTTCTAATCCTGGAGAGTTGTTTCCCTTGAAGTGATAACGTATCAGGGAAAGAACATTGAGAACAGCTAAATAAGGTGTACATACGTTCAAAATTAATTAGTATTTACACTTCAGATAACGTTTGATTTTCAATGGAGATAGGGAAAAATTTGTCTGTTATCGCATCAAGAAAATAACGTATTGTCAGTTGTGTAATCAAAGGATGTGGTGATTTAAATTGCCAAAAAATGTTTATTTGAACTACTTATACTTATGTCTTTAGCATTTTTTAGTAACATCGTGTTCAGACATTTATGCAAGATTAGAATGTCAGCAATGACATATTGACATGACGGAGTATGGTGCTTCATTCACATATTGTGTCTGCTCAAAATAGACACAATCAAACAGGCGACATACTGCGAGTACAAACATTTCAGTACTTATGAATATTGATGACTGTTTGAAATTAAAGTACCTGGATACATAATGATACTTTCCAGCAGGTGCCCTTTGTTCCTCGACCCCCATTGTATGGCTATAAGGCTGAGGCTGAGGATAATTGACTTAAGTTGAATTACTTACATAGTTCACTCATACACAAACTTACAAAGTACTGGTTTCTTTCAGTTTTAGTGACTAAAGAAACATGTTATGACAATAGTGCGAATTCTGTATTTTCCAACTAGTACCCATCAACATCCATGTTTGAACTGATCTGCTACAACCTATGTTTGCTGTGGCATGCAAGTGATAGAGCCACATGGTCAGGATCACCACCTTGGCTGATATTTATCATGTACTTATTGCATAGATCAGTAGTCATTATGTGAATCAGTGGATTGTCTCATCCACACTCAGTTCATAAGTACCACTGTCATACAGCTGGAACAATGCTGAGTGCAGCTTTGGACAACAAATATACAAATTTTAAACTTGTTTTCACAAGATGAATTTTAAAGAGGTGGACCTAGATTTTCGAAGCTCTTTTATCTCTGAGATAGTCGCAAGTTAATATCAATGTATGGCACTTATAATTAATTCAGCGCTAAGAGGGCATAAAAAATCTAGGTCTAGGGTTTGTTCCACAAGGTAATATTTGCACAGTTATCACAACAACAAGATGCAGATTGTAATATGTCCGTGACCCAAGAATGTAATTTAACAAATGAGTGCACATCAGGTTTGTGATTTAATATGTCTCGACTGCTTCTGCTCTAAATTAAATATGGTACTAGACACCATCTGGATTTTGTCCTTATTTGCGCATCTATGTTTATAACTGTAATACATTATTTCCAAAATGTCTATATTAGGGATTGGAGTGAGTGGGTCAGTTGGGTTTTATGCTATTTGAACCTGGGCCTTCTGTATGATGAATGAAAGCTTTATCTACAAGGCTACCCGTAGGGACTGGAGACTGAAATAGTGGTTCTTATCTTAGTTTCAGAAGGCAACTGTCATGAGCCTTATAATGTTCAGTGTAAGCGACATGACAGTCATAGAGCCAAGGACTGTGTTTGGTTTCCCCGTCACATTAAGCTGACAGGATGTGACTGAAATACTGTCCACTGCAGAATTAAGTTTTCATTTCTACCTGCACCAAATATTTACAGACTGCTCCAGTGTTAGTTTATGCTTCTCAGCTGGTGTGTGTTGGGTATTTTCATGTGGTATATCCTTTGTGGGCCATTATGATGTGGAAAAATCCTGTGTGGGGCACTATCATGTGGTATGTACTGTGTGGGTCATTATAAGGTAGCCTAGCCTGTGTTGGGTATTATCATGTGGTTTATCCTGTGTTGGGCATTATCATGTGGTTTATCCTGTGTTGGGTATTATCATGTGGTTTATCCTGTGTTGGGCATTATCATGTGGTTTATCCTGTGTTGGGTATTATCATGTGGTTTATCCTGTGTTGGGTATTATCATGTGGTTTATCCTGTGTTGGGTATTATCATGTGGTTTATCCTGTGTTGGGTATTATCATGTGGTTTATCCTGTGTTGGGCATTATCATGTGGTATATACTGTGTTGGGCATTATCATGTGGTTTATCCTGTGTTGGGTATTATCATGTGGTTTATCCTGTGTTGGGCATTATCATGTGGTATATACTGTGTTGGGCATTATCATGTGGTTTATCCTGTGTTGGGTATTATCATGTGGTTTATCCTGTGTTGGGTATTATCATGTGGTTTATCCTGTGTTGGGCATTATCATGTGGTATATACTGTGTTGGGCATTATCATGTGGTTTATCCTGTGTTGGGTATTATCATGTGGTTTATCCTGTGTTGGGCATTATCATGTGGTTTATCCTGTGTTGGGTATTATCATGTGGTTTATCCTGTGTTGGGTATTATCATGTGGTTTATCCTGTGTTGGACATTATCATGTGGTTTATCCTGTGTTGGGTATTATCATGTGGTTTATCCTGTGTTGGGCATTATCATGTGGTTTATCCTGTGTTGGGTATTATCATGTGGTTTATCCTGTGTTGGGTATTATCATGTGGTATATACTGTGTGGAGCTTTATCCTGTGGTATATACTTTGGGGGCATTATCCTCTGGTATATCCTGACTGGGGCATCATTATGTGGTATATACTGTGGTTATGTTATCATGTAGTATATCCAGTAGGGGCATTATCAGGTAGTATATCCTGTGTGGGACATTATCACATGGTATAAACTGTGTTGGGCATTATTATGTGATATATTCTGTGTGGGGATTATCATGTGCTATATACTGTATGTGGCACTGTAAGTAGTATATCGTGAGGGCATTATCATATGGTATATCCTATGGGGCATTATCATGTGGAATATCCTGTGTGGGTCATTATCAGGTGGTATATCCTTTTGTATTATCAACATCTTTCAGTTAGTAATAATTTTACATTCGTTTTCATCCTAATTGTGAACTTGAGTAAACGTTGCTATATTCAGTGTATAGAATAAAAACCTGGAAGCAGTTTCTTATTAGTTTTGTGAATAAGCAATATCCTAGGGCAATATTGGAGGGTTATACCATAATGAAGAGTTTTATGTCAGAGGTGTATAGCTAATTTAGTCATCAAAAGATGTTTAACACCCTGAGATGGGCAGTCTAGTGAGTCCTATAATTAAGAGATCAGTATCTGTTTAGAGAGGTGATTCTTATTGTATGAGGAACTTGCATAGGTAGATTAGATTTCTCAATAGACTTGTCGCCTGCATCGCTACCTGTGGGAGCTTGCACAGATCGTATCACACCTACATTCACCTGCTGTCTTTGTGGGGAACTGATGGCAAATCAGGGGGAGGGGATGTGTCAAAAGTGGCTGTATCAGATTGCGCCAAGCTTCATCCAGCATGCAATCTCAGGTGGGTTTTTTTTCTGTGTCTAGACAGGGTACGAAAAAGTAAGGAAGGGGCCAAAAAATGTGAAAAGGCCCAGTGATTCTAATGTTTTTGAATTGTTGTTAGAAAGGCATAAAGGCATCATTTGTTTGTGGTGTTACTACAGTGGTTAATTGAAATTGGAGGAATTTATCATGTGTAGGGTTCTTTACTTACTTCCTGTCACTTAAAGTCATTTAAAAACAGGAATGGTGATTTTTTTTTTGTCTATTATATTATTGAAGGTAGACCAACCAAGACAGGATTGGGGACGGGGACGTCTTTTTAATACTTTGAATAGACGATGTTTGATAAATGTCTTAGCAGCTGAACTAAAATGTTGCCCTTAAAAGAGTCAGTGAAGCAGCTGTACCAAAATTGTGCAAGTTGAAACACCCAAGTCTCCTGTCTTATTTATTTTTGGCCTTCCAAAATGTTATCAGATCAGCTATGCTGTAATGTTATACAGTCTAATGTTTTTACAATTAGGATTTCCATTGCATTCAGTAATGAATTTGTTCTCTAAAAAAGGTTTATTGTCCTGTACAATGTTGGATACAATGTTAAAACACAGAACAATACAAATGCATTGTCAAGACCATAAGGTTAGGTATTAATAAATCATATTTGACTGGGCCTCCCCAATTCATATTTGTGTATGATATATTATCCCATGCTTTTCAAATGCTGACAGTTAATACTGAATCAATGTGTGTGGCACTGTCACACAGTTTCAGTTATTTCATTCACTGGGAACGAGGTTAGATTGTTCAGAATTATTTGTTTAGGTGGCTTATATCACACCTGTTTTTATCTGTGAATCAGTGTAGTCCTTTTTACTGAATTCATGTTCAAATTTGATCACTATAACTAGGTCCAAAGTTTGAATATGTATAGTGGACATGTTAACATTCTTTGAAATTTTAAAAAAGAACAGTCACATGATTGCCTCTTTGTTTTGCAACTGAACCTCTGAAGGTATGTTTGCCTTTTACTTGCAGGTGTTTTATTTGTTAATAGCATACTACTCAAAAAAGATTACGAACCACACAATTGTTTCATTTTACAATAATATCTCTTTCATACTATGACAAAGAAGCTATAATTGTATGATGGAATTTTGTGATCCTTAACTTTCTGAGTAGTACATATCTCCCATTAATAACAAATGACTTGGAATGTTCACTGCTGATTTCTTGACTTTATTGTTTGATTCCTAATGTTGTCAACCTCTAAAATGCAACAATTCTAGTGTAGAAAGGCATTAAACTACATAAACAAATATCCACCTGATATGAGCATTGGTTATCTTTTACAACATATATAGGTTTTAATGGGACACTGTGTCATATGGCCCAGAGTCAATTGTTCATATAAGGCAAAACTTTATCTCTTTCTAGTAGGGGATATCTTTAACTGTTTGATCATATATGTAAAAATATTTAGTTTGCAGAATACCAGAATGGTGTTTGCAAAACTTGCTATGACAGTCATTTTGCCATGTTTTTGGAAAACTAACAAGGCCGTCCTTCTTGTGCTGTTTATTACGTTTACCCTATAAGATGTCCGTGTGGAATGTTACAAAGGAAAATATCTTTGTTTCATGTGATTTATCCATCGACTCCTTCAACAATACATATGATCTCAACATATTGTAGAAGTGAGTTTTCTTATACTGTCCGATTTGAAGGTGTTTGGATCAGAATTGTCTGTTATACTTTGACAGTAGCCTGAAGGTTCAGCACATGATTGATGCTTCATGGCACCTTACAGATATCATTCTCATGAAAACATAAGCGTCATGTGTCATTTGTTAATATGTACAGATACATTTTCTTCTAAATTACAAGAAGTCTTAATGACCAAGAATAGAATATTGAAGTCCCTTGCAGCTGAATGAAGACAACAGACAATCGTGAAATCTCACCAGCTATGTAAGTGGGTGGTTAGTGCTGAAAATCAGACGCTGACACTGACAGCAATGAAAGGTTGATCTGCGTGAAGTTATGCGAAAGATCTTGTCTCTTGCTCATCTCATGTGTCAATTTAGCTTCTTTGGCCACAAACAAGTCACCTTAAAATCAGCAATATCTCCCCTTAGCATGATAAGGTAGTTGAGATTTACCTGCTTCATTGCTCTCCAATGCAGGGGACATACTCATGGTTAACGTGGCTGCCGACTTGGTGTGCCAAACACGGACAATACTGCTCATGTGGTATGATAGATAAAAGGAGGCATCCCATGTGAGCATTAGGAGGTAAAATATATTGAAATACACTTGTCAAGATTATCTGAGTTGACTGGATCGTCAGGTGGGATCTTGGCTTGGTTCTAATGACACTAAACAGATTGTTACACTTGTCCTATAAATGCCTCATAGGTAGAATGGGTTCATTCAGCCTAGTGTATAGTGTGTTTGTATGGAGTGAAGGGGGAAATAGCATAGGCTAGACCTATAATGTAGACTTTTTTTTGTGGATGCTTGAGTTGTTTGGGTTTTTTGTGTGGAGGAGAGAAAACTAATAATCAAAAATGTTTTTTGCAGTAATTTTTAAAACTTGAAAATAGAAATTTGTCGTGTGAGTCCATTATCATATTTTGAGAGAAATAAATCTATTTCAGAATTAAAATGTTCAAACTATTTCATGACATGCTTTTTACCTCTCAGGGTGTTTGTAGCAGGTATATTTCTTATCGCTTACACACATAATGATATTTGCTTGCTACCTCATGGCCAAACTTATTTCCAATGCAGTCCAAGTTGATTTATGCAATCAATAGATGATTACACTGTTTCTTTCTGTGGCTGCTTCTTTCAACCAGATAAGGTGCAAAAAAGGGCATTTTTTCTTATCAAATAAGTATCAAATTTTGATCCTTCAGAGACAATGGTATATTCAGTTAGAGAGTAATAAATTCTCTATTCTTAAAACACGTATTCATTCATGAAAATTGTAAGATTTAATTGATGGAACAATAGGTATATGTACTTGTCTCATAGAAGACTTGTCCAGTTTACTGTCTGACAGAAAGTCACATTGATGTTTGTTTTTCTTACTGTGAACTAACTACAAAATGGAATAAATAAGTTATATTAAAAGTAACTTTTCCGGTACTGTATTTATCAAAAGGTTTTTGTTTTGTTTGAAGTGCTGACAGGAAACAATTTAAAGTTTCCATACATAAAGTCTCCCATCTGGATACAATACTGTGTTGTTCGTAAGTCTGTTTCTATGGTAGGTTCACAATCCTATTTCCTGTATCCAATATCCTTGCCATTTTAAACTTCAGTACATCAGAGGGTGGTATGGTAGTCTAGTGGTTAAAGCTGTGGCTCATCACGCCAAAGACCCGGGTTTGATTCCCCATAGCAAATACATGTGTGAAGCCCATTTCTGGTGTCGCCCATTGTGATATTGCTGGAATATTGCTAAAAGTAGCATCAAACCAAACTAACTCACTCACTTCAGTCCTCCAGATAGGTGAGGACAGTGGTCACCATATGAATGAGCGAGTTTAGTTTTATGTTGCTTTTAGCAATATTCCGGAAATATCATGGTAAGGGACACCAGAATTGGGTTTCTCACATTGTGCCCATGTTGGGAATCAAACCCATCTGGCATGATGAGCAAATTCACTGATCACTTGGCTACCCTACCATCCCTCACTGTATGAACAAATTTTTGTATTAAGTTTATCTTTCGAGCTGCAACATTATGCATGGAGTTAACAGGTTTCTTTTTTGTTCCTTATCTAGAACAAAAAGGTGATATTAATTTGTTAAAACCTGACACCTTTATAGCATTTTAGTCCTATTCTCAACAGATCACAGAGAAAATAGTGTTAATATGTAGCACCAACTTGCAAAGAATCGTTTATGGCAGTTCATAGAAAAGATAAAATTTACATCTTCTTTTTGAAGATCGTAACATATTTTTTACCCCAGGATTACCTCCCTTGGTTTTAAATACCTCATGTCACATCTCATCAAAGGGTTAGTATACAAGTGCACTCAAACATTTTCTGGAGGTGTAGATTTATGTTGTTGTACTGAGTATTTCGACTGTGTGTGACTGTTGGTGGCTGTTCTAGATCATTGCCCAAGCCATTGCTACACACAGGTATGTACGACATGGTTGTTTACCTGTTATGCCCAAAGACATCAAAGCACATTGAGATATTTTCCACTTGTAGTTTTTTATCTGGATTTCTCACTTTCAACTTACAGCGTATTTGTCTGATGCATCATGAGTTAGGCTTTGTTTGATATATCATCTAGGAGATCAAAAGATTAAAGGTTATGCTCTGGTGGTGGTCTCGTCTGACTTTTAAATGGAAGTATCTTTCAAATTTATTTGACTGTTGATGCAAATTTAGAGTAAGATATATCCATTTTGATACCTTGATTGAAATGTTTTAACCATTAAGCATTACATATGATATACATGGTTCCAAGTTCCTCAGTAGGGAAGGATCATTTAAGATTCAATTATGATATTCCGATGGAAAAGATGGATTTATTATGAACATCATGGTTACCAGTATAATTTTCAAATTTGCATCCATTATCTCGCAGGTATTGTAAGGGGAGATAATTCAAACACGGATGTTACATTAGATTCATTAAAATTCTGTAAAAGTGAAAGGGAAACAAAGATCTGACTATTGAAGCCTCAAAATATGGAGGGTTTATTACATCGTGGAATACAAATTTTCTTATGATGGACTGTAATTTCAACAGGTTATAATTGTGTTATGCAATATTTCACTGTGCTCCGTGACGCGACACCTATCGGAAGATCAAAGAAGGAGAAGCATTATTCTCGTTTTTACAAATCTGCCCATGTTTCGGTCAAAACATACCCATTATAATGTTAAAGAATTCTCAAAATGTAAAAATATGATTTTAGTTTGCATTTTTACTAAATGTTTGTGATAAATGTTTTGAATAATCAAAGACATATAACCAATGGTTGCAAATACGTCCCTGGAATAACTAACTGCTACTACAGTTTGATAAATAACCGACAGAGTCTTGCAATTTCCTACAACTGCAAGGAAAAGGAAAGAACATGCAAATGTGATAACTAAAACAAAATATATGATAAGCATAATGTCAGGCAGTTATCCTGATCGGGGAATATATCCATCAATATCCACACATAAAAATATCTCAATTTACAGTGAAACATTTTTCGATTACACATGTCTTTGTCATGAAATATGAAAGTGTCTAAAGCATTTTATGGTGTTATGTCCCATGTTTATCTGGCAACAGATTGATTGTTTTGGCTGTTTCAGCTAACAACCCATGAAGGTCCGGGGTAGAATAGGCCTTCAGCAACCCATGTTTGCCATAAAAGGCAACTGTGCTTCTCGTAAGAGGCAACTAACGGGTGGTCAGGCTCACTGACTTGGTTGACACGTATCATCAGTTTCCAAAGATCGATGTTCATGCTGTTGGTCACTAGATTTTCTGGCCCGAACTCAATTATTTAGAGACCATATAGCTGGAATGTTGCTGAATGTGGCATAAAACTCAACTCACTCACTCACTTTAATTAAAGGTTTTGGTTACTCATCTGGACATTCCTTTCTAGCTGTGTTGCCAGATGCAATTACATATAACGTGTAATACATTCTGTACATAAAACCAATTATAGTTAGAATAGTTATACACCATACAAGAAACCAGTGTGAATGTGAACCAATACATGTGATTACTATATAACCTTGACACATTCAGTGTCAGAGGTGAACTTTACTGAATTGTTTCCCATTGTCAGGTAACCTTAGTGCTGTCACCACTAATTAATCCTGTAATAAAGTCATTGACTGAGCAGAATGATGACAATTATACATGTGTAGGGCTTGTGTGAAGAAACAAGGATGACAAGAATGGGTTAGTAATTGCGTTACTCTGTTCAAGTGGAATGAAAGAGTATTGGTCATTGCTGTTTGTGATTATACTGAGTTCTACTACAAGTTCATTGTAGCAAAAGTAATTCATACACATAATTGCTGTATACCAAAGTACATAAGTGTACATACACATTTACAGCCATACAGATTTGGTCTTTGGATGCTTTCAAATGTGAGAATTATAGAGGATTCTGATGGTTTTCAACAGGGCACTCCCTTGCTGATCCCCCGAAGCCCAGTGTGTAGGGTTGCTGACGCTAATTGGCACCTGCTGATTACACAACCTAACCGAATGGCACCAGGTAGACAACTAAAAGGTGGAGTTTGGTTCCCTTTACATTTTCTGTGAACTTATCTATTTTCTAAGAAAGAGGGATTATTAACTTCTCCTGAATACCAGTCTGAGGTTTGTTCACACCAAATTTACTCAAATGTTCAGGTGTGAAAATATAAACTACAGTGTAACCAGTTTCCTCAACTGCACACACCATACAGGATACTAAAGTAGGCATGTAAAATGTCATTAAGAAGCTTTTTCCACCCACACCTCAAATAAATAAACAAACAAACATTAACTATACTTGGTGTTTAACAGAAACAGTATTATTCACCAGATCCTGGCATGCATACCTTAGTCATTTAAACATTAATGCTTTGTGACTTAATGGTGAAAATATGTAATTTCAGGCAAAGATGCAAAAGCTGTATTATTTACACATATGATACCACATAATGAAAGCCATAATACTACCATATCAATGTTGCTCTTAATATGTTTATATGAAAACATTTCCAGATATATGAAATGCCATTTAAAAGAGGAAAGGTAGGAACAGATTAGAGGTCAATCTGTTTTCATACAAATCTGTTAAACGCTTGGTCAGTCAATCTTGAAGGTGTAAATAACAAGCCATTTGCATTGTAGTCACTTAAAGTTATCTAGGTACAAGGATGTTTCATGCACATCCACACATTTTATGGTAATTTATTGGACAAGTGGTGTTCATGTCTCGTATCACAAGGTTGAGATTTATGAGAAATAACACTGCTGGAAAGGATTATATGAATGGGGTAATATTTCTCTGGTACCTGTTCTCACGGTGTTTAACATGTACATTCCCTGGCGAGATTACTAGGGAAAATCTGGCGTCCAGTACAGCATTTGTTTTTGTGGCAACATTTGTACTCAGACGCTTGTCGTAAGAGGCGACTAATGGGATCGGGTGGTCAGGCTCGCTGACTTGGTTGACACATGTCATCAGTTCCCAATTGTGCAGATCAATGCTCATATTGTTGATTGCTGGATTGTCTGGTCCAGACTCAATTATTTACAGACTGCCGCCATATAGCTGGAATATTGCTGAGTGCGGCGTAAAACTAAACTCACTCACTCATACTAAGTTATACATTTAACATCTTATGAGAATTGTCTTTGTGTATCCGAAAAAGCAAATGTCCCATCAAAGAACAGAATGGTATATATTATAAGCAGCCATATCGATATGCTGGGACATGAACAGAACCAATCTCTGTAAAACAATACATACTGTGTTGGAAAGTCAGAGGTGTATAACATGATTATATACCACTGAATGACTTTGTTTAACCAATCACAAATCCTGTATTTACTGAAGTCATGGTATAACTATATATAATCAGAGACTAATTGTTAGTCCATTGATACTCCAGCTATATCATATTGCTGGATACCGATGCTGGACTTGACACATTGTAGACATGTAGATGCAGGATCTGAACCAGGATTTCTTTTGATATCAGCGCAATGCTTACTGTGCCTAATGATATACAACCTCTTCCAAACTTTACACTCAACCAATGTTAAAAGTGAGTGAGTTTAGTTTCATGTGGCTTTTAGCAATATTCCAGCAGAAATGGATTTCACACATTGTATGCATGTGGGGATTAGAACCCAGGGCTTTCAGTGTGACGAGGTAACACATCAACCACTAGGCTGCTCAACCGTCTCCAATAGTATGACAAGTATTTAGGTGTAAAAATGATCAGTGAAAGCTCATATAGTGTTATTTGTAGCTGGGCAAAATTTGGTACACATTATGTGAGGCCAGAGTCCTAAACTTGTGTACAGTCAAACCTTACATGTCTGGACACTTGTGTTTCCTCAAATATTGTCCAGATAAACAAATTTTTGGATATCTGAATTCTTGACCAGAGTTACATGCCTCTTCACTGATTGCCATCTTGTTGTTATCATCTTGATGTCAGTCTCTCACTCATTTAGATAGATCGATAGATAGATAGATAGATAGATAGATAGATGCTAGTTCACATGACATCTGATATTTACCTGTCTTTGCTATAAGTTCTGTAAAAGGTAAGAGATTCAACATCGAAAATCCTCCTTTGAATTAAAATGGAATTTATGACAGATGTAAAATAGAGGCATCAAGTGCCAGGCAGCCACTCTCCTCCCATGTGTACAATGCATAATTAAGTCATGATTTATAAGTAGTGAAAGGCAGAGAAGTGACGAGTGAGATGACATATGATAATAACTAATTATTACATTTGGAGGGACTGCTAGTACTTCTATATTAAACGCCTTTCATTGTCATGGGGATAGTGGGGTAGCCTAGTGGTTAAAGTTTTCACTAGTTACGTCAATTCACTACATGGGTATAGTGAGTGAGTGAGTGAGTGAGTTTAGTTTTACGTCGCACTTAGCAATATTCCAGCTATATGGCGACGGTCTGTAAATAATCGAGTCTGGACCAGACAATCCAGTGATCAACAACATGAGCATCGATCTGCGCAATTGGGAACCGATGACATGTGTCAACCAAGTCAGGTAGTCTGACCACCCGATCCCGTTAGTCGCCTCTTACGACAAGCATAGTCACCTTTTATGGCAAGCATGGGTTGCTGAAGGCCTATTCTACCCCGGGACTTTCACGGGTCCTACATGGGTATAATGTGTGATGAACATTTCTGTTGTCCCCCACTGTGATCCTGCTGGAACGTCATAAAAACTAGTATCACTCCCTCACTCTTTTTACTAGGAAAGGTTGTTCATTGGGTGGGAATATGTTACCTGATACAATACTCTCTGTATTTCCTTGAACTTAAGAATATGCATTAAGTGCAATTTTTCTTCCCCTTTGTGTAAAGGAGTAAGCAGGCATACATGTATTTTGTCAGATGTTAATCCAGAAAGATGACAGAAGTACAGTTAAAAATATTACGGAAGAGGTTATGACAATACTGTTTGCTGTTTCAATTTGCCATACATCTTACAGTGACATCCATGCAGTAAGGTCTGGACCGACCAGACAGCATGACGTGACATTCTTTTGTGCCGAGTGCTGGACTTCCACAGGATGCAGTCCAATTTGGTTACATTGTGAAAACCCATTCCCACGCTCACCAGACATTTATGAAGACTTTATTACTCTTTTATCTACCTTTAACAGCTTATATGCATAGAGGGATTCTAGGGCAGAGCATCATTTTTCACCTTCGTCAGGTAACTGTTGTGTTCATCTTAAATCAGCCTTGAAAGATCGTGTAATAAGAGACGCGCATGGACCACATTATAAAACAGGTGGACTTAAGCAAACATTATTTCATTATTATTCAAGTATTTTGTCATCCTTTTCATGTCAGTGTTATAATTTGAATTTTCTTGAAGTCTGAACGTATCCTTTTTGTGACACATAGACAGGCATGACACAATTGTGGTTAACTATTATGTTTAAGGTTACAAAGCAACATAACACATGACAAGTAAGATAAACAACTCTGTAATTTTCTCAGCATTTATGACTTTTGTAATAGAGTCTTAGTGCTAATATACAATAGTTTTCTCATTTATGCCACGATTAAGCACACTGACACAAATTTAGATGACAAGGAATAGAGAAAAAACTTCAGACTGCAACAACATATTTCATTCTGTTCCAAATATACTTCTGCGTGTAAAAAGGGGAGGTTTAGTAGGCTGCTCAGAACCCGATATTTGGCGCCAAGTCTTCAGAATTGTCACTAAATATTTCTGAATAAAAATTATGATTTTTCATAATTCAATTTGATGACAGTAAAATTATTTACATGCCTCAAAAGACATGGCCTGTATCAGAGACCAGAGTCTGAAATCATTTGTAATTCCTTAGAAAGAGTGCCACAGACAAATAGTATAATTTGTACATGCCAGTAGTTTTCAGTTCAATAGTTGGTGGAATACATGAGTGTAGGTCAATGTACATATGGTAAATGGTTACTTATTTTATCATATGAAAACACATTATGCTTCAAAATTAAGCACCAACATTTTAATGTCATAAATGTGTTCAGTAATCAAGGCAAGGAAGGAAATTATAAAGAGTGCCTGAAGCATGTATCAAATGACATACAGGCCATGTTATCTGTAAGTTTGATGAAGACTGATATACTGTTTCGCTTTAAGAAAGTCATATTTATTATGGTTTGCACCCAGCCTAGTCAAAGATAATTAAGACATCCATATCATGATGGAATATCTAAGGAACAATAGAGCTATAACTTTCTATGATTCTTAATTCAGATTTTTACATTCTGTATCTGTATGATGGTGCAGCAGGAGGCTGATGTCTTGTCGCTGAAGTAGCGGGAATTATCATCGTATCAACTCCAACACTCTTTACCTGAGCCTGGTGAGTGAGTGAGCATAAAAAAACCATACTCTCACTTGCTTGCTTGCACACTCACTCACTCATGCACCCACTCACTCTCTCTCTCTTTCACTCACACTCACTCACTCACTCACTCAGGCAAAAAAGCTTGTTCAGTTTTGTGATCGATGTGTGTAAGCCGTAATACCTGTGTTTGCTAGAGACATCACTTTGAAAAAAGAATATTTCCTTTCAGACATTACACTGGAGATTTGCATGACTACTTCCACTGAGCTTGAGAGTAGATTGATATCGTATTGATTAATTAAATATTTAATAATGAATGGGAGTTGTAATTAAGGCATTAAGAAACTGAAACTGATGGCCATGACAAGGCTTCTGATTTCCTAAGAGACTTACAGAAGAAGCTTCACAGATTTCCTTACATTTACAAAAGAATGGGAGTGTGTTCACATCATCAGTATTTATTTGCACTTGGTAATGTTTGTAAATGCCTCTATCTATGGATCTCCATGTATAGGATTTGATTACAGTATGTTTTTATGAATCACTAGTAAATACTAAGAATCCTTTCACAAAGTACTAAGTCACTAAGGTAACCTTAGTGAATTAGGAGTTGAGGTTAACCTTAGTAAAGATTTGCTTTGTGAATACCTTAGTAAATGTTTGCTTCGTAAAAAGAGACCCAGGTATTTAAGAAAGATGTGCATATCCTGCCTTAAAAGAAAACATTTCAAAAGCTACACATCCTCATTATTTTTTTCCGTATGATATATCTTTTCCGTAAAATCCAGCAAATCACATCATTTGTTTGAAGAATCTGAAAACCTGAAATGAAAGGTTACTGAAATTGTTTGAAATCACAAGCCTGTGAAAACTGTCATGAAGACACTACTGGCTAAAGCCCAGCCATGACATTGAGCAATATGTTAAGCCTAGTAACTAATCCATTTCTGACTTGTTACATGACAGTGTTTGTGTTGTTTGAAGTTGTAAACAGAAGTAGCATTTTTTCTAATTTTGATGGATTAAAACATCTACTTTAGAATGTTGACTGTTTTATTGTTGGAACTTGAAATGCATTATCTGAAAGGTACACACTGATGGCTAG
Source organism: Haliotis asinina (assembly GCF_037392515.1). Lineage (NCBI taxonomy): Eukaryota > Metazoa > Mollusca > Gastropoda > Lepetellida > Haliotidae > Haliotis > Haliotis asinina. Next base: position 18,668,490 of record NC_090287.1, on the reverse strand, counting down.
AGTTCAAGTTTTCATAATAATTCAATTTAAATGAATGAAACATCTGTCAGGATTTGTGATATGCCTGATTTTCCTGAATAAAAACCCCAACAAAAACAAATGATACAGATTGTATTCAAGTCTTTGATAGACTTTGTAAATTCATAAAGGGTGAGAGAGGATGGGGAGCCTAGTGGTTAAAGTGTTTGCTCATCACACTGAAGACCTGGGTTGGGTTCCCCACATTGACCCTGGAGCTGTGTATCATGGCCTAAGTGGCAAGATGATATGCCATGAAAGTATTGGTAAGGAACCTTTCAGACGATTATCATAACAATGCAATGGTGGCGAGACGATACGTATCCTGAAGCTTCATGATTGCTAATAACTGAACATTTATGATAGATAAAGTGGCTGAAACTTTATTTGTTTTACAGCAGACATTATGTTATATTCACACACACTTAGAAGCAGTTCATCTTATAAGTTGCAGCATTTAATGCTTAAAAAAGTACAAACATATTTAGTATACTTTGATCTAATATATATGAGTTTGAAACTGAAGTTTCTCTTAGGAAGTTTTAATTCCACACCAATGCTTTTGCAAACAATTAAATGTAATTCATACAAAAATTCAGAATAATTTTTTAGAAAAGTCTTAGTGTGTTTTCCAAATATTAATTTCTCCTTTTTCTCCTTCTAAACAAGGATAAGACTTCGTTCATAGTGGTTAATAAATGGTGTTATTTGTCACACAAGTGAAAGATATTTCAATTACATGAAGACAGGTATTTTAGAGTTTGAAAAATGTCCACATTCTTCTACTTATACACCAGATCCTTTGTTCTTGTAAGAAAGATAATTGACACGAATTCCTAAAAGGTTCAATTCATTTTTAAAATTCAGGTGAATTTCAGAGAGACTCCCTTTCTCTTCCTAATGCAAAACTCCTTACAACTTTAATTAGTATTTAAGTTGTATGGGGATATATGTCGTCTTGTGTGGCAGCACATCAATCTGTCATGGACACCTGCAGTATAAATATCCTGATATGTTGCCTAAATGTGTTTTGTATCGTGCACTTGTATTGCATAGCTGACGATGCAAAAATCAAGACTGTCGATGCATCGCTACACCACTAATATTCACAATTTGTGAAGCTCATTACTTGAGTCCCCAGCTGGGATATTGCGGGAATATTGCTAAAAGCGGCATAAAACCCAACTCACTTACTCACTCACTCACTCTCTCATAAAGAGTGTGATGGACAAACAGCATACAGAGGCAATAGTGTAATAACCAAACCCTATCCTCACCTTGAACAGAGAATTTAAGTAGCTCCCTCACAATCAAACCGGGACAATTTGCTGTCGGTGTGACAAAAAATAATGGTGGTTTTGCAGGTGACATGACCCAAGCAGGCACTTCTAGGGCCATGAATGAAAATGTGACTGATATTGCGACAAATTGAATGTGTGTATAAAAATACCATTATTGATGTTTGTAAGAAGGTGTGACGAATGTCAATAGGAATGAGGCCAGTTTTGTTGAAGTTGTGTTGAGTAGTTGAAGTATTGATGATGGCAACCTGTGGTGAAAGACCATTGAAATCATTTGTTCATTAGAGAAAGCAGGCAACAGCAACATTGTGTATTATTGATTAAACTGTAAATGTCACTTAGTTTAGGTCAATAAGACACCTTCAAGTCACTGGCTACAGAAGAATAAATTTACTGCACAGCTTGTTCATGCTATAAACTAACCTAATTTGATAATATGCCACTTCATTTTCAGGAGATCATATCCTGTTCAAACATGCCATTTATATTCATTTCTCTATCATTGATAAAAATATGAACAATCAAATGATGACAAAGATTGTTTCATTGGCATGACTTGTTGTACATGTACAACATGCCTTTATGCTCAATTCTATATGGATACAAGAACACTACAAATGTTTAGTAAAGCTATCAAATCAGGGGTTCAAAAATTCCATTGCCTGATGCCCGGGACAAGTCAGTTTTCATTTCGGGCAATCAAATAATGGTATCTTACTTGTCCAACGACCACTAGATAATGTCCACTTATGGTTTCAAACTGCAAATAATCTTGGATTTCATATTTACTCATAATGAAGCTATTAAAGTTAGCACTAATAATAAAGTAGAGCTCGTCGATAAATAATCCAGTAGCCATTAACATCACACATTGTGTCAGGATAAGTGGAAAATTAGTCAGGACAAGTTGCTTTCTTGAAGTCCCTTGCCCTATGGCAAGTGGCTTTTCAAAATATATTTGAACCCCTTGCTAATGATCCATGAAAAACACAAATTTTGGTTGTTTTGTCACAGCAATGTTTTACCTTTATGTGAATATTTCAGTTACACATCAGATTGCTACCTGACACTGGCTATGTACATGCTACCAAAGAGGAACACTCATTTTTCTTTATTTTACTGTTGTGATGGTACATTATCTTAAGTAATATGAAAGAATTCTTTCAAGAATTCTTGTCCTTCTGAGAACAGGACTGGAAATTAAATAAATTTTTACTATTTAGGTTATTAGTCATGAAGAGAAGCCGTTTTCATCCCTTAAATAATTAAGCTATGGAGCAGCATGGATTAGGGGCAGAACAGAAGCATTCATTGAGAAGTTCATTCAGTGTCATTGTATGAGCTGATAATTCACATTTTAAAAATGAGTGATATTTTGTAATCAACATAACTCTGTCAGTTCTGTTTTGTCCTCTCACTTTATTTAAGTGACTCTTCCTACGAGCTACGATTTACCAAGATAAGTCCATAAGCAAGATGTTGAGAAGCGGAAGACAGTATCTATGAATACATTAAACCATTATGTTTACGACTTAGTAGGTAGTTTAAGTGGGATGATAAAAGTATATATCTAGTAAAAGACATATTTGTATTTTTTATTTTGTATCTCAAAATATGATTACCTAAAGGAAAAGTGCAAATGCGTAGGTTAATCAAGAAAAATATAGTATTGATTTTAGAACATAGAGATCATGCAGCAGATTCACAAACATCATTCAGTGCTATAACAGTAACAACAAGCCCATTGTAACAGATTTATGACAGTTATATCCTGACAACTGCTTCATTAAACTCGGCCCAGGTAAACGTATTGATCGCAACATCACAGATTTCATTATAAGATAAATGCGTTTCTCCATAAGATGATGCATTTCATCAGAAAGCATTAATTTAAGTATCAGATGATGCATTTCATTATAAGATGGTGTTTTTTATCATAAGATCATGCATTTCTTCATCATCATAGGATCATGCATTTCATCATCATCATAAGATCATGCATTTCTTCATCATCATAGGATCATGCATTTCATCATAAGATCATTGCTTTTCATCATAATATGCCTTTCTTCATAAGATCATGCTTTTCATTATAAGATGTATGTCATCATTATACGTCCATGTCATCATAAGATTATGCTATTCATCATAGGCTCCAAAGCAATTATTCATTACTTGCTCGTGGAATCAGCAACAGAAGAAATGTTTTGGCCAATAAGTTAAGACTTCTGTTTCAACAAACAAAGAAGATTGGTTATTACCTGGTGTTGACATTCTATATTTATTGAATTATGCTTAAATTACGTGAAGTAAGATCTATTGCTTTGACATGAGTTCAGGAACAAAGAAGGGACTGTTGGGTACTCCGATGGTTCAGCATCCATTCACTGTGTTGACATCAGTGCAATTCCCCTTATCGGTAAATGTGTGAAGCCCACTTTGGGTGTCCCCTGCCATGATATTGCTGGAATATTACTAAAAGCAGCATAAAACCACACTCACTCACTCACTCACTCAGAAAACAGAAGATGATCTAAAGTGTATACTTAGTGTATTCCTGATGAGCTGTTACATACCAAAAGGTGATGATTCCACAAATGTAATCCATGCACGAGCTGCTTGTTGCCTTCCTGTAAGAATGCCCTGTAGCTTTGTGTCAGGTACACAAGGCAAATACAGTTGGAGCAGCGATACTTGGTAAGTACTTGCAAACTAGTTAATCAGTTGAGAATATGCATCACCTCAGGTCTAAAATTCTTCTGCATTTGCTGTGCATGTGTTACCCAAAGTGCATTGTCTAAACAAACATTGCAACAAGTGTGAAAACCATCTGAAATATCTGTGAAGGTGATGACATGGTTGAACCTTTGATGTTCTGCTGCAGTTTTATGTAGATGGAAAAAGAACATGTTTTTTCTGTATTTACATATGTATATGAATGCTTAAGTTAAGGTGCTTATCATTGTTACATCAGTATATTCATGATAACATTGAAACATGAGATCAACACAAAAGCGGATCTTCCCCAAATGCCCCAACTCAACTACAGGTGAGAAATTATGTTCTGATTAAGTGAGATTAAAACATGGGAAATCTGCCTTCAGTGCACGACACAAGATATGATAAAGCCATTTACTTACAGGTAATGCAGTTATTAAGTGATTAAGTTGAGAGCATGTGCAGTGTGACATACTAGTGATCCTAACATTAGTGCACGTACAAAGAAACCTCACTAAAAAGACAGGTAAAAGTCTTAAAAGACACTATTCCAGGTAAATATTCTGGATAAACAAATGTCTCAAAGTGCAAATATACTGTGAAGTTCCATCAGTTATGTAGGCATTCACATCAAGATCATCAGGGAAGAAATGTTTCCAGGTTAACAGGTGTTAGAAAAATCAAGCTCCATTATAATTATGTGCCGCCTCATCGTTGTTCCAGTGCATATATTTAAAAAAAAGATACTCTTATTGACGAAAAAACACCTCACAGGTAAAATCATTGACAAGTGCATTTAACATATATTAGAGTGATAGAGTTCAAAACCAGTTTTGAAAACCATACACACATGCAGTATCCAACCCTTGGAGACTCGCTGACTTGGCTGACAAATGTCATCATATCCCAGTAGTGCAGACAATGCTCATGCTGTTGATGACTGGGTTGTCTGAACGAGACTCGATTATTTACAGACCATTTAAATATTGCTGAGTGCAGCATAAAACTAAACTGACTCACTGAAGCATGCACTTGATGCTAGATTAGGAAACCTACCTGAAATTAGCAGAACAGTTTCACCTTTATAACAAGTAAAATCCAGGTACTGTCGTTAGCTACATCAAAGTCAGCTGATTTCAACAGTTTACCTGTCTGCAGTAGACAGTAAGAATGAGGTGATGCTATTCATTGACAAAACTTTATCCTTATCTGTGTGTTTACTTCCATAGTCAAAGTTCAATCAGGTAAGCCACACCGCTGTCTGGCGTGTGTGTAACGAGAAATGTAATACTGAGTCACATCTTGATACATCTCACTTTGACTCAATACCTAGGTACTCAGGTAAGTAGAGCGCTATTGTATGCATAAGGCTAAATAGGGTCTGTACCTTCGTGAATAGCTTTAGCTGTCTATTCAGCACTAGTTCATTAATATATTTTTCACTCATTCCATGCATACAGAATAAGATCGGGATTAGTAAGCTGTAAGTATTTGAGTATTTTCAAGGGTCTAAGGTCTACAATACATACTTTAAATCAATTTGCATAAGTTGAAAGTTCCCTACATGGAAAGAATCTTGTATGGAATGTATATACTAAACACTGTATATAATAAAGGTTAAAAAATCAATTTTGAATAAATGTTCTAAAGATTTAAGTGAAACACCTAATACACTATCCTGCCTACTTGTTTGATTCTGGACAAGGTAAACCAGGTGTTGATATTAGGTCAACAGTACTTGCTGTTGGGCATGATTAAATATGATCTGCTAGGTGATTCACTGTAGCTCTCTCATTGAACCTGGCTGCTCAGGTGGCACACGATCAGCCAGGTAACATGTTATGACAACCTGGTCATCATGAGTGAGTGAGTTTAGTTTAACGCCGCACTCGGCAGTATTCCACCTATATGGTGGCACTCTGTAAATAATTGAGTCTGGACCAGACAATCCAGTGATCAATAGCATGAGCATTGTGCACAATTCGGAACCAATAATATGTGTCAGCCAAGTCAGCAAGCCACACCATCCAATCCCATTAGTCACCTCTTATGACAAGCAGTGGTGCCGTTTGTGGCAAGTATGGGCTGCTGAAGACCTATTCTACCCCGAAACTTCACAGGTCAAACATTTATGCAAATTGTGTGAGTGGCAAGTGCTACAGGTAGAACAGGCAGGTGCTACAGGTAAAGCAGGATGTGCTTAACAAGTTCACAAACGCGAGGTGTCATCTCAGGTGTCATGTCATTTCATTGATGTAGTTACATATTTTCACCACCACTGTGCCTTCTAGGCCTAGAGGAATATGTTCTGGTATTCTCTGCTGTCAGTCTATATATCCACCGCATTATTGCAAATGTCACTAACAGTGCTAAGCAATACAAGTTTATGTATTCCAGCTGCTTGCCAACAAGGAAGTACTTCCATTGCTGATGAACAATTCAGAAACATGCAGAGCTTGCATTTGCATTAGATTAATGTTTTAATATTGTTACATTTTATGCTTTGATCATATTAATATTCAACAAACATATGAAAATCATTTACGCCACATCAGGTGGACATTGTATAAAGTATTGGGAACATGAAACTGTTTCCTTTTCAAATCTAAATGCAAGTGATTTGGTATGGAATGGTCATTCTATAAAGATATGCTTCTAAAACAAGATAGGGGTTGCTCATATTTTTCGTCTTGAGGCAGACCAATTTTATTTCTTGTTCTAAGGATTTTTGTCCTCAGAAAACCTAAAGGCAGGAGGAGAAAAAAAATGCAATGAAATCACCAATCAAGTAATATTCCCTCGAAGTTCAAAGTATTTTATTTTTGTCAATTTATGAAATGAATGTACATGTGCAAAAACATTCTGAACAATAATTTTCTTGTAAGTTTACAGTTTTGACCAATACAACCATTGGGATTTTATTTTTTGTGTGGGAAAAATTTCTTTTAGATGGTTTTTTTTGTCTTTTTCTTGATAAATTATGGCAGGTGGATTCGTAAAACAAGAAATAAAATTTGTGTGGCCTGATTTTGATTTGCCATGACACCTTGTGTAGTGATAGGAAAGAAACAATGGTCCTTAACATTTCTGAGTAGCCTATATCATCATTCATAAACTTAGGAACTAGATGATTTAGAATATTTTGATATACAACATTATAATTTCACAGTTCATCCTCTACAGGTTAGGCCATTTAGCAGAGGTGGTTTTGTAGGTGGTAGACGACATCAGTACATGTTCAGCCTTCACAAGGTAATCTGTGCCTCTGTAGTTTTAGTAAATGAAAAATATATATTCGTATCACCATAGTGAGTTATTTGATACCTTGTTCAATTTATTTCAAAATAACTGCCATGACAAAAACATATAGTCATAGAAACAAAGAAGGGAAGACATGAAAGTACATGTGTTAATGTATGTATTTCCGGAATTTCACCCTCAGTGGAATACCTACCTTGTAAAGAAACCTGGAAAAGAATAAAGGAACAATTGAACTCTCATGTTCCCTTCTTTGTTTCCATGAGTACGTTTAAATACATCCAAAATCCCATGTTTGATCACTATATTTCATTTACTTTAAAATGAATTCAGTTACTGAAACCTTAACTCTTGTGGAGGATATCCCCTTGGTTTCCAATCGGTTCTGTGGTTATATGAAATATGAACGCTATTCTAAGCTCTTCACCAAGATCTATAGTGAGTCAGATTATGACTTCTTCCTGCCTGCTAATGGCCTCCTTTGCATCTCCCAAACAGTAGGTATCATATGCAGATAGAGCTTAGATAGCCTCAAAGTAGTAAGCCCCCTTCAAAACCAGCAGGCTTTAAATCTCTTTCAAATATAGTCATAGTTAATGAAACTGGCGCAGTCATCTGGATGATTTAATGTTGTAACGTTTTGTATTTGAAGAGAATTACTTCCAAACATTCTCTATATGTACATATGCAACAGCAATGTTAATGGAAAATTTGTCATGGGATGCACAAGGAATGTGTGAAAGTGCACATGTATGAAGTTCTCAGGGTAGGTTATTTTGGTTCATAGAGACTGACATCGTCCTTGTAATTGTGTAAAATTGTGTACATATAGTCAGTAATTTCTTGGTTTCAAAACTTCCATTTGACAATATGTACTATCAGCGATAAATTTAAAAAGAGAAAGATTTCTGATGTCCTTGGATCTGGATAGAATGGATGCATAGATATCTAGATAGTATGGTTTCAAATAGAAGTTTTTAAACCAAGAAAATACTGACTTTGTGAAAGGAGCATCAAGCACATGACTGAACAGCTGACTCAACCTTGAGCTGTGTGTAAACCAGTTTCATGTTGTTGTCTAACTTTACAGTCACTTATAATTGTTATCTTCTCATTTCTCTTAAATGTATTATTGAGATTTACAGAAAGTATGCAGTTGTTAGTTGAGTGACACAGAAACATAACAACATTTCTAGATTATGCCCAACACATATTCCACTACCATAACAGGCAAAATATACATGTGTAATATCTTAAATTATGGTATTTTTTTTTTCAAAATAGTTGAGTTTGAATTGTCTTCAGAATGAAATATGACTGAAGTACAACGAATGTATTAGCTAATATGAGCCTTTTCAATAAAACAAGAAACATACAGAGGCATCTTTAATCCTTTGTTTGAGAAGTGCTAACAGAATAATATGTTAAGTCATGTTGCTCTTGTCCATCACAATTTGGAGATCAAGACATTAACATACATCTCCCTGCACAAAACACTGAGAAACTTTGTCCCCTATTTGATACCTGTTCATGGTATGGGTCTTGTTAGGTCACGGACATAGTGGATTAGTGATGCTATTGTAGAAGGAGTATCTTTGACCTTCACCTTGTTTTCTAAATATTCACCTTATCCCCATTGAAGCTTGTTTATTTTGCTGATGAGTACACCGTGTTGAATGCATTCTATAGTATTACATTTTCTTGTCACAACTTGAATGAATTTTAAAAAAAATAAATCACTACACTCTATCGACACAATGTAGATGGAGAATATGTGTGCCACTCAGACTAGTTAAAGAATATCCACATGGCCTTGTGCTACAATAACTACCAGATTTAATGGATTAACTATGGTCATATGAAAATGGAAATTCCTTAACTTTTGTGCAGTATATTTATTGGCTATTCTTATAGCTTCTTGTCCAGTTAGCTACATTTCAGGACATTCTTACACGGGCGAGGAATCACCTGTACAAATATATGGACATTCAAATTTTGATGATGTGTGTTAGCAATGGAGCTGTATTTTTGGACTGATATCCTATGAATATTGTGATTCCTGAACAGATTGTCATTACTGTACAACCATACTGAATATTATTTTCCGTAAAATCTGTTGTTTATGATTCCTACTTTTTAAAGATATGAATAAGTAGAAATTATACATAGATATGCATGATGTCCCTGAATTTGGAACTGAGACTGTAGTGTGTCATAATGTCAGATGAAATAACAAAATTGACTGAACAATAACAGCCACATTGCATTAGTAAGCAGCAAACCATTGCATCATTCCCAAAACATACACATCCCACTGGGAGATATTGATTAGTATACAACAGCCGTATAAGACAATTTTCAATGTAACATACCTTGTTCACCTCTTTGTAATCCCACTACAAAGTCGAAAACAAATATCACATCCACAATAAGATCTTTTTGATGAATGACTTTGCTTGGTATTCATTTTATGAATTACGCCTTCCCTTCTCAGTGTGTGAGAGCAAAGTTATTAGTTATAATGCAGATGTCTTTAAACAGCTTCAAATGATGTTACTCACCACCGAGTCAGATTATAAATGCCGTAAGTACCCTCAACGAGTGCTAGGTATAAATGTTCAATATTTTCCACTGGAAATAACAATGTTGCAGGATGAACACATTCTTCTACTGGTCTAATCAGAGTGACTGTTGCTGTACACTCTTCCTGGCTGTGTTTACGTCATTAGGTGTAGCCCATGCCAGAAAAACATATTTAGGGCAAAAACAGCATTAATAGGGTGACAGAAAAATCACCTCATTCCAGAAGTTGTCATGTTCAATAGGAAGGAAGAGGTATGCATGTTGGATGAATGGTTAGGGCTTTAGTTTCTGGAGTGATTGTCCCGTACTTAGAGATATACAATGTATGTGATAAAATATGGCATGGGGAAATTATAATGAAGTATGTTATTGCCATTTTAATAAATGTTCTCAATGTAATTTTTAGCTAACATTGATGCTACACCCTTGATACATTGTATTTGAAAGGAAGATTTTTAATGAGCTTGACAAGGTAAGTTGGCATGTGGCTGTATTATATCATGAGTAAGTGAGGTTTTATGCCCCTTTTGCAATAACTTGGTGAGGAAACACAAAATGGACTTCATACATTGTACTAGTGTGGAGAATCAAACCTAAGTTATTAGTTTGACAAGGAACACTTTAACCTTCCACAACAATTTAAGAATGGATACACAGGGACCTTCCACCTGGAGACAACCTAACACACTTTAACCCCCAGGCTACCCCACTGCCCATGTATGTATGATGATAATGACAATATGTATTGGTAACACCATAATGGAAAATGTTCAGACTGCATGAGACAGTGCCCTTCTTCGGTGTAATATTATGCAGACAACCCAAGCTGAGTGGACAGATGCAAGAAGGATGCATTTCATTTTTCACTTCATCCTTCCTGGTACCCATTCATGACCAAATATCATTCATTTTATGTGTATGTAAGTTAGTTTCATTGACAGTTGGCATATGTTTTGGTTTTTGACTTGGGAGGATTTTGGAGGTATGTCAACATGTCAGATGTATGTTTGGGAAAATATCCTGGATGACTTTAAAGAAATCTTCCTGAGTTATCCTCTGCACATCCATTCCATTGGAATGGCGTGATGCTAAAAATAGGCAATCAATAAATTACTCTGAGTAGACAAAGTCTTATAATTACTTTTTTGTGAAGATCATTATTGTGTGCCTGTGTTTAGGATATAGTATTATTGTGATGATTATATTTTGGGTAGTTCGGTATTTAGGATGAATTTTTAGTGTGAAGATTATATTTTCAAGTGCCTCGTGTTTAGGGAGTTGTTTATTGAAATGATCATATTTTCATGTGCCTTGTATGTAGGATGTTTTATTGAGAAGATTATATTTTCGAGTGCCTCGTATTTAGGGTGTAGTTTCATTGAGAAGATAATATTTTCAAGTGCTTCATATTTAGGATGTTTACGGTGTTGGCGTGCTGCTGCGTGTACAGTGAGGTGTGCTACTGCCGCTGGTACAAGTGGCGGCAGCCTGTATTTATGCAGCATCTGCCACATACCTACTGGATGTCCCCAGCATCTCAGGTTCTCTACTCAGTATCGAATGTCAAAGACTTGATACCACTTCTTTCACTATAATCAATGGTCATATTATAAGCCTTTGTGAATATTCAATACTATATACCAGCATGGATGTTACTGGCTGAAACACTTCATGCTCAGCAGTTAATAGCAGTTTTGGGCTTAATTACTGTAACATCGTTAAAAACGCTAATTTGTCAGTGTGTGTAATTTTTCTTGATATTAATACTACTGACTTTGCTAAATATGGTCACAGTTGACTCATTGCTGTAAGATCAAGGTGTAACATCTGTGGAGGGAAATTAAGCAGTTTCAATTATTGTGATGTGTTATGATGATAATAATAGATCCAAGTAAACAGAGAGTCACGTTTTATGGTAACACTTTGCCTGCCTAAGTTGGAAAGTACAGTTTGTAGTACAGGATGATGAAGCTCGCTAACTAGGGGTGTTAGATAGGAAATATATGTGACAATATTTACAGCTGTGCAAGGGGCACTATATTCTGCTTTGGGTGTAAAGTAAAGTATTCTGCACACAGTACGATGATATGTAGTGTTCTACAGGTGTAAGGGGCACTATCCTCCTTGGGGTGTAAGGTAAAACATTCTGGTCACAATGCTTAGTGTTCTACAAGGGGAAGGGGCACTGTCGCCCTTCAGGTTTAAAGTAAAATATTCTGGTCATAATACATGTGTTAGTGCTAGGGGAACTACCTGTCTTGGGGTATAAAGTAACATTTTCTGGTCTCAATACAGTGTTCTACAAACATAATAGTGCACTATATCCCCTTGGGGTGTAAGATGAAATATTATGCTCAAAATACATATTGTTCTACAAGAAGATGAGGCACTAAATCATCCTAGGGAAAAACATTCTGGTCACAATACATACTGCTTTACAAGGGGAAGGGGCATTGCCCATCTTGGGGTGTATGGTCAAATATTCTGGTCACAATATGTAGTGTTCTGTAAAAGGAAAGGGCACTATCACCCTTCAGGTATAAGGTGAAACATTCTGATCACAACATATAGGGTTCTACAAGTTCACTATCAATCTTTGTGTGTAAGGTGAACCACAATATGTAAGGTTCTACAAAGGGAAGGGGCACCTGCCATACCAAATGTAACAGTTTTAACACAATACAGTAATTACTCAGTAGCAAGTAGAGGGGGACATGATGTTATAATGTGGTTAGAAAACAATCCACACTGCAACGTAAAGGCTACATTGTGTATGCATGTGATAATAATATTGTGGTTCGTTTACACCGCCTTTGTAAATTAAGTCATATTTTGAGTTATGTATCAGGATAAAATTCTGTGCACTGCTTCTACCTATCACCCATCTATTTTTATCATAAATGTAAAAAGTGATATCTCATGAGTAGAAAATTAATAACTTGAGATTCAATACCTTAAAATCAGACAATATCACCTACAGTTTATCAACTGGGACAAGTTGCTGACTGTAACAGTTTACAAACTGGAACATGATGCTTATGAGGACATGTTGCTGATGAGGATATGTTGCTGATGAGGATATGTTGCTGATGAGGACATGTTGCTGATGAGGATATGTTGCTAAATGGGTCATGTTCCTGATTTGGACACAAAGCAGGCTGGGACAATCAGTAGCTGGGACATGATGTTGCTGCATGGGACAGTTTGCTAAGTGGGATGTGTGTTGCTGATTGGGACAACAAACAAAATGGGACATCATTCTCAATAGGACATGTTGTGTGGGACATTTCATTGCAACTGTAAGTCAGGAGTGTCCTTTGCCTGTATATACATTGTATGAGACATGGAGTTCACATCTGGTAGTACCCATGAAGATCCAGGTCAGAGTTGATCTTCAGAACGCATGCTTGTGGTAAAAGGTGACTAACAGGATCAGGCTGTTAGGCTTGCTGACTTGGTTAGCATATGTTATCATATCCCAATTGTGTAGATCAGTGTTTCTTTCCTAGAGTGTGAGTGAGTTTAGTTTTATGCCGCATTCTGCAATATTCCAGCTGTATGACGGCTGTCTGTAAGTAATCGTGTCTGGGCTAGAAAGTCCAGTGATCAACAGCATGAGCACCGAGCTGCGCAATTGGGAACCAATGACATATATCAACCAAGTCAGCGAGCCTGACCACCCAATCCCATTACTCACCTCTTACAACAAGCATAGTCGCCTTTTATGGCAAGCTTGGGTTGCTGAAGGCCTATTCTACCTTGGACCTTCTCAAGTCCTTTCTTCGATAGACCTGTTTTAGTACAAATGCTCAATTCATAAACAGATTAAATTCACCTCCAGTAAAAGGTGGTGGTTAATGCGTTTACATGTATGCCAGAAGCCTGGGCTTCATTCCCATATGTATACAATGTGTGTCACATATTTCTAATGTCTTCACAAGGATATTGTCTAGTTGATTTTACTGTCCTTCATTGACGGTGTTTATGTAATTTATAGGGGCAGTGGGGTAGCCTAGTGGTTAAAGCGTTTGCTCGTCACGCTGAAGACCCGGGTTCGATTCCCCACATGGGTAAAATGTGTGAGGCCCATTTTCTGGTGTGTCCCGCCATGATATTGCTGGAATATTGCTAAAAGCGACGTAAAACCAAACTCACTCACTCACTCACTCACTATAATTTATATGTATTTATGGTGAATTCAAAACATCCTTTAGTCACCATATGGCTGAAATATTGCTGATGCTACTGTGAATCTGGACTCACTCACAACAATATTGCATGAAAATATGTAAAAGAGTTTTAACCCATATTCACTTCCATGCAGTGGACCTGTCTGTGTCCAAGTTAATGATGGAAGATGTATTGTTTTGGGTTCATGCTAGGGATCAAATGCTTTCAGTATTTAACCGAAAAGATTGTCAGATGATTCAGTCATTATGGAAACAAAACAAAATCTTCGTATCTTAATGTAACTTTAAAAGAGGTTTCCATTACCCTAAACATGTTTATGTTTTAGATGAACCTGCTCCAACACCACAGCAACAACATTGCATAATTTTCCAAGGTATTCTGAATGGACATTTGTCATATACCTTGTTGGTGACTTAAAGGACTGAAATTATCACATTAGTAAATGAAGTGTCATAAAATCAAAGGATGCCTGACTACCAAAGGTTACATAGCAGACCACCTTTCTGCATTATAGATGCAGTTAAGACAGTTGCTCATTGTCGAATTCTCCTTTTAATTCCTTTTTATTAAACCAGGCTAATTTCATTTCTTGTTTTACGGATCTGGAAATTTTTCTGAAGAATACGAACAAGAAATTAAATTGAATTTATTGCCACTCAAAAAAAATTAATTCCTAATGTTTTAGTGGCCAAAGTGTAAACTTTAGAATGTTTTTAGATTGTTTTTTCCCATATACACTTAATAAATTGTCAGAAGTAAAGTAACTTTAGTATTTAAAAGGAATATTACTATATCTAGTGATTTTTTTTTATTTTTCCTTCTGCCTTTGGGTTTTCTGAGGAAAAAACCCATTAAACATAATTGGTCTGGCCTAAACTATGAAAGCTCATTTATAGAAGTTAGATTTTTAATCTTAGTTTTGATTAATACTGTTTCCCAAGTTTGCGCTGAATTGACAACATTTCTCACAAGGTTACAAATGCAAGTACTTTGATAATGAGCTAAAGCTGCTTTACATGTCAACGAAGCAAGGGCTTTGTATTTCCAAACTCTGGTATATGCTACTTGTTAAGTAAGAACATGTTCCTGCTATACTGTATTAACCGCTTGAGGTATAAATTGGTGTTACCATGCTATTCCACTGATTTGTGCTGTGATAAATAATGTTGATACAAATCTGCAAGGTCAGACTCTGTGCCAAGAAAACAATGGACACAATGTAAACCACCTTCTCAGGGAAGGTTTTATCAGCCTTTTGTCTTGCTGGATTCTTCTCATTGAGAACAATGGGACACCCTGATATGAAATTGTCACAGAATGTAATATATAGCAAAGTATTCTCTGTGAGGGAAATCTATGGCCATTTTGGAATGAGATATAGAACTATAATGATATGACAGGTACATACTGGTATATAGTATAGATGTTTGTTAGTTTGTATGGACAGCGTTAGATATTGATGGTCATCCTGTGGTCCTTGAAGTTTATTTGAATTCCATATGAACATAGGCACCTCTGAAATTATGCCAAGGTTGCTTGATGCCAAGGTTCCCTTGACTTTCATTCAGTGATCTACACTGTGGACATGTATATTTAGCCCATGCAATGAGCAGAATAATTCTTCATTTCTTTTTGAATATCTAATTGACTGAACGAGTTTTATACCATTTGTAGCAATATTCCAGCAATGGAGATCACACAATGTACCCATGTGGGGAATTGGAACCAGGTCTTCAGTGCATCAGGCAAACACTTAAACCACTAGGCTACCTCAATATCTCATTGATATTGACTCAGCAGGAAACATGAAATGCTTAGCATTTGTTTACATAGCCAGTAAGGCAGAAGATGTTCCTTATAACATAACTTTTGTGAGAAATTCAAAGAAAGCTTTCAGTAAATATCAAAGAAAAGAAGAGCATGAGCTTTGACAAGTATTGATCAATTCATTTCAAGAAAAAGGATGAATATGTGTGTATAAATATCTATAACGTCTGCAGATATATTGCATTAACAGAATCAAACATGCTCATTTTGATTTTTAGCCATATGAAGAACTTTGGCAATCACTAAAGTGATATTTGTTTCGTAAATTTTGTGGTCAAGTAAGAAACCACAATCACTGCAAGATTGAGTGAAAAAGGTGTGGATAAATACAGAAAGGTACTGAGCCAATGGCAATGAAGATATGTGTTATATAAAAAAAAACACACCACGTGAAAGACAGGATCTTCCGCATTGTTTGGTATTTGACAAAGAGGAGTATTATAAATAAATAGGTGTTAATTATCTTCAGAAACTCTGCAATATGCACAACAATATTAACAAGCCTAAATACCATATGGTATACAAAGCACATTGTATCACAAACATTTTTAATGCATATTGCTTCCCGAAATGTCACACACGCTGCATGCATCACACAGTGAGTACACATGTCCGAAATATTGACAGCCATTGTTTCTGGTGTGCTAAATATGCATTAAAGGAACATGTCCACAAAGGATGGATTGATTGTGTGGACAGGAAAACAAGGAGTATTTGTTACTTAAAGTACAACATGCTTTGCAGTTTTCAGGAAAAAGTTGTCCTGCAAGAAGATGTACTGCCAGTGTGCAATAATTCATTCTTAATGCATCCAATAAATTCAGAGCCTGTATTATTATCTGATTATGATGTAAAATGGCTTTCGAAGATCAGTCAACACCTCCGTAGGTCAAGACCTACCTAGTAACGTGAAAATCTATTCATTACTTCAAATATCATTGCTCAAACTTGCACTGTTGACAAAGCTATCATGATAAGTTGATATTTATTGTGAAAGTTATTCAATGTTTATTTTTCCCATGGCAAATTGTTGATATTTTTTAGTAATTGCCATGTTGGTCATGAGTTTATGAAGGCAGAAAGCCCTGGCTGTGGGTAGTTGGGTGATAAAACAATGCATTGATTATTACAATGTTAATCAGCCTGGTAACCATTACATGTCATTTGTCATCGAGGATAGCCCTGGGAAAATCATTACAGTATTTATTCTAAAAAACAGGTTATAAAAAAGGTGTTTTTATTTCATTCATTTTCATATGTGCTTGTCTGTCTCAAAGTATTTTGAATGTGTCAAATGTATATATTTTTTTGTGCAACATAAAATTAATTGTCATTTTCTGTTGCTTGAAATGACAATTCATTTTGCTGGGCATATGTGATTTATTACTTTGCCATTCGCTTAGTCAACAAGAATGTCTCAATCACTGCTCTGTAATGTAACAGTGATTGCTTCTGTTCAGCAATGTTACAACTATATCATGAATCCCTTCTCTAATTCTAGGACCTGTGAAGATCCGGGGTAGAACAGGTCTTCAGCAACCCATGCTTACCACAAAAGGTGACTATGCTTATCATAAGAGGTGACTAGCAGTGACATGGTTGGCACATGTTATCATTTCCCAGTTGTGCAGATCAATGCTCATGCTGTTGATCACTGTATTGTCTGGTCCAGACTCAATTATTTTATATAATATGGCGGGAATATTGCTGAGTGAAAATAACACTAACCTCACTCGCTCACTAATTTTAGACCTTACAAACCAGTGGTTGATACCATAAGTGACATTCAACAATGTCAGGCTGCAATGACACAGATCTGAATGTGTCTGACTACCCATTTCCTTCTAGTTATAATACTTTGCTGTATTTACTTAATAACCTTATCCTATTTAAGTCTTTTTAAACATTATGAAATATATATTCACTATGTCATAACTGGATAACTTGGTATTCACAGTAAATTATTATCAAAGGAAATGGCCCTTATGAAATTAATCAACACTAAAAGATCAGCAGGATTAATAATGGATCTAATTAATATGGATGATGAATACAGGCACTGCTAATAAGTGACTTCATTTGAAAATAGCCTGTTATTTTGATCATTGCCCACTTTTTAGATCAGTTTACACTGACTGTTGGAAGATTAATGCATTACTACAGGAGAATGCCACTTAGTACATGCTCTTTAACAATATGAAAGAAAATCTGGGGTGACCATGTTTAAAAGTCCTGAGATTTTGTAAGAGGATATTATACCATGTGGGTAATATTCAAGAGATCAAGGTTATACCAACCATTTAATACATAAAGTTAAGGAAACAGCTGACTCAATAAACATGCAAATCTATTAACGAAGTATTTTTATTGTCTTTGTTTAATTAATTTTTGCAAAATTTAGCTTTTCATTAATGTAAAAAAATGATTTTAGGAATAATTAATACAAAAACTAAATATTCTATTGAGTATTGTTGAGCATGTCAAGCCTAATGCAATGCTTTGACCTGAAACTACTCTACTATTCTCCTAACAAAGACTATTGTCAGTTCTGCAGGTCAGTTCAGGCTAAACCCAACAATATATCAACTGTAAATTGGAAGTATTTTCACACCTATTAGTTATATAGATGATTATTTAAGAGCAATGAAATATATAGTTCTCCTCACCTGTTGCTGACTGTAAAAAACATAGATGATATTATCCCACCTGAAATCAGTTCATTCAACATAACACAGAGACGTCGGTTGTAGAAAACAGCCCCAGGCAAACACCATGTGCCTCAAGCAGAGGCTGACATGTATCCAGTCGTTCTCCATTGCATAATGTACAGATAATCTGCAAATGATTTTCAGGCCTGCTAATTCCTCCACTATCCAAAATTGGCTGATAGGTATTTACAAGTCTTAGCAGACAGTATATCAAATTACCAAATTTTTTCAAGGCAATGAGATGTTAGTGTTTGACCTTTCTGTTGGACTCTACCTCATAACTCAGAGACCAAAAATAGCTGCTCGTGTGGCAGACCGTGGGAAAGTTGTTAGCCCAAATATTGATATACGAATTACTTGATCAGCCAATCAGATAACAATTGTAGACGTGATCTACCTGAAGAGTGTCGTTTTTCACCTGACGGCCTCTTACCTGTATGTCATTATGACTGTTGAATCCTCACCCTCCCTCTCCACACCCACGTTGCACATTGTTTGTCATATATCGAGACATAAATATCCAGAATCGCTCCTTTACACCTGAGCTTACTCAGCTAAAGTGTTCTAGCCAAATGTCATTGTTCACCAAGTCTTCTTACTATCCATGCACACCTTTGATACACCATGAATACACTCTTAATACACCAAACAAACGCTGCTTTTAGATTTAGATATGTCTTTTAAGTGAATTTTCTTACTAGTGACCATACGGTTCTGTGGCTATTTGACACTCCACATGCACACCAAAAACATTTTTGAAAAATAGGAAATTATGAAAAATGAGAAATTTATATTTTGTGGTTTTAAGTTGAACATTCTAAAGGATTAAAGGATATATATCCTGTAAATGACAAAGGGGGTAATTTCGAGGGTGCAAGGGGAATAGTGGAATGACTGATGGAGGGTAGGGCGTATTCAAGTGGAAAAAGTGAAATGAGAGCAGGAAGGTAAAGGAGATTGTTTGGAGGAGGGTTTTTAGTGAGGTGAGGGTGGGAGAGAGGATAGAAAGGGAGGTAAGATTGAAAGATGGGAATGTTGAATGGGTATAAGGGTGGGGGCACTGGGGAAGCAGCGAGTGAGTGAGTGAGTTTATTCCAGCAATTTCATGGGGACACCAAAAATAAGCTTCACACATTGTACCCATATGGGGAATGGAACTTGTGCTTTTGGCATGATGAGCAAACACTTTAACCACTAGGCTACTCAACCATCTCCATTGAGGAGGGAAGGGAAGGAACAAGGAAAGGAGGGATGATGTGAGGGAAGGCTAGGAGATTAGATGGACATGACATTTGGAAAGAAGGCATGAGAGAAGGCATTTGGGATTAAAAGGAAGGCATTATGGGGAAAGGGAAGGTATTTGCACAGAAAGGGAGGACATTTGAGAAGAAAAGGAAAACAGAAGAAGATGAGGGCATTTGAGAGTGGAAGGGAAGACATTTGGACTGGGAGTTGTGGGAAAAAACTAGGACATTTGCAAAGAAAGGGAGGGCATTTTGGAAAAAATGGAGTGTGTTTGGGAAGAAACTGAAGGCAGTTGAGAATGAGAGAGATATTTGGGAGGAAAGGGATTAGGCTTTTGGAGGGAAAAAGGACATTTGCATAAAAAAGGAAGGCATTTGGGCAGGAGGAAGAGGTATTTGGGAAGAAGCTGAATATGAAGGAAGGGTTGGCATTTGAGAAAAAAGGAAAGGCATGAAGGGGAGAGAGAGGGCATTCAGGAGGCATTTGGTAAGAAAGGAAAAAATATGAGTGAGAAAGAACCTTATTTGGGAAGACAGACATTTGGGAAGAAGGAAAAGGTACAAGGAGGCCATTTGAGATGGTGAGGGGATTTCAAAAGAAGAAATTTGTGAAGGACGGGAGGCATAAGGGAAGACTTGTGTATTTAAGGGCATGGATTTTTCATAAAGGAGAGGACTTATGTTTATTTGGAGGACTAATTGGTTTAGTTTAGTTTAGTTTAGTGTACAAGGATGTTATAGGTATCTTGATAAATAAAGCATGTAGAAACAATAGGAGCCCATAGTAGGTTTGTGTGTAGGCAGAACTTAATTTTATTTTCATAACTGAAATTGACACATCAATCTGGACTGGTGATTAATCCTTGTCAGAATATGGTTTCTTCTAGTTAAAAATTGAATTTTGCTAGAATTTTCCCAGGCTCTCAAAACCTGAACTTCACAAGATTTGCCTCAGGCGACATAGGACTGTCATACAGAAATCCAGCCTGATTGCCACGATGAATTAGGCTTCTAATATACTGCTTATGATAACGGAAATGGGCAAGGAACTACTCAAGCGTGTAATGTTAAGCTGCTATACCATATAACACAACTGTAATGGTTGCTCACCCAAAGACACAGTAGGATTTGTTGAAACAAGGTTTTTACACATTTATGTCAATGTGTATACATTTTCATTTTGAAACTTTTGGGGTTAGTGCTGTGAAACAGTAGTGCATTGAGGTCTTTGTTTAAATTTGGCTTCTGCCCAAGGCTTTGATTCTTATTAAAGTTGCACAATGACTTTTGGCACTTAGGGATATCCTACCACATGAGCTGTGGGAATTTTAAGAATTGTCATGAGAAGGGAAGAGTTGGTGAGTGAGTGAGTTTAGTTTTACGCCGCACTCCGCAATATTCCAGCTATATGGTGGTGGTCTATAAATAATTGAGTTTGGACCAGACAGTCCAGTGACCAACAATTGGGAACCAATGACATGTGTCAACCAAGTCAGCGAGTCTGACCACCCGATCCCGTTAGTCGCCTCTTACGACAAGCATAGTTTATGTCAAGTAGGGGTTGAAGGCCTATTCTACCCCGGGCCCTTCATGGGTCGAGAACGGAAGAGGCCAAATGCAAGTGCATGAGATGATGAATCGGATTGGTCTAAGGGATTGCGAGGGATATTTAACCACATTCCTCATAACAGCCACTGGTAGTGCTATGACCAAACCAAAAAATTCCTGCTGAATTCAGCAAGGATGGATGTTGAACGTTTGTAGTCATTGAATCATAGTTCTCCCTTGCCCTTGGAGGCTTTGTTTCTGATAACCATCTCACTGAACGTATGAGACACAATTATTAAATTAGCGCATTTGATTCTTGTTTCAATGCATCAACAATTTGTACTGTCTCTTGAGAGAATTCACCAGTAAGAATTCACCAGTTGCATGTGCTCAACGTCAACTTGCATTGTTGTCGATATAGATAGGCCTTGTGTTCTGAGAATGGGATGTCAGCAATAAGCAAGCCATTGTCCATGTTTTGGAGTGATTCTCACAAGGTCAGCTTTACAGTAATGTTATTGGCACCCCAAACAATCAATGCTAAATGGTACTTACTTTGGAGATAAACATACTGCATTGGAAAATGAAAGGTACATAACAAAATTATCATAGCTCAAAATGTTTCATGTAAAAGCTCACACTACATGTTCAGTTTTAAATCAAATTGACAATTATTACAATTTCATCTCTGTTCTACCATAACCGTGTTATTAAGATATTTTAAAAATACACACTGTGTTGGAAAATCAGAGGTACATAACATGATTATATACCCCTGAATGATTTTGATAAACCAATCATAATTCAGTATTTAGAAATACTAAGGCCTTCAGCAACCCATGCTTGCCATAAAAGGCGACTCAGCTTGTCGTAAGAGGCGACTAACGGGATCGGGTGGTCAGGCTCGCTGACTTGGTTGACACATGTCATCGGTTCCCAATTGCGCAGATCGATGCTCATGTTGTTGATCACTGGATTGTCTGGTCCAGACTCGATTATTTACAGACCGCCGCCATATAGCTGTAATATTGCTGAGTGCGGCGTAAACCTAAACTCACTCACTCACTCAGTATTTACTGAAGTCATGGTAGAATACAGGATATTACATTGTATGCAATGTTTCTGTGGCTCTACCATAAAAAATGACCAAAAACAATTGACCATTTACCTTTCCCCATGAAATCAAAGTTCAGTGATGTTGAACTTATAGAATAACAGCTAATCTCTGAAATAAACATATTTTACAGAAAAAAAAGGTTCATAGTGACAAAAATAAAATGTAATGCAAAGGAGCCCAGAGACTTTTTTCATTTTCAGAAACCCTGAAGCTGTGGAAATCTTGCTACATTTTCTAGACTTGCATGGGCTTCCTTTGATATATTTGCTTCAGGGTCTGTATGACAGACTGTTGAGCTTGATGCCAGGCTAGTTATGCTATTATGAGCTCTGGGGATAACAATGGACACCCAGGTCTATACCCAGCTGATTTTCAACCATCCTGCTGGACAAATGACAATGTAGAAGTCACTCTGTGTTTAACATGCCACTTGACATGAATGGATAAAATCTTGTGATTCTGAGTAGGACTGAATCCTCCTAAGCAGTTATCAACCTAGATACTCATGGTCCTTCTCACCATTAATTTGCTGATGTTTTTGCCGGCCATTTGGCTGATAGTTGACAGATGATATCTCACATCAATGTCAATGCCAGTTTTCTACTTAAGAAGTAACTTGACATCCTCAAGCAGTTATCAGTTGAAGAGGCCCCATACATATTTGCTTTTCAATACTGAAATCAATTGATTTTCCAAATTATTTAGTTATGAGAACAGTTTTCTAGAACTTGCTATTTGCTTAATGACTTATTGCGTATGGTGCTCACCTTCGATTGTAGCGTGTACAAATCCAAGATCTATGTATTTTGCATCTTAAGGGGAAAAATTATCATACAAACAAACATGATTATGATATGAATCTAAGGGAGTTCAAATGATAGGTGTTGCAATACTTATATCCATGTGTGTATGTAGACTCGCGATGTATGTGCTTTTTTGTGCATATAGAATTAATATAAGATCATAGCACTCTGAAAATGTATTTGATGTCTTAAACTTACATCTTAAACTGTACTCTAGGCATCTGGCCTCGAAATACATAAAACTTCTATTATAATGTACACTCTTAATTCATAATGGCTAGATTACCACACCACACACAACATTTTAGCAAAATTGGGAAAAAGATTTCTGGTCAGTGTTTTGACTATTTGTCTCCTGACATATAAATGCGCAAAGTCAGAATTATATATTTTGCAAATATTATCATGTTTTATTTCTCTTAATATGGGGAGATTTTGACAAATTTATTTCTCTTTACCAGGCATCCGTGTGTTTACCATTGGAATACAGAATGTCAATGTGGTCAGCAATGTGCTGGAAATCATAAAGGCACCGTCATCTGATTCACAAACAAGGCATGCAGCAGGCTGCATGGCATTCTATATTTGACTTTGTACAACGAGTCATGTGAAATTCACAGTTGTTTACAGCATATCCACAGTGTGATGCATGCATGCATGCGTGCAAGCTTCATTGGTGATAGATGAATTCAATTTCTATTGTGTACACACTCCACAGACATTAAATAACATGTATTGGAGTTACTCAGTCTCTGACTGTTCCCAGTGTGTGATTTCAAAACATGTAAAAACACCTGTAGGTGTTTAAGTTGAAGGGAAAGTGTCTCCATCCATTTCCCATATGTGTGTAATTGCTGTTATAATTACAGGGTCAGGGGCCAGATTGGCACAGTTGTCTCTGCACACCATAACTCACATTAAAGTAACCATCACATGAACATTTTAAAAACAGAAATGTAAAGTTTCATGTGAAACTTAAGTTTTTTAGCAACAAGAGCATGCTTATGCACTATTATCATTATTAAGGGTTGAAGATAAGACATTGCAAGATGCAAGTAGGAAATTTGTAAATACATGTACAGTGTTGGTAGAAGTAGAGTGTTGAAATGCTGGTTTGCCAGAATTAGGCTCTGAATATTTAGGTGTCAGTGTTGAGTTTAAGTGTAAGTCATAAGTCTGTGAAATTTGATATTACCCACTATAGCTGAAGATTGAGAACAATAATAATACCATTCATGCACATGTGCATATACGCAAATCACAAAGCAGATTGGTCAGTTAATCCAATATGACCTGGCATTTTAGAAGTTGGGAAGTACAATAAAAACTAGCTTTATGGGTGATAACAGCTATATTTCATGAGTGTGACAGTTACAGATTTTAAATTTGACGTGGAAGAAACGTTTAATATAGTTAGGTTGCCGCTACTTAAACTGTTAAACTTTGTATATAAGAGGATATGGGTATAAGGGTTTTCACTCTAATCTTTATATCAGTAATGTTGCATATAAATATCTCCAAATGTGTGTGATATAGCTTGAGTGACTGATTTATAACAGCGTGTTTGTTCTGCATATCATTTAATGCCTTTGATTCCTGCATATGCCAGATATCTCATGTCAGAAATGACAATATTTGATAATTTAGTTTGATGAAAATGGATGATATCTTGATTTAATAAAGACTTAGCACCTATTTCTTGATAGCATGATACAGATTGCATGGATACAAGGTCACTTTATACGTTATGCTGTGAACAGGTATGAGTAGTGGGATATAATAATGCCTGTTCCTCAAAGACACTATAACTGTCATTATATCCTCCATTTTAATGTACTGATAGACTTATGATAGTCACAGTATAAAGATCACTTTGTAGATGGGTAATAACTTCAAATGTAAGACACATAATTTATTCTTTTTCTAAAACATGTCATGAGATAAAATGAACTCCAACAAACGGTTCTTTCAGGAAGAATGCTTTCTGTACTTAGATGAAAGTTGTGTGTGCTACGTAAGTTGATAGCTTCTTTTATCAGTACAAGAGTGAGTGAGTGAGTATGGTTTTACACCGTTTTTAGCAATATTCCAGCAATATCATGCCAGGGGACACCATAAATGGAATTCACACATTGTGCCCATGTGGAGATTCAAACCAATTGGTAGAGAGTGACAAGCAAACACTTTAACCACCATGCTAGCCCACAACCTAAATCAATACAAAAGCTGTCATTATGGCATCGTATCTTTTGTTTACTCATCTCTGAATAGTTTATGCATCATTATCAATCAAGATTTTGTTGATTGGTGATTTTAGTTTTCTGATTTACCTGTTATAAAATATTTACTGATAGTTCCCACAAGATAACATCTGACAATGATAATGTATCAACTTGAGAAAGAAAAAGTGTACTCAGTTGCATTCTGTAATAATACAGGTATAGCTGTAGGTATCAATAGAAACCAAGCTGTGTGTGACATACCCACAATGCACCTGATACGATGCCTGTCAGTCATAGCTGATGTATTCTCTTACATCTCCCACTTGAAATGTCAGTATTTAGCAAGAAGCAATAAACGTGGCATGGGGTGTGTGAGATCTACACTGTTAATTTAACATAATAAATTCACTGATGATTTAACCAACAGAATCAACTGATGACTCATGAATTTCCATGGGGAAAAACAGGCATGAGAAAGTCGGCAGGAGTTAGGTGGAAGTACATTATGTACATACTTAAATCGCTTCACCTCTTCAGCGAGTTCAGACAGTTTGTAGCCCTTGGGAATACTTCACATGTCGTCTGGAAATTATCTATTTAACCCCACAAAGCCTACAGTATATACAACCACATTTATTGCAATGTCTTTGATTCTGTGACTTCTGACATGTATCAATGTTCCCATACAAAAGTGTGTTAAGAGTATCTAGACACGCATTAAATTATTTACCTTTTCTTTGTAAGTTACATATATATGTGACCTGAAATGAAAGAAACTTGATGGGGCCTGGCTTATAGCGGATTTCTCAGCCAACTGTCAATGCATTTTTATGTATCGTGCATGGCACGTACACTCTTCTCAGTCTATTTATGAGTATTGAATCAGATTGCATTGAAATAGAGTCTGTGGGAACAGCTGTTAATCGGAACTCTTCTTCTCAGGAAAGACAGTAAATGCTGTCTACAGAGTCCGTATTAAGCTTGTGTTTATGTTATGGCATAAATAAACACAACAAAACCTTTACCATAATCAAAAGAAGTATAGTGTCTATTGTATGATTCATACTATATGATAAGCATCTGTTTATGAATCCCTATCAAATAGTGTTGATATAAGGTGAAAAGATATATCTGTCACTTTGCTATTTATTTATTTTTTTTCTTTCCTTAGTTGTTATGATACTGTACATACAGTATGCATAACATAAAAGAAATGTAATAATGAAACAATGACCTGATTATCATCGATGATCATCATGAGGCAGCAGGGGTGTAATAAGGCTCTGAACAACATTTGATAAAGAACCATGAATATGTTTGGTATCCATTTAACAAGTGGAGGCAAGAGTTCTTTCTTTGCATGTTTTGTAGTGAATGGGTGAGCATGGTTTTACAACGCTTCTCACAATACCGGTATCTTAGCAATATTACAGTGGGAAACACCAGACATGGGCCTCTCACCTTCTACCCATGTGGGGAGTTGAACCAGGGTCATCAGCATGACAAGTGAACGCTTTAACCACTAGGCCACCCCATTTTGTAATGGAAGCTCTAAAGCAGTTACATCATTTAATCTTCAGAAAGACATTTTTAGGAAAATAATTCCAACTAAAGATTAGGCACTGAAGCATCTGAAGTCATAAAATTTGATGATCTCATCTTTAGACTTGTAATCAACATTTGTGACTGAGTTTGGTTCATGCTACTTTTAACAGTATGTTGACAATATCTTGCCGTGTCAGAATTTTGTGGGAAGAAAGCTCAAAGTGATGCAGGTCTTTGACATTTAGCAAAAGAGAGATTCTGGCAACCTAAAAAATAATAAGGGAAAACTGAGATTAGAACCAGTGATCACAGATAGAATAGTATCAGGAACACATGCGAGACATGCAACTGCACAGCATGTTGTGATACCTCAGAAGGCTAGGCAAGAGCAGCTTTTCCATACAATATGAATGTTGGAAACTGTGAAATAAATCTGCTATTCTCCAGTACATAAATATTTACAGGATTTGCTGTGCTGTCTCTCTTAATCCTATAGTCGTTATTTATTTAGTACCACTGTATTTGCAGATATTACTTATAAAACATTGCCAAAGGTAACAAATCAGATTTAGGGTTCAGTAAGTTGCAGCATATCTTAACAATATTTAAACAAGTAAAAAAGAAAAGCAAGATACCATCACTGTTACCTTGTACCAATTGGTTTTTCAACACTTATCAAATATCTACCCCCAACAGTGTGTTTATCTTCCTGAATAAGAAGTTTTAGAGGGAACTCTCTCTGGTATTTTATGGGTCATTTCCTGCTTCAGTTTATGGTTATCGTTACTGTTTTTGTTCATGACACAACCATTTCAGGATAAAAGATGAACACCATGGGTGAAGGACATGACAGTCAGTGCCAGCAGGTCAAGAAGAAACACAGATTATCACACTCGTGTGTTTTGGGATGGTTACTATCCAGCATTAGCAATAAACATTGTATTTCGCGAACCTTGGCAAGTTAAATACATAGTGTTTATTCCTAATGCAGAATATTCACCATCTCAAAACACATGAGTGTGATAATCTATTTATCATACAATGTCATTCTATCTTCATGATTTAAAAACATTAGATTTCATTTGCCACAGACCATGAAACTATCTATGACGTCACATATATGTGCGTAGTAATATGTGACATCACTTTTGTACTGATCACCCATTTGACTTGGCTTTATCCTGCCAAGGATACTATCCATTGTATGATAAACTGTATTAAGGTACTGTTTTGGTATTATTGTCTGCATTTTTTGTGTTAATGATTGAAAATGCATTTTGGGATGTTATAAATCTTGATGCATTGGTGACAAAAATGATTTTGACTTATACCGTACATTGCATGGTGACAAGAGGCCCACTTGTAGAGTCTCATGTTGTATGACATATATCATGATGACAAGAGGCCCACATGTAAGAGCTCGTAATGTTATTGTATGGTACTCTTCAAGATGTCAAGAGGCTCGCATAGAAAATTATGATGATTTTGTGTGGCATGCTTCAAGATGACGCTCACATGAAAAAGTCCTTGATGACATTGTATTACTTGCATCCAGATGACAAGAGGCTCACTTGTAGTGGTTTTTGATGACATTGTATAACATGCATAAAGATGACAAGAGGCTCAGATGTAGAAGTTTTTGGTGACATTGTACAACATGCATAAAGATGACGAGAGGTTCACTTGTAGAAGTTTTGGATGACATTGGATGAAATGCATTAAGATGACAAGAGGCTCACATGTAGAAGTTTTGGATGACATTGGATGAAATGCATTAAGATGACAAGAGGCTCACATGTAGAAGTTTTGGATGACATTGGATGAAATGCATAAAGATGACATGAGGCTCACATGTAGAAGTTTTGGATGACATTGAATGAAATGCATCAAGATGACAAGAGGCTCACATGTAGAAGTTTTGGATGACATTGAATGAAATGCATCAAGATGACAAGAGGCACACATGAAGCTTGTGATGATATTGGATGAAATGCATCAAGATGACAAGACAGTAACCCGTAGAAGCTCTTGATGACATTGTATGACATACTTGAAGATGACAAAAGGCATCATGTAGAAGCTCCAATGGACATTTAATGATATACTTCAATATGATTTGTCTCACAACAGTAATATAGCAATGTTATCTGCAGTAGTCCCAACACTAGGAATGCTTTATGTGCTCAGACATTTTGTGAAGAGAATGATAAATCTGTTATGTCTCAACAGGTTTCAGAACACTGCCAGACAGTAGAAGACACGAGAATGTAAAGGTTATCTGCAATACAGCAGACACCAGACTGCAGCCTGGCCATCTTAGAAGTACCGTATTTGACACATTTAACACCCAGGGGCCTTTTCCACAAAGCTGTTTTAGTGCCAGTGTGATTGTTGCCCCTATCCATTAGCACAGATTTGAGATACAGTACTAGTAGTTCTTAGGTTGTTTTTAACGCGGCCTGATTCTATTGCAGAGTGAATTGCATGCCATTAGTATTTATATTTTCAGGTTGAAACATATCGATAAAGACATTGGAGATTGATGACACTGGTTTTTGTAATCAAAGAACTAAGGGACATGGTTGGGCAAGTGGCCTGAGTGAGTGAGTGAGTGAGTGAATATGTTTTTATGCTGCTTTAAGCAATATCATGGGATACCAGATATGGGCTTCACATACTGTGCCCATGTGGGGAATTGAACCTGTGTCTTGGGCATGACGAGCAAACCCTTTAACCATTAGGCTACCCTAATGCCCCTGACTTGAGAATATATGTGTTATTGGCGGTTAGGAGTTTTGGCTCTTCGTTGTGCATCAGGATTTTTACCAATTCATCAGTCCATTAGCATAAGGCCTTCAAATTCTTCTTACAATGTATCTCATTCTCATGCCATAATCGTGATTATGCTTGTCAGTAGAGGCAGCTAATGGGATCGGATGG
The DNA here is from genome assembly GCF_037392515.1 of Haliotis asinina. Taxonomy (NCBI): domain Eukaryota; kingdom Metazoa; phylum Mollusca; class Gastropoda; order Lepetellida; family Haliotidae; genus Haliotis; species Haliotis asinina. Next base: position 18,638,467 of record NC_090287.1, on the reverse strand, counting down.
TCAGACTTGCTGACTTTGTTGATGCGTCATCAGTATCCAATTGCACAGCCTGATGCTCATGCTGTTGATCACTGGATCGTCTGGTCCGGGCTCAATTATTTACAGACCAGCGCCATATAGCTGGAATATTGCTGAGTGCAGCAAAAACTCAACTCACTCCTACCATAATCGTCATAAGAGGTATTAATGATACCGTATGGTCAGTCTCACTGACTTGGTTGACAACGGCATATATCAGTGTTCATGCTGTTGATCACTGGATTGTTTACAGACCACTGCCACATAAATGGAACGTTGCTGAGTGTGGTGTTAAGCAATAAACCAACCAACAAAACCATACCATAATCTAAGTATATTGCCTTTCGCATCTTTCTTTGGAAAACAACTGAATTGCAGTAATTTTGTCTCAAATAAATGATTCATAATCAACTAAATATTTGGAAGATGCCATTGCTTGTGACTTTTTATGTGGCTTGAGCTAGTCGGTTACATTCAAGGCAGGTGTTCTGTTTGGGCAAAGGTTGCTAAGATGATGTGATCAAACATGAATTTACCTTTAGGATTATTCATGTCAGTTCCCATTATAAAAAGGTCAGTAAATTACTTTAAATTCTTCAACTTCTCTCATGTTTTTCATTAATCACTGTTAAGCACCTATACTCTCCGAAAAAAGGCATGTCATCAAAATATGTAGAAATGAAGTAAAACCAGGAAGTACTTATGATACATTTTGAGTGCCTGTGGTCACATGGTGTTTTGTTAGAACATCATAACTTTGTACTTATAAATGTTTGTAACCTCTTTGATATTCAGACACATGCCTAACAATGCCTGTGTTAAGAGTAACACAATATGTTATGGATGCTGACTTCATCTCTGTTGTATACATGTTCCTGGGCCTAGATTTTCGAAGCTCTCTCAGCGCTAAGATGGTCGTACGTTAATGTTAATGTATGACAGTTACGACTATCTTGGCGCTAAGAGAGCTTCGAAAATCTAGGCCCTGGGCTTTTCCTTGCCCTTTCATCAGGAAAAGCCAGGAAATGTTGTGTACACAATGAAGAAGTTGATGTACATAATGTTGTCTTATACCCTATACCAAAAACATTGATCTTCCTCTCAAGAACCTCAATTCCTGTATTGTCCTGTGTTCTTGAATGAGTTGCCCACATAAACTATTATCTTGGCTAACCTTGAATTTAGTACTGTGCTGTAACTTCCATTTTGGGCCTACATTTTACTAGTCAGAAACAGTGTGACTTTCAAATTAGTTCATAAAACATAAATTATGTGACTGGAATATTAAAGATTTATAATATTTCGGTTTAATGCAACATGGAAGAGAATAATCAAGCTATAGTGTGTCGGCTGTATGTAGAGTGAAAGGCCAAGGTGATGTGTGTCTCATGGTGAAATCTACAGCATCAGTATGGAGCTGATACACCCACATACTTAATCAGGGGAAGTGAGTGAGTGAGTTTAATTTTATGCCGCTTTTAGCAATATTCCAGCAATATCACTGCGGGGGACACCAGAAAATGGGCTTCACACATTGTACCCATGTAGGGAATCGAACCCGGCTCTTTGTCGTGACGAGCGAATGCTTTAACCACTAGGCTACCCCACCGCCCCTAATCAGGGGAAGGGACGGTGGGGTAGCCTACTGGTTAAAATATTCACCTGTCAAGGACCAAGGTTCCTTTTCCCACACGGGTACAATGTACAAAGCCCATTTCTGGTGTCCCCTGCCATGATAATGCATGAATATTGTTTAAACTGGTGTACAACTAAACTCGCTCACTCACTAATCATAACAAACAGGAATTCAAGCACTCAATGAATTCAACACCATCGATGAGCACTTACTTGCAGAATGTGCAATTTTGACAGAACAAATCAATCCATTTAAATTTGGTGAAAGGCCCCTGTGAGAAAGGAGAGAAGACCAAGGGAAAATCTACACTTGCTTCTTTTAGAGGTTTGTATTATAGAAGGAGCTAGGTAAACAGGAAAATATTCTCATTCAGCGACTGTGAGACAGACTATCCCATAGACAACAGGGACAGTTCTGTTCCACCTTGCAAGTTCAAACGGGGATGCACAAAATATAATGGATGCCACATTCATATAAGAGCATTGTCAATTCCTTGAAATGAAACAATATGCTTTCCTTCTGTCCCTGTAGATAACATACAGTTAGTTGTTGACAGAAACATTTTGGGCAAACGTGTCTAGAATGTCATACCACAACACCCAGAGCTTGAAATGTATCAAATAAGGTAATGATGATAGCTAATGCACATGAAGGTGGTTGCCACGATGCTATGTTTATCCTGTGAGTAATATTTTGATCTCTTAGCACTATGGTGAATTGACTTTCTGTCTTATCTTCACCCACCAAATTGGAAGTGACAGTATTTGAGCCAAGAATTGCCTTCTTTACAGATTACTGGTAGTCCTTTGCCCAATTTATAAGGAAAAAGGTATCCCAAGTTCCACACATGATTCAATCTTATATCTTGTGTGCATGTCTACTGACATCACGTCAAAACACCTTGGAGTGTATTCAAGTTCTGTTCCACAAGATGTGTTTCCTTTGTGGTCCATGTGAATTATTGACCTTCCTTTGCATGTGTTTGTGAGAAGCAGCAAACAGGGAAGCGTGCAGTTACATTTTGCCAAGTACCTGTTGTAATTACTATTTGATAGTAGTTAGGAAAACATGCTCTGGATGTATTGGAATCATACAGTTCACTCAGCTTTTAGCTGATATTTCTTGCACACATGACATGGCCTTACATGACTGCTCCTGCCATGCTACAACACCTAGATTGTCAAGTCCAATATGGCTTCAGCATTGTTAAAGGCAGGATGAAGACAACTTACTTACTTACCCAGTCCCTTGTCATGTTCATGTGTCATTTCAAGTGAAGGTCAGCAATGATGATAAAAGATTCAGGCATTAAATAATCAATGCTAAGAAATTCTTGGAAAAAGAAAATATGTACCTTTGGGTTGACAAAAACTAAATTGTGGAATGCATATATTTTACTCCCTTTTGCTCCAGAATTAAAACAAATCTGTATCAATGTAATCGTGTGTAAGGCTTCTTAACTGGGTAACTGTTTCCATGCTTTAGTGGATAGAGCATCTTGCCAGAGCAGAAGATGACTGGTTTATTCCCTGGTAGCATCATCCCAGAAGACATTAAAAGGTAGTACTTGTTACCCTGCCTTCCGCTGGCATTAATTGGGGAATTAGACAAGGTCAGGACAGCTATGCAGATTGTGTCTCAATGTGCTTGCGCTCTAAAACCAGCATAAACATAGACTACTGCAAGCAGCCATACACTCACAGCTACATCCATGCACATATGCATACACATACACACTCACACATGCATGTAGCTGTATAACAGTAATATTCTTCAGCGGGATGATAAACTCTATATCCCCTCACCTTAACTAGACATGTAGTAATGAATCCTACAAATCACCTGCTGCCAGTCATGTCCTGACAGGTATGCGCTTCAACAATAACAAAATACTTACCTATCACGTATGATGGTCTCAAGGGACTTCAACACCACCAGTCACCTGGAAACAGTACAAAGATTTACTTAGCAAAGTCTAATTGCCAATTGTGTGTATCATTCTTTTCTTCGTCCTTGTTAACGTTGTTTAAGAGATGTGCTTTATGTCATGCATGATAGATCATCAGGCAGGAAGAAGAAACTCAGCCACCTCAGATTTATGATGTATAATTTAATTCCGCTTATAGTTATTTTGACTTTTGTAGTAAACAAGATTATTCTATTCTATCGCCATCTGTTTCAACATGACACAAAGAAGCCGGTATCAGTTTTTCAGGTTAGGTTACACATAAGTTAATCTTGTTGACGCTCTAGTGTCGGTAAAATATTTGTCATACTTCACCATAACTATTAACAATGTATGAACACATGGTGTCATTAGTGAAATATTCATGTAATCTTCCCCACTGTTTGAGCTTTTACGCCCATGGCTTTTTTTTTCTTGATTTTTTTTTTTTTTTTTTTTTTTTTATTTTTTTAAGATAATGAAGTCTTGACATTTTGTATTTATAATTCATTACTTAACCCTTGTCATGTAAATTGTTCTGTATAAGCCTTTATCCAGGAAAGCGAGAGCAGGAAGAAGTCACACTCTTAGGTGAGCTAGGGTTAGGGTGGGCATCTCTATTATAAGTTGATTTGATAGAGATGTACTATGAAAATAATGAAGACTGGCTTACTGGATGTGTATGGAGAATGCTGACGTATAATTTTATGTGTGATATATGGCAATTTTACCTTGAGTGGCAAGGAGTGACCCGTGTCCACATGATTGATAAGGGTTGAGGTCGGCACTACAGAATGTTATTGTGGTCTGTGGGAAAATACACTGTTTTCAAGCTGTACCTCTTCACATTGAAGAGGTAGGTACATTATACTGGGTTCATCTGTCATTAATTGGAATACTTGTAGTGCCTAGATTTTAGTCAGCTGACACACACATTGTAATGGGACATCTGAGAACCCTGTGGGTGTGAGCTCTCATCTCCGAGGTGTTGCTCATAATCTGTTGTCCTCATGGGGACAGTTGGAGAAGACTGCATCTGCATAGGCAAAATTTGCGAAGACTGATTTAGAATTATGGATATTGCTACAAAGGTAGTATGTAGGGAATAAAATGCTATGTTCTCCTTTGACCCAGAGTGAGTGAGTGAGTTTAGTTTTACATCATTTTTAGCAATATTCCAGCAATATCACAGGGACACACCAGAAATGGTCTTCACACATTGCACCTGTGTTGGGATTCGAACCCAGGTCTTTGATGTGATGAGGAAACACTTTAACCACTAGGCTACCCCACTGCCTCTTAGACTCTTAAGAGTATGGGGTGACGCCTTCCAGTACTTCACTGAGTTCAGCTGAGGTCATGTTTTGTCCTTGCAAATCTTTCATGACATCTTTCTGACATTTCCTTAGTCAGGGAATCAAAGCAAAGATAAATTAAACATTTACTCATAATGATTTGTTAGGAAATAATGAATGGCCATGATAGTGACCATATTGGCAGCTGATAAAACACTATAAGACTTTATTCAAGGCTGTATCATTGAACAATTGACACATTTAATTGTCAGGGACAACTCAGTGAAACACAATCAAATTAAACAGGGTATCCTAAAGAATGTTTCTTTTGATTGTGATCAGTTTTAAACTCTAATTCTAAGATGCTTAAGTGAAAGATCAAAGGTGCTGACTATACTTTATTAGATGATAATGTGCACTTTTTGCATTACGTCACAATGCGTTGGCCTCACTGCACCATTCTAGTCTGCCTGTTTGTAGTTGAACACTTTTGCATTACGTTGCAATGAACTGACATCACGAAGCTCGTCAGTTGCCATCACCTCGTACAGCCTTCTACAGTAAACTACTGCATCCCATTTCTTGGTTTGCAGTAGCTTCACTCAGCTGACGTCACTAATGGAAATATTTACATTTCTGTTTTCTGACAGACAAAATGTCTCAGTTCGACTTGCAATTTAACAGTGACACGGGCAAAACTATACTTTATTATGAAACACATTGGGGTAGAGCAAACTTCATTTCTGAAATAGTACACTCACAAACACTTCATCATGTTGAACAGGGTAAGGGTGCTCCCTGTGTGGCCCTGTACGAAGCTGTATTGTTGTATAACGCTCTGCTTACTGTATCAAAATCTTGCCTATTACATGGAAGGTTATCAGGTTATCATACCAAGTATTACATATGAAACTTGGTGATTGGTCCATATTGCCATTAGGAACCAATCCTGTTTCGAGATGCACTTTTCTATGACAGTGCCAGATTATTTAAACTACAGACTAGCAGTGATCAAATAGCTTCATTCCAATATTTGCCATGTTCCATGTGGGGTGATCTGTTTGGTTTAATCAGTGCATTAATGGAAACATATCCTTCAGCAAAAGATATGTGTATGCCTTCAGGAAGAGAGCATTAAAATATAACCAGAAGCAAATGTTGGGTTCAAGGTCAGAGGTAAGGCTGATCTGTGGGCTGCCCTTATAGATGAGTATGTTAGTATGGGCAACTGCAGTTGCCAACAGCAGCAGCAGCAGCAAGGGGCAACAATGTTGCCAGCAGCAGCAATGGGCAAAATGTTGCCAGCAGCCAAGAGAGGAAATCGCATTTCTGCTGAAAAGCAGACAATAATAATACCAAGCCAAAAGATTCCTAGCCGCTGAGAAGCAGAAGGGATAAACAGATTCTGGCTGAAGAGCCGTCCTGCCATAATTTTGAATATTGCCTAAGTAGTAATGATTGCAGCCCACAAGATCCAGGCCATCCCTAACATTTATTGACATATGCATATGATATTTTACAGACATTACAAGCCCTTTGGCAATAATGTACAATCTGGAGACAGAAGGAAGAAGGAGTTGGTTGACAAGAGAAGGGTGGGAGGGAAGCGAAAATATATAACTTATTGCTGAAGACAAAGCAGATAGACTCACCGTGTGAAACACAAATCAGTGGATGAAGAAACGATGACGCAATCAGGAGTAGACACTTGACGTCATTAGATGACGTAAGCAAACATAAAAGAGCAGGAAGAGTGAACTGAAAGAAAGTGTGACTGGTTTCAATAGAAGCATTAAGTGTTAAGCACTAAATGAGATTAAACTGTCTGGATTCTTGACCTCTTAGTTGAAATAGGTTCAGTTCCTGGTTCTTGTGATTAGTATTTGGAAATTATGTACCATGTACATTATCAGCAAATGCACATCTGATTAATGTAAAGTGAGGGAATGAAAAAGACTTTTATGTGTTTTATTGAAGTGGTAATGTTTGCTGGTTAACAATTTAAACAGGTGGTATAAGTCAAATTTCCCTGGCCCTGAAGATTTCTTTAGTTTATGGTTTTGCAGTATTCTTTACAAATAGATAACAATATTTTTCAAAATGAAAAAGACTTTGAATTAATCTGTTTTACGAGAGATCAAGAGCTTTAAATGTAAATGTTATCGACATATTCTTCTGTGAGAGACTACTTGATTTTTCACCCTTTAGCAGTATGTCGAGATAAGACAATTCTTTGTATATCAACCTACAGATCCATTCACAAGGCAGTTCCTTTGAAGTGGACATAAAGCACAGTATACACCTAATGGGTGTGCCTGTGTGGAAATAAAACCAATTATCATAGTGAATCATATGTATGTAGCCTTGAATTAAGGCCAGAATTAAGTATCATATAATTGTGTAGGTCACCTCACCCAGATAACCAATAAAAAGGCTATGTGATGGTTGTTGGCATCTGGCGACATTGTGCTTTGTATAGATATGAACATCAGGCTCCATATTTTCAAAACTCTCTTAGCGCTAAGATAGTCATAAGTTAGTGTTACTATTGTATGGCACTTATGACTATCTTAGCACTAAGAGATCTTCGAAAATATAGGCCCAAATTCTTAAGATAAATCTTAATCTTTTCTGTTTGCTGTTGTTGATCTCATCAAAATGACTGTAATTACAGTCCAAAGATGTATGCATATATTTTAAGCTTTATACAAAAGAACAAGTAAACTCATGTTCACACGTTTGCTTCACTTCTGCAATTTTGAAAAAAATAACATTCATTTTATAGTCCTAATATGAGTAACATTTTATTCTGTTGTTAATAAAATGGCAGCAAATATCTAGACTAGAAGGTTCTTAAGTAATTCAGAAATCTTAGGCTGTATATGTACACGCAACATCATACCTAATTCACAGCTGCTTTTTGACTGTTCATAATTTAGATGCTGTTCATAGAATTATATTTTCTCATTCATGTTAATAAATAAGTTAGGATAGTGTCTACCATGGTGGGCTCTCAGTCACCCAGATTGTTTGTAACGAGGGACGAGACCCAATTCCACCCCTCAGTCTGTCAGCAGGTGCCCCCTGTAACGGATATAACCCATACAGACACTCCTCTTCATTTAGCCCTCTTCCAGGTTGGACTCTCATTACCATGTGAACAATACCAGCCTTATTCTAACACAACTCGTATAGTGTTTTTACTGTTCCTTCATAGTCAGTTAATGTTACTTGTCCATTGTATGCAGTAATAGCAATACATCTCACCTTAACAGTACAAAGATGTAAATAAGATGACTGTATAATTCGAAGCATTGTAGTTCCTGTATGGTCTTTTTTGTTGAAATAGCCTTTTAATGGATGAATGAAACAAGCACACACTATTCAAAAGACGTATTTCATGTTGATATAGCAAAGCCAGTCATGACATGACAATTTGACTACATTCATACATGCATTAGAAAAATCAGATGTTCTTTTAGCTGTCTTTTTAGCAGTGGTAGAGAACATATGATATGGCCTGTGGTAGTGAGGTAGAGGGTACCTTAGCAGTTAAAGCATACACTGAAAGTGAGTGAGTGAGTTTAGGTTTACGTAGCGCTCAGCAGTATTCCAGCTATATGGCAGCAGTCTGTAAATTATCAAGTCTGGACCAGACAATCCAGTGATCAACAACATGCACATCAGTCTGCGCAATTGGGAATCGATGACATGTGCCAGCTAAATCAGCGAGCCAGACCACCTGATCCCGTTAGTCGCCTCTTACGACAAGGAAAGTCACCTTTTATGGCAGACATGTGTTGCTGAAGGCCTATTCTACCCTGGGACCTTCATGGGTCTCACTGAAAGTCCTAACTATCTACATTGATATCATTTCTGGTTTCCCCATCACTTCTTTGAGAAATTGTTCAACCTACACCAAATGGCATCCCTTTAATAAAGAAGTTGTGCATGTATTGGTACATTTACCCTGCCTTGATAATACTTGGACATCAGTCATTGACTCTTTTCAAAAGCATGCACTTTGGGATCGGAGAGGGTTATTTCTGTAAATGCTTTCACGACATATTTTCGTCACCTATAAGATTAGAAATATTTAGTGTGTCCCAAACATGATATTCTTAAGAGGCATTTAGAAGTTGATTAATATATGACAAGTATATGGATGGCAACTTCTTCATAAATGTACAACACAATGTTTCTGGGCTATCTCTTGCCTTTTCTTCAGGAGAAGAAGCATGCATTATACAATGGAGAAGAAATTACCATCCATGTACCTGTCTGGTATGAAATACTTACTTCCACTGTTGTCATACAGCCTCCATGTTTATTAATATTTCATGTCTAATTGAGTCTGAAGATTCTAGCAATAAAATAGAACAAGAAATATGTGACCATATCAAACCCGGTTGTTAATACTTGCAAGGCCTATTAAATCCAGATCCTGATTTACCCATTTAAGATTGCAGGGACATTAGTCATTTTGATTGCCTAGCTTGGAGGTTGATGCTATGTAGATAACAACAGGCTAGCTTTATCATTTGTATACAGTCATAATGTACTCTAGCCCTGTTCATAAACCATCACCTATTGCATGGCTTATACCCATAGATTCAGAAAGGCAGTCACCTATTCTTATGTGCATGTAAACAAATTTGTGTAAAGGTCAAAGCAATTTTCATATTTTGAGTTGTGTGGTGAATAGCATGTCTACAGATCAGATTTGTATGTAAGATTATTCCCGTGCAATTGACTAGGAAGATAACTTGGCTGATTTGTAATGCCATATTTCACAGAATGTGTTTGTGTTTCTGTGTATGGATGATTGATTGTATAACTTAATTATTAGTTTGTTTCTACAAACCAAATTCAGTTGGTTAAGATTGAACCCACAATTGTCTCGACTGTGTTCGGAACTGTGTATTGCAAGCTTTTGTCTGGCCCAAACTTGATTGTTTACAGGCCGTCACCATATGGCAGTTTATGGCTGGGTGAGGTGTTAGGCAACAAAGAAATACTTTTTATGAAATGCTTGAATGACAGGTGCTATGGGTAGAGCAGAGTGCGTTAATCTTTTTAACAAATACCTAGTGTCATTGCATAGTTTTCATCCATATATTCACAGCTATGTTGACTTTTACATCCTTTGGAATCTATTTGGGAGGTAATAAAGTCTGATTATTTCCTGGCGTTGTTGTTTTCAAGTTAATCATTATGTCTTAAATATTACATGTTATATCCTGGTTCGTGTTCCATCAAGTGATATATACTCTAGGAGTGAGTGAATATGGTTTGATGCTTCTTTTAACAATATTCCAGCAGTGGACACCAGAAATGGGCTTCACACATAGTACACATGTGGGGAATCAAACCTGGGTCTTTGTTGCAATGTGTTAACGCTTTAACCACTAAGCTACCCCACCGCTTCTAAGAGCTAGGGACCCGTGAAGGTCCCAGGGTAGAACAGGCCTTCAGCAACCCATGCTTGCCATAAAAGGCGACTATGTTTGTCGTAAGAGCGACTAACAGGATCGGGTGGTCAGGCTTGCTGACTTGGTGACACATGTCATCGGTTCCCCATTGCGCAGATCGATGGTCATGTTGTTGATCACTGGTCCAGACTTGATTATTTACAGACCGCCGTCATATAGCTGGAATATTGCTGCATGTGGCGTAAAACTAAACTCACTCACTCACTCACTCACTCACTCACTCACTCACTCACTCACTATGTGCTAGGACCATTATAAGTCAAGGACATTTAAGTTACTTCATTCAAAGCACTATGAAAGATCTCTTTATGGAATCCCTTGTAAACATTCTTTTGGTGACACAGTTCTGTCTGATTAATCATTACCAGATTACATGGAATGTTTCACCAATTCATTTATTTGCTTACACATTTGACATGTTTCTTTTTATTGCATGGTCTTGTTACAAACAGGATCATACCTGTAAAATAGGGAGCCACAAACAACCACACCCATGATTGCACATAACAATGCAAGTTGTCAACACATCTGTCTTAACATTGTTAGGGCCAGTATGTTTTATTAGTGGGAGTACAAAACCTTCGGCCTTTCGAAAAAAATCATAAACTTCTAGAACTAAGGGAGTGAAAAACAACAGAAGTCTTAACATGTAAGGTACAGAAAAGTACTCGATTTTTGTTTCGTCAGAATATTTTATAACTTTTAAATTTCTTTTGAATAGCAATGTGTTTTCTAATATGACCTGCTTAATAAAAAGTTTTAAGGAAATATGTTTATTTAAGGGAATTGTGTTACATTTCATATCATGCTTGATTTGCAGTTACTTCCATGCATTGTAGAGTTGAAACTAGTCTGTCTCCAGACCCTGAACCACATTATTTTCCCAACTGTAAAGCCCACCCCACCAACCCCCCCTTTACGGTGCAAAAGCCCTAAATAATGCAAGTCTAGATTTCCTCAGGTTTATCTATGGTCTCCCTTGGGCTCTTTTTTCTATTTGCATGGGTTCAATCAAACTTATATATTTAGAAACTAAGTGTTAGTGTAAGTTTAAACCTGCCTCAGGATTCTGGGAGATCAGAATGGCATTGATGAGAGGTAATTGTAAAGTGTGTCAGTGTTAGCTAGATTACAAGCTGCGTTGTTGTGTCAGCATATCAAAACAAATACATTAAAGGGGTTAGGTCACTGAAGTACACCTGGTATTTTGTTTATGTTAGTGAAGACATCACATCAGAGAGATGACTAAAGTTTACGTAGCAAGATAGCTGTGTTAGGTTCCCTTAGAGACCAAAGGGTGGTGAAGTAAATAATTCTAAAGATCATTTCTGTTTCACTAAATTATGTTTCTAAACCTAGCTAAAACATTCACAAGTGTAAGATTAATACATTTTTTCTACCCCTATAATACATGTTGTTTCCTTAACATAATATTCATGAAATATTCATATAAGTAGCATACACTTATGCTCACTCACTCATGACAATGCTCACTCGCTCACTCACTCTGCCCGTGAAGATCCGAGATAGAATAGGTCTTCAGCAACCCATGCTTGCCATAAAAGACAACTGTGCTTGTTGTTAGAGCCAATTAATGGGAACGGGTGGTTAGACTCACCGTTTTGGTTCACACATCAGATCAACACTAATGCTGTTGATCACTGTATTGTCTGGTCCAGACTCAATTATTTAGACCACTGCCACATGTCATTCACCACCCACTTTCCCACTCCTGTACTATCATTTACAACCATATAGGTATTTTTTTATTGTCTCCATTTCCTGATGTGTGATATACTGTTATCAATGGCTCCCTGTTTTTGCAACACAGTTGTTCTTGCAGTGATTTACAGGAAACAGTGTCTATCACACCTGTAACATTCCCAGACAATTTATCAGCCTCTGACAAGATTCTGCTGTTATCACATTGTTAAGGAAAGTTGCTCTGTCATCCTTTATGAGTGTGCACATTGTTCCATATGTATGATGGGGTCAGGTTATAGAGTGTTTCTCTATCAACACAGCTGTTTCTTCAGTCCATGAATACCTAATGTAACCCCATTTTGCATGTCATTTACCTTTTTGTTAATAATGCTTCATAAGTAAAGTTCATATTTGTGCCATAATTATGAAGATTTATACCAAAATGTATAGGCTTTTGACTAAGGTATTAGTTTAGTTATATATAACTAACTGGCCAATGGATATATGTACATAAAAGCTAAAAGTACAAAATTGTCATACTGATATCTTTTAGCCAAATTTCGGATAGTGGGGTAGCCTAGTGGTTAAAGTGTTGGCTCCTCATGTTGAAGAGCTGGGTTTCATTCCCTACATTCCCCACATGGGGTCCCCCACTGTGATACTGCGGGAATATTGCTAAAAGTGGCATGAAACCATACTCACTTTTAGCCAAATTTAAAAGCTTCATTTAATGTTGATTAGCTCAGGGCTATTTGAGTTTTTATTATTATTTTTTGTTGTTTATTTGACTGGATTGTTTGTTATTTTTAAATTGATACAGTTGAAAACAAGTAGGCAGGGACTATTTTTCAGAAATAGTGTCAAGGGATCCCAAAGCGTACATTCGTGTACATATATTTTGGGGTGGGGAGATTTTCTTCGTTTAAACTGATCCAGTTGAAAAAAAGTAATTAAAAACTGATTTTTAGATGATTAAAGGTTACCTACGTCAAGTTATCACTCACTTGAATGCATATACATATATTTTGGGGTGTGGTGTTTTTTTTACAAAAATTGATACACTTGAAAACAAGTAATTAAGGATGATTAAAGGTCACCCATGTTAAGGAATCATAAGGCATGCATCCTTGTACCTGTCTTCACAATCATACCACTAACAGGATATGTCACCCTTTCCCATCGACATAGAGCAGGCCCCACCATGCATGTTTCAGAGTCACAATTCGTGGGTTACTATCCACAATATACATCCTCTAAACAGCATCCCTCTATACATCTGCCGTGGAAGTAATGCACTACCTAGGTTTGTTTCAGATCATATTTCTGTCTTGCTTCAGTCAGAACAATTATTTTGGTACCATGTTTACTGTGCAAACAGCCAGATTTGCAGCCCAGCTTTGCCCTCAGATGTAGTTGCAGATTCTCAAGGATTAAGTCCTCCCTTATGCTTGTCTGCAATTTTTTCCTTCTCATTCTGGGATCTTCCTTCTATCACTGTGAGCAAGATGTGTTTCAAGAGCCCACGCCTCTAATGGAATCATTAAACATAATATTCTCGGCCCTACTCCATTACTGTGTAGTATTCAGTCAGTTCATTTGTCATGTGACTGGACTATTAATATACTTCAAATTATTCAGTATTAGTATTCATGGTACATTTTTCTGACAAACTTTCTATCATGGCTGAATTTACAACTAGATCAATGGCTGGGATCCAATATTCAATATGTAAAGATACTGCATGCTGTGTGTTGCAGTGGTCTCATGGATGGAGCACCCAGCTGGAGAATGGAAGGGTTGGGGTTCAGTTCTGAAATACATCATACCAAGTGACATTAAGAGCTGATACTTGTTGTCAGCTTGCCTGGAACTCACCATTAAGGTGATGAAACAAGGCCAGGGGTTCAGTCCCGAAATACGTCATGCCAAATGACATTAAGAGCTGATACTTGTTGTCAGCTTGCCTAGAACTCGCCATTAAGGTAATGAAACAAGGCCAGGGGTTCAGTCCCGAAATACATCATACCAAGTGAGATTAAGAGCTGATTCTTGTTGTCATTCTGTCTGGCACTTGCCACCTGTCTGAAACAAGGCCAGATTGGCTTGCAATTATTACACGCAGCGCTTTCAAGTATCGTTGTATGGCAATTGTATTTTAAACAGTCATTTTTATAAGGTCTCCGAGTACTATATAGGTTTTATATATGATAATGTCACCAATTCTTAATTTTTCAATAAACACTAATCAAAGTGGGGATTAGTGTGACATTCTACAAGACATGATAGTTCATGTGATGGCTATGAACCATCAGTTTGTCTTGTTACTCACAGCCAAATGGACTATGTTTGTCATATCGTCTACCTTCCTCCATGACATACCTGTGAAGGTCTTGGGGTAGAATAGGCCTTCAGCAATGCATGCTTGCCATAAAAGGTGACTATGCTTGTCGTAAGAGGCGACTAATGGGATCGGGTGGTCAGGCTCGCTGACTTGGTTGACACATGTCATCGGTTCTCATTTGTGCAGATCAATGCTCATGTTGTTGATCACTGGATTGTCTGGTGCAGACTCAATTATTTACAGACTGCCGCCATATAGCTGGAATATTGCTGAATGCAGCGTAAAACTAAACTCACTCCTCCATGGCTTGCCCACTTGCCTGACCACATACCTACCTAAAACTTGAAACTGAAATGGGCCCTGTTTTGCAAAACTGTCATAAGCCTAAGATCTCGTAACTTTTCTCATTTGCACCTCCTATGTTATAGTATACCAGGTACAAATGCTATGAGAAAAGCTACAAGATCTTAGGCTTACAAGAGTTTTGTGAAATAGGCCCCAGGGATTGTTTCTGCAGCTACAGACAACGTGTAGTGTACAGCTGTCATGGGACTGATGTCTTTGACTTTGTTTACAACAATTCAAGAATTTTGTGTAGATTTACTTACATCAGTACCACTAAACGTATTTTATGCACATGATCGTACGGTTAAGGTTAGGGATATGGTTAGCAGGGTTAAGGTGTGAGTTAGACTTTTATGTACAGCATCCGGAAGTAGCTAAAACAATGAGTAAAATGCTCCATTAAGTTCATTCAAAGCATTGAAATACAACACAAAAATAGCCACTAGTGGGAGATACATCAGCGACCTGGGCTCAGATACATAGAAGAGTATCAGTTCCTCATCCATGATAAGCACTGACACTATTGACTGCATTATCCTTTCAGGACTTCATTATCACTTCACGTTAGACATATTGGTATCACTTGGACATGCAAACCAAAGGTGTTGGAGAAACAAATGTGTATGGATTTGGTTGAGGAAGAGCAGAGGCAAGAGCCAGTGATCTGGATTGACTCCATGGGGAGTCAAACTAGAGTGGCAATACAAGATACATGGATAAACAAGTCTATCTAAGCAGCAACAGTCTTGAAGGTTATATGCACACCGAAACAAGAGCATTGTTACTCCTATGCTTAAAGCAAAGGTTAAGTTTCGAAGTGAGAAACAGGCATGAGTGAGTGAGTGAGTTTTCAGCAGTGTTCCAGCAGTATCACGGCAGGGGACACCACAAGTGAGCTTAACACATTTTGAATAGAACCTGGGTCTTCAGCTTGACAAGGGAACACTTTAACCATTAGATTACCCAAAAAAACCAGGCATGAAGTAAAAGGTACTGAATCACGATAGAATCCATAGGTTTAGAATTCAATCTCAACTCCAGTCATTATTTACTAGTGATTGCTGCCATAACCCTTTCTTTAGGTTTTGTAGGATTTCAAAGAGGGTTAACATGTCCTGCATTATATCCGACATGTTGGTAGAAAGATACTTATTCACATTGCATAGAGGGACAGACATTTAAATCGGTTGATGAATAAATGCTACAGCATTCATTATAATGAGTTGGACTGAAAAACCCAAACTTGATAATCATCAGGACTGTGATTTATATTACAATTCAGCGTAATCTGTAATTGTGTTAATACAATGTACAATATTCTCTTTTAACCTTTCTCTTTGAATCAAATTTATTGTTTTGATTTCTTAGGATATCATAGTGGTATTCCTTAGGATATCTTAGTGATTAAAGCATTTCTTCATCATGCCTTGATTGCACACATGGGTACAATGTGAAGCAACAATGGTTTCCCATGCCATGATATTGCTCAAATATTTGAGAAAACAATAAACTCACTCCAGCCAACTCATTATGCCAGACAACGTGAGGTTATGTGAGGTATTAAAGGTAAGACACTATTGCAGGAGACAAAAGACCTGTACAAAAGTAGGTGGTAAGCCTTTGCTCACACCCTAGTAATCAGAGCATGTACTACACTAAAAGACTGTTTACCTTTCTGCTTTTTCTGGCAGACTTTGTAAATATGTATACAAAGGCAAAATATACAGCATTTAATGTCGCAGACAGATTCCATCTTGCCACTATAGTGTACTACTAGTTACTGCCAATACACAGTGGCACAAGCACCTGTTGAGAGCTGATGGAGGCGCTTGACCTACATCATCAGGGAACCACCTTCCAGCGAGAAATAGATGGTGAAAGATGCTGTCCATACCATCCTCATAACCTCATAATGGTTACTCTGTACCTATTTAATCCCCCATTGTTAATTAAAATGTGGGAGTTTCCAAGATCAGAAATATCAAATTGCTCATGCAATGAAGAACTAGGTGTCTGTGGCATCTCAACACTGAATAAATATTAATTATGAACGTCAGGGACTATTCAGTCTTAGTTCCTGCCAAAACAGCTTCAGTGAAAAGTAAGCTGTGGTAAAAACATGTACAACTCACAATCAGAGGATTTTATCTTCAACATTTTTCAATGGAAGAATCCCCACAGGATTAAAAGTGATGAACGTTTTGCACAACTGCGCTTTATCTATGAATAATCACTACTGGGTACAAATACTGCCTTGTTTGAGAAAAAGAATCTAAATGAAAGAAATTCCTGAAGCATGGTCATCCCTGCTTAATTCATTTACATACTTGAATGGCTTCCAGAACATGAACAGGACATGTAAGCTTGCAGAGTAAGCATGGAAACCACTAAAACAAGTTTTTGAATGTGACGGTTACATCATCAAAGAATTTAATTCAGATGATAAGCGAGCAGATCAAGACCAGGCATGACTGCATCTTCATCTTTGACTCAGCAAGGAAGCAACCCCACTCCCATCCCTGCCATGCTCTTCTAGACACCTGTCAAAGATACAAATTGCATACTGACGATGGTAGATGGACTTGCCACGACTAACAAGGGATTTTTGTTAGCTCAATCAGTCTTTATCCTTTCATCGTTGTCATGTCGCACCCTTCCAGGGGTGTTGTCCGTCAAAACGTGTCCCTACCAGAATGAGGATGCTTTGAAGCATGACAGTCCCACTCATGTAAGAACATTCTACCCTGAGGTAACATGCAGTGATGGAATGTCCGAGATTCCCATGTCTTCGTCTGACATCCCATGACAAGATTCTAATGGAGATTCCTTAAGTTGAAAGCCAGACTAATTTGTTAAAAGTATCTTCTTGAGAAATTTCCTGTAATCATATGAAGGTGGACTTGTACTGTGATGATTCACTAAATATTTGTGTAAAGATGCAGTTTCAGAGCATCCAACATGGCGTATCGCATGATTAATTTCTAAGTGATCGTTGTAATTACCTCTTTAAGTTGCAATCAGTTTAAGAAACGGTTTTCTCTTTAACATACCTAGTACTTGTGCATTCATGTTTTCTAAGAACAACACATAAAAGGAAAATGAGTTTGAGCAGCAAGCTGTTCATTTCTTTCCCCTACAATTAGCTCTGTTGTTTCACCAGAAACACAAAGTTGTATCCCACCATGTATCCCATTTCTCATATGGCCACTAGTCATACGGAATGGGTCAGATTAATTAAATCAAGGGTCATGCTCCTCACAGTACAGTAGATGCTTTTCATGTTTGATAGTAAAATTTAAGTCAAAATGTCTATTTTGCTCACCAATTTTTTTACTAATGGGACGTATGACTAATGGGCTGGTTCAAAATGTCTCCAATGGTGGACCTGACACATCAAAGCCATCTTTATCTGTTCTACTCAACTTCAGAAGGGAATATGTTGATCTTTCAATTATTCACAAAACTGATTCTTATATGTCATTTCTATATGTAACTAAAACGACATTTGATTATTAAAGGTGTGACTATATAATGAAGGTGATGATGGGTATGCCAATCATATGTGTGTGATATGATTTGTATTATGATGCATTACTTGTATTTCATATGTTCTCATTGTCTCCCTTTCAGCATGTAAATCCCCAACCTAAATCAGTTTTAAATCTCAGACAGTGGAGATAGGGTATTGTAGGGGAGAAATATATGAGACTGGGGGTTCAGTATTGATTTTGTAATTGAGAACCAACCAGAAATACTAGAGAATCTGCATAGAATTCAGTAGGTTCTTTTTTTTCTCACATTTTTTAATTTTTACAGCATGTAATGCTATGTATTGTGATAAACTGATGTGTTAAATCATGAGCCTCATATCTTGATACAAAGCTCCACTGCAATATCATTATAGCACATTGATTATACCTGTTAGAGGTTGATCAGTATATGATCTTACTCAGTAGAAAAAAGGCATTTTATTAATGATTTGCTACACAACTTAAGTATATATAGCATGTTCTTGCTGTTATCCCATTGCGTTAGGCTGCATAAAAATAATTAAATGTTTCTCGGGCATTTTTTCTGTTTGTTTTTTTTCAAAGGGGATTTTTTTAAATTAATTTTTATAGAAAAAAAATGTGACAAGGGAGGAACACATTTTTATTTTTGTTTTCTTTCAGAAATATTGCTATGGAAATTTAGCATGTGTTAATGAGTTGTAGATTCAGTCACACTCGTTCTTACAGACACTCATTCTTATAGTGGACAAATCGATGATCGGGATGTGGAAAAGTGAATTTATTTTTTTAATGGCAATAAAACTTTGTTGTGCACATAAATGAAAGTGACACATTGATGCACGAGAAACATCTCGCTTTTTCTATTCAGCCTTGGAGAGTATGAAAATCATTTACACTGTGTTCAGTCAAATGTTCAAGGGGTTTAAGTCGAAGCAGCATTCTGTTGTGAGAAATGGCCATTTTTATACACGCAGAATACATTGAATTGTCATGTAATTACTTTATTGTAATTAATTAATGAGTTTTAGGACTATGAAAGATATATGCATGTGTATTGATGTGTGGTGGAAAATTGGAGTGAGGAAACTGTCATGATATGATCGAAATGAATATGATCACTCCTGTCAAGTCTGCAGTTGTGAAATTAGTGATAAGTTATGCTGCTGTGTAAAAAATATGTGAGTTTAGTTTTAAACCACTTTTACCAATGTTCCAGCAGTATCAAGATGGGGGACAGCAGATACGGTGCTTCACGCATTGTACCCATGTAAGGAATCAACCCTGGTCTTCGGCTTGAGCAAATGCTTTAACCGCCCAGCTACTTCCACTTCGCCTATTGGAATGCAAGTATAAAATGTTTGTGAACATCTTTTTCATCTCCAGATTTTGAATCTGATGTTACTGAAAGGCCAGTGTGAAAATGCCGTTATCAGTAGTGTATATGATATAATTCTAGATATTTACATATCACATACTGAAACAGATGACAAAACTTTATGGATGATCAACGTCTATATTTTTGCAATGGCAACGTTTCAGTATAGATTCTCATACCGTTTTGAAGAATATGGGGGAATATAAAAATATATGCCAAAATGTCACTATTGTTAAATTAATGAAGTTGATCATCTGAAGTCAGAACAGATGAGCTTATGTATGGAACTCCATCTCAAGTCAATCTCAAAATTTCAAATAAGATTTATACCCATATTTGATGCTCATGCTATTGACCATTGGATTGTCTGGGCCATACTTGATTATTTACAGATCACCGCCATATAGCTGGAATATTCCTGAGTGTGTTGTAAAAGTAAACTCACTCACTCACTCATACGTATATCTCAAGCCTATACCCAGAAAAATATTTCTTTAGGATGTAGTGCAGCATGTATATGTTTAATTTTAATTATCACCTTGATTTATTGAGTTTTGAGAGTAAATATCAAAATAATTATACCTTCATAATTAGGAGTTTTACCATTTGATGTGAGCTGTACAAGTACAGAGAAGTAAGCAAAAACTCCCAATCATCAAAATGTGTTTTTCATCTACAGTTACGAAAATGAGCATAGCATTCAGTATTAGGAAGCAGTTGGAAGGGAAAGAAATCATCATCATAATTATTTTTGGTCTGAGACACAATTGATGGACTTCCAAATTATTGAGCTGCTTGCAGAAGCCTTTCTGTTAAAACACTATGAGCATTGTTGAAAATGGCAGTTCAGTTTACCTTGTACTAGGTTAATACAGATAAATTAGCCAAACCTTAAGGAAGCTATACTGCAGAATAGACTTCTGAAGAGGTGATAATTTAAAATGAAAATTACAGGCAAATGTGCTTGAAATGAGCCATAGATGAAAGACATTTTTTCCAAACCTCTTTTCAAGTCTACCCTTCCCAGGTATAGCAACAGTACTAAATAATGATTTTCACACTGTTAGAAATAATAGGATAGACTTGCCAACATAGACGTTGCAGGTGTTCATTTGCAGTTGCTGCCTCAGCTAATTGCCTCCAACTGTTGGTTTATGGAGCGGAATAGTCATTAACATGTAATGCATGAATTTGTTGGTGTTTTAGCATCCAGAAAATGAATTCACAACTGGAAGTTCCATAGCCTACTTCAGTAGTGGTCCAGTGGTAACATTATCAGGTGATTTCTTGATAAATGTGTCTTAAATTCTTGCTTTCTGTAACAAAAATACATTGATCAGCTCTATTCCCAAATACACATTTCCAGTGTCACTCCAGATTCTAACCCTTGAGATTGTGTGTATATGTCACTTTCTGGAGTTTTGAAATTGTTGGCTTTTGAACTATTTAACTTTTTATCCCTTTCTGAGTGGCTAAAATTTGCATATCCCCTAATGTTTGAGGTTTGTTTCTTTTTGTTAATTTAGATTTGAAAGGCATAAAGTTACCAGTTCACCTGTTCAGTATGTATGAAGACAGCCTTGTTGAATTTCAGGCATAGCTACCCTCCTGCTTAACCCTGTAAGAAATCTGTGTTAAAATCAAAGTGGATTGTACAATTTTGACGATTATGAGACATAACTTGTCATAACAATTCATGTGCCCTTGACTTTCACGTCTGGAGACTGTTTACCAGGCTGTCCAAGCTTCTTCCAAGGGTTGTTTCCTGTATCTGATTCAGTTCAACTGAGAAAAGCAGAAGGTGGATTGTATTGAGCCAAGACAGGTGGATTACCTTCACCAAAGGCAAAGAACTGAAAACTTTTCATCACTTCATTACAAGACCAGAAGCTAGCGCCAAAGGTATTTCCTCCCAAGTCCACCCTCTTGATCTGGAGTATCTGGGCAATATGATACCACCTATAGGAACACTGACTGAGTTTTTTTTCACATGGGCTGCTTTGGGCACCTGATGATGTTGAGGCCATTGTCTGCATTACTGGCCTTGTCGTCATCAGGTGTGGTATATTCTAGTATACTACTCCACAAGAATGATGTGGCTCTTAGCAAATGTTAAGTAGCATATACTGCCTCTGTTGTACTAGGGACTGGCCATGTCATGCATAAGGATGTTAGAATATAGTACTTGTTGTTGAACTATGTGGTGCCTAGATATCAAGGGATCAAACAAGGATTTCTCATCTCAAGAGTCAGTATACCATATCCGAGTTTGGAATATGAGGAGATGTTGCTCTCATTAAGAGTATAGCACAGGGGTGGGGGCAGAGAGTGGGATTGTTCTGTCGCTGGGTGGTTATACAGTATAGCCCAACCTAATATCAGGAAAGGACAGTGGGGTAGCCTAGAGGTCAAAGTGTTTGCTCCTCTGGCCTAAGACCCATGTTTGATTCCCCTCTTGGTACAATGCAAGAAGCTCATTTCTGGTGTTATAAGGTCATAATATTTCTTGAATATTGCTAAAAGCTTAAAGCTCTTTGCTAGAATGCTGTTCAGGGGCATTTATCATGATAACTGCTGTTAAAAGATTACTACATATCCGGTTTGATATTAACAAGATATACTCATATAAGAGCACAATGAACCAAACTGTAGTAATGTATGTTTTCCTGGATAATATGATATGCCTACATCAACTTGAACTGACACATTTCCTCGAGGTGTCAGTATATATTGTCTCTGGTATCTTTCAGTTCACAACTAAGGAAGTTATTTTGTGTACCACTTCACCCCTGTCTATATTTATTTGCAATTGACTTGACAACTTAAGACACCTAGGATAGCCAGTGAGAAAGAATTGCATTCTACGATAAGTGCTATATAACATATAAGCCTTTTATAGGATTTCCAAGCTTAGGTTCAGACATGGTGCTTGTTTTATACCTTCATTCTTTATGTACAGTCCATATTGTTACCACAAACTTCAAGTTAATGAATGAGACCATCTTTATGTCCCTTTAAGCAGTATTCCAGCAATATCTAGGTGACTATCAGTGGAGAAAAGCATCACACATAGTACTCGTCTGTCTTTAAGAGGGTCTTCAGTATCATAAGTGAACACCTCAGTCACAAGGTTAGCCCATTGCCCCGTCTAATAAGTGAGCTTACTACAAAACACTAGTGAAAATAGGAATTGCACACTACATATATATTGAAAGCCCTTGTTTTGTATAATTTTATAATATAATGAATCAGAACTGATTATCTTCCGTTTCCAATGGTGCTTTTTATGTCATCTTCATATACTCTGTAAAATTGTGTAGATAACTAGTTCCTGTATTCCCTAATGAAAGAATTAATAACAGTAATGGCATGTTATCATTGCTGAAGAAATCTGTATAGCTGACTATGACATATTTCTCTTAGAATAAAATCCCGCTGATATGAACGTTATCACATAGCAATCATAATTTTAGGTTCAATCTGAATATTGAATGTTCATTTACTGATTTCTTTAGTATCAGTTCAGATTCATTGCTCTGTTTTATAGGACAGGTATGATCAAGGCCCTTTTTTAACGTGGAAATCATACTCTTGAAATTTTCTCAAGCCATAAAAACTGCTTTATGTTTTCCATGGCTTGAATCAATTCATCGGGGTGAAACCCATAGTATTGTCAGTTTCCAGACTACCTAATGCTCTTTTCAAGTTTAATTGAGAATACTGATGTGTTTATTATGTGTACCTTTTTCAAGCTGCTATTCAGAACGCCAGTGTAGGTTTACTTGATGTATGTGAGTAGCAGCGGACGTGAAGGGTGTTAAGGCTGTATTGAGAACAGGTTTTACCAGAGCGGAGGGAGACCAGCTGAGGGAAGAGAGCCCACAAAGCGTGAGAAAGCTCATAGGTGTCTATGCTTACACCTTCCCTTAATGTCATTGCATAATTCATTATTTTGTAGACCCTCTCCAGACTGTTTATTTGCTAATTGAAGGAAAAGCGTAGGCCTCGTCAGCCCACAAGGTGTTCTTGGGAGTATATTTACTTATGTGTCTCCTATTTCCATCTGCCCTTATCCTGTAAGCTACACCGGTGTCTTCTTCCTCCGTACCATGTTTCATTTCCACGACACAACATCTCATTAATCGTAACCCCTGTTCTTTGTACTGGTCATGATTTCTGCTCTCAAGATTGTGTGCATACTACATAAAACCTATAGGGCTCTGAAGTCTTGCTTTCCCAACAGCCTTCTCAGGTAAAACGTTGATAAATACACTTTTGATAAGCAGTGATAAGTGATATGAAAGAGATTTACAGCCTATGTTTGGCTACCTGTCCACTGCCTGTTGACTTCTTTACATAGGTGCCCCTTGGCAGTGCTTGTCGTAATTTCTACTTACCTCGCTGGCAAGTAGAAGAGACCAGAGAGCGTGGGAAAGCGTGCGCTGCGGAGCGATCAACTGGCATGACAAACTGCTAACTGACGACACTGTACTTCCTTCAAGCTATTGTACTGTGATAGCTTTTGTTTCTCCAAGTAGCAATTCTGTTTATCACAGCGTTGCATAAAATTCTGTTCTTGCTTATTCATTTGGGATGATTTTAAATCAGTTTGAATTGATGTTCAGAACTCACTATTTCACCAGTGATGGAAAAAATACGTTCAGGACAGGTTCCGTCCCTGAAACAGTCAGCAGTCTTGATCAAGAGGATAAGCTCAGTTTATGGTGCAGATTGGTATAGAATCCAGCACAAGAAATGATATTGTTCCTATAAGTTAGGTCACATGTTAGATTCACTGATAATCCATAGAAGAATTCACAAAGTTCACAATCACCTGAATCCAAATTCTAACAAACACATCAATTCATGGGGTCCTCTTCATTGTCAGAGCTGTGATCACAATGCAGACGTTCATATTTCAGCCATCTGAGCAAAGATCTTAATGCTGAAACTACACACTTCACTCAAATTATACCTTCCTAAAGGTTTATTCACAGAAATAATCACTGTTTGGATAAGAAATCAAGATCAGTACATACATATCGACTCTCTCTAGCAAAGAGTATCTTGCAAAAGTAATTACATCCGTCTCATCATGAGATAAATCCTCATATTCCCAGGATGGTGTAGGGAGGAGTCTGAGGTCGTTAGCGTATATAGCTTCAATCCCTACAAAGTTTCCCCATGTAGATAAAAGAGTTGTGAAGCTAGCCCGTTGTGAGTATGGGCCGCCTTCAGCTGTCTGCGTGAAACAGGTAGATAACTCACGTCAACCAGAGGAGCTAGGCGTCCAGTACTCCAGGTGAAGGTGCCAGGACTTCATCAAACACTTGACTGGGCTTACACAGAGGCCAATAACGAATCCATTGCCGGGACTATGCACCTGAAGTGAAGCCACCGAGGCATATCATCCTCTAGGATGAAGTGGTTATAAGCTGGACACTGACAGGATTGTTGAATAGTCAGTTGTGTACACTCTACATGCAGTTCAGTTGGTGACACTAGCTATCACACATATCCATGCTTAGAATAAATCAGATGTTAATAATTCCAGTAGCATTGTAATGTTCATTTCTTCATTAATTATTCTATTGGTGCAGCACTGTTCTACTCCAGTTGTAACTTGAAATAATAGTATAACTTTTTGTGTGTATGGTCTTTGATATAAGTATTGATTACAGGTATTTTTATCTATCTTATGGGCTCGTTTAGTGTTTCACACCTGCTCTTTGTATCATCAGTAAGTAATTCACGATCACCTGAGGATGTCATATGCTTGATTAAGCAGAGGTGTGCTTTTCATATTGAAGTTGGTTTACGATCTTGATAATGTACAGTTTGGGAGGAATTCAGTACCTGTGTCTGCCTCAGTTCATATACATGCATGTTTGCATGAATATTTTATTCTGTTACAATGATTTGGAGGAGGTATTATTTTCCAGTGTTTTGGGTGCTCAGAATAAAGCATGGACTATAGGCTATATCTTTCAAGGATAAATATATCTGCTGAGTGTTCTGTCACTAAATGTACCGTTAAACTTGACACTGATCCCGTATATTCCTTTCAATTCAATGTCATTTGTAATGATAATAAATGTGATAATACTGCAAAGAAGAAGAGCGTTAAGTGACTTCAAATCCTTTACATTTAGGCAATTTCAAGAAGTCATGCTTTTTATGTAACATACTTGTATGTTGATACATGTATTATTATTCTTTCCATCCAAGAAGGTTGCTTAAAGTTTGAAGAACCAAATATAATTTTGGATTGTGGAGACATTTATCGCTTTGAAAGAGGTGTGATATAATCATTATCATGTTGGGGAGTGTTTCACACAATTGTATACTTTTTTTAATATGAAGACTGAGTGAGCTTAGTTTTATGCTGATACTTGGCAATATTCCAGCTATAGGACAGCAGTACATAATTAATTGAGTATGGACCAGACAATCCGGTGAACAACACCATGAGCATAGATGTATGCAATTGGAATACCATGACTTGTCAACTGAACCTGTTAGCCTATCCTCCCAATACCATTTCGTTGCCTTTCACAAATGTTAGTGAAGATCAGTTCTAATCTGGATCGTCATGGGTCTTCATAGAGAGAACCAAATGTGGTTAAAGTATCTCAAACTGTTCAATACTATACACCAATACTTTCATGCATAACTGTTAATATGATGATTAATACTCTTTCAGTCAGTATGTGAATGTATCCTCACTGGCTTCATGGATGATGATCTTATCTCACACTTAAATGTTGGTACTGAGTGCTCTTCTATAATTTTCAATGTACCCTGCTTACAAACATTTCAATGTACCCCACTGCCAATGGCAACTCATTCGTTGCTTTGTGGCAGTGATATCGTGGTAGTAGAATTCTCTACCTCAAGTAACATTGACTCATGTGATATACAGAAATTGCCAATATTTTGCAAATGCAGATTGATGAAAGGGAGATAACTCTAAATCTGTTTTCTTGTCAGCAAAATCTATACATGGCTGCAAAAAGGTTTGTATCCATGCTTCAAAATAAACATTAAGGGTTTTCGTAAGATAAATAAGATGGTTAACTGGTCCCTCAAAGGGCTCACGGAACATAAACAAACATCGAGAGTACAAACATCATATATGCGCCCCTGGTGACCAATGACAATCTCATAATGTATGAATAGTCCAACCAGAATGTTAGGTTCAAGATGGTGGACAGAACCCTGTTTCAGGTTTCTTGTGTCAATCCTTCATGAATGTTTGTTCACTTAATGACATTTTAGCAAACACCCTCTATTCCAGAATGTTGGACTTGCCTCTGTAGTACTAAAATAGGCTAAAATAGAACATGTTTCTGCGAAACATTTGCATCACTTTAAATCTTGCATGTGAATCATTTTTGTTGTATCCGAACTTGGAGCAAACATAATGTCCATTTGAGTAGAACACCATGAGGAAATTATAGATAATGTTTAGTGAAACACTGGGATAGGCAAATTGAACCATGCATCTATACACATACCCAAAGTTAACTTACTTAAACTTAGTTAAACTACAGTGAGTGAGTCAATATGGTTTTGAACGATTTTAAGTGTAATATTCCAGCAATATCATGGCAAGGACACCAGAAAAAGGTTTCACACATTGTACCCATGTGGGGAATCGAATTCAGGCCTTTAGTGTGACAAGTTAACGCATCAACAACTAGGCTACCGTTATGTGACACAAAAATATACTTATACAACACAAAAATATACTTTGAGAGTCATGAGCACAATCCTGATAGCCTTCAAAAGTCAGTTGTGGTCAAGAATGTCAAATATTTATAGCAGAAAATAACATTATTAACATTTGGTAAATTGAAATCCCGCCCAAAATAAAAGCTTTTTGTTTGTATTTTGAGTGGTGTAGTATGATGTTTAAAGTATGTTACTTCAAGTTGGACTCATTGAAAATGTGACAAATATTTCAGAAGAAAATCAGGAAACACACAAGACTCATGCATCCTGTGAAACCCTGTACATTTATCTACTTAGGTTGCTGAGGCAAAACAGCTTTCTTGCCGTTTGGCCTCACCTGGATAAAGTCATAGGCTTCTCACCTGAATAATCTGTTCTTCTCATTTTCTTAACCCAGCAACACCTCACACACCCAGTCAACTATAATATCTATGTGTTACCGCAGCAACCAGCAGAAACACCCCTGTAGTGATGCAGAGAAGAGGATGAATGAAAGAGACAGAAAACAGCAGTTTGTGGTTTTGTTACACAGGGCACGGTCAGAGAATTCTGATTTGCTCTCCAGACGTTAAGGATTTTTGTGGACTGTTGATAGGCGCTGAGATGCCGTCGCTGAAAGCAAAGGTTCTGGACACATGAACTTCATCCTATATCATTTCTGTAATACTCCTCCATCCAAATTTTCTGTTTCAAAGACCAACTCAGCAGGACCACACCAATCTCCCAGAGCGAAAGTCCAATGGTGTCTTCATTCCATTGGGGTTCAGTAATATTCCCAGTATGAAAACAGTCTTGTCAGAAAGAATAGAAATCCCATAACCACATCGACCATCTAGAAGCAAATGGATGTTAAACACTGGGCTTGGCAGAGTGTTCATGGTACAGGGAGATTAACACACAAACTGTTCACCTTCATACAGAAAGCAGCTCACTACAGGGCTCCATGTGGGGGACAGTGACTCATCAGGCTTGTATACTCATCTCCGTGAAAACAGAGAACTAGCTTGATAAAAGACAACCTTCTTAGACAAATACATCGCTGCTATAGTTAGGGGTTGATACTCCTGAGAATGATTCCACTCACTTGTAGGAACCTACACAAACACTGTCTGGGAAAATGACTGACAGAAACACCATGCAGACCTCTTGTGGTTCCAGGCCTGCAGGGCAGGTATAGGAGAAGAAAACTCAAACATAGCTTTAAACATTTGGTCATTGAAACTCCCTTTCGTAAATAACAACTTGACAGGGATAGGCAGCTATTTGAGGATGTTTGATGTCTTAATCAACAAGTCATGACGATTGCTGTATGTGACAGTGCTGTTTTGTATCTGTCAGTGGGTATTGTAATTAAGGTGCGACTGTGCTTGTCATAAGAGGCGACTAATGGGATCAGGTGGTCAGGCTTGCTGACTTGGTTGACACATGTCATCGGTTCCCAGTTCTGCAGATTGATGCTCATGTTGTTGATCGCTGGATTGTCTGGTCAAGACTCAGTTATTTACAGACCCCTGCCATATAGCTAGAATATTGCTGAGTGCAACATAAAACTAAATTCACTCACACACTCATTGTAATCAAGGTAGGGACAAGGCAGTGGGGTAGCCTAGTGGTCAAAGTGTTTGCTCATCGTGCTAAAGGAGCAGGTTTGATTCCCAGCATCAGTGCAGTGTATAAAGCCCATGCCTGATGTCCTTTGATGTAATACTGCTAGAAGCAGGATAAAATCACTGTCACTTACTCACTCACACTTAATCATAATGACAGTCTTACTAATTCAAAGTCAGTTCATGATTATTTCCACATCCTCTTGAAAGAGGGTTCCTGAATGATGCCATATCCTTGTATTTGACATGTAAAGTCATCGATTTATGTCAGTGGGTCTCGTAATATGGATTCAGACTTTCGTATAGTTAGATTTCCACAGCTTCAACCTCTGAAAATGAAGAAAGACTCAGGGTTCCTTTTCATTATAAAATTTTTCCTATGGACTTTTTTCTATAAAATATGTTCATTTCAGACACTAGTTGTTAGTCTAACTTTTCTATATCTTGAAGATTATTCCATAGATTATTCCAACATGTTATCATGTTTTCCAGCTTGAACACCTTAAGATTGTCGAGCCAAGGTAGAATAGGCCTTCAGCAACCAATGCTTGCCATAAAAGACAACTATGCTTGTCGTAAGAGGTGGCTAACGGGATCGGGTGGTCAGACTCAATGACTTGGTTGACACATGTCATTAGTTCCCAACTGCGCAGGTCGATGCTCCTGCTTTTGATCACTGGATTGTCTGGTCCAGACTCAGTTATTTAAAGACCACAGAACATAGCTGGAATATTGCTTAGTGCATCATAAAACTAAACTCACTCACTCACTCACTCACTCACTCACTCACTCACTCACTCACTCACTCACTCACTCACTCACTCACTCACGCACTCACTCACGCACTCACACACTCACGCACTTGTTCACTAAGATTACTTCTATGTACCTTAATGTATTGCTGGGCCTTTTCAGCACTTCAATGTTGGCATCCATAAACCTTTTACATTTTAAACGTTTTGAAATTTATATGTAAACTTTTTATCAGAGTGGGGCTTAAGGTTTTGTTCAAGGCCACAAGGTAGCTATCTTGGAATTCCACAAGAAACATATCAGGCATCAGTATTTTAAAAACTTCAAGGAACACTAAGCTGTTGAGACTGTCAGTTTGTGTAGTACTAGGTTTGTTCAAGATATGAGGAGAAAATATATCTGCCAATGTCCATACTGGAAATGTAAAACAAATCATAAAGAAATAGTTTGACCAGTAAAGCTTCACACCTTTGTTATCATGATTTAATAGAGCCTGATTATCTTCCAGACGTCTTAATCTGATAATCTTAATATGTACATCAGCCACTTGAAAACAACAATTTCTGGTCATTACTTAGACACACATATTCGCAGTGATGTAGTACTGTTTTGACCTATTGCATTCTCCGGTTTAAAGTTTACATCAACCAAAGCAACAAACATAATTAAATCACAATTATCATGTATTCATGAGATATAACATACATTCCGATTATGAAAAAGCAAATAAAAAAATTCATAAGCGTACAGTCGCAAATCAAAAGTGCATTCAGTGGCTGAAAATAGTTCTCTCCCTATTTCTAAAAGAAAAATTCAGTGCAACCTGTAAGCAATTATTGTAACATACAGGTATGTAAAACTTATATATATTTCGCATTTCCAAACTGTCTACACAAACCTATTCTTTAAATAATTTAAAAAGATGACTTAGTAAATAACGTTTTGGTCACAACTGATCCTATTAAAATTATGAGCTGGAAAATTGTGATTTTGAAAGTCAGTATGATTACACGATGCCATTTAGGAAGATGTAACATTTGTCATATTTGGGATTAGACTTTCTTAGTTAAGTACAGTTTCTCTAACTGATGAATATCAGTAGACATAATCCGGTATTTAACAATAAACATTACAACTAAAGTCATCTTTATTAAATCTTAACAAGTAGCTTCACTCCCAACTGTATGTGAGCAGTCAAGTACTGAACATATATCTATCTTCTCTTCTTCTGCTGTTTTGTGCGTGATACCACCTTGAGCTCTGATGAGAATTACTTCTGCAACCACTTGTAGCACGCTAATTGAACGTATGATTGATCATGTAAACCAACCCCTCACAGTCTCTGACAGGTGTTAAAAACAACTAAATGTACCTCAAAACCACATGGGCATTCTCAGTTGTATGATGTCTAGACCGCCCTCCAGTATGTTTATTTTCACACAAATTCTGAATTTGCAACAACATTATTTTGCAAACAAGGTGTACATCAAGTGCACTGCTCAGTCAAGATACCATAGAAAAAATGGACTGGAACTTTTCCAGCTGTCTCTCAGCTGATAATGAAGACTGTGTCTGTTCTAGGTGTCCCAGTGTCAGCTGATTGGTTGATATGCTGACTTAGATGCTCTCAAATAACTTCAAACGATATGCTTCACCGAATACTTGTATGTCATACAAAAGAAATGCACTTGAGCTCTTTATCATTTCTAATGTGAAACTGGTCCAAAAGGTTTGCATTCATCTCTTTCTTACTTGTCCATCATCACCATTTCTTCTGGGATTTTCATGTCTTCTGTCTACTATCAGTAGGTCGTGATAGCTGAGAATCTTAGCAAAACAAATTAAAAACGCATTGACCTTGATAGATCTGTGTTTGAGCTTAAAGGTGAATGACATTTTTGCCATTGCATCTTTTCAAACTGTTACAATTCTCTCTCATTACATTGAATTCATACATTGAATGTTTATAATTACAGTGTTACCTGTCATTTCTTTTCTCAGCTTCAGCTGTTTATAAAGACCACCTAGCAGGTTCACGTGACCACCAGAGTGAATTGTGTTATCATCTTGTTGATCAGTATTTAAAGTTATACCATAGGATGTTAATGAGTATCTACATTTATACCATAGTGTGTTAGATTCATGTAGAAGGAAAGCCTTGATGGAAACCCAGAAGTATTGGTATGGTGCAGATAAACAAGAATCATCACTGGTGTGAATCTGAATTGAAGCAAATTTGGTAAAGCAAAACTGTTATACACAATCAGGTGTCTTGGATGGCTTGCCACCAGTTTCTGTAGTAAAGGAGCATTC
This sequence comes from Haliotis asinina, assembly GCF_037392515.1. Taxonomy (NCBI): domain Eukaryota; kingdom Metazoa; phylum Mollusca; class Gastropoda; order Lepetellida; family Haliotidae; genus Haliotis; species Haliotis asinina. Next base: position 18,606,397 of record NC_090287.1, on the reverse strand, counting down.
ATTCTTACTTCAAATAATGTCACGAACATAACATCACACATCCTACTCATCCTAGTTTTTTTGAGTGAGTGAGTTAGTGAGTGAGTGAGGTGGCTTTTATGCCCTTTTTAGCAGTATTGAAACAGTATCATTGCAGGGGACACCAGAAATGTATTTCACACAATGTACACATGTGGGGAGTCGAACCAGGTCCTTTGGCACTCTTGAGCAGAAGTACAATGATGACAAATAATAGTATTGAACTGTAATGTGAATATTTTTACAGAAATAGTAAGTTATAACCATAACACACCATGTTTGAACAAACTAGAGGTGAAGGAGATGTCTGGGCAGTCATTGGAGGGTGTTTAATGTTTTAATCAACGAGTCATGAAGGTTGCTGTTTGGTACCTGTTAAGGGGTATTGTAATTAAGATAGGGACAAGGAAGTAGGGTAGCCTAGTGGTTAAAGTTTTTGCTCATCATGTTAAAGGCCCAGGCTTGATTCCCACTATCTCAAGCCTATTATTGATATCTGAAGCTACTTGTTTAATCATATTACCGATGAAAGATCATATACAGTTGTCCTGTACAAGGGTTAGGGTCCATGAATACAGTTCTGAGTATAAAACAGAAATACAAATATATATGCATCTTCAGTGACCAAGTACAATAACATATCCTGTATTTAGGGTTTCTAAGCTCATCAGATCAGTAGATTCTTTTGCAAAGGATTTATGAATGTACTAGTTGTGAAGGACTGTTTATATCATTATTATTATTGTTATGCAAATGTTTGTATACCACCAATGTCCAGTTCTGCTGCTCAAAGGTGCTTTATTTTATCCCTCGATCACTGGATGTCCATTACAACAACACATATTTACAGTCTCAACTCCCTGGGGATCATACAACTCTTGCTGCCTACAAGGTGCACCGGGTTAATGTGGCTTTCCCATCCTTGTCAGTCACTCTAAAAATGTTATTACCAACCTTCTCAAGGGGAAAACAGATTTTTACCTTGAGGAATGCTCTCATCAGAACTGCTTTTTGTCTGTTAATTTTTTTTTTTCATTAATGCCCCATTCCACAATATTCCAGTGATAACAGTCTGTAAATGATTTAATCTTAACCAGATAATCCAGCAATCAGTATGATGAGCATTGATCTACTTTGGGATTCCATGATATGTCAGTTGCCTCTAATGTCAATTCTACCATGACTTCAGTAAATACTGGATTGTGATTGGTTAATCAAAGTCATCCAGAGGTATATAATCATGTTATATACCTCTGATTTTCCAACACATTATGTATTTGTTTAAAATCTGAATAACGTGGTTATGGTAGAATGGAGATAAACGTAATCTGTTGGAAAATCAGAGGTATATAACGAAATTATAATAGCTCTAAATTTTGTATTTAAATCCTCACGCTTCACGTTCAGTTTTAAATGAAATTTAGAGCTATTATAATTTCGTTATATACCTCTGATTTTCCAACACAGTATGTTTATCTCCTAAGTATGGACTGCAGAAGGCAAATCCTAACCTGCATCTTCATGGGTTTCATCTTCACTAAAATGATAAATGCATGTGCGGACTGTCCAATAAACATGAACGTGGAGTTACACTATATACATTTATTCATTTCCTGCAGCCTATATGTTCACCTATATTTTATTGGCATCTTGCTGTCTATAACAGACAAAGCAACACTAAACATCAGAGAAGATACAAACAAGGCAAGAATTATTTAAAACTTGGAAATATCTGCCGAACCTGTGGTAGTTAATTCATGAATTCAGCAGTGAGACAGTCCATGAAAATGAGGAATAGCAAATGCTGGGCATAGTCACAACAGAAACTTGCAATATATCCCCCATCACTTCAAAGGCAATGCTTATTACAAGATGTGGAACATCTTTCGCTGGTGCTTCAGTTATGCGTCTTCCCATGCCATCATTGCTTCCGGTTTGTCAGGGTTATGTGATTGTCTTGGTCCTATCACTGTTGATTTACCATTCCTGACATTCAGCATGGAGGAGGAAATTTGTTTAGCATATCTATGCACAACTGTTTGGGTAAATTTGTGTAGGAGCACACATTTGTTGACCTCATGTTAATCTGGTGCAAAGAGCATACACTTAGTGCTTGTATATGTACTACTGTTACTATGTAAACACTCACAACCCGCGCTACTTTCCCTCTGCCTTTTCACTGCATACATCTTCATGTTGGTTCTGGCACAATTTCCAGAGACAGGATTATGCAAAAGGTTTTATATCTTTCTTATACAAGCTTAATGAAAACATTCAGAGCAGTAAAAATCTGATTCCTTTTCATAACATCAACCTGCCATAGCCTAAGTGTTGTCAAGGAGTCAGTGTTAAATGTTAAAGCATGTTTACAGTACAATGCAGCTTGTGAGCTTCACCGTATCTTCCCAGGTGAATTTGTCAGGATTGTCACTGGATGTACAGATTTTTTTTGAGTAATTTTATATATAAGCATATAAGTATTTCAGAATTATGTAATTTAAAAACAGGTAGATATATATGACTGAAATATGTATAACGTTTACTCAAAACTTTGTACAAAAAAACCTTCAAAATTCATGCTAATTCATACAAACATATTATTGGACGTGCAATGATTATTTAATTGAAGAATATATGTGAAAATAAGTGTTGTTTTATAATTTCATAATGTCAGTCATCTGGTCAATCATAATTGAGAGGGTCAGTTTAAACTTTATATGCAGAATGTTATAGCATGTACAACAAATTCACATACCATTGAAGTTTACATACAAAATAGTTATTGGAATAGCTATTGCGATCTAAATGCAAAGTTTTACTGGGCTATCGAACGTTAGTTGTCACTGCCAGGCAGAAAGAAATGTGAGATCTTCTACCCAGGTATGTGTCAACCCCCCTAATTCTAGGTATGATAGACACGCCTTATGTATGGATATAAACAGCATATAATAATCTCCTTGATACCTCACCAATCCCAGTTTAGTTTATGAAAGGACCTAGTCATGGTGGCCTACTCATCCTGGTTGCCTCCCTTGGGTGTAGCAGGAACCTGTGATTATGGTTGGAATCCAGGTTTACTTTGTGTTTCTAGGTCGTGTCAATACCTGCGGTTTTCACCAAAGAGATACATATCTGAAACATGTATCAGTTTAGGCTTTCCTTCCACATTAACCTGTTGTCCTTTGATATAAGTAAGTCACTGCTGAAAATAAGCATTAACCCAAACTCACTCAGTATCACTTTATGGCCCTTCAACAGTCCTTCTTTCAGCAAACCCATTACTGCAAACCCACACAGTCTGAATATAGTCACAATAATTCCACGTAGTATGTCTGTAACCTGGCTAGTATTAGAATATTAGAATTTCATAGATTGATGCTCATGCTGTTGACCACTGGATTGTCTTGTTCAAACTCAGTTATTTACAGACAACTGTGACATAGCTGAAAAGTTGCTGAGTGCAGCATTAAAAGGGCAAGCAACTAAATAAAGTAGTGTTTTCCAAGTGTCTGAGTTCAATTCCACAGACATGTATTTTCATCCTCAGCTGTGGCTCCACTGTCACGGTATGGCTTGGATTTTGCGAAAACCTGCATATAATTCAACTCACTCAAAGCATAAATATACAAAGTTTACTAATTAAAAACAAAATATTTCCAGGTACATGTATCAATATTTTTTTGTTTAGTCCCTGTTTTGAAGAATTTCTATGAATTGTGATTCATGATTATCAATAAACCAGTTCCACAAGAGTCAGACAGTCCATTTTTGGTACAAAGCTTCTTTTTTATTCCAGGTATACAGCAGACAGTGTGTGTCGTTAATCATTTGTCAGTTAAAGTCCACCAGAAACTGTTATCTAAATTCACATAGCCTTGTAGGCTTCTACCACAAAGATTACAGCAGTGCACAGCAGTACTCCGATATTTGTCAAGGAGACAGTAAGGAAGGGAGAGTGATGTTGATTTCCTGGTTTATCAACTTTACCTGAGTTTATTTTGAGGAGCAGATTGAATGTTGTACTACAGACAGTATCGCCATTTATCAGAGAAGTATGCCAGCCTGTAGCCGGGCCCTGATAAACTATTGCCAAGCAGTAATATGCGTCTTTATTTGTTAGACACTGAACTAGCATTCTCAAGATGCAGTCAGTATTTTTTTTAAAATAAATAGATATATTTTTTCACTATGCAATGCAGCGAGAAGACTACACTGATACATATGATGATTGTCCTATGTTAAACATGTCTGTCAGATTGTGCAATTACCTCTAGCTGCTTGTGTTGTGTTGATCAGATTTTGAAATATTTAATAAATATAAAATAACATAATGACTATGTAGAGTGAGTGAGTGTGTATGGTTTTATGCCAGTTTTAGTAGTACACCAGTAATATCATGGTGGAAGATGACAGAAGTGGTCTCAATACATTGTGGCCATTCCTTTGACAGAAAGGACAAAGATGTCAACCACTGGACTACTGCACCACCTCAACAATATAAAAGAAATAATTCTATTCTTAGAAAATCTGAAAAAGTCCACCCATACCTCACCCCCAAACTGTATATACTCACAAAATATTGCACTTTTGATTTGTGATTGAACGCTTATAATTTTGTATATTTGTTTTTTCTCAATTAGCAATGCATTTTGTATATCATGAATAAGTGATAACTGTGTTTAAATTGTTTGACTTTTTGATAGCATGTGACTTTTAAAAATATGAAATGATAGTGTAATCATACATAGATAATAGTAAAGCATGACCATTAGTATGAGGTATCCTAATTCATTGTACAGAGTTGCTTCCCTTAGCAGTGCCTGAATCAGCTACCCAGTTTCTTAAGAAAGGGGAAAACTGTCTTCTATAATCATCTATATGTGAGTTACTAGAGTAGATTATTGTTTACTGAGCTAGTCAGGTCTTCATATAAAAGTGACCCTATACTACTACAGACATAAACAAGCAGCTCAGAGAGTTAGACCTGGGGATTCCAGCCTCTGTATGACTAAATGATGGACTTGTATACACAATGAGGGCGGCAGGTCTACAAGAAGATATATACAACAGTGGCAATGTTATCAGTCTGGTAAACAGCGACTGGTCAGATCTGTCATTTCCTCTGACTAACTGCATTGCCAGTGATAAAACCAACAAGGACAATATTTTAAATATGGTGATTAAGTCAGATTGTGTGAGGTTGGACAGCAACTACAGCCACTGTCTGGAATTCTTAGCTGGTCTGTGAAACAAGCCAGACGCTTTTGTGTGCCTGAGCATTAACTCTTTCACGACTGACAAAAATCCATACCCGGCATAGTTAACCCTTTCCTTATAGATGGTTCTCATTCATCATTATACTGTGAAATCAGCAAAGTGTACAGATAGCAAAGCACAGTTAAAAAAATGCAAGATTATTTTCATTTAAATCTGTGTATGTGGTTATGTCTGTCAGATTTATACCGTTGAAGATCTGGGGTAGAACGGGTCTTCAGCAACCCATAATTGCGACAAAAGGCAACTATGTTTCTTGTAAGAGGCAACTAACGGGTTCACTGTCTTGGTTGACACATGTGATCATTTCCGTATTGTGCAGAGATGCTCATGCTGTTGATCACTGGAGATGTCAGCGGGATATCACAGAGGTGTGAGTGGGATGCCACAGGTATGTGAATGAGATGCCATAGAGATGTGAGTGGGATGCCATGGAGATGTGAGTGGGATGCCATGGAGATGTGAGTGGGATGCCATGTAGATGTGAGTGGGATGCCACAGGTATGTGAATGAGATGCCATAGAGATGTGAGTGGGATGCCATGGAGATGTGAGTGGGATGCCATGGAGATGTGAGTGAGATATCACAGATGAGCGTATGATGCCACAGAGATGTGAATGTGATATCGCAGAGATATGAGCGGGATAGTGTTGTGAGTGAGATGCCATATAGATGTGAGTGAGATATCACAGATGAGAGTATGATGCCACAGAAATGTGAATGTGATATCGCAGAGATATGAGCGGGATAGAGTTGTGAGTGAGATGCCATACAGATGTGAGTGAGATATCACAGATGAGAGTATGATGCCACAGAGATGTGAATGTGATATCGCAGAGATATGAGCGGGATAGAGTTGTGAGTGAGATGCCATACAGATGTGAGTGAGATATCACAGATGAGAGTATGATGCCACAGAGATGTGAATGTGATATCGCAGAGATATGAGCGAGATAGAGTTGTGAGTGAGATGCCATAGAGATGTGAGTGAGATGCCACAGAGATGTGAGTGAGATGCCATAGAGATGTGCTAGTCATAAGCCCCAGCTGAAATGTGAATGACCCTATCAATCACTGGTTGCATGTTTAAGGCTGTTCGTAACAACAGATCTGACAGCATCACATACAAGTCCATAACACCCTTTAAGACTGCCTGAAAAGATCCGTCGTTGCCCTTTTGCAGACACCTGGTGTCATCACTGTTTTTCATTATCCATGTATATGATTTTTATTCCCATTTTTTCCCTTACACCTAATAGAATTTGTTTTTGAAGATATTCAAGACTAGGTGTTCTTTTGCACTGATGTTCTATATTTGATAATGGCATGTTCAGGATGATGTACATGCGTTATATATCTTTTACTTAGGAGTACTTCATTCATCAGATGAATGGAAGCTAGAAAGCAGCGAGCACCATATATTTACATTATATGTCCTTTACTGAGGAGATAAAACACAGCATGTTTATCTCCATTCTGCCATAACAGAATTAAAGAAAAATCCTTGATGTTAGTGTTGGCACAAATCTGGTGAAATTTAGCAACATTGGTCGGGGATAGGAGTTTGATAGTTGACCAAGTTTCACAGGGTGACTCCTGCACATCTCTTGATGTTCGTACATGTAGCGCATGCGATCTCTCCTTGGTTGGGATGTTTTTGGGGTGGGGGGGTACTTAATGGTTAAAGCGTCCACTCGTCACGCTTTCGATTCCATGCATAGATACAGTGTGTGAAGCCCATTTCTGGTGTCCCCTGCTGTGATATTGCTGGAAAATTACTAAAAGTGGTGTAAAACCATACTCGCTCTCATCATTCACTTGCTCACTTAGGCTGTTTGTTGTTTCATGCTGCACTCAGCAATATTCCAACTATTTGGCAGCATCTGTGAATAATCAAGTGCGGACCAAATTATCCAGTGATCAACATCATGAGCATCATTCTACACAATTGGGATACGTTTATGTGTTTCAACCAAGTCAGCAGGCCTCACCCCCAGACCCTGTTAGTGGCCCTTTATGATAGCATGGGTGGCTGGAGATCAATTTTTCACAGGTATCTGTCTAGGCAAGTGACTTTGTTTTGAAGTTGATCATACTGACCAAGTCAAAATGGATAATATGCTAACCTTGCAGCACCTGAAAAATGGGGTTTTGGACTCCCTATTTAGATGAAGAGTTAGGGAAGTGGTTTTGAATGAGTTTCTTGTATTAAGTGCTTGGAGGAGACTCATATCCAATCCTGGGCCCCGTTTCACAAAACTCTCATAAGCCTAAGATATAGTAAGTTTTCTCGTAGCCATTGTGCCTCCTATACTGAAACACAGGAGCTACGGATGCTACAAGAAAAGTTACGAGATCTTAGGCTTACGAGAGTTTTGTGAAACGGGGCCCTGTTGACTAAGTATGTTAATGTGCATGCTCCTATGTTGTATTTACAGTTTTAACGTTACTCAAACAAACCATTGTTGTCAATAATAGTACATGCTGCAGCTACATCATTACCTAACAAACAGTAAACAACCCGAAACATCAGTATGACAATGCTATGAGGTACCACCACTCACTATAATAAAGAGATTATGTGATTACAGTCAGATATAGAGAGGCACCAGATTTCGAGGTCACTTCTCCTTCATGAGATATTTACACTGTTTTTTGTGTTTCTTTTCAACCTAGTCTCACACTCTGGTGCTTTGAGCTTTGTAGTAAAAGAAATTTGGCATTTTGTAACCTATACTTGCATCATTATTTTAAAATACCCACAAGTAATGTCGGTCTGTCTGTGCATCTGTCTGCCGGTCCATCCATCTGTCCATAATCATTTTATTCCGGAAGCATAACTCAAAAACTGTTCAATATTTTTTGACAAAAATTGGTAGATATAACAAATAGAACCTAAGGTTGTGCCTTTTGTTATAGCCAGAGTTTTGGCATTATTATCCCCTGCCATGTAATGTGGGAGGATAGTTGACACCTCTTCTGTTTGTCCCCCCGTCCGCCATCTGTAATCATTTTGTTTCCAGACCATAACTCAAAAAACTGTTCAATATTTTTAGATCAAAATTGATGTTATATATAATTATAGATGTAATAATCTGAACCTATGGTTGTGCCTTTTGCTATTTCCAGATTTTTGGTGTTTTTATTTTATTTTATTTTTTTCCATGGAACGTTTTGGTGTTAGTCTAGTGGTGGGATGGGTTTCGTTTCTGGAGCATAGCTGAAAAACTGTTCAATGTTTTTCTGCAAAACTTGGGTGATATAACTGTCAGAACCTAAAGTTGTGCCTTTTGCTGTTTACAGGTTTTATATGATTTATTGTTTTCTCAGTTTCCATGGAAACAATTCAGACTTTGTCTCAAAATGGAGCGATAGGCTTCGTTTCCCGGAGCAGAACTCAAAAACTTCTTAATGTCTTTCTGCAAAACCTGGCCTATATGTGAGGCAGGCCCTAAAGTGGTGCCTTTTGCTATTTACAGATTTTTGTGATTTGTCATTTTCCCTGTTTCCATGGAAACAATTCTGACTTAATCTCAAAATGGAGGGATGGGCTTCGTTCCGGAGCACAGCTTGAAAACTATTTAATATTCTGCACATCTTGGCAGCTATGTGATCCAGACCACAAAGTGGTGCATTTTGCTGTTTAAAAAATTCTGGTATTTTTGTTTTTCCCAGTTTCCATGTGATCCAGACCACAAAGTGGTGCATTTTGCTGTTTAAAAAATTCTGGTATTTTTGTTTTTCCCAGTTTCCATGGAAACATGAGCTTCATTTCCGAAGCACAACTTCTTGAAATCTGTCAGGAAAACTTGGCAGATATTTGAAACACAACCTGTATGCTGTGTACATTTTTTGTGATTTATAATTTCCTCAGGTTCCTTGGAAACGATCTGAACTCAAATGGGTGGGATAGGCTTCGTTTCCAGAGCAGAACTCTAGAACCATTTAATATTTCTTCACCAAACTTGGTACATAGCTTGGTCCACTGGTGTACTGGTGCCTTTTGCTTGTTTTGGAATTGTGAATTAAATAATGTTGGCATTTTATGGCAACAAGTTTGACTTAGGCAAAAGTTTGTGGTAGTGCTCTTTTCCGGAGCAGAACTCAAAACCATTCAGTGTGTTTCTTTACCAAACTTGGCACATTGCTTGGTCTAGTGGTGTACTGGTGCCTTTTGGTAGTTTTTGAATTCTGAATGGAATATTTTTGGCATCCCCATGGCTCCAAGTTTGACTTAGACTGAAATTGATGGTTGTGCGCCTTTCAGGAGCAGAACTTTTAAAACCTTTCTTTACTCACCTTCCACTTTTCTATATACCGATACACACCAAAACATTTGGCATAATTTAACCTGAAGACATTCATGTAGGATATTATACTGTTGTGAGGTATATTGATGATTTTGTCTTCCTGTTGGTATTTCTATTTTTCACGGTTTCCATGGAAACAATTGGGACTTAAAAGGGAGAGCAGGGTTCGTTTCTGGAGCACAACTCAAAAACTGTTTGATATCTTGGCAGACTTATGAGGCAGATCTTGAAGTAGTGCCTTTCGCTATTTACAGATTTTTTGACATTTATATTTATTATGGTTTCCATAGAAACAATTCTAACTTAGTCTTAAAAAAACATCAAGTAACTGTCAGTTGATTTGTTCTTTCAGATATGTTGAGGTGGGAGTAGATGTCATTTTCTTATGACCCTTGATTGTGATTTGATGTCTCTAACCAACCAGTCAACATCAAATATTTTCTAGATTTACACTGTAATTTTCTATTGCAAAGTAAGCTGATCAAAATCTTTTATGGATAAATCTTCTTTGATCCTTTACACACAGTATTTCAGGGTCATTTCAGATCACTTCATCAAGTGATCTGAAATAACCCCAAAATGTTGTGTGTAAAAGATTAAAGAATTTTAATCTATGAAAGATTTTGGTCATCCATAACAACTTCTAAATTCCCCTAAAAGACATCATAAAGAAAGTTGTTTTCTTGCATATGTTTCATTTTGGAGAAAACATAAATATAGAACCATAAACATTCACATACATTTTATCCCTGGCTTCTTTTTCAGGCATGTAAATATCTTGAAAATGAAGTTGTTTTCTCAGAAAATATTACCTATGTATGTCCACCTTTTATTAAAAAGATATTCCTATTACTTTGACGTTTCCATGGAGTTAAGACATGTATCTATTTCAGCACATCATTCAGAGGAATGCTTACTTATACAGCAAGCCAGTTTAAACAGTAATAGAAAGTGAATTTTGTTGCCTGAAAATTGAAGATAAACCCATCCTTTGAGTAGTTTATTTTGAAATATAGGTGTAACTTAAAATCCACTTCAATAAGATGCTTGAGATAGTATGGGCCCTGACCCAGGATAAAGTGTATCACAGGAGACTTTCCATCATCATAGCCCCCCCAATGCAAGCTAATCTGACTGACAGAATTTATCAGATCTTTTTGCTGCGAGCAATTAGTCTCAGATACATTATAGTCCTTTTCAGATAAGTTTGAAATGATACACCTTGGTGATATGTATCTAGTTTGCAATTTGATACTGTTTACAAAACACAGAGAATTTACATAATGTCTTGGCTTTGAGGGGAAAAAAAGCATCAAAACTCATTGTGGCATGTATGGTGTTTACTCCTCTTTACAAAGCTGTGTGGAGAAAAACAAATGAGTACTATACTCAAGAAACAGTACTGACACCACAAATATAATCTCATCAGGTAATTTAAAGTTTTGTTAGATGATATCTCATCAGTTTATTCGTCTGTCTTGTTGTTTAACAAGGACATTCGTGATGGATGTTTGTGAGCCAAGGTGTCACCCTGCTGTGTATCTGAGAAAGCAGTACATTGAGGGAAACTGTTTCAAGGAGTACTAGGAAGTTATAGCTGATATACCATGGTGATTAGTCTTGTTGTACAGACCGGGAAATAAATGTATCAAGAAAGCCCCTGCAAGTCTAGAATATGTGGTAAATGAGGAAAGTTTTTCAGTATTCTCAAATTGTAACTACAGCATACAGCATAATTCAGGACTGTTTCTTCAGTAAGTTGGTTGTTTAGTTACTCAAAAAACTACAACCTGAAGATCTGTGTTTTGTGTATGGGATTGATTTGTTATTTTTGATATGCAAGAAGAGAGTTCTCTAAGTGCAAGAAGTTTATGGTTTCTTAGAACCCTGAGCCCATGCTTGTTTGAACTGACATGAAGCATGATGTATGAATAAAGATATCAGCAGATTCTTCCCTTTCACTTAGGCTTTTCCTAAGTTATCCAGAGATTGTCAAGAAAGTTAATGCAAGAAACCAACTAAAATTACCCAAAGTGCTTTAGCATCCTTGTCCACTGTCTCTTCCTTACCCTCTGGTACACGTCCTATTATCCCCAACAACCATTTGAAACTTTACCCAATCAGAGGCTGCTTATACTTCTACCCCTCTTTCCATAAGTTGGAACAGAAAACTTTTTGAACAGCTATTCTCCATACTGAAGTCAGCTATGGAGAACTGCTTATCACATGGAATTGCAGAAATAATGACAAAAAGCATCCCTCAGCCCAGGTAAAGGGCTAACAATCAAATGCAAGTTGTTCCCAAGGAATCAGCAGCTGCCAAGGAAGTCACACAGATACTGGACAGTGAACATGGCAGTTGTATCTTTGTATCTGACATACTTGCTGCCTCTACCATTTGGGGCACTACAAACTCTGTCTCACAGTTCCTGAACTTCATTGTTTTCCACCCATGAAGGTCCCAGGGTAGAATAGGCCTTCAGCAACCCGTGTTTGCCATAAAAGGTGACTATGCTTGTTGTAAGAGGTGACTAATGGGATCGGGTGGTCAGGCTTGCTGACTTGGCTGGGACATGTCATCGGTTCCCAATTGCACAGATCGAAGTTCATGTTGTTGATCACTGGATTGTCTGGTCCAGACTTGATTATTTACAAACCGCCGCCATATAGCTGGAATATTGCTGCGTGCGGTGTAAAACTAAACTCACTCACTTACTCACTCACTCATTGTTTTCCTTTCCTGCAATGCTAGAGCCCTAAATTACGCAAGTGTTGGATACAGCAGTTCCAAGAGCTCACATTTCACTGGGACTCATGTTCCATTTGAAAGGAATTATTTGCTTGTGTCAAAATTATGTATATTCAGAGACTATGACATAGTCCAGCCACTGAACAAATTTGGTGAGAAACAAGCCATCAGCCAGAGATCAGCTATGGGCACTTGTTCTACTCAGACTGGGGCGAAAGCACATGTTCTGTAAGCCATGACTTCTAACAGAGACAGCTGAACTGTCCAGATACCATTAGTCGCAGTATGTGTGATTCAGGTCAACATACCCATGCTGATGTTGCACAGAATCCTGAGTCACAGAGTCACAGAGACATCATGAGTCACATAGGGAACAATTGGATTCAATTGATTTGACCCACAATATTCTTCTCAAGCCAAGGAACATGTACTCAACAAATTCGTAACCAGAAATTATCCTTGGTACTTTGCAGGGTATCCCTGAGGCTAATAAGAACTTAAAAAAATCTTCTTGATGATGATGATGATGATGATGATGATGATGATGATGATAAGCTGTTTCTTCCTTTGGTGATACAACATATTTACTGAACACATGATTTTCTACTACCAGATGACCATGGGATGAGGAAGCCCAGCATGATAGGCCAGCACTCATGGGTTGATACGAGGAAAGTTTTCCTTGTCTTGAAGGAGCCAATGTCACCATTGCTGTAGGGTGGTGGAGTGGGTATATGGCAACCTGTTACCCACCAGTAATCAGATTCAAAGTTTGCCAAGGGTACATGGTAGCTGGATTAAATCATGGACGGAACATTCCACACACTTCACACAGTCCAGGAAGTCCTATCATTGCCACAGTTACAAGCTTAACATGCAGGCCTAGGTCTAGTAGTCAAGAAGCATATCATATTCAGAGGAAACACATCTTAATAATGATGAGTCCCTTCCTTGGGCACCAATGGGTGGCCATGTTGACATGGTTTGATCTTTGAAACCAGGGCTTGGAGACACCACAAATACAACAAGCGTGCAGTTAGATGACCATGCACATTGCAGATTCCATGATTGCACTAAATGATCACCTTAACAGACAGAATCATCATCAGTATACACAATAATGAGTCAGACTTGAACACCATCCAAGCCAGATTATCATGTGCTGCCTACCATGGCACAATCATCCACTGGGTCATCAGATCTGTTAAATGAAACTTGGATATAATCCAGGGGATAGGGAGAACTCGCATCCTGCTTCATCTCCAACACCTGATACATACTGGGGCAGCCCTTTTACGTATGATTTCATGTCAGTTTCAAGCCAAACCTAAAAGCGGAGGCTGCTAAATATACAGGTGTCCATGCCATGTTTTCCCTTTTCATTATGAAAAATTTATTCTATCATGACATGACAGGTTTACATGAGGAACTAATTCCTTGATTGTATGACTCCAGCTATATGAGAAGCATATGTTTATGAATCAGAAAGTGAGGATACCAGGTGAAAGGGAAAATCCATGTGGGTGGTAGCATCTTCCACAAACACATGTGGGCAAGACAACTGTTCACAAAGAAGACATGACAAAGCATGGTACAAGACAATATACAAAATTGCATCAGACTTTGTTTTGTCATAAATGTACCCAGTCGTGCAACCCAGAAGGAATTGTATGCAGGAATTCTTGGAGAGGATGGCTATCATCCTTATTGATGAGGTTTGCCTGGTCTTCTCATTAAAATTGTTACATGAAGAGGTAGCAGTACTTACCAGAAGTGATGTCCAGCCAATCCTCTTGGGTACAGAGGTAATGTTTCCTGCCTAAGTTTGGACTAAGGTTGTTATTACTACTCTGAGGGTTGTGAAAGCCCTACCTGGTAACAGCACCTCATGTATTGAGAGTAGACTCACCAGTGTCAATCTGATTATATGAGATGAGGCTACAGAGTTTATATTGATTGTCTGGAAATCCTACGAACATAATATAAGTATGGATTTATTGACTCACACACCTACCAGAGATTTATCTAACCTGTACCTTCATGAGGCGGATCACATCTATGGTGTTGTCTACTGTTGATTCATAAACCATGTGGAGATGTATGAAACCATGGCATTCCTTCTTCATTTATCTTGATAGATGACCTTTCCACTGGCTATGGCTACAGCAGCTTGAGTATTGGTGTTTAGTAAACAAGACTCTTTGAGACTTGGTAACACAGACAACAGGATATCTTTGTTTGTCAGGTCTCTCCTGCAGTTTGTTCCCAAGATCCAGTAGCTGTATAGGCTTCATTATGTGAAGTGGATCATCCAGATCAGTTCTCATGTCCAATCAAAGCACTACGGTTATATCTGGCAGCTATGGAGCTGCATAATAGACACAGGAAATGATGCTGATCTTGTATCCCTCTAAGACAAGGAGATCACAAAAACCTTTGTTGCATGATTGCTAATGACGACAGTATCAGTGAGCTATCCTCATGCAGAAGACTCGAGATGAATATATACCTCTTAAGATCAGAGCAACATATACCTACTTAGCATTACTGAACTTTGTGACAGGAGACATAGTTGTTCCCAACAGCCACTGAAAGTCCCACAGCACATTCACTAGCTTTTAATAGTGTGACATTCAACAAGGTTTAGACTGAATGTTGTGTGACCTGTCATGAATTTTCAAGGGTAGTTCAGTAGTGTTGCTCCGTTGGTTTGATTGAAAAAAGAGTAGGGTTGGTGCAGAATTTGGGTGATCCCAGCTTTGGGAAGGCAAACTAACCATTTCATCACTTTTGTCTGCTGTGAGTAGGGCGAACATATGCCAACTGCTGGAATCACATAATATGACCCAGTTGATCTAGTTCCCCAGCTATGTTGTCATAAACGAGTGGGACATCATAATGGTAAGTGACCTTGACAGAATGGGAAAGGGCATCACTGAGACCAGAAATGATGTCTTCATAACATGATTGCAGTGGTACTGTCATGAAAACTGGAAATGATGACTTCAAAGCCATTTACATCATCCAAACTTATCTGCCTGATTGATGACTTCACCAGTGAGATTATCAGCAGTAAAGCCAAGTAAAGTGTTTGGGGCTTTAATCATTTTTGAAATTTATGTGAATTTAAGCCCTCTTGAGGTGATTCAGTACAGTGGATGGCCAATGCAGATTCCACAGTTTAATTTTTTAGGTATTTTTAATCTAGTGGTAACTTTACAAGGTGTTTACTAGCAATCAGAACCTCTTACTCCTGTGGTATATTCTGGCTGCAAACTTACTGCAATTAATTTGTCAATTTTTATTCTTCTATCTCATCAGAATTAGTCCTTCCAGTAATTTTTATTTTGTAGGCAGGTATTGGTTTGAAGGTGTTGGAGACGCTGCAGATAGTATGGATACAACTGCTCATGTATGTCTGAGGATATATATTAACTGGTTGACAGCGAAACATACTTATGTTGAAAATCTGAAGATTACATTTAGTGTTATTACAGGATGTGACACTGATGTAACGTGATGGAAGTATCCTTAGAATTATGGATAATGGTAACTAGTTTTGATAACCTCTGCTATGGTTATGCCCCTTTCAAACAAAACAGTGTTTTATTGTTTTTAGGTTAGCTCTTGGATTTGGTCAAACTACTTTTAATTGATTGCTTTGACTCAGTTTACTTTAAAGGTTTAGCAGAACTAATAAGTGATCCAGCTACAATAATCAGATTTTTAAATAAGTGTAACTTTATTGATAAAAATTAGAAGTAGTTTAGTCATAATTATAATGACAGATTAAATAGCGATGTTAATGAATTGGATGTTATTTAGATAAACTATAGTAATATGAAAAAATCAGTCTTTTAACTTTTTATTTTAGTTGCGCCTGTTACTATAAAAATTCAGCATTTTAGACAATATCAACATTTAATTCTGCCCCCTCAACCATCTAAATACCAACAACTACATACAGTAAGGATAAACTTTTCAAGCAACACAAATTTGTTTTTGTTTCGTTGGACCAACCCCAGCAAGTTTCTTATGATATGACAAAAAAACATTGAACAGCGTGAATGGAAAAATATAAAGCGTGCACCCTCCTAAACTGACATCCTACTTCTCAGCTTAGAGTGAGTGAGTGAGTTTAGTTTTACGCCGCACTCAGCAATATTACAGCTATATGGCGGCGGTCTGTAAATAATCGAGTCTGGACCAGACAATCCAGTGATCAACAACATGAGCATCGATCTGCGCAATTGGGAACCGATGACATGTGTCAACCAAGTCAGCGAGCCTGACCACCCGATCCCGTTAGTTGCCTCTTACGACAAGCTGAGTCGCCTTTTATGGCAAGCATGGGTTGCTGAAGGCCTATTCTACCCCGGGACCTTCACGGGTCTCTAAGCTTAGAGAATACCTTTGAGATTTTGCTTGAGTGCTGCATGAGTTCACGTGCACTTCACTTGTATTAATGTATGAATAATTTCAGATCACAATTGCATGAAGACATCTTATGGATTCGTTATAGTGAATGAAGTCTTCTGTCTCCTCAATGCCAATGCTTACATGAAGGATGAGATTGCAAATGTTGGCCTACCTGTCATTACCTGAAATCAACTATACTAAAAGTGTGTTTAGAGGTAATAATTAAGCCAAGAAAAGAAAACAATGTTCATCAGGACAGTGTAAAAGACTTGAAAAAAGAAAGAAGTATACTGATTTGGTTTGTTCATGAAGAGGTAAAATTTATCTGATTTGGTTTGTTCATGAAGAGGTAAAATTTATCTGATTTGGTTTTTTCATGAAGAGGTAAAATTTAACTGATATAAGTGCAAAGAAGCATACAAATAACCATTAGCTCATTATGTTTTCTTTTGTTTCATACCTGTCAGTTAATTAGCTTCATTCTGCATTGTCCTATGAACATCTGTGTAAAATTGGTCTTTAATTGATTGGTGCAGCCTGTTATAGATTAAGAATATTTCTAGGATGCAATTCTGTATATTTTGTCAACTCGCTTGATTCCCTGATTCCTTGATTCCTTGACTCCCTTCTGTGCCTATAACTGCCAGGTCTTCTACAAATTGTTCCAAACTTTTTGGCCTTGAATAATTGGTGAGTGGAGTGAAAGTGGAGGAAACAAAGCATTACCTTAATGGTAATATACTGCCTAATATTTACTAAACAAACGTAAGTATTGTAACATACTGCAACATGCATCACAATACAACTGACGTTTTTGCCATATATTGCACCATATATGACAATATATTGTAATTTATCTTACGTCACACATAAATGTCATTTTCTGATTGTCTGAGCACTCTTCTATTATTTTCAAGTGAATAACGTTTCTATGTACCCCGCTGGGAATGCCAAACTCATTTTGTACTTTGTGGCAGTAATTCTTTATCCTGAATAACATTGAATCACATAATGATGTACAGAAATTACTGATGTTTTGCAAATGCAAATCGATGGAAGGGAGATAAGTCTGAATGTGTTTTTCTTGTCTGCAAAATCTAGTGATGGCTGCAAAAGTTTTGTACCCATGCCTCAAACAATTGAGAATTAACATTGAGATGTTTAAGCTCAGGGAACATAAAAAAACATTGAGGGTACCCCTTGTGACCAGCGAACAAATTATATTATTTTACTTCACATGTAAATGTCATTTTCTGTAATTGGCTGAGCGCTTTTCTGTTATTTTCAGTGTGCCCTTTTAAAATGCTAAACTCATATGGTACTTCATGGTAGTACTTCTAGTACTTCTACATTCAAGTACCCGTGAATACTAAAAAGGGAAATTATTTCGCAGTGACTTTACTAAGACGATACTTGTAGGAAAAACAAGAAGATGCAAGATTTGAATCATTTGATTCACACAGTTTGGCTGAAGGGTATGATCCGATACCTATGTTTCAAACAGTTCAAAATTAAATTGAGGTGTTTGGTAAGATAAATATATTGTCTATTGGTCCCTCAGGGCCCATGCGTAGATGTACCGATCGATGTTTGTTTTGGGGACATAAAGAAACATCAACGTCTTCCATGTCTTCCTCTGACCAGAGAATAACTTATAATGTACATGTATCACAACACAACTGAAGTATTGCTGTGCATACTATATATATTACACCAGATATCTCCATATGTTGCAACCTGTATTGAAATTCAGACTTATATGTTACAATATATTGCAGTTTGCAGTATATCATTTCGGCAAAACCATCCCAAGTATGTATTTAGAGTATGTCTGAGGGAGACACTTATTGAGAACAAAACATATGTGCCTCTATGAAGAGAAAAATCTCCACTTACAACAGAGCAGCAACTATGTTGACTGTACTTCACAATCTTTATGTGACGCAAAACAACCATATCTATGATTGGAGAAAGACATTTAGCTGGCATCTTGGGTTTTTTGGTCCTTAGTGCAACAATAAACATTTCAGATGCACTTGTCTTAAAGATAAGAAAGGGTTTTCCCTGATTAAGGTTTTTACTTGTGTCATGATCCTCTCAGTGGCATTGATGAATCTTTGCAGCCCACCCTCCAACCCTCACTCACTCTTGCACATGGTTATAGCACTGGTTCTTCATGTTATTGGCCTTGGTGGGATTTCACCGAGATCATCATCTAGTTTCCAAAATTATATTTTACAGGGAAAAAATGTTAGTAGATGATATACATGAACTATTATGAAAAGTTTTTTTACTTTTAGACATCTTTTAATTTTAAGGTTTGATTCTGGGATGAGACAAAAATATTTGTGGAGTTTATGTCAATCTAGAGTTTAAACCATTTCATGTGTTGTTTTGCCATGTTAATACTCAAATACATTTTAGCGGTATAAAATCTAACTGATGTCAGTCCTTTCACATATCCTGTACCATTGCCCTGGAGTTCTTCATATGATTTTCATTAAGGGCCACATTCTTAATAATCCTGGCACAATGAATTGAATAGTTCAGTCTACCTGTGAAAATAATACATTGTGATATTGTGATTGAAGATTGCGATATTCAGGTCAACAGGGCCAGTCTACAAGAACTCCAAGGGGTATGAAACTTGAGTCTGTAGACATTCCAGCACTATCAGTCTCGACAGCAGGAATGAACATTGTTATATAGGGGTTTCGCGCACTGCCTTTCATCAGAGTCGGGGATCTGCTAGACGATAACCCTCTACCTGGCTTCCCTGCCCAGCTCTTGAGGAACCACCTGTTTGGTTGCTGCCCACAGCACCAGGGAGGCCTCTCGTAACTTAGTAACATAGCAGTCAACATACTGTTGTGCTTCCTTACCATTTCTTCCTGTCTGACGCCAAGCAGGGAGTATTCTGGGAACTACCAAAGCGGTTCTGTGAAATGGTTTTTGTACTCATGACTGGTCTATCTGCCTTGTGGAACCTCTCACATCCTCAGATCCCATAGGTTTGGTGTCAGTGCTCTGTGCCTGCTGATGGATGGTGGGATAGCCTTGTGGTTAAGGTGTTCACTCATCATGCTGAAGACCTGGGTTGAATTCCCCACATAGGCAAATTGTGTTAAGCCCAATTCTGGTGACCCTGCCTTGACATTACTGGAATATTGCTAACAGCGGCATGAAAGTAAACTCACTCACTCACTCACTCACTCACTCACTCACTCACTCACTCACTCACTCACTCACTCACTCACTCTGCTTGCTGGTAGAGGGTACAAATGTACTTGTAAAGAAATTTGAATCCCCTGAAATATTAAGATGCTTTTTAGTACGATGGGTTATGTCAATACTCACACTACATCCACTGGTTTGGACAATGCCCTTCACATATGTATTGTCACCACTGACCCTCTACTGATGCGCTCTGTAAGACATGACCTAACACATCAGTTAATAAATGTATTGGTTTACTGATCACTTCTGTTGCCTCTAGACTTGAATCCTCTATATATTTGTATCATTTGGTCGAGGATGGCACAGCCTGACTTAATATTCAGCCTGTAATCATAACTGTAATCATGTAGACTTAGGACAAGTGCTAAGGTGATCATAATGATAATACTTTAAGATAGACTTAGGACAATCCTAGTACCAAGATAACTTAGTGGAAGAGGTTGCAGGTCATTTTGTCACTACCATGTCCTGATACATTAAGCCCAGAATAACACATAATCCAGTTGTAGAGGCCCAACCTCCTGAATTGGGCGCTGTCTGGCATTCTGCTTATCATGTAAAGCATATGGTAAATGACAAACGGATTCCAGAATGTGTTGATTATTACTTCAGCCTTTATCAAATCCAGAGAGTCCACAATGCCTCTGTCCCGAAGCCTTATACTTTTCACATGTCCACTTAATATGTCGTTACTGACCTAAAAATGGATCATTATAGGGAGAAGGGTATATTTACATGGCAAGTTGTGCCATGTTGTATCCATGCACCTGTGTCAGTGCTTATTACAGAAGATAGAGCCCAGGTTTGGGTGGTCATGTGTGCCATGATGGGTGTATGATATCCATCCCTCCTATCCTCTGTATAGCATCAGCTGCCCTAGGATCACATGCTGAACTTGTGCGAAACGAGGGAACATCACCTTCAGATCTGTGTATATCTTGTTTTCTTTTAATTATTCAAGCCTGAAGGCCCATAGACTAAACACTGTGTCTTTCACTTTTAACGGGTAATATCTCCTATGCTTCAGTTGCAGTTGTTTTTTGACTGCTATTTTTGCTTGTTTCTTTACGAATTTTTGTTTATTTATCGTCCTTTAATGATGATTTACTTTTGAAAAAAATGGTGCTGTAGAAGATGATAGTGCTGAACACTGCATATCATATGTAGAGGTTGAAGTCACAGATACTGCCAGGGTGCAGGACATGGAATTATCAGTATGTGTATTACAGTTAGAGATCAGGTTTTCTGTTTGTTACCTAAGTGCATAAACATTATCAATATAGGTTGGAAGTTACGTCCTTTATTTGTCATTTCGGAAATATTGATTAGAAGAATGTAGATTTCCCAAACTGACAGATCATCAAGGTTTGATGTTTTGGTATTTTGGATTCTAAGACATCAAGAGAGTATGAGATATTGAGACATCAGTGTGAGATAAACTAGAATCTAGGACATCAAGAGGGTATGGCATATTGAGACATCAGTGTGAGATAAACTAGAATCTAGGACATCAAGAGAGTATGACATATTGAGACATCAGTGTGAGATAAACTAGAATCTAGGACATCAAGAGGGTATGGCATATTGAGACATCAGTGTGAGATAAACTAGAATCTAGGACATCAAGAGAGTATGGCATATTGAGATATCAGTGTGAGATAAACTAGAATCTAGGACATGAAGAGGGTATGGCATATTGAGACATCAGTGTGAGATAAACTAGAATCTAGGACATCAAGAGAGTATGGCATATTGAGACATCAGTGTGAGATAAACTAGAATCTAGGACATCAAGAGGGTATGGCATATTGAGACATCAGTGTGAGATAAACTAGAATCTAGGACATCAAGAGAGTATGGCATATTGAGACATCAGTGTGAGATAAACTAGAATCTAGGACATCAAGAGAGTATGACATATTGAGACATCAGTGTGAGATAAACTAGAATCTAGGACATCAAGGGAGTATGACATATTGAGACATCAGTGTGAGATAAACTAGAATCTAGGACATCAAGAGAGTATGACATATTGAGGCATCAGTGTGAGATAAACTAGAATCTAGGACATCAAGAGGGTATGGCATATTGAGATATCAGTGTGAGATAAACTAGAATCTAGGACATCAAGAGGGTATGGCATATTGAGACATCAGTGTGAGGTAAACTAGAATCTAGGACATCAAGAGAGTATGGCATATTGAGACATCAGTGTGAGATAAACTAGAATCTAGGACATCAAGAGAGTATGGCATATTGAGACATCAGTGTGAGATATACTAGAATCTAGGACATCAAGAGAGTATGACATATTGAGACATCAGTGTGAGATAAACTAGAATCTAGGACATCAAGAGGGTATGGCATATTGAGACATCAGTGTGAGATAAACTAGAATCTAGGACATCAAGAGGGTATGGCATATTGAGACATCAGTGTGAGATATACTAGAATCTAGGACATCAAGAGGGTATGGCATATTGAGACATCAGTGTGAGATAAACTAGAATCTAGGACATCAAGAGGGTATGGCATATTGAGACATCAGTGTGAGATAAACTAGAATCTAGGACATCAAGAGAGTATGACATATTGAGTCATCAGTGTGAGATAAACTAGAATCTAGGACATCAAGAGGGTATGGCATATTGAGATATCAGTGTGAGATAAACTAGAATCTAGGACATCAAGAGGGTATGGCATATTGAGACATCAGTGTGAGGTAAACTAGAATCTTGGACATCAAGAGAGTATGGCATATTGAGACATCAGTGTGAGATAAACTAGAATCTAGGACATCAAGAGAGTATGGCATATTGAGGCATCAGTGTGAGATAAACTAGAATCTAGGACATCAAGAGAGTATGACATATTGAGGCATCAGTGTGAGGTAAACTAGAATCTTGGACATCAAGAGAGTATGGCATATTGAGTCATCAGTGTTCAATAAACTAGATTCTAAGACGTCACTGAGGTTTGTCAAACTGATTCTAATGTATCACCAGTTACTACTCTGTGACATCACCAAGGTTTGGTGAAGAGGTTATGAGAGATCACCAAGATTTGGTATACTGTAGGATAAGATGAATTACCATGATTTGGTGAATAAATATACCAAGGTTTGTTCTAATACAATAAGATTACCAAGGCTTGGTATACCAGGTACTGAGTATCATTTAATGCTGGTTTTAACAATATTTCAGCAGCATCACAGCAAGGGACCCTGATTTGGTAAATAGAATTTGAAGATATTACCATGGTATGCTGTACTGATACAATAAGAGCATGAGAGTGTGGTATATTGGACGCTCAAAGAACACCATTGTTTGGTATACAGATTCTAATGGTTTGGTATATTGCTGTTCTGAGATTGTAACAACAACGTTCAGCATACTGATTGAGCACTCATTTGCCACCTTGTTTGAGGGAGAACACAAATGTTCTACACACAAGAAATAACGCAATTAAATGTTTGACATGCTAATTCAAAGAGTGCACAAATCTTTGCTACTGAAGATTAGGATGGTTCATGTACAGTACAGAGTGCACATGTTTAGTATTCTGTCAGAGAGCACAAACAAACAGCAGGTATTATTTTTCAAACTGAACATCAGCATAGCATGCCTTTTTTCATAACAGGAACCTGAAAAACAAATATTTTCTTACCTCTAAAGCGTTTTTTGAAATAGAATATGAGCTATATTTCCAGTCTTTCTGGTAAAAAGTGCACTCTTTGAGTGAGCTGACAAGCATCTGCAGGTCTCTCAACAGAAGCACACAGGACATTGAAGTCACCCTTATCTACATTCACTGAGGGTAGAGAACTTGCCTTCCAGTAGTGCTAATACTCTCACTCAAATCACCATGCCAGACTAAAGTACAGCGGATTGATAATGGCTGGTGCCCCTGAAGATAGTAAGAACATTGAAAAACTGTTCACTTACGTAAGTTTCTTCAAAAGTTCAAACAAAATGAAGCAACTTATCACATTGTACTTGTCAGTCCTAATTTAAGAGATGTACAAAACAGGTAGATGAGAACAGACCAATTAAGTTTTCCAATTTCATATTTGTGAAGTTTAAGGAAATGTCAGTATTTCAGTCTTTTTCTTGTTATTCTTTTCCAAATACCAGCTGGCATTAATTGGAATGTGTAGCAAGTAGAGCATGGAGGCAAACAGCACATGATATTTATTGACATTTGCACATGCGGAAATAGCTGTTTATGTTCAGGAAAAAGTATTGTTTTCCAGATTGAATCATATGTTGACTTTTTCATTTCATAGTTCTGTCCTGATTTAAACTAACCTGACTTTGCATTATAGGCTGCATGGGGCTTGCCATTTAAAACTAATCTGAGCTGAGTTTGGGTGAATGTTTATAAGGGTTTGTATTATGTTACATAAACTGTAAGTGACGAGTAAATTACTTTTGATGAAAATGTTGCGATATTTTAATGAAGAAACAGAATAGGAAATTTTATTTTTCTGTTGAAAACTAAGAAGTTTGTTAAATTGTGTCCTATTATAAACTAAAATATACTGTATTTATTATTTTGAGCTGTAAATATGTAATTTGTTAGAACTGAAAGATTCATTGTATTTAGAATTGTCTAAACCAATGTATTCAATTGTTTTGGGGAGGAAGGGGATGGAAATAGTGTTTGGGAAATAGGTTTTACAAGTCTCTTTTCGTTTACGGTTACACTCTGGGACTGCAGTATGTGTATTTGTGTTGTATGAGGTATCTTGAAATACATCTGATGCTCTGGCTTCAACTGATTCTGTGTCATTATATGCTGACCAGTGACCACAAAAAATAGTGTCGGGTATCATGATCGAACATTTTCCTCATCTGTGGCACAAAGACAGGATTCACTCTCACTGTCTATCACTATCAAGCAGTACTTTTCTCATATGAGTGGTATCAACAACATTGGCTTAATCTGATTTTAAAGACATGTTTTGATGCAATCTACCCAAAAGAAATCTCGGTCACTGTACATACTGTGTAAATATTGACAGTAATCAGCTAGACAGTTCCTGGCACTCTCTTCATGAAAGTTAGTAGTTAGAGTCAGCCAGTCATTTATCGTAGTTCTGCTCAAAAGGAAAATATTGTAGGCACCTAATTGTCTGAGATCAAACATTGTATCCACCTAATCTCCTGAGATCAAACTTTGTAGCCACCATGTCCATTGAAAGCAAACATTGTAGTCACATAATCCATTGAGATCAAACTTTGTAGCCACCTAATCTGTATAGACTGTAGCCACCTTACCTATTGAGGGCATTGTAGCCATGTAATCCTCTGAGATCAAACATTTTAGCCAACTAATCTTCTGAGATCAAATGTTGTAGCCGCCTTGGCTTTAGTTCACTTTAATTCTGAGAGCAAACATTGTAGCTGCCATGGACTTTGTTTAGTTTAGCTCTCATAGCAATCATTGCAGCTGCCTTGGACTTAGTTTAGTTCAGCTGTCAGAGCAAACATTGTGGCCCCTTTGGCCTTAGTTTAGATTAACATTGTGACCACTTAGACTTCAGATTAGTTTAACTCTGAGAGCAAACATCTGAGAGCAAACATTGTGACCACTTAGACTTCACATTAGTTTAACTCTGAGAGCAAACATTGTGACCACTTAGACCTCAGATTAGTTTAACTCTGAGAGCAAACATTGTGACCACTTAGACCTCAGATTAGTTTAACTCTGAGAGCAAACATTGTGACCACTTAGACCTCAGATTAGTTTAACTCTGAGAACAAACATTGTGACCACTTAGACCTCAGATTAGTTTAACTCTGAGAGCAAACATTGTGACCACTTAGACCTCAGATTAGTTTAACTCTGAGAGCAAACATGGTTAGTCCGCGGTTTTGTGCTTTTATTACCAACATATTGTTCTATATAACCTAATGAACTAATCCTTACAGAAATCCTTACTGCATTTTCTTTAGACATGGTTGCATTTTAAAACAATTATTTGACCGTAACATCTGTCATATTGGGGATTACACTTTCTTAGTGAAAAACAGATTCTAGTACTTCTGTTGGGTTGACATATATTCGAGATTTGAACCCACACCCTCTGAGGCACCTAGTCGCCACACACAAAGTCAGCCACCCAACCAAAGTCAACCATTGCAACTTACACAATTATTGGGCTGTAAAGTATGTTTCAGTATGTGTGTTTGCAACATGCTGAATTCACATGGCTGGCTGTAGACTGACACAACTTGTTTTTGTTTCTGCTCATCAATATTGTCTTAACCACCCCATTTTCTACAACAGTACTAAGTGAATGATGTACTCTAATTTAACAGTGCTACACTTTCCTGTACCCATGCTACGAGGAATGTCCCTGGTCATAAATGCATTATCATAAACCCCTTTATTACCCATCTAATGATTAAGAATTAAACCATTAATGAAAAACATCAGGAGTCACCCACATATGCTTAACATTAATTTACTGGTAATGTTTTTTAAGTGAAAAAATGGATCTGCATATTCATTCATAAGTTCTCAAAGGATAGACATACTCTTATCAGACACTGAATTAGAGTTATATCAGATAAGTTTATTGACCTGCTGAGGGTATTTTAGCACATTTTTTGGTCACATGTCTCCCCTACAGGGAATTAATCATCCAGATAAATGAAAGCTTAAAGAGCAACCAGTATGAACTCACAACCAACCAGGGCCAGTGGGACAAAAATTCCATTCATGGAATTCTGACATGACATAACAATTGCTTTGCCCCTTACCTCACATCATGACATGGGAGTGTCGTTTCATTAATTACCCAGCTCATGGAGACCTCCCAGCCAGTGTGTGAGGGTTTGCTGGGAGAGACAGACTGGATCAGAAGTGTCACAACAAACTCCCCAATCAATTGGGGAAATCCATGGCCCTCCACCTTATATATATGTTTTATTGACAGTTTCTTAATAGGATTTATGACAAGTATTGACTTTGTTGATTTTTGTTTTAAATGACATGGTCTCAATTCAGTTTGAACTGACTGAATCTCATTGACATGGTGAACTAATTAAGTTGAACTAATTAATATGTGAATATAAATCATTCTAGTTGAAATATTTTTCTCCATTTCATTTTTCTGTATATAATACACTCTTTCATATGAATTGTTGCAGGGAATAAGATCATAGAAGTGGTATTCAAACTTACACAGTTACCCACCAACAGCTCACTCACTCACTCACTCACTCACTCACTCACTCGAGTCTGAACCAGACAGTCTAGTGATCCAGTGATGCATGAGCATTGATCTTCGCAATAGGGAATCGAAGCAAGCCTGACCACCTGATCTTGTTAGTCGCCTCTTACAACAAGCATAGTCGCCTTTTATGGCAAGCATGGGTTGCTGAAGACTTATTCTGCCCTGGACCTTCACAGGTCCATTCCTGTTGTGACTACTACGACAAACTATCAATAGAAATATAGCCTATCAATTCAAATATAATGATAGGCCATCGAATATACAACTGCTCCCAGTCAAGTCCTAACTCTGTATTTTAAGAAAGTTCATCGAAAACACAACCACTCAGGTCTGAAGTTCCAACAACACTGTTCAAAACTGCTGTCACTGAAACCCAGTGCAGGTACAACTTCATGTGTTTAATGCAGTGAAATTCTGCAAAGTGAATAGCGTTTGCAGGAATGTTCATATTTCAGAAACAAAAATGCATGCAAATATTCTAAGCTTACTAATACAGTTCTTTCTCCTGAACATAATGAATTAAGAAGTTTTCAGTGAAAGATTACATAACACACATGGTGGTCTATAATTTGATTTTTTTAGAAATATATGAAGAGATTAAAAGGTTCACATAAAATCTCCCCAAAAATGTCTGAACTGGCAATCAGCTGTTCATATAACCGGTGATCTACTGGTCATTAAGCTACATATTAACTTAAATGAATGTGTTTGTAATGATCAGGAGAAACTAAATTATTCAGTTTAGGTATTAGGAGTAATATATACTCATATGCTGTTGCTAAACTTACTGCTTTTATTGTGTTTATTTGAAAGAAAGGTAATCACAATGTCAGTACTTTAGGTATCAATGATCATGTTACTCCTGCCAATGATATCCATATGTTCCTGTTCCTTCCAGATACCTAATGTTCTTGCTCTTAAAACTATTCCCATGCTAACCCATCGTACCTGCTGTTAAATACACATACAGTTGGAACTACAGGAGAGGTAAGAAACATCCATAACACACTCTTTGTGTTGAAGTAGGCAAGTTGTCAGCATATTTGTGAGCAATATGAAAGATATATACATCACTAAAAAGAAATTAAGGACACCCAATTCTTTCATATTTCTTTAGTCATGGTGTGACTGTTTTGTTCCATTTCAAAACATTTATATAGATGTTATTAAGTGTGTCATATGAAACAAGTGTGAAATTCTATATTGCCTGAGTGAGTAATGCCTAATTTTGCATGAGTTTCTTATAAATCGCATGACACACTAACTGTAGGTTAAACATTTCTTTATTGTCCAATTCATTCATGTATATTTGGGAAGTAAAACGTTGGTAAGCAAGTGTGACGGCCCTCTCCATTGATGTCACAAACAATGAAATACAAAAACAATGGTTGCTTGGCAAATGTGAAATCTGTATATGTACTCATATGATGTATATGATATTGATTTTGTTTCACTATATGGATAATAACATATCATACCTCTTTCAAAAAAATATGTATACACGTATTACCTTTTCATCAATTGATTATGTTAAATGGTGAATGAGAAAGTCTCTTGTGCTACTGCTTGTCCATTATAACATGTCTTGTTTGGCACATCAAGGGTTAAGTTAGTTTGCCAAGTTTTAATTGATCCCTTGGTGTGTGTCTTTGGCATATATCAACTACTCTCTGTTTCCAGTTATGTTGCTATGGATTCATCTAAAAATGGGATAAATCAAGTTTTGTGGATATTTAAATGATGTTTGATTTCTTTGAATATTATGCAGAGAATTCCAGTTGTTAAATCGTATTTATTAACAGAGCATAATTGGCATGCCAGATAGATGACTTCAGATAATCAGTTATTTTGGAATTTGTTGAATCAGTGTAATTTTTAACCCTTTATGGAATAATGCTAACTAAGGGACAGTAGCCCTTAAGAAGCGATTAAAAGAAAATATCCTTCATAACCTAATGTCATACTTATATCTGCATCAGTCTGTTTTAATGAATTATGTTTCATAAGACAGATTATATATATCAGAATCCTTCCCTTATTTATGCACCTGATTTAACTGACATATAGCTGTATTTTTGTCAACAGAGTTTAATGTGTGCAAGATATTCCAGAGAGAGAGAGATAGAGAGAGAGAGAGTCTGTCTGTCTGTCTCTGTCTGTGCACTTTCCTCTGAATGGATAGCTGTCTTTAAACAATCATGTTTTCCTGTGTGTTGACAACTAAGGAATTAGTCTAACAAATTGTTTGTTGTTAATACGTACTACTCAAAATAATTCAAAGAACATTTGATTTTTATATTAGTCTGATGTTAATTGTGCATGGCTTAAAGAAATAGCAGTCCTGGTTTTCTTGATGCATTCAATCCAGACGTTTATTGCAACGAATTATATCCAATAATTGCGCTTAATACATATTGAAATTGTTTAACCAAGATTTATTCACTACAGTAATCCATACCCACAAACCCACTTGTTAACAAATATGTTTCTGAAACAAACGGACCCACAAAGCCATTCTCTAATTCCTCATAAAAGATCACATCATGCAAAAAATTGCCTACTCTTCGTTGTATACTTGAGACCAACTTAAATTCAATTCTGGTACAAGAGAAACAAGATGCTTATTGTCACTGGCTGTAAACACAACCGAGACAATACTCATATAAGAACAACAGGAAACGGCCTTGTCACATTTATAGTGTGTATAATATACATGTTCATGAATAGAAAGAACATATATTACAGAAAATGACAAAACATATGATCCAGTTATGCAACATACAGCTAAGAAATCTACATGTAAGCAGAGCTGTAGACCCCCATTCATAATCCCTGATTTAAAGCCAACAGTCTTCCAGGTTGAGGCAGAGACAGTACCCCTCATCCATTTACAGCTAGGCCATCCAGCCTAACACTGATCCCCACTTAAGTATAACAATAGTATCTCACACTACTGGCCAGGGTGTCATAACCTCCACTTATTTTTATAACCCCTAGATCATATCCCCGCTTGTCCATATATGTATGACAGTATTTACCTACCTTGATGTGTAGTGAGATGGGATATTTACCATGGAGCCCTTGTTACAGAGGAGGCGAGGGATACGAGCCGTATTTGCTTTTCCCATGAAGTTTCACTTCTTTTTTATTGTGCTCGTTGTGAGGAGTTTCCTATGCCTTGTTTCTGCTATTGTGACCAAGCTAGCACACAATGGTCTGAGGACAAGGTGTTATTCAGATAGATGATAGCATACACTTAACAACTAGACAGTTTTAATACTGGAATAGTAACAGTACTGTTAGTTTACCTGTTAATAAAATACTTCTGCGTCTAGGAAATTGTTCTATATCAACACATGAAAAGGTAACACTGACGATAGTTTTTAAATTTTGCATTGGAAGATAAGCAAAGAAGTTCTTTCATCATTTTGATGATATTTTTTAAAGTAGGGGAATACATATCATGAAAATAGAGTTTAGCTTGTGTTTGTGAGAGCGAGGTATTTAGAGAATGCACATCCTTGTGTCTGTGAATGGACTATTGTGAGTCCATATACCTGAGTGTTTCAGATGCATTCATTTGGGTCTGACCAACACTAAATGTAAACAGTGTCATGAGCTATTTATCATACGGGAACATATGCATAATCAGGTTAAAGAACACTGGATATTTGAAAATAACATGATGTTTCAGAGTGTATGCTTGCACCTGATGAAGGAGTAAGCGTACACTCTGAAATGTCGTGCTCTTCTTCTTTATTCACAATACAGAAGTTGACATCCATAAATCTTGCTTTTCTTCTTTTGTGTAGTATATGTAGGTAATACATATGTTATGAAAGAGAATGACCTTATGTCCATGGTCATGTATTATCCCCAGGCTACTTAAATAATAACACGGACCCATATTTGGATATTTTTTTAATGACACAATGAAATTAACATGGTGTGTGGAAATAGTGAACAGGAATGTGCAACTATAGTTTGACTGTTGACAGTTTTTAGATGTCATTTCTTTGCTTAAAACAGTTAAGTGTTACAAACCTCTTTGAGGCTAAAAAAAATACATCATTTTGATTCAACTTTATGTGACCTGTGAACTTTATCTCAGCCATAGAACCAGGTATTCAAAATCTCCCTCTAACAATCTGCATCTCATTGCAACAGCATAATGTAAAACATATTGAATTCTTTTATCAAATGAAATTATAATCAACTTTAATGAATGAATGGATAGAAATACAGTGTCATCGCCTGTGCAGTCTTACAGCAACACAGCTACAACACCAGTGCTGTGGAGGGTTAACTACATGATCAATAGGGATATTTAAGTTGCAGTGTCTACCCCCACTTCCTCATTGCTTCTGGCTCCCACGGTCAACCCGACCCTTACTGCCGCTGGCAACTCCCTCCCTCCCTGCCCAGACAGATAACAGACAGGTAGTGTATGTGAGAGTGTGCCACGAATGTCACGGCTGAGAGATGACCCTCACTGGACCCCGCCTCTGGGACCAGATGCATCACAGTTTAAAGATGACACCACCTACCACCAAAACTGCTCCCTCACTGCACCCTACCCCTCAGACAGGTGGTGCATGTGGGAGGGTATCTTTGTTATCACAGTTTGAGCACCACTTACCAACCCTCATCCTTTTTCACAGCACCCCCTCTGCACCCCATCCTTTAGATGGTGTGTGCGGGAGAGTACCTTGTCTATCATAGTTAAGACACCGCTCCCCTACCTACCAACCAGCCACCCCCCCTGCATTCTACCTGCCTCTGTACTCCACACCTCAGGTGGTGTATGTGAGAGTGCCAGGGCTATCACAGTTGAGAGATGACACCTTCACAACTCCCCACCCACAGGCTGATGGTGCAAATGGGAGAATGCCACCACAGTTTCATAGCTGAGAGATGACCCCTCACTGCATCTGCTGGTCCTTCTCACGGTCCCTGAACCATATATTTTCCCTTCCACCCAGCCTTCCCTCCAATGCTGAAGTCCTCTTCCAGCTAACTTACGTTTCTTTTCAGTTGAAATGAACAAACAAAAATGAACAAAATCATATATATATTCAGGGACGAAACATTTGTCTTCATCTGTTTCACAGTCCCTGAACGTCATTAGTTTCCATACTGCCAAGCCCTCTCTGCATTGCTAAGTCTCAAATGAAGCAAGTCTAGATTTCCTCACGTTTTGAATCTGTGGTCTTGCAGGAGCTCCTTTTCAAGTTTTATGTGTTAGTTGTTACTATCAAAATTATATGTATTCAGGACTAAGCACTAGTCTCCACTTGTCTGTACTTCTGACTCTTTCATGGAGGGAGCAGTATCGCTTGTTTGATGATGGTTAAGAAGCTGGAGACTGGTAACTCCCTGATGCTGTGTGTGGAGGTGTGTCCTTCAGAATTTACACCTCTGTGCTAGTGTTGATAGCAGTTCACAACAGCAAATAACAGCAGAGTTTGTGGTGAATCAGGCTTCATAGCAACACGGAACAAAAACAGTTGACAAATATAATGCAAGGTATATAATATAAGGCCACTTCCCTAGTCAAAAGGAGCAGTGGGGTAGTCTAGCGGTTAAACCTTTCACTTGTCACGCTGAAGGCCCCTGATTGATTCCCCACATGAAGAGAAACCCATTTTTGGTGTCCTGTGTAAAACTGTACTTGCTCACTCACTCACTCATTCACTCCAATAAGGCTGCCTGATGAATTGAGACAATTAAATAAGAATCATTTACAAACAATTATCATATCCCCCTTTGCACAAGTACGGAGTTTTTAATGCACCATGTTTTGAAAGCGTTATTCGACATTTTCACACGTGAAGTTGAATCTTTCACATATTTTCCCTAACTATCTGGTCATGTTTTAATCATATTTTGAATTGAAAAAGGTTAGCGTGGGTGGAAGTAGGATATTGTCATGATGAGGAAAAGTTTCACATATCTTATCACAAAGGAAAATGTTTAAACTTTCTCAGGCCCCATCAAAAGAGAAAAACTTGTATTATCACCAATATGTCAACAACATCGTCAATAGGGCCAAGAAGGCAGCCGTCCACGCTAATGTGCACATTGTTCATTGAGCCGGATACAATCTTGCTAAACTTGTGCCAAACAAGAAAAGCATACCTCATAGTCATTTAATCAGTTAGGCTTCAAGAATGCTGCATTGAAGAAGGATAAAGGCCCTTTTACCTTTGCTTGAAGGAATATGATATGCAAGCTAGAGCTCACTGTATATGTGATAAAACTACATTTATGTGAAAGACGAAACTCTGTGTTTCAACTTAAAGTGGTTTGTAGGAATACAAGTATGAGAATATATATATGAATTACAGATATCTTTTAATAGCGTACATGTTAATCGTCTGCGAAGAAGTGCACTATCATTAATGTAACATTCTGCAGCAGTTTTTCATTAATTAACATAATGAATATTTATAAGGGTGTGGATAGGAACTTGAGGTGGAAGAGGCTACATTTTTATAATGGGTTTTTGAATATGTTGGTGTCTGTAATCATTTATAAGCAGTAGATAGAAACTTTTTGTGAGAGAGTATACGCCAGTATGCTGACTGCCATATGCCAGTATGCTGACTGCCATATGCCAGTATGCTGACTGGCTGCATTGCATGTAAATTCCAATCCCTAACATTTCAGGACAAGTTAGAATGTATAGACTGAACAAAGTTTGATCTTGACTTGGTCCAATCCTGATTTATTAACCTTTCATCTTAGAGTATTGTTACGGTGAATGCATACTTCACACTGAATGAGTATGTATGAGTCTGTGGCACTTTTAGCAATATTCCAGTATTCAATATCAGATTACTTTCTCAGAAAATCAGAAAATATTTGAGTAAATTCTTGAGTTCAGCTTTTAATTGATGGCACACATACATACAGGAATATCCTACATTTGTATCCCTCATCCACAGAACTATTTTTTTCTATTCTATTGTATAATACATGTCCACAGAATCATCATACCTTCGTATCTCACACATCTAGGGAACTTTTCTATCTTTGTATCACCCACCTACCTCCATACCACTCATATCCTCAGAATTATCCTGCAGTTGACCAAGATCATTTATGGATAAATCTTCTTTAATCTTTTAATTTATCCGTAAAAGATCTTGATCATCTGTAACAACTTCTAAATGCCGCAAAAAGACATTATCCTTCTTTCATTCCACAAACATCCATAGAACTCTCCTACCTTCATATCACACATATCCACAGAATTTCCTTGCCTTGGCATCACCTCCAGACTTGCCCTCTTTAAATGGGTAAATGGGTACCAGTAAGTATCAGTTCTCACTGTCTGGTTAGTCCTGTGAAAGTATCCTTTTTGAATGGTGTCCGTAGAATTCCACAGCCCAAAAATATGTCTACATTTCCACTGAAGATTGTTGGATGCATCCTCATAAGCACATAATCCATACAGTGTCTTCAACATTCATTTCAACAAAGTGTAACCACGGTGATCCATACACAGTCCAAGCCTCCATACAGAGATCACTTTAATGAACACCTATATGTGTTCCATAGGCATGTTTGGCCTTGTATTTACCAACTTTATAAGATCATTAACATGTATGTATAATCAGGCCATTCATTAAGTGTTTGGCACCTATGATGTACACAGCAACAAGAGGCAGATGGCCAAACAAACAGGACAGTGCAGAACATCCATTTGTTTCTAGCATCTTAAGTTTCCAGCAAACAGATTGAATGTACTTCTATTGATTCTGGTGGCGGTATGTCATGGCCTGTCAGTGGACACAGTGGGAACAGAGAGACAGCGTTCTCTTTTGTCTTCTGCTATTTAAATTCTATTCATTGCATCAGAAGTTGAGCTTCCAACCTATAGCAAATATGGTGGTTATGTAATCTTCCCCAGAGGAATTGTTCCCTCTCCTATAGTCTGTTTCAGAAGATCTGTCACTTTATGGCAATTTCACACGAGAAGGTTTACCTCAACTCTTTTTCAAATGGATTTTGGATGTTAGCTTTGAATGTTTTTACAGGGCTGAAACATTGGATACATTTCCCAAATCATATGAATGAGCCTTGTTAAGGGTCTTTTGTCATGTTGTGGGAGAAGAACATAAAAAAGGTTTGATTTTAATATTGATGACAGTAAACAGGTATAAGGGCCAATTTTATTGTTTCTGCATGGAATTAATAAATATTTTAGTGGCTTTACTTCCATAAAATATTATTGATTAAAACGGTTGTTGTTGATATGGACGTTAAATAAAAATATAATACATTTTCATTATGTTAGGATGAGATTGTGAGAATTTTTATTGCATGTTCAATTTGTGTAACAGTAACAGATTAACACATATTACATATGTATGTGTCTTAGTGTTTTCTATTTTCAAGTGATTAGTTGCTGCATTTGGTAATTGATTAATGAATGCAATTGATTAATTGTTCATTAAAATAATTTATGTACAATTGATTGGTATGATCAGTGAAAATGTTAGAATGTATTTTACTCAGACAATTTACAAATATTTTACAACTTGACTGAACAATATGTCCATTTGTTTAACAGATGTATTTGGCTCTATTATGAATTTTCAAAAGGTTTGAAAACATCTCCATAGACTAATTAGGCCATGATCAATCAGTCAAAATCATCATATTTCTTTTAGTTCTTGAATTATGAAATTTTCATTAAAATATTTTGATTTTGTTGAAAAATAAATAAATAAATGGACACAAGTTTCAGATGTCTTGTAAAATGACTGAAATATTTAGCTATTGTGTAAACTACCTTTGTGACAATTTCATTCTTGTTTTCACATTCAGTGTAACATATATATGCATGATTACCTGAAGCCATTGTCTCCCTCAAGGACTCTCACATGGTATTGGATATGAAAATGATCATTTCAAGATTTGTATAGACTTTGTTATACCAACAATGACAGAGTATCTTGCGTAAATCAAATTTTGATGACATTTTTATGTTTATTTTTGATTGACTATGACAAAATACCATTTGGTATATATCAGATTTTGATGAATTTTAAGACTTATTTTTTATTCACATTGACAGAATGCCTATTGGTGTAAACGAAATTATTATGCTATAATATTTATCATTTATTTTTCTGTTTCACTTTTTGCCCACAGAGTTTAGTCAATATAATCATTAATTTAACAAATATATTTTTTACAGTTTTCACCATGCCACTAGGAGGCCAAAGTTTATAAATGTTTATTAATTGTAATGTGCCTGTATACCGGTGACTGTTCCAGTATTACAAAGTGCACCTGTGCTTACCTGGCCTTCATGCATATGACCATCATAGATACATTGTATTTTATACAGCTACTAAATCATCCTTGATAGTTAATTGACAGGTAATTGGAAGGGCCTAAATCCCTGGCTTAGAGAATGTCATACATTGAAGATTTAGACTTGCCAGCCTTGCCCCAGTCAATGAGAGAGATTGGCATAATCACATTTTGATTAAATGGTCACTATAGCTGTGACAGACAATGAGACAGTAGATAGAGAGTAACCCTGTTGTACACATATTTCAAGTGTACCTGATGGCCACGGCATAATGAAATAAATTTATTTGATTTCTTCACATTTTCTTTTGTTGTGAAATTTGGAAATAGACTGCATTAGAAAAACTACTTTGACATTATTTAAAAAAAGTATCATGATGTTCTTATATCAATGACACTGTTTGTTGTTAGAGTTAATTATAACTGTGTTTCTTTAACAAAGGGGTGTTAATGCTAAATTGATTACGAGCAGTTTTATCTCATTGGATCCTCCGACTGGTGTAACTTAAGAAAAGATGAATGAAAGTATCACTTTGATAATGAAGAGACCTACTTTTGTACAGTTTCTGTCTAATACCACCTCATAAATGGTTTAATTCTCTATTATATAGATCACTGGGATGCTTTTTGACTGCAAAAATTAAACAAATAACTTTGTCACCAAAGGAACAAAATCAAAATAGAGATCACCTATCAGATGTGCACTGAGGATTTTTTCAAATGCAGTACACATTGCCCAAGTCACAAAATGAACACAACAAATAAAGGGACTGATGATATAAACGATGGTATGTAATGTGAGGATATAAGGTCC
Source organism: Haliotis asinina (assembly GCF_037392515.1). Taxonomy (NCBI): domain Eukaryota; kingdom Metazoa; phylum Mollusca; class Gastropoda; order Lepetellida; family Haliotidae; genus Haliotis; species Haliotis asinina. Next base: position 18,569,006 of record NC_090287.1, on the reverse strand, counting down.
TTTTGGATGCTAACTCTGGTTCCAGTTGCAATACAACATAGTTGCAAGCCCTGGTGTCTTCTGTCTGAGCAGCATCAGCTAGCAGCAACTGCCTCTCACCCCAGACAGGTGTGCACCCTCGACTGATTCTATCACACATCCTCAGCAAATGCTTCTGCCGCATCATTGGAGCATTTCTATGGTTTAAGTAAGAGCAACTATCCATTAAGCCATTACCAGATAGGGGTCAGGTGACTCAGTGTTACAGTGGGTGACCGTAGCGTGATGTGTAAGACATACACAAAACACTGCTCGTGATCTTTCACTCATAGTCCTTTATTTGAGCATTGAGTATAATGCCAGAAAATTGTGGGAGTTAGTAGGTATTAATCGTAAAGCCCCAAAGTGACAATTTCCCTTGACAGCAGCAAAGATTTATGTGAGAAAGCTGGATTGGGGGATTACTGTGGAATTTTTTCTTGGTCCTCATTTGTATTTCATTGTTGTTATTGTATACAGATTTCTTGTACAAATTGCTAAAAAATATTCAAAATATTGTTTTTGAACAGTTTTTAAGCTATTAACTGAAACTTGATACTTGGCAGTAGGGTCAGTGGATAGAGTGTTCACTCATCACATTGTTTTTCCTGATAAGGCCCAGGTCAACTGTGCCATTATCTTAACTGTTGTCAAGAACAGAGTCTGTCACTTGTCAGTTGGTTCCAAATTTCTTTTTGTGATAACATAACACAGACTCTACCAAAATGATGTTTTTAAGTTATTTCTGCCCCTGGGGCAGTAGGGTAGCCCAGTGGTTAAAGTGTTTGCCCATCATGCCAAAGGCATGGGTTCAGTTCCCTGCATGGGTAGTTCTCTGCAACTCAAAACTAACACTGAGGTATTAAGTCAGATAAATATGTTGTTCACTGGTCCCTTGGGGTCCATGGGTTGGTGTACCTTCAATGTTTGTTTATGTTCCCATTTGGCTCAACCCATGCCCGACTTGTGACCAGTGAACATCTTATAATATACCCTTCATATCATCACACTGCCAGACCCCGGTTGATTCCCCACATGGGTACAGTGTGTGAAGCCCATTTCTGGTGTTCCCCGCCATGATATTGCTGGAATATCATGAAAACCAGCATAAAATGAAAGTCAGTCACTTACAATAAAACACAGCAGATGCCAGGGTTATTGCACAATGTCTACACCTGTATTGTTGTGTGTTTCTTTACAATACAGACTGTTCCACAGTTCTTGCATACCAACATTTTTCGTTGCCTCACCATTATGGTATGTGTGCTACTTTATTGCCATTAAGATATCATATTTAAATCTCTTTGTTTTTCAGTTTGATATTATGACATATGAGGTGAAATTGGAGAAGTGATTAGATATGATAAAAAGTGACAACATGTCAGTTGTGTCAGTATGTGTCAGCCTGGAAGAAACCCATAACTGTGTGTTTGGGTGAGTGAGTGAGTTTAGTTTTACTGTTCATCATATAAAGAATTGTATCACTAATTCAAAATGCACAGAACATTTTTTTTCAAGGAGCAGTGTTGTTTATATAGTTTGCTTTATTTCTGAAAAAAAAAATTATTCAGTGAGTGAGTGAGTTTGGTTATACGCCGCTTTTAGCAATATTTCAGCGATATCACGGCGGGGGGACACTAGAAAGTGGGCCTCACACATTGTACCCGTGTGGGAAATCAAACACGGGTCTTCAGCGTGACGAGCGAACACTGTAACCAGTAGTCTACCCCACCGCCCCATTATTCATTGTCATAGGAAGATGATAAAGGTCTTCCATTGTTGCATCAGTTTATTACAAACAGATTTGAGTAACTTCAAATCACAGAGAGACTGTTCAGTATAGTCGCTTATTTAGTTACATGATACGTTGTATTACAGTTGTGTTTAATTTTTATCTTTGTGTGTCCAGATAAGGGAAAACCTAAGTTTCACAGATGGTCGTTATTCAATGCTTTGATCAAACCAGTAAGTACAGGTACATTCCTACAAACCAAGAATCATCATGAATGCAAATCTGAAATACAGAACCTAGCACACAGGATCCTGACATGCCTGGAGGAGACAACTGACAGCAAACTAGGATACAAGATCACCTTATGAATACATTTTCTTTAAGGTGAATTTAGTAGGTCACAAAGATATTACTTTGGGGAATTTTTAAGGAGCAGCCCATAACACTCACACATTTTCCATTGAGATGTCATTAGAACTGTCATGTCTCCCTTGGGCTCCTTTTCAATAAAAATGCAGTTGTTCTATACAAATATAAACATAGGTTCTTTGGAAATGTTAATATTCAGAAAATGAACTTTAGATTTATAGCTTGTTGTTTGCCATGTCTTTTGATAAGGCCTAGTTCAACTGTGCCATCATCGTAACTCTGGTCAAGAGTCTGATTCTGTCCATGAGATTAACCGAAGCCTACAAAAAAGATCATTTATTAAGCAGTTCCAAAGTTCTCATAATGATAACATATTACAGACTGTACCAAAATGACGTGTTTAAGTTATTTCTGCACCTGGGGCAGTGGGGTAGTCCAGTGGTGAAAGCTTTCTCCTATCACACAGAAGGCCAAGGTTCAATTCCCCCATGTGGGTACAATGTGTGAAGCCTATTGCTGATTTCCCCTGCTGTGATATCGCTGGAAAATTGCTAAAAGTAACATGAAACTCACTCCACTCACTATATCTGCACCTGATACTGTGAAAGAAATACAGTGTCATCGACTCAAATGGTCTTTAGAGAGCCATACTTTCCCACACTTTACAAAATCAACATTTTTCAAATGCCTCAAGTGTGATTCAGAAAGCCAAAACAAAACCAGAAATTTCAGTTTTTAACCAAACTCCTATTTCCTGTATGTATAATAAATGTATGTGCAATGTGCACGATAAATCACATAGCTATCTGGTGTACCTGGGCCTGTGTTCTCTGTCTCTGGCCTAGGGGTAGAAGTGGCTATCTCAAATCGTGCAATCAGTTTCAGAGCATTAATGGCAGATTGTTTTCCAGATAGTATTGCAGTATCCATTTCTTAATGTTTTTAATGCTCTGAAATATTTCATCACCATTATATTTGTTTTGTATGAAATGTAATTCAAACGTTTTACTCATTTGTGGGCAAAAGAAGTAATAAAACATCTGATTCTGTCTTATTAATACAGTAAACAAGTTTATATAGGTTAAAAAAAATTATTTTCCATGGGGTTGTTGGTTCAGACATTTGAGTTTTAAGAAATAAAACTTGTTTCTGTTCAAAATGAAACAATATTTTTCATCACTTTGCTAGAAATATTCTGTCACATCATGACAGATTACCCTGGAAATATTAAAGAAGCAGATGTTCTTTAGAGTTTTTGAATAGTACTTGTTAGCTATAATACAATTTTTTGTATCATTTCTTGTTTTACGCCACACATATTAATATTTGAGACACATGATGGTGGTCTGTAAATAACTGAGTCTGGACAAGAAAATCCAGTGGTAATTAGGATATAATGACATGTGTCAACCAAGTCAGCAAGCCTGACCACCTGTTCCGTTAGTCACTTCGTACAACTAGCATGGGTTACTAAAGATCCTTCCTAACCCCAGTCTTTATGGGTACAACACAATACAAGGATTCACACCATGTCTGTGCCTTACTGCCTTGTATGCTGGTTATGATTACTACAGAGAGATTGATGAAAACATTTATAGATTCTTAGTAAACACTTGTATGTCAAGTTTGGGGTAAACAAGTTAGCACTCGATAAAGACAACATACACAAAGCAAGGCTGTTTTATATTGGTTTACAAAATCTACAGACCCTATAAAAAGAAAAATGTGGTGTAAGAAGTCTCAAAAGCCTTACTGTTTTCATTTATGACAAATGCAAATTGCAAACTTTTGTATTGTATTTTTGCATACATTAATCCATGTAAAAGGTTCCAACATGTTAAATGACCATCATATATGACCCTGAATGAGAGGACACATACTGAGATAACTGCTTAATGGTCACATGCGACATAAAACACAACTTTGCAGATTCTGATACCTTTCGGTATTCACTTACTGAAACAAATCATCAAAAATGACAGTTCAACCCATAAAGTTGGACAAAAAAACACAATGGAAAAAAGCCCGAGAAATCAGAGTTCAAACGATTCACTAATTTTCCCCCAGTGCTGAGGGAAAAAGTGATTTCAACAGCTATGCTGTGCTGTGCTCATAACGCCTGCTCAGTCAAAAGGTTCACAGAGCTTAAAACAGTATGCCAGCTCAGAGTGTGAAGTTGTGAGCAGTAGTCTAATCTTGGTTGTATATGCAAAAAAGTAAATAATCTACTCATTACATAAAAAAAAAAAACATGTTGATTGTGTTAAACAGACTCTGTCACAGAGAAAACGCAATGTCTGGTTTATTGACATTTACATGTCTACCTGTCTGTCTGCTAATGACAATAAGCAATGCACAACTTCAATCACTGACCACATGCTGTTTGAAGTGACCTCCTATCAGGCTTACAAGTCATAAACAAAGAGCTGACTAAGCGTATCGGCAAATGACCCAGTGACCAATGAAAAGGCTTTGTTACACTTGAGTGCACACTCACCGGCTCAGACTGGGTTCAGTATTGCATCTGTTTCCTTTGCACTCTTGATTTGTGATTATATGCTTATAATTTTGGGGGGTTGGGGGGGGGGGGGTCATAATCACCAATGGATTTTATATATTATGAATAAGTGCTAACTGTGTTATAATTATGTTTGATTTTTTGGTTGCATGTGGCCTCTAATAAAAGAGCCCAACAAATATTTGAAATGTCTCATCACACTAATGTTAGAGCACTCCATAAGTGTGTCAGTGTACAATATAAGTCTTGACTCCTGAAGACCAGACTAGAATTTTTCTAGACTAATGCTTAGTCTTTGAATATATGATTTTGATTGTAACAAACAAAGCTATTTGAATTGAAATGGAGCCCAAGGCAGGCCAGAGATCCAGAACCTGGGGTAATCTAGACTTGCTTATTTACAGCCTTAACACTGCAGTGAGGGCTAGACTGTAAGGAAAATAATGTGGTTCAGGGACTGTGAGGCAGTCTAGAATTGGTCTTCAGGAGCTCATGCTTGTCATACGAGGCAAAGTAATAGGGTTTGGTGGTCAGTGATCTTATCCCGTCTGCCTAGATTGATGTTCATGATTTTGATCACTGCATTTTCTGCTCCAGACTTGATTATTTATGGACTGCTGCCCAGTAGCTGGAATATTGCTGTGTGTGAAGTTAAACAACAAACAAAACAATAGTGTCATTGCACTAACTAGTCTCGCAACACTGAATAAGTGTTGGTAATTTCAAGTGGTAATTAAGTGTCAGTGCATTACATAAATGTCAGCTCATTCCTTAAGTCTGAGGTCATTACATGAATGTCAGCTCAATCCTTAAGTCTCAGGTCATTACATAAATATCAGCTTATTCCTTAAGGCTCAGTTCATTACACAAATGTCAGCTGACTGTATTATTGTCAACTTTCATTGGTGTCCTAATTGTTCAGCATTTGACATCAAGCAACACTAACACTGAAGTATTTAAAAATATATTATTTTTTGTGTGGTAAGAATACATCTGAACCTTTATTCAACACGGTCATGTTATGGTACATGCTGCTTTTCTTTTTCTATTGAGTATATGTAACTTTAATGTACTTGAGTCTATCGTGACATAAACATAAATTGATCATTGATGTCGTCTTCAAGTGAAAGGACTGGCAGCTTCACTGCCCCAAGCACTGATTCAAAATCGATGTCACGTTTGCTTTGTCTGTCGTCATGAAACTTTCAAAACTGTTTTTCTTTTTTCTTTTTTTTTTTAAACCTTGATAGACAGTAAAAAGTGTCGTGTTGGTGTTGTCATGGCAACAACAGGTAAGGGTGCTTCAGATGTAGGGATCTGATGCACTAACTAAAATATTAAAGATGGCTGTCAACAAAGTGTTAGTAATCACCTGATTCTGTAGGTGTAGAAATCAATTTCACCCAAGTCTAGGATAGGGTGATTGAGATTATTGATCTATTGATCAACCCCAGAATAATTCCTGCTGGTTCTGATACTTATCAAGGTAGACTTTCAATTGCACTCACAATAATTTGTCTTTGATTAAGTCTTCTCAAAGAGAATTTTTAAGTCATAAAAATCTTGAGAATAGACATTGACTTCAAGCCCTGGATGTGCACTGTTGACTCTACCATTGACTCACCATTGACTTTGTGTGCATGATGTTAACATCATTGTCATAATAGCTATGGATTATTTCTTTATAAAACTTGTCATTACAAGTAGAAAAATTTCATTGATTCCTAATGAGTGAGTGCGTTTAGTTTTACTTCACACTCAGCAATATTCCAGCTATATGGAGGCAGTCTGTACATAATCAAATCTGGACTAGATAATCCAGTGATCAGCACCATGAGCATCAATCTGCGCTACTGGGAAACTGATGACATGTGGGTCAACCAAGTGAGTCTGACCACCCAATCCCATTAGACGCCTCTTACAACAAGCATAGTCGCCTTTTATGGCAAGCATGTGTTGCTGAAGGCCTGTTATACCCTGGACCTCCATGGGTCTGATTCCTAATGGCCAGTGATTTCTTTTCAGTTTGCAGATATGAATGCTTTTCATTTCACAATATTGCACATAACTGCTTTTTTCACAATACTGGATGTCATTGCTTTTCATTTTACAATATTGAATGTCACTGCTTTTCATTTTACAATATTGGATATCATTGCTTCATTTCACAATATTGAATGTCATTGATTTTCAATTTGCAGTATTGATGATCAGTATTGGAGTTCATTGGTTTTGAACTGGATTTCATGTTTCTGAACTGGATTTCATATTAACTGATAAAAGTTAAGATAGAGTCTGTATTTGAATTTGGTGAACCTGCCCTCAAGATTTGACTCCTGGAGGACCAATCCCTCCCAGGAGCAAGAGGTTCAGGATGATCCTGGCCAGCTAGTGCAGGACAGCATCATACATACTGAAGCCTATTCGGGCTAGCTGCTCAAATATCTCGCATTGCTTCGCTAGGGGTTAGCTAGCACACATTCAAAGTTTGTCTTGCATTGCCCTGCCGCTTGTTTAAGGAACTAATACAGATGTTTTCGCTTTTGTTTTCCGATAGTCTTCCCTTGAAAGTCCACACACAGATTAATGAACAAATACACTAATGTTTGCCCAAATTGAAACGCATGAATTTTATTTGGATAGCTCATTTTCTCCAAATTCTTAAGTGTTACAAATTAATAATGTGGTCTTTTCTCTGGCCATCGAACACCCACCCACCTTTCGTGTGTATTTTGCTGCCCCAGCTGATTGATAAACGATCCAATCAAAATGATGCATATTATCAGCCATCTTGAATAGCTGCATTGTATCAATATTTGTGCATTCAGTTTGCTCCTTATAGAAAGAATATTTTGTTTCAGATGCTTTAGCTTTTGTTTTTGAATTCCAAGACATTGTTTGTGTGAGAGCATAAAATGTCAAAACTCAGTGCATCTGACTTCCTGGGAGGGGCCATTTTCATTTTAAGTTTGAAATCTGAGAAAAATATGTAGTCAGAACATTTGGAACAGATCAGGCTTTAAGTGTGTAGGAACTGAATTTTGGAGTGATTAATTCAAGATTTATTGACATAATCTTGATATTTAAATGCAGAGATGTCTATGTTATATATTCAGTATTTGAATCAAAAGTCACAACTTTTCATAATTGGTATTTAATTGAAACAGTATTCTTAGTTTCTAAGTGAACTATTTTACATGCAATTTACTTTTTGTTTGAGGACATTTGATCATACAAAATGTCTTATTTTTAATATTTAGTGAACGATTTTCATTAAATTTACAATGAAACAGTGAAATTTACATATGCAGCAAATCATGCACATCTTTCAAATGTAGAAATGTCATAAAATGTGGAAACGTCAATAATCAAAGTCATCACACCTTTACGAGAGGTACATCCATACCTGAAGCTATCAGCTGTCTCAGGTAAAATATCATCCCTGAGAAATAATGTAAATTGTAATGCGTCAGTGTGAATTGTCTCATCATTGGAAACTGTTTGCCAACCAATAAATAGACATTGATACAGATGATAGAAGAATTCTGTTTGACAGTTGATGTTTGATCTTAGTTTTTACAGCATATTTAAGATTGCCTGATCTCCACACAGGAAACAGCCATTCTGAGGCTACAGAAAGGAGCAATTGTCTCAACAGATACTGGACCTGATTAACCATGTAGCTTTGAGCAATAGGATGAGACAGCAGAAGCTGTTGTCATGTTGCCAGTGTATTGTGATTGTTATTAGTGCAGGTGACCACCAGTAGGTATGTCATCTTAAAGTGGCATTTAGAGTGAGTGAGTAAGTTAGTTGGGTTTGACACCACTTTCAGTAATATTCCAGCAATATCATGGTATGTGTGACACTAGAAGTGGGTGTCAAACATTGTTGGGATTTGATGTGATGAGCGACACTTTAACCCCACTACCCTGCTGTCCCTGGCATTTTGAAGATGTAGCATCTATAAAACACAGTATAACCATTTGATTTAAACTTCTGGTGAAATGTACTAGCACTTTTACTGCAGCATTGTATTTTTTTAATAAAGAATTTGAAATCTGTAAGTCCACTTTACATGATATGCTAATGTAGTGTGTCAAATATAACCGTATGTCAGGACATTCCCAGTAGCAGAAATATGACACATAATGGTAAAGTCATGTATTTTGTGACTGTATCATCAGTCTAATCTGTCATACAGACCCTGAAACAAACATATCCAAGAAAGTTCATGTAAGTCTAGAATATGTGGAAAGTCTAGAATATGTGGCAAGTGAATATTTACACAGTGTTTGAACACTAGCATTCAGTAAGTATTCATCAGCCTGTACCATGATGTCTTACTCTGGCCTGAGGACATCATTCTTTAATGTAAGACTACCAACTGATATTTGGTGGGTACTATGAGGTTTGTTACTGATCTTTTAAAACAATGACCGAGTAAGTTTTATGTCACTTCCAGCAATATCAAGCTATGTCACAGCAGCCTGGAGTTAGTTTAGTTTTATGCCACACTCAGCAATGTTCTAGCTGCATAATGGAGGAACTGACAATCCAGTGATCAACAATATGAGCATCAATCTACGTAATTGGGATATGGTGACATTTGTCAACCAAGTCAAGCAGCTTGACCACATGATACTGTTAGTTGCCCCTTATGACAAGCATGTGTTACTGAAGATCACTTCCAGGTCAGATCTTCACGGGTCTCATGGCAGCCTGTAAATATTCAAGTATACATGAGCCAGGTGGGTCAGAAGATGGAAATAGTGCCAACAATCAACACTGTGCTCAAAGACACACAGTCAACTGCTACAAGTTGTGGCCACCTAACCACGATACATGGTTCACTGACCTGTGAGGTGTCTGGATGAAACAATAGATCCCCAGTGACCCATGACTTAATGGAATGACTAGGCAGTCCCAGTGACTTTGTCAGTTGCATGTCATCCCAACAGGATGAATATATGCTTATGTCATCAATCACTGGTTCAGCAGATGCAAACTCAGGGATTTACAGACTACCATCATATAGCTGAAATATTGATGTATGTGGCATAATACAAGAAGCTTTGAAAATGTAGAGTACTTCGACACAAATTTGATATGGAATAACTGCTGGGTGGTAATGAAAAATGTGATAAAGAAAATAAAACAAAACCCATTCATGAACACTTAACATCGTGGATGCAGATGGATCCATTTGAAAAAAATATTCGGTTACATAACCAGATTTCATGGATTAATTGCTTGTGTCATGCCGCACTCTACCTGTACCCGTAAAGGTCCGGGGTGGAAGAGGCCTTAAGCAACCCATGCTTGCCATAAAAGGCAACTATGCTTGTCGTAAGAGGCGACTAATAAGATTATGTGGTTAGGCTCACTGATGTGGTCATTGGTTCCCAATTGCGCAGATCAATGCTCATGCTGTTGATCACTGGATTGTTTGGTCCAGGCTCAATTATTTACGTACTGCCGCCATATAGCTGGAATACTGCTAAGTGCAGCGCAGGGCTAAACTCACACACCCATGCCACACTCAGCAATATTTAAGCTACCCTGTGGGGATAACCTGATTGCAAGGAATCTTTGTTTGTGCAAATACAAGTTGATAGTCAGTTATTTCAGATGTCATTCATTTTGAAGCTGGATTATACTGGCAGTGAATTAATGGTCATGAATTCCATTTATCACCCCTCCCTTCCTCCTCCTTTAGCGAAACAAACAGGCCGTTAATCTCGTCCATGGGAGGCCCAGCCCAAATCCCAGCATGAATAAGACCACTACATTAACCTCACATCTCGTCATTGATTTTTGCCTTTCATTCATAATATGATTGAAATATTATGTTCCACCTAATCCGTTATAATTCCCAAATAAGTTTGATTTACTAATGTGTGACAGGTAACGCCACTGGGTTTCAGATTAGAGTCAAGCTACAGTTGTATGGGGCATCTGTCATGTGACCACTGCAGATCTCATTGGTCAATTAAATGTAATGCTCAACGCTGATGTAATGGTATGCTGGGTGTCAGTAATCTTTAGCATATGTGTGAAATGGTAGCTTAGTCTGTGGCAAGTGCTTCAGGTAGCAAAGGACACCCTACCCCCATCACCTGGCATCATGTCAAACTTTGATGGATCCATTCATCAAATTTCCGCCCTTATTACCTGTTTACACTGTTTTTGATGAATCAAGAAAGGACATGTTGAGGAGATGAAATAATATATATATATATGGTGAATGGATGGGGGTTAATATGTTGTTGTTTTTCTTAGGGTGTTGGGATTCGGGTGGAAGGTGAACAACTGAACCAAAATGATCAAATATTGTATCTATTTAATTTAAACTGAAAGACCTAACTTGAAGTAAAATATATGTTTAAATGCTTATGTTCTTTTGGTTAAAAAATGGATAAAATGTCAGTTCTAAAATTTTAAACTAATAACTTATATATTCATGTTAACCCTGGAAATCCACACAATTGCATACATATGCTCCATATACAGTGTTCAGTAATAGAAACATGCTGGATTAATGATGCGGTAAATAGATCTCAAATCTGAGAAAAAAATTGATCTTTATGATGTCTTTTAAATTTAATTAAAATGTTATTTATTTAAACCATACACTTATTTGTTAATTCACATTGCCTAACTTCAATCATTGATAAATTCTACAATATGTTATATATTAAAAAATGTTTGTCTTCTGTGTATAGAATTTACCTTGTCATACAGGTATGCAAGAAAAAATAAGAAGAAAGGACAGATTTATTCCTAGGACATGAAGACAGATATTGTTGGTGTATAGAGTGTACCTTATACAGGTAAGGAAGAAAAAATGAGAAGAAAAGACAAATTTATTCCTAGGACATGAAGACAGATATCGTCTGTGTATAGAGTGTACCCTATATAGTTAAGGAAGGAAAAATAAGAAGAAAAGACAAATTTATTCCTAGTACATGAAGACTAGTATCCAGTAAGGTAATCTAACCAAACATGTTGAAAGAAACACATAAAACGACATAGTGATCATAGAAACATTACCTGGTTAAACCATTTATCTTTTTTTAACTGACCTTCATTTTCTTTTCTCAAGTTTGTCAGTTAATAAACAAAGAAATAAAAGGATGACTTTGTTGTTTTAGGAACTGACATCATTCCTTTACATGAGGTAACTCTGTGTCCCATGCTAGAGCTGTGCTGAGTATCACTGCAGGCCATCACAGGCCACGTGGAAGATGTGGAAATGTGATGTCAGTCTAAGGGAGTTGATGTCAATAAGTCCATGTCTCATGTAAGTTAAACATTTTATGAAATGATAAGCTGTGTTGTGCTACTGGTGGTGAGTTTGGAAGTGTTTATGAGGGTTCTGAAGTATGCATGTATAAAAAGAAACATTTCCTATATTTGAGATGTACATTAGTGATAATGATAACTAATATTTGTGTATAGTGAAACTTATAAGCTATGCAAGGTACTTGGGAGGAATTCAGAAGTTGGTATTCAACTAAAAAACAAAAAATTCAGGATGTCAACTTCTACACTGTAAGCTATATATTTTTCACAATGTAAAATGCATATAATATTGATAGTGTATTAATACAATGGAAATCAGCTGTAAAATGAAACGTTAGTAATGTAAGGAGCTGTTGAAGATGATAAAGTTTTTGTACACAGAAACATACCAGCAGTTAAATGAAACATGTAGAAGGTGCGTGAGATGATCTTGTGTGATAATTGTACAAGGTGTTAAGACAGACCACAGCAAGGTGTTCCTTACCTCCACTGATCTCTACAGGCCGAGATCTCGAGATCACTCTGCTGTTACAATGATTGCTCACACAGATATTCAATAATCAGCTGGAATGTTAATCTGTAGGTCGTGCATTGATCAGAATTGTATGGTGGGATCAGCCAGTCTCACATCAGCAAGGAGGTGTGTAGCTCATCTGCATATTACTAGGAACAGAGCTTTATCTTGTGAAATTTGTAATTGTCACATTACGATCTGGTGTAGGGAAACAAGTTCTGACAACTTTAATATGAGTATGTTTTATCAGAGGTGGGTCACTTTATGCACTGGATTCACGGAAATAGGAACTATGGATGTTATAAGACTGGAAGAAAGGACAGACTGTGATAAGGCCCTAGTAATTTATGAATAATTTTTAAAAAAGTAAGGAAAATGTTTGCAAATCATCATGAGAGTATAGAAAGCTGATGAAGTAATTCAGTTCAGCTGGATTTTTTATGTTGATTATGATCTATAGGTTTGCAGGCATACTATTCAATTTGAGACTTTTGCAGGATGTGAATGAAACATTACCTTTATGTTTATATTGATGACTTTGTGTTTATTGATTGTTTGTAGCATTATAAAAATCAAGCAAATTTCTTTCATAAATTTAGACTGAGTGAGTTTAGTTTTACGCCGCACTCAGCAATATTCCAGCTATATGGCGGCAGTCTGTAAATAGTCAAGTCTGAACCAAACAATGCAGTGATCAACAACATGAGCATCGATCTGTGCAATTGGGAACTGATGACATGTCAACCCAGTGAGCGAGTCTGACCACCTGATCCCGTTTGTCGCCTCTTTTATGGCAAGCATGGGTTGCTGAAGGCCTATTCTACCCTAGGACCTTCATGGGTCTCTTAAATTTAGTTGAATCAGTTATCAGACTTTTAAACAGTTTATGATTGTGACCCACTGATATAAGATGGAAATGTTTTTGATTAAGATTTATAATGTGAAAGGTGATAATCTGTTGAGTATCAAATGAGAATGTAATATGTTTTAGTGATGCTATAACTCATAAGATAAAAAAGAAAATACTGTAAAGTTAAAACTGGTATTCTCAATAATGTCAACATGTGTAAACATGAGGAAAATGTCAAGGGGATTATAAAGATTAAAGCACTTAAAACACCTCTTCGAGGGTCATAGTAGCTCTACTTATTACTGTATGAGAGAGTCAAAGAGTTGTATAGAAAGTAGTATAAGAGGCATGGTAGTTGTGCAGACAACAGTATCAGGATCATGGAGGCTTGGTCACAAGCTACTGGGCTGAAGCATAATTGAGACAAGCTGATAGTTGAAGACACAAAGCTGGTTGTGATTTTATACCATGACTGTCTTGTCCTTTGTGTCGACAAAACAGATCAACCTGGATCAGGGACTAAGCTATACTGGGTTGCTGACTGAAAAACACTGAATGATCAATGACACTATTGAATACTGTGAACTTGGTACAAGTGGGAGATTTCTGAATGTAAATTTAACCCATTAATACACATGGTGTGTGCATGCGTGCGTGCATGTATGTTTGATTTATACACAGTATATTAATGGGTTCAAATTTACATTCAGAAATATATCTATATGTCTATCTATATACAGAGGTTGCTACAAATTTAGCCTTAAACTATGTCAGTACTATTCCACTGGAAATTCCTCAAATTTGGTAGAAAATTCATTCAAATCTGGATAAATAGACAGAAACATACCTTCATTGATTGAATACATTTTTGCCAAGAAGAGACACGAAGAAAAGTAATGCTGATAATTTGGAAACCTGCAAAATTTTATGCTTCACTCTTGATTGTCATATGATCTTTCTATAATGATTTGAAGTGTTTAGTTGACTACTAATTTTATGGTCAGCATACTAATTTGGATCCTTGACAGTACCATTTGCAACTCTTTGGGTTGGTATCTCAATATATACATGTGTGTAGGGGGATGGGTCTGTCATGTGTGTTATAAGCAAAAGGGCTGAAAAGTTCCTAGCCGAAATACAACATATCTGTTATACAACAAGTTGCACATATTAGGTTGTATATTTCGCATATTTAAGGCTAATCATGAACCAAATGCACAAAAATGTATATCTGACAGACTGTGATAAGGGCCTAGTAATTTAAGAATAATTTTAAAAAAAGTAAGGAAAATGTTTGCAAATCATTATGAGAGTATAGAAAGCTGATGAAGTAATTCAATTCAGCTGGATTTTTTATGTTGATTAAAGTGGCTTGGTATTATCTGTTGTTGAAAACGGGCAAAATTTGAAAATGGACAACATGTCATAAATTATCTGCAGGTTAGTATTTCAACACCATCAACTAATGGAGCTGAACAGCAAGTTCATAAGAAGAACAGAAAGCCTTGAAGATGATTAAGACCTGGAAGACCTTCAGCTGCCACCACTAAGTAAAGTGTTGATAAAATATATGATACAGTTAGAGATAATCAACAACTCACCACACTGCACATACAGAGAGCTTTGGAAATTCTGAGTGAAGATTTGTGCATAACAATGGTATCAGCTTGCTGGGTTTTGTGACTCCTAATCACGCAAGCTCCATACTCATCATCTCTCACTTACATTGTTTTTCTGATATATCTGATTTTGTTGAGTGCATTGTAAGCTTGGATGATCTTGGGTTCAGCACTATCATCAAATACTAAACAATAATCAAGGTAGTGTAAATATCTGGCATGTCAAAGAAGACAAAGTCAAAGTTTGATGATTTTGATTTTATGTGGTTCCTTAGGAATCCTACTGGTGAACTACTTCTTGAAAGTTCAGTGACGTTATGGAGCTAGTTAACAGTATTGTGCAAATCTGCCTAGGCAACTGTGTAAGAATATCAAAGCTGAATGTCAAGGAAACCTCACTTAATGTGGTTTATTCCACCAGGACAGTACACAAGTTTGTCGTCACCATGGCTGTAGTGCAGGACTATGGCTTTGAACTTACTAAACATCCCAACACCATCACATTTCCACCTCTTCACCAACTTGAAGAAAGAACCATCTGGCGCCATTATGTACATGATGATGTCCAGTCATGATGGGGGACTTTTGACGCTGCCAGGAGGGAGCCTTCTCCACTAGTATGATCCATGCACTCACCATTGCCAGCGGTTTGATGAGTGAGTATGGTTTTATGACGCTTTAAGCAATGTCCCAGCAATATCATGATGGGAACATCAGAAATGGGCTTCACACATTGTGCCCATGTGGGGAATCGACCAGGGTCTGGCAGTGTGATGATATGAAGAGTATATTATAACATGTTCACTGGTCATGAGGGGGACATGGGTTGAGCCCCAAGGGGAACATGAACAAACATCGAAGGTACACCAACCCAGAATCAGTGAACAACATATTTATCTTTCTGAATACCTCAGTGTTAATTTTGAATGGTTTGAAGCATGGGTATCGGATCGCACACTTCAGCCAACCTGGGTAAATCAAATGATTCACCTCTGGCATCATGCTGGTATCTTCCTGCAAGTTGTCTTAGTAAAGTCGCCGCAGTGCAATTCCCCTTCTTACTGTTCACAGGGACTATGTTTGAATGTTTTGTCAAAAGTATATTTATTGCAATGTGAGGCAAATCTTTTTGTAGCCATCGCTAGATGTTTGCAGATGACATGAGAATAACAGATTTAGAGTTATCTTCCTTCCATGAATTGGCATTTGCAAAACATCAATAATTTCCATGCATCTTGCATGATTCAGTGTTATTCAAGGTTAAGAAATACTACCATGAAGCACCGAATGACTTGCCATTGGCAGCAGAGTACAATGAAATGTACCTCACATGTAAGTGGAGTACACTGAAAATAATACATCACTTAGCCAACATTGATAACATTGAATAGTAATTAGCTGTATACCATAAGAAGGCTCTTAACTTTTCAGTCTTTCCTCCTATGATGCTAGCATTTTACCCCTGACATATTTGTGTAAAACAATGATTTTCATCTTTGCCATAGCATACCATCACTCTACCGAAGCTTAGTGTATGTGATTATATGTCAGTGCATGTCCAAAGCAAATGCTTCTGACATGTCAGAGTTTTTCAGTCATTCTCAACAAATGGGCACATTGACCATATCAAAAACCGAAACATAAAGTATAAATATACATTAACTATAAGTTTATTTCAGAGTGGAATATTTGCTACATAATATACAACAAGAGTTGTCATGTAATCTTTGTTTTATCCAATTCGGTACCCCAATGAACAAAGACAGTAATAATGCTCTTGTAGCCATTATACCCCAGTTGAACAGATTGTTGAGCAAGATGTCAACCAACTTAGGCTTGACTGTTCTCAAGCTTCAGTTTCTTCTAAAATATTTTGCTGGTTATGGCACGAAGTGACTGTCAGTAATTATATTTTTCACTCACTCATGAACCATGCTAGAACAAAGGTTCATATAGCATAGACTGTTCCAAAAGGCATGCACAATCTGTAGACATTATTGTTCATTTGAAAGAGGTTCTAGAGTGCACAAGAAAATCCTGTGATTGGCTTGATCTCTTGGTGTCAGCAGTAAGGCATGCACTAAACAAGCTGTAATGTTAGATTAAAGGGGAAGATTCTGGGCATGGATACTTCAGCACAAGTATATTCCAGAATCACCCAGAAATCTTTGTTTGTCTCTGTTTACACACAGCCTCTGTCATGTAAACACAGATTGTTGGTTATGATTTTTTTTTGTGAAATGATAATTATCTAACTTTCAAAACTCCAAAGTTTTTCATCAGGAAAAAAAGTATTTGAAATGTGTTTCTGTGTGTGATGGTTTGTGAATTTACAACAAAATTGATTGTTATAATTTTTTATAGCAATTAGGATATTCTCTAACGAAAACACATTTAACTAGAACTCAGCTGAAGACACGCAAAGCAAACAAGCAGATACACAGTGAATGAAATAATCAACACACTAGCAGGCTTATTGATACAGCATACGTTTCAAAATGTGAAAACTATGTAAAACAAATATTTATTAAATCATCAGAAATCCTTTTTCGATGTTATTTACTGTACTCGGCACCTGCACTCAGGGAAAAATCTCTCTTCAGAATCTGCAGACTTTCATATTTTTTCTATACATAACCAGGCGTGGCTGGCGCTGTGGGTTGTAATGCAATTATAAAGTCATTGTCAGTTGATACTGATCAGTCCTTAGCTTTCATCAGAATACAATATACTTTTACTGTGTTCCACGCCAACATTGATTGCCTCAGAAGTGATTGTTTTCAGTCTTGTGAAGTATCTTTCAAGGTAGCTGAAGCAGATGGTCGATATCTGTGTTCCACCTACACATGACCTATGTCAGGGTCGCATGGTGCGTAATGAAGATCAACATTTACATATCTATGTTCATGTCCTTGACAAGTGCAACATGCTGTAATGTGTATTGATTATACTCATCATTGTATAACAGCAAATACTCTCCCATCAAACATCACTAAAACATATGCCTATTTTCTGTACATTTAGTATCTTGTGCAAACATGTCTTTTGTCAACTATGATTTCATGATTGATTGGTGTGTCCCGGATGTTTCACTTGAAATCCTGGTACAAGGATAGTCATTACAAAGATCTGAAACTTTATGCATGGACTGGGTCAATATAGTACTGTCTGAAATAGACTTTTGTCTCTAATATGTATGTAGTCGATATGCGAAAGTGTGAAATATCTGTTAAAGTCAGTTAGGCCTAACTACAGTTCCAGTGGCAGGGAGATAGGAAAGGACTTTACTGAGGAGAGATTAGTGCAGAATTGAGCAATGCAGATAAGACCAAAGTGACTTATTTGGAACAGACCATGGCTTTATGCAAATTAAAGTGCAATGATATTGTGTTATAATAAAGTTTTTGAAATGCCCATTTTGAAATCAGACTTAGCATTATTATTGGCAGCCACTATCATAAAATCTAATAACTTTCAAACCATGGAATCTCGCTACCACTTTAAAAAGAAACAGGTAGGAGGATTGTCTCCAAAGCAAAACCAAGACGAGTAAAGCAGACTATGGCTGGGGTCGGGCTTAGGAATAAATACATTAGGTAAGATATGATAATCCCATAGAGGAATTAAAGTAGTTGAGCACATGGCATGTCCTAACATACATAACATACATCCAGTCCTGTCGATCTTCGGGTGGTTATGCCCTATATATTTTGAGACATTTAATATGATGCTTTACTGTGGGTATCAGGTATCATAATCTTTTACATATCTTAACATAAACTTCAAAGACAGCAAAAACTTGGAAGAAAGACACGTAAGATGTTAATCAATAGATGAGACATATTCAACACACATGAAAAAGCACAAAAGTACTTTTGAGATGATCCCTTGAGCCAGTAGGCAGCGCATGCATTTCATGCCAGGTGAGTTGACCTTCTGTCGTCATACCTGGCTGAGCGACATAATTACTGTCTATAGTCTATAGTTGTATTTTTTCTAAGTTTTTCTCGATTCTATGAGTAAACATGCTTTTCTGGATATTCTCTTATGCATCCCACTGAATCCCCAGTTAGGCTGAAGTGAGTTATTTTGACATATCCTATTTGTAGTTGTGTAAATTTGAGGGATACAGAGTAACAGCCTAAAAACTTTTTTTTTTCCGATTTCCGACAGTACTGCAGTTTAAACACAGCATCTTACTGCTTTAATCAACAAACCATTTTGCGAACCATGATCAATCACCTATTTAAGCTTTTGAAGACAAAGAAAGTGTCTCAAGGACTAATCATGTTAAGTGCAACTTGAAGTCCATATTTTTGGATATATTGATAGTCTTGTTGATTTTGATATGATATGTGTATAAAGTAGTATATTGTTATATAGAAGTAGTTGCAGGTAAATAGCTTTTCATGGAATTGACATTCTATATCATTGATTCACAGGAGCTACATAAATATCATAATTTCAAACATGATTATGTTGAGAATAGTTGCCTAACAACATGAATATTGCTGAGTATGTTTAGTTATAGAAGAAACTAACATAAATCTGTTGGAACGAGTGTAAAAGCAAATTGTTGCAGTATGGAACCGTGAAATGGTATTGATAATGATGTCCATATTTTGAATGAAAAACATTTCAATGCCTTCTTCTATTCTAAAAATGAGGTAGCATAATATTTAGCAAAGAGCAACTTGCCATGTGTTCATGTTTTA
Organism: Haliotis asinina; assembly: GCF_037392515.1. Classification (NCBI taxonomy): domain Eukaryota; kingdom Metazoa; phylum Mollusca; class Gastropoda; order Lepetellida; family Haliotidae; genus Haliotis; species Haliotis asinina. The sequence continues at coordinate 18,549,366 of NC_090287.1, read as the reverse complement.
AAAGGCCTTCTGTTGATTTTTATCAACTCATCATTAGGTTATATTGAACAAACATGGCTTTTCTGAGTTTAACTGCCAACTGAAGAATGATGTCAAACAAGTATAGTACAATACTTGATGATGACTTCAAATATTTCCATACAAATTAAAGGATATGTGTGTTTAAGGAAGCTCCTTAATGATAATATTTCAAAATATTTTCTTGAACATTTTGCAAATGTTTACAAGTGACCGGTAACATATGTATGTCTTAGAATAGTTATATCAAAAACTAATTTCCGCAAGTATAAAAAATCACAGACAAGTTCTTAACAGTTAGTATTAGCGCCAATACAATATACATTTAAACCACACACCTTTAAAAGAATGGTAAGCCTTCAGACAACACCATTGTTGACTTACACCGTTCCGTAGTTCCCTTTAGGTAACTGTTAACGCAGGTTTTCAACAGTTTGAGGAATTTCAAACAGTCAGACTCTGGTTACAAGCCAATAAAGTTTAAAAGAGGTGGTTTTTTCTAAAATCAATGTTGTTCCAATGAGATGCAAGCAATGAGACTGCACTTCCTGTAAGTCATCAGAAGGAGTTGCACTGCACTGCCAACGCTACTGCATTCTTGCTTCTGTCATTGTATGCTCCGCGTTTTCAATGTCAATATTAGGCAGTTAAAAATCATATGCATGGACTTGGTAGCCTAAAGTTCACACAGCTGGAAAATCTTTGCTGATACATGTGTGAGAATATGTTTTTCACATCAATCCATTATTTTATGTGAAAACATTCAACATTAAATAATTGTATGATTATAAATTAAAATATGAAACATGAAAGCACCATGACTTCTAGAATGAGATATGTGATTCTAATTTTAGAAACAGAAAAATCAGTTTACTCATAAAAGCTATAAAACATCTTCAGCATTTCATATTTCACTAGAGGAAGTGGGATATGCTTTTATTTTACAAGTTTGCTATTTTTTGTGAAAACTAATTTACAAAACATTAAATCATCATGAATGTGTTAATTGTCCATGGGAATAAACTCTCCCACCGACATTTGATGCTAAAAAACAGAGTTGTGTATGCCCTCAATATTTACAACAACACTCAGTAAATACAAGAACCTAATTCCTTGAAATTTTACTTTCACTTTAGGAGTTACCTCCCTTCAGGAAGTCTTCATGTCTATGATTGTTTTAAAGTTTGCATATCATATATACAGCCAAAATCAGCCCCAAAAGCACAAACATGTTATAAAGAACACATGGGTATGTAAATTATAGGAGAATCAATTCAAATGTGTCCTCAAAATATACTTATTAAAACAAAATAGTTTAAAAAATTACACTAATGTATTGAATCATACCTAAAATTGACTATGATCTGAAGTTGCCCTACCTGTATAAGTCAGCCTGATTACTCCGTCAGACAGTGTCAGATAAGCCGAAGTTTAAGATTTAGAAAGAGAAAGGTCCTCTCTGACATGTATTCCGTGTGAGGGTCACAACATTGTCGCTGTTGGCGTTGGCGGAGGTTATGTGCAACGCACAGTGCATCACAATTCACAGCTGCCATGGGAAAGTTATACACTTGTTCTGCAAAGCAAATTTATCTCGCGTATTGCTGAGCCTGCTATTGATTACAGCGATAGGACCTCCTAGCAAGCCATCTTTGTCAGGACCTAAACTGCAAGTTTTTATCGCAAGTTTTCAGTTCCTGACATTCCCCTATTAGAGCAGCCTCAAAGTGGCCATCATTGCTCCCCTCAGTCGCAGTGTGTCAATTCAGGTGTTTCTATTTCGGAGCTAAAACTTCTAACCCAACTAGACTGATTGTTTTAATATTTGGGATTCACTCTACTGAGAAAGTAACATTGTTACAAAGGTTAATGTTCAAGGGGCACTTGTCAGAAGAAATATTTATTTTGTCTTCTTGAAATTGTTATTGTGACTCATTTAAAGTAGTTCATGAAGGAATGGCTGTGAGACTTGAGGCCTCATAAAGAGGTTCATAAGATCATGCAATGAAAATATTTGAACAAGAACAAATGGAAAATGATACTGGACAAGAGAATTGTGGGCAGAATGTTTTACACCTAGTTGCAGTGGAAACAATGTGAGAATTTCACAAGAAATAGTAAATATAAGTATGATGTTACAGGTATTCTGCTCCAACAAAGTCAGGTTTCTCATAGTATCATGTTATGTTAAAACCTGGTTTGTTTCTCATTCATTAGTTAATTTACTGCACCACAATTTTCAGTTATTTTTTATTGACCATTGTCTGATCCAGACTTTTTATTATTTACAGACTGCCATCATATATCTGTAACATTGCTGATTGTGGTCTTAAATAACAAACAATCATTGACCATGTACATCAAAATTGTAAATGATCTAATAAAATATATTTGACTCTATTTATTGTCTTTGCAGTCACCTGAGCCACCAAAGATTTTAAAGGCTTTCAAAAATAGATTCTGTATGGTATATTGATTTATCACGATAAAAAGCTATTTCAGATTATTTCTTGTGTCCTTTTTGGAGTTCTCTGAATGTGTTGCTATGTGTGCTGTGTTATTTATAAGCTTGTCTTGTGTTTAACTTGTTGTAACCTATTGTCTTCGAGTTTGCACAACTATATACACATTTGTTTTTGTGGTGAAAGAACAAATAGAGTTTTCTGATCTTTTCAACTTTTGCTTCTTCATCCACAGAGGGATCTGTAAGTCAATTTTTAAAAAATGTTGTCAAATATCATCATACTGTAATGTTTTTGTTCGTCTCTGTGAGCAGTTGTTGGCTTGGCCTGGTGAAAAATCTCATATTAACAGAAATATTTGATGAAATATATGCTGTGTGAGAAATATGTTGTTTGTTTTTATAACTCTCACATATATTACTTTGATGAAACAGAAGAAAATAATCCTTTCAATATCCATAAGAAATTTCTTCCAAAAGCTGAGTTATTTTAGAACAAAATATAAATTGGATCTAATGAGCACATGTTTGTGAATCACGAAGATGAAGATACCAAGGGTTCATGGAAATGTTACCATATCTGTTGTGGAATGTCAATGACCTGGGTTTGATTCCCTGCAGGGGTACAATATCTGAAGTCCAATTCTGATGTCACCAGCCATGATATTGCTCGAATTTTACTGAGAGAGTTTAAAAATAGACTCACTCGCTCATATGTATTATCATTTGGTCACCTAGATATAATGATATGGTACAGGGAATTGCATCTCAGATTATTTTGGTCAATAATATGTAAAAGTTGGAAATATTCTCCACGTTTTCCTAAAAAACCAAACTGAGATTGTTTATGCGGTTGACTGAAACGTTCTAAGTTTCATTACATTTCACTATGGGCGCTTGTCACGCCGAAGACCCAGGTTCAATTCCTTACATGGGTGCAATATATAAATCCCATTTCTGGTGTCCCCAACCATGATCTTGCAGGAATATTGGTAAAAGCAGCATAAAACTCACTGGCTCACTACATTTGACCTCAACTAGTTCCAGAAACTGAACTGCAGTTTTCATTCTGGAAACCATGGCACTCCAATTAACATTATTTTTGCTGGCAGTCAATCATTTTTGTGCCAGATGTAACGAACAGTGATATGTGTATACCTAGAGGTGAGGTTATACCTTCATGTTCTTTTTTGTTGTTGTTATATTTTGTCATTGCTTTGACCTTTGCACTTTGACCATACTGAAACCTACTGTTTGTTATGGCCTTTATTCACTAAACATAAAAATAAAAATTTGGTATATTTGCAGTTTATGATGAGGCACAATACATAGGGATGTGACATTTAAATTTTTAACATAATTATTTCACCTTTGCAGGGCCCCATTTCCCAAAACTATCAAAGCACTACGACCATCATAAGTCTATGTTACAGTATGTTACCATATAGGAGGTACGACACTCATAGCGCTATGATAGCCTTGTGAAATAGGGCCCATGTCCATACTCTTTCTTCTGTCTAAATATCTCTTGACACAACTGGACTAATGCTGAAGCACAGTGACAGGCCTACCATACATACAGTGAATCAAAACTGAACTCATATTTACCAAAACAGAACTGTTCTCGGGTTCGTTTGTAGCTGATACGCAAGTTTTGTTTGCATTTCAAACTGTTAGAGTGTTTGTTTCAGTTTTAGAGGATATTATTGCAGTTGCAAAAGTTTATTTTATAATTTTGGAAGCTTATTTTATTATTTTGGTGATTTTTTTATTATTTTGGTGATTTTTTTATTATTTTGGTGATTTTTTTAATCTGTTTTGGTGTACATGAGTTTAGTTTTGATGATTTGTTCACCGTTTGTATGGTAGGCTTGAATGACACTTATACAAGGTTTAATTACATTTTCCTATTGAACAAATCCAGTTATGTGATTCATATTTATCAGTACGTTTGTTTGCAATATTTATGCAGATAATGTGTTAATGTGGATGCTGATAGCAACAGTTGTAAGTTGCTGTCTTTGTTGATGTCTAAAACTGCTGACTATACTGCTGACTGGTGTGGTGACGAAATTTCCAAACTGGGGTCGAGTTGGGAAATTACTTATCATGAAAAGAACTCACGAGCAGTGAAGCTTCAATTATCAAATACAGTAAAGCACCAACATTACTGACACACAACAGAAAGTTTAAAAAAAAAGTGTTTAAAATTCCCGCCTGCCTGACCATCTGGAATGGTCTGTTTTCATCTTGGATGGTCAAATGTCAAGAGAAGCCTGCCCGATGGTCTGTTTGTGTTTTTCACCCCTATCAACTCTGATGGATGATATTGTGTTTCAGCAGCATCCAACTACAGATGATGAAGTGCAGGGCCCTTATTCTCAAAATGTTCGTAGCCCTAAGAATTGTTAACTTTGGTCGTAGTCAATGTGTTAAGAATTTGCTAAAGAAGTTCTTAGGGCCACAGATGTTTCGAGAATTGCTAGACAGGTTCCTGCTGCTGAGGAAAATGACATGAACATGCTGATTCAGACTATGATTCATATTTCTCTGATCTAATTTCTAAACCAGGCCATGCTGCTTAGCCTTCCAGTTACAATTCATGCAGTAACGTATTCAGAAACCTGATTTCTTTGTTGTTGTTTATTGTTGAAAACTTATTATTTACAGTTACCAGTCTGGCTGACTGGCTTTGATTTTGGGGCTTTTTTAAACACTGGTATATACTCAGAAACGTCGTGCTTCTCATGATAAAGAATTTGACATCCATAAAATGTCTTCCTCATGTGTATCATTCAAACACTTGGAGCTCTTAATTAAAATCAAGTCTGAAAGTTTTTAAAGACATCACTCATGACACATATTTTCTTATGCAGCAGCAGCATTGGCGACAGCAACAACACCCCAACCCCATCTGCAATCAATACACAGAAACATTATACACCAAAAGAGAGATACTCACCACTTTAATGCAGGAAATTAAGCATTTAGGCACAGCGGAAATATCATGGGAAGGCACTTTGTGAAAATCAACTTGAATCACTTTTGTTGAAAAAGTAATCACCTGAATGAAGTTAATAGCACTTATGTTGACACGTGTGAAACATTTGCAGCCTTAATGAGAACTATGCGTCAGTCATGCGTTGGGATATAAACATTATGTGTTTTCACATTCGTGTGTATTCATGCATCACATTCAGATAACACCACATATCTTACATAATGTAATGTTTATCAACTTCATTAATACAAAAAGTTGGATGATATGTTCTGATAACGGTCTATTCTTTGCATGTTCAGTCGTTGTTCAACATGCCTGAAATAACTTTGGAATACACTGACGTCATTATGCTTCACATCAATGCTTCAATGATAACCTTGAACCCAGCTGCTTTGTGTGTGATAAATATCTGTATTAACCAATGTCTACTTCACAAAATAATTTACAGGAATGGTGAGTGAGTGAGTTTATTTTTAAGTAGCTTCAGCAGCATCATGGCGGGGAACATCAGAAATTACACATTGTACCAGTGTGGGAGATCGAACTCAGGTGTTGGGCGTGATGAGCGAATGTTTTAACCACAAGACTACCCAGATGTTCATTTCAGTATTGCATGTTTAATTAGCTTGTATGTTTATTTGATTTGTTAATAAAATAAATTAAGTATCCACAAAATAAATGTTGTTGCTTAACTTTCTCTGAGGAGTATTTTTCTCGAATTGTTATTTTAATTATGTGTGTGGGGGGGGTATGTGTGCACGTGCGTGTGTGTGTAATGCACGCGTGCGTGTGTCTGTGCATGCGTGCGTGCGTGTATATGTGAGAATGATAGTCTTGTCATGCCTGTTATGTTCTCTGAATGATTAAAGTTATATGTATAATGAATTCATTCCTTGTGAATTAAATGTCTGGGAGGTGTCTGGGATGCAAATTCCAGTTAATGTTTTTCAACCAATCTGCTTGAGATGGGCGTTTATATATTATTTTGAAAAGTAATTCATCCAATAATGAGATGTTTGATACTTAACCTTATGTGTGATATATGTGAAATTGGTGAACACTTCACTCAAGTGTAACGACGGCTTCCGATTGGCTGCTTAATTTGCTGATACGCTGAGGGCTCATTGTGTGTGCAGAAAGATGATCTGTTTAATGGGCATTTTAGAAGTATGGCGAGTCACAAGAAAGTAAGATTCTTTATGGATAACAACTTCATTTTGTGTACTTGTTGTGTCGTTTCAGTATGGATTCATATACTGTTGTCAAACAAAATCATATACACTAAAAGTTGTTATCCATGAAAAATGTTAGGTTTTAGGAGAGATGTTAGGTTTTGAAAATACATGTTCTCTGAATTTGCGTTCGATCCCATAAAAAGTCATCTCAGTAGAGATGGTAAACTACTGCCTGGCTGGAATCTGTCATTTACAAAGCAGGACTTGAAACTGACAAGAGTCTGCACCAGTCTCTGTCAGATCCAGTCATCCGAAAAAAATGGATGTAGTTGTTTGCAACCAACAGACATAAAAAACATGTCATGTGTATCACACCTACCTAATTACATAATGTGGCAGAGACAGGACTCGGGTGCACGAGTCAGGCAATCAGACATATAGGTCTGAATAAACCAGACACTGGGCTTTCTCTGGGAAAGAGACTGCTTACCACAATCAAGTTTTTTTACATAACGAGTAGATTATTTACTTGTTTGTGTACACAACCAAGATTAGACTACTGCTCACAACCTCATACTCTGGGCATGCATACTGTTTCAAGCTCCGAGAACCTATTCACTGCGCATGCAATATGAAACCAGGTTTTCCCCCAGTGTTTGGGGAAATTTAGTGAAACATTTGAACTTTGATTTTGCTGGCTTTTTTTTCATCGCATTTTTTTTCAACTTTATAGGTTGAATTGGCATTTTTGATGATTTGTTTCGGTAAGTGCATACTGAAAGGTACCAGAATCTACAAAGCTGTGTTTTACGTTGCATGTGACCTTTAACTAGACAGTTGGCAGTAACTTATTATACAGTTGGCAGTAACTTAACTAGACTGACAGGTAGGGAATGTTGAATGTCTAACTAGAGCCAGCAGGCAGCCATTTTGAACACTGAAACAGTCTAATGTCACTAGTTAACCTTGTGTGATGGATGCCATTCATGGCCAAGTGAGTTGTGTCTTTTGCACCATTTACAAGTAGGCATAGCAGAAACTACACTGAGTACATGTGAACAGCTACATTGTGGTGTAAAGTTTTGATGAGAATTCACCAATTTTCACTGATTTTTATCATTTATTATAACCATGACAACAGTCTTTTCAGTGTTATGAATTTGTTTTACGATACATCGGTTCCTGTGTAGACAGTGCCTTTAAACAGTATGGAATATTGTTTAAAACCTAGTTTAGAACGGTTGCCTGAAGTAAAAGGCTATAATTACACTCGTGAGGCTAAACTTTTGATGGAAAGTATAATTTATGTCAACAGCAATGACACTATCATGTACTAGGGGGTAGCCTGATGGTTACTGATGTAAATCAAATTTCAAAATGTTTTCAAGGGTAGCTGGGAATGGGAAGGTAGCTGTTGTAATGGTTGGGCTCATTTCCCCACACATGTGAATTAAGCGAGTTGAATTTTTTGCAATATTCCAGCTATAAGGCATCGGTCTGTAAATAATTGAGTCGGAACCAGACAAGCTAGTGATCAACAACATGAGCATCAATCTGCACGATTGGGAACCGATGACACGTGTCAACAAAGTCCGCGAGTCTGACTACCTGATACTGCTTCTTACAACAAGCATAGTTGCCTTTTATGGCAAGCATGGGTTGCTAAAGGACTATTCTACCTGGGAACTTCACGGGTCACATATGTGAAGTGACACAGCAACAGCAATACATTTCCTCACTCTCAATAGCGTCTTTGGGGGCTTTTTAAGTATAATATAATTATTGGTTGTTCTATATAATGTAAATTGTTTTGTTACTAAATGAAATATCCACAAAATATTTGCTGTTGCTTAACTTTCTTTGAAGAGTATATGTTCCTGAACTGGTATTTTGAAGAAAGAAAACACGGTAAACTTCATGTGTATTAAAAACATTATTTCTGTAAGTTAGAAGACTGTTGATCTTTCTACATTGTCAGTTTCTGCATGTGATAACAGTATTGATGCGGATCATCTGAAACAATGACTGCTGTTGTCTGTGAATGTAGCAGAGGTTATTTCTCCCCAGAACAGACATGTTGACGACACACTTCCTCCTTTATGTGTTGACTGCATCCCAACAATGCCATCTCCCACGCAGGTTTTGCACAGCCTTCCCATCCTTTATTCCAACCAGAATTGGCTATACATGGATGTTTTTGATTTACTTAGGAGACGGCGCATGAAATACTAAATGGGGAGTTGTTTGAGGAGGTGGAATGATCAATATGTCGAGGGCACTGTGTCCTACCAGTCCCACAGGTAAGTGCTACCTGTAATGATGATTCAGAATTTACACCTGACATTAAGTGTGCCGATAATGCATGTTTGTGTTTCAATCATTGCCAGTTCTGCATTTTGATTTCATGTTGTACGACTAGGAAGAAAATGGTATTTAATGCTTTAAGTGCAGCAATTTGTAGCCATTTGAGACAGTCTGCTGCTAGTTATTGAAGCCAGTTGTGAGACTACCAAGGTGATGCTGTATACAAACTGATCTGACCATATGGCAGTTTCTAATGGAATGTGTTGCCATTCAAAGCATCAATGAAACAAAACTTTCTTGAAGTCAGTTTCATTAAAAGAATTATTTTTTAAGTGAAAAAGTTTGTTTTGTCATATTGCAGTTCTTTTCTTTTATGGCAACAGAAAACATAATATTCATCCACAACTTTGCAAAACCAATTATTCTTGCATTATTGGTAGACTAACAGGAGGGTGAGCATAGATTCAGATCAGGATGTGAGTGGACAAGCCAGTGAGTGATAGTGTGAGCAGTGATCCAGGTCGGGTGTGAGTGAACAACCCAGTGAGTGATAGTGTGAGCAGTGATCCAGGTCAGGATGTGAGTGAACAACCCAGTGAGTGATAGTGTGAGCAGTGATCCAGGTCAGGATGTGAGTGGAAAACCAGTATGTGATAGTGTGAGCAGCGATCCAGGTCAGGATATGAGTGGAGAAGCCAGTAAGTGATAGTGTGAGCAGTGATCCAGGTCAGGATGTGAGTGAACTATCCAGTGAGTGATAGTGTGAGCATGGATCCAGGTCAGGATGTGAGTGGACAAGCCAGTGAGTGATAGTGTGAGCATAGATTCAGGTCAGGATGTGAGTGGACAAGTCAGTGAGTGATAATGTGAGCAGTGATCCAGGTCAGGATATGAGTGGATAAGCCAGTGAGTGATAGTGTGAGCATAGATTCAGGTCAGGATTTCAGTGGACATACCAGTGTGTGATAGTGTGAGCATAGATTCAGGTCAGGATGTGAGTGGACATGCCAGTGTGTGATAGTGTGAGCAGTGATCCAGGTCAGGATGTCAGTGGACAAACAAGCGAGTGATATTGTGACCAGTGATCCATTTCAGGATGAGAGTGGACAAACTAGTGAGTGATAGTGTGAGCAGTGATCCACGTCAGGATGTGAGTGAACTACCCAGTGAGTGATAGTGTGAGCAGTGATCCAGGTCAGGATGTGAGTAGACAAGCCAGTGAGTGATAGTGTGAGCATAGATTCAGGTCAGGATGTGAGTGGACAAGTCAGTGAGTGATAATGTGAGCAGTGATCCAGGTCAGGATATGAGTGGACAAGCCAGTGAGTGATAGTGTGAGCATAGATTCAGGTCAGGATTTCAGTGGACATACCAGTGTGTGATAGTGTGAGCATAGATTCAGGTCAGGATGTGAGTGGACATGCCAGTGTGTGATAGTGTTAGCAGTGATCCAGGTCAGGATGTGAGTGGACAAACAAGCGAGTGATATTGTGACCAGTGATCCATTTCAGGATGAGAGTGAACTACCCAGTGAGTGATAGTGTGAGCATGGATCCAGGTCAGGATGTGAGTGAATGAACCGGAGGGTGATAGTATGAGCATGGATCCAGGTCAGGACGTGAGTGGACAAACCTTTTTCTGTTTTTTTGGATTTTGTTAGAGAAAACAATTTCCATCGTTATAATACTATCTGCAGTGTATAATCTTGATATGTTTCTTAAAAAATTAGAGTTACTGATGGTGTTGGTTACATCAATGTTGATGACATCTGTGAAGGTCTCAAGGTAAAACAGGCCTTCAGCAACCCATGCTTGCCATAAAAGACGACTATGCTTGTCATAAGAGGCGACTCATGTCAGGTCCAGACTCAATTATTTACAGACCGCTGCGATATAGCTGAAATATTGCTGAATGCGACGTAAAACTAAACTCACTCACTCACTCACTCAATGTTGATGACTCGCTTCACCTGATGCAGAATGATGATGCCATCTGAACAGTGTATGTAACTACCTGTATGTGATAGTTTCAATAAAAAAAAGGCAAAACAATAAACATGTTCTACAAATTGTGTTTAATATTCTATCGTAGTAGTCATTCATAAACACTTCATCACAGGCATTAATCGGTCAATATATGTACATACATACATACATACATACATACCTAACAAATGACTATTCCATATATGGAGGTGAACAATGAGTGAACCACTGACCTCATCCAATCACGATACAGACAGCCCACCCATGGGTATAGTATGTGGCAGCAATTCCCAGCCACAAGCCATGAACATCTACAAAAGTGGCACACAATGCCAAGATCTGGCAATCTTGAAATAGACAAAAGACCAGATAACTGCCTTTTTCTTTCAAAGCCTGGAAATTAATGTCAAGAGGTTCTAACTGGTACGCTCTGTTAAGTTCTTTCAATTTTGACTCTAAATTTAATTTCTAATTACAAGGGTTCATAATGAGTTAAGACAACTGGAAATTCAATGCATTTAGTTCAGGTTCAAATAGTGACAAATATGGTAAGATTTTGCCCGGACCAGACTGAGAATCGGACACAATCAAGCATTAAAAATTGTGAGTTTGAGATATCCTGATTCGACTGTGGGTGTATGCTGTTATGATGGAATAATAATTCATATGACAATTCATTGTTCCATGATATGCACTCAGCAATATTCCAGCTGTAAGGTAGTGTTCGATAAATAATTGAATATGGACCAGACAATCTAGTGATCAACATCATGAGTATTTATCTACACAACTGGGATATGATGACATGTGTCAACCAAATCAGCGAGCCTGACCACCCGATCCTGTTAGTCGTGTCTTGTAACAAGCATGGGTTACTGATGATCTATGTACTCTGGTACTCTGATCAGGGTTAAAGTTAAATAGGGCCCTGAGACTTGACTGACTGGTTCTGTATGATAATTTTTCGCCTTGCTCTAGCCACATTATTTAACATTAATTCTAACACATCCAGGCAAAAGCCCCACATTCTTACCTCAATGAAACAGTTTTTATGGCAGTTGTTTCAATACAATTTCATGGAGAATTGGTTTGGCACAAAATGAACGTGGAGAATAGAACCCAAACTGATGCTGAAAGCAGTTGTGAACCAACCCACATTCCCACCTTCATGAGCAACGACTCCACAACAAGAGACATGATAGTGCCAGTATTAAATCCAATAACAAAATAATAATTTCACAGACAACAGATATAGATCAAAAGTATATATTCAAATCCAATACATTATAAAACTAACAAACTGTGCTGATGTTTGCATACAGACTGATCATGTTTTCAAACTTACTTGCTTACAACCAGGAGATCCTGTCAAACTAAGGGATGTAACTGATCACTAGTGCCTCAAAAGTACATCTGGTCCAGTTTACTGTTCTGCTAGTGTGAAACCACAAGTAAAGGACAAAGCAATGCTTAAATAAAGTGTGTCAAGATAACCTCATTTCATTATTCATTCATTGTCAACATTTGCTGAGGATGACCACTGGGTTATTTTCAAAAGTGGGACTTTATTGAAATAGTATCCCACACCGTTGCAAAGCATTCTAACAGTTGTCTGCTGTAACAGTAGTACAGAGATTGTATAAAACAAGCTTGAAGGCTGTTGATTATATTATCAGAAATGAATAAAGTATTGCTGACCAGGCCAAAGTCAGTCAGATATAATCTGAATTTGTCTTCATTCTTGCCAGACAACTTCAGGCACATTTGAAATGCAACTGTAAAAGAATTTTGTAACGTATAAGCTGTTTTATTTATAACTAACTGGGAATATTGATTGGCATGCATATGACTGATATTGTAGATTGTAATTAATTGACAATTTAATACACTCCTAGTTGATGTTCTGGTCATATTTTCATAATGTAAAGCACGTGTTTAGCCAATGAATTCACTTGAATTAAAAATAATCTGACCAAGGCATGTAATGCGTTGAAATAACCTGTTGGTAGAAAGCACTACTGTTTAGCCAATGAATTCACTTGAATTCAAAATAATCTGACCGAAGTATTTGGTAACTCCTTAACACAAGACCACTGTCCAGTCAATGAAATCACTTCATGCAATAATTCCTATAGAAAGGTAGCAAGTTAAGCTTCCTGCTTATCCTGCCATCTAGTCATTCACACCTTGAACACTTCATGTATTTACAGCTCACAATGATAGACAATATTCATCCTGGCAGTAACAGTGCTGCAGCAAATTCTTTGGCTTATATAATCAATGACATCATCTGCGGAATGGATTCAGGCCCCAAGAACCCCCAACTTTTTTCTTCTGTTGTTCCTTCTGAATCATGAGCTGTTTCTCCTGCTCTGCCTGAAAAAAAGAACAGAAATTTGCTATGTATCAGTTCGAAGCCATGAATAGTTGCAGTACTGTAACTGATCAAATCACATAATAAATTGTAAGTGCTTTGTGTACCCAGTGAAAGTTTTACATCTTCTGCATAACTGGTCTCATTGCTGATTGGACTCCTATGTTTTAGCTGTTCGAACATTATGTATTAGTAATAGGACCTCTCTGTTTTACTGTACACAGAAACAGTTTTGTTCAAGCTAAAGATAGTGAGGGAGTTTAGTGTTATCTCACGCTCAGCAAGATTCTAGCTATATGGGGGCAGCCTGTAGATGGTACAGTGATTAGCATAATGCTATGCAATTGGGCTACAATGACATATGTCAAACAAGTCAGCATGCCTGACCACTCACTAACATTACTCTTTACAACAAACATTGGTTACTGAAGACCAATTCTAACCTGGATCTTCATGGATCAATCCAAGGATACATTAAGCAATGAACTAGACACTTAGAGACCATTGTTTGTTTCAAAGGTTTGATTGACTATTTAATGATAACAGATGGCTGATATACCATGGTCAAGAGACAATAACAATCATGTTAAAAACTATAGAGGTATTTCCTTAATGGACATAGCGGGAAAATATTCTCTTATATTTTAAATGAAAGAATGAAATCATTTGTTGATGTATAACCCTGCAGGCTGTAATCCAAAAATATTTGTCTAAGGCTAAGGGTCGATTTTATTGTTTATATGTTGATTTTCATAAAGCATTTGATTGTGTAAATAGAGATTTATTATGGTATGTTCTTTCTCGAAACAAAATTCGGGGTAAAATGCTTTCAATAGTGCTCAATAAGTACAAAGATAGATTTAGCAATGAACTAGACAGTCATCACACTTAGAGAATATTGTTTGTTTCAAAGGTTTGATTGACTATTTAATGATAACAGATGACTGATATACCACGGTCAAGAGACAATAACAATCACAGGAAAGGAAAGTCTTGACAATAGCAAGGGGGGGTAATAATAAATTAACCAAAGTGATATTTTCAGATGGGCTTCATAATTTTCTCCCTTGTTATGTATGATGTATGGTTTAAGAAAACAACTTTCCACATCTTTTGAAAATATTTTGAAAGGGGTAAAATACCTTTGAGATCTTTCATAATGTATTTTTGTTCAGGCACAAATCCCAACCCTTGAAAAGGCAATCGTCAACACTGAAACAGCTTTGTTGAACAAGTCTTCCACTATCAAATGATTTATTTCACATTTTGTTAAATGTCCTTACAAAATAAATTACACACAATCTGTCTCAGTTGGAAGATAACCTCATTTGATCTTCAACAATTTACTCCATGTTTCTCAGCAATAACTTTTAATTCTCCCGAAGCGTGGCCACCATTTAACAAGTAGTTTCTGTTGCTACAGTTTTTGTAAATGCTTCCGTGAAGAATCTGAAGGCTCAGGGTGGTGAGATTGAGATTGCAAGACAGGGTTTATCGGATAAATCACAAAGGTGCACGACTGATTTATGTTATGACAGACCTTTAGGAACTATTATAAACAGCTCTACCAGCCATGTGTTGGACAGCAGCAGCTGGGAAGACCGCCTTGAATAGCAACCCTACCCTGGTAATACTCTCAAGCCTGATTTATAGGGCAATACAATTAAATCATCAAGTGTAACAATAAATGTTCAGTTGCAAGTTCGTTTCTACAAAAGAAGGCATTTGAAGCAATTACATGTGTACATCTCCTACATGTGTAACATTTTCTATGGCAAATTTTCACAGTACAAGTTTTCTGACAAAGAAGGCATCTTTGACAAACTGTATGATCTGATTTATTATCACTTGAGCAAGATCATCACACTTACAAGCTCTACACCGTTACACCTCTTAGCAAAGGAAACATGCAGCAAATAGTTGAATACTTTCATTAGTATGTAATTTGAGGTGTATTTATATGTATCCAAATAATGTAGGTGCAATACGATTCGTATACGATAGAGTACATCTATTTGATATGTTTACATATTCTTTCCTTCTGAAGTCAAATCACTGCCCTGAATCATCTGGTAGATAATGTCTTCCATTCTGCACTTGAATCAGAGAAGAGAAACTTAAATTTTAGACAGATTCCTTTAATAATAACCTACCAGGAAACACAAATGAATCTAAATAAACTGGGCCTTGAACAGTTTCTGTTACTTATGAGCTTTTTACAATATGGCTGTGTAATGTGATGAAACATTAACTTGATGTATTTATAACTTTGTTAAGCCAATACAAACAATACTATTACTGTAAAATACGAAGAGAAGAAAGATCATAACAGAAAAATGTGAAATTTGTGCCATGATGAAGCAGATCCTAATCTGACTAAGGGAAACAACTCTCAAGGACCCCAAAAAGTGTAACTATTGTGGCTGCAATGCAGAACCTCTATCTCATCTGATGAAGAATATGCAACACATTGTGCCTCTCTAAGTTTTGTCAATGGAACTTAAACCAGGTACTTCCTCATAACAAGCGAACATAATAACTACTGTACCATTTTATCTAAAAATGAAGAAAGTGTTAGGGCTCCATTTTCACTATTAATTTTTTGTACAGTAAAGTATGTTCATTTCAAAGACTAGTTGTTTGTCTGGGAAGGTCATTACCTGAAGTTTTCTCTGGTTCTCCTTGAACATTTCTAGGGGGTTGTCAAACTGGCTGTAGTACTCCATCACTGGACGGATGTCTTCTACACCACTTGATGCCAGCGCTGAAACATCAGCATTAAGATGTTGGTATGATGTCTTTATTACAATAAGTGTAAGTGAGTTTAGTTTTACATTGCACTGAGAAATATTCCAGCTATATAATGGTGGTCTGTAAATAACCAGGTCTGGACCAGACAATCCAGTGATCAACAACATCAACCAACCAAGTTAGAGAGCGTGATCATCCAAACCAATGAGTCACCTCTTATGACAAGTATAGGTTACTGTAGATAATTTCTAACCCAGATCTTCACAGGTTCTTCATTACAGTGGGTGTAAATAATAAATGCTATGTGCTTGATAACGGTGTTCCATCTACATCCAAACATCATGATAATTGTTATAACACTGGTGTACATCCATTGGATTATCTCCCTTTTTTTCTTTAAAGAAACAAGCATGAGTATGGTGCAGACAAATCCCAAAACAATCAGGATTCAAACCCAGAATAGTAGGTCTCTGGTAGGCTAAACAGATGTCCATGTACAACTAATTCCAGCAGAACTCTAACAATTGGCCACCCATGGTGCCATCTTTGGTACAAAAACAAACGATATCGACATGAACTGCACAGATCTACATGGCAACCTAGCAGTTCATGTCTTTATTGTTACCATTACTTAATTTCAACATGACTTCCATACCCAGTGTAGTGACCTCTTACAATGACAGTTTATTCAGAATTTGCTTCTGTGACCCCTCTTTACTGCACAGTTTGTGGGTTGAGTTACGTGTAAGAAGCAGGATGCTTTTCTTAAACAGGTCTTTATTTCCCTATTACAACCAGCAGAGGAGTCTCATGGAGGAAATCTCCCATCAACGGGTCTCATGCACATCTTTGATGAGCAGTGTCCTCAGCTCACATGGCACACTGGTCAAGTTGTGTTAAAGAACGATATCACACCCCAATTCAAACTGAGATTTAATTACAAAAGGCCAAAAATGAAAAAAAGACCAAATTCTTCCAAATTTTACCACTTCCAATAATTTCAGATGTTCATATTCGTGTGAAGAGGCCATTTGTAATTAACTGCTTTATTTCTAATTCTTTAAATAGTTTTGGTCAGTTTTAATGAGTTTTTAATGAGTCTTTAAATGAGTTTTGTCATACACTATCCATCAGTCAAGTTCTTCTTTTTCAGCCTGCAAGTCTGACTGGTCTTAAAAAACATGTTCGGCAAAAGTGCCCCCTTCTCTTATTCTGAATTCTTGAACTGCAGGATTTGGCAGACTCAAAGAGAGGGCACATATAAAATTTAAAGGACATCTAATGCTAAAAATTATGATTTTCCCAAAGAAACTGCAGCCTTCATGATTAGAACAAAATGTAATTCCAAATGTTGAACCAATTCATGACACAATGTTGACCAGCATAATCTTCATAAACTTTTCAGGTCACAATCAATCTGTTGCAACCCTTACGCAGATTCATGGAGAAGTCAAATTTCATGACTTCAGAAGTACATTGAGCACCTGATAAGTTCACAGAACAATCTTGGCCATCATACATATTTTGTATTGTGAAAATCAGCAAAAACACAAAAACAGTTATATGGAGGTAACTTAATAATGAAACGACATTTCGCCCAATGTTCTAACTTGGAGTCACTTTATCCAGAACAGAAGGGTTCCAATATAAATTGATCGTAACGCAATGTGACGGCTGTCTCTCCCCTACAGTGTCAACTGGCAATATCCTTCCGTACCATGGACCTATATTAGCCTTGAAGTCCAGGGTTAAACTGCAGCTTGGTGATCATAGTATTCACCCATTCCTCTCAATGCAGCGACATGCATGGAAGGCATAACTCCTCACAACAATTGCCTACAGCTTAGACTCCCCCATAGCACACTGTCTAGTAGTTTAATCCTGCCCTTGCAAACATAAAACTGAAGCGGTGTGTCAAGCCAAGACCCAGTGTGACGTCTATTTATCAACAAGCTCTTGACTTACAGCTCAACACAACTATGATAATATTCAAGCTAGGTTAGGGCTCCAAATAAAATTATTTAGGCAGGACCATGTATAAAGAATTCCACAGCCTCTCAAGCTGACCTGGCGTGTAAGACACAGGTGCTCAAAGTAACAATTCGTAATTTTTTTCGGTGCATCCCGAGTGCATTTCTTACAAACCTCCACGACCCTGTAATGATAAATTGTCTTGATGTGCATGGGAAAGTGTGTCCACACAGTATCACATACACAATCTTCCACTCAACTATACGGCAGCCAGTACATCCCATACACACTTATACAGTCAACAGAAACACTCCCTTTCAACATGCTTTCCTCATTTATCTGAAAACCAGTGACGACTGAAAACTAACCAACAAATTCAGAGCTGCTAACATTGCAAATGTGTGGGGAAAAAAGTGCTTCAAAACTGGTAAAGTGTTACTCGTTATCCTAATAATATGAGCTGGGTACTTTCAGCCCCCAAGTATTCTTTTCAAATGATGTTTACTGGTATATGATATGGCATACAGACCTCAAACTAGACGAAAGGACGATCACATGAACGCAGAACAGCTTCCATAAGCACTTACCACACAAAGTTCTTAATCTGCACCATGAGATGAATGAAGGGTGTCACATCCAACTGACAAAGAAACACCTTGCTGATAAGCCAACAAATGTCACATCATGGAAAACACTCTGGAGGTTCTGAAGGACAGACGTCATGTTGTGAGTGGTGGATCATGAAAATCGTTGGTCAAAGGCTTTTTGTCTGTTGTTTACACACACTGCCACATCCAATCTATATGATGGAAATCGGTAAATGATCAAGTTTGGACCACACAATCCAATGACTGATGTCACAAGCATCCATCTTCATAACTGCGGTTCTGTGAACTGTAAATCAACTAAATACCCAATCCTGATCCACATACTACAACGAGCATGGGTTGCTGAAGACCAGTTCTTCAGGCATGGTCATGCAGTGATCAAAGTTATAGGTATAAGTCTGTCTGCAACTGAAAGTCCTGCCTCATGTTGTTCTTAATTTTTTAATAGCAAACAGATACCATGCTGATATCTAATGTGTATTCCCTTCACAAACACACTATGGTCCTTGTATTATGCCCTTGATACTGAGTACCAGAAAAAGTGATAAGTATCACCTCCTAACACCCTTTGGTGGGACCAGTCCAAAATTCAAACCATTCCATTCTATGGGCAGTGCTCAATCCACTGGACCACCTACGTAGTTGGTTATCATCTGTTATGAACCTCTCTTGATATCTTGCTCTGTAGCTGTTCAAACACACTAATATTTTCAAGACTCACTTTGACCTTGACATGAAAGTCATAGTGTATGAAATATGCAAAAATAGTACAAAAGAAATTGCCTTCTAAAAACATTCATGGGAAGTCTTGAAAGTCTATGAAGAAAATGCAGTGAACCGTTCTTGAAATACCTTGCTGACAATTTTAACATTCAGTTTAACATACTGAAATCTTCAAAGTGTCACCATGACCTTACAAATTAAGTGGAGGTCACCAAAATCGACTGGGCCCTACACTTTCCCTAGATAAAGCTTGATGTCGAACATGAAGAAAACCCACTGAAAGGTTCTGAGATATCTCACTGACAAGCTTAACATGCAGGTTAACATGCTATTATCTTTGAAGTGTTGCCATGACCTTGAAAATTAAGTGAAAGGCGCCAGAACTGACTGGGCCCAGTGCCTTCCCTTGATGAAGCTTGGTGTCAAATATGAAAGAAAACCAAAACAGTAAATGGTTATTGAGTTGTCTCACTGACAAGGGTAAAATATCCCCTAGTGACCTTAAAATGAAGGTCAAGGTCACCAAACCTGGCTGCTACCTTTCTTACTCTGTGATGAAGCTAGGTACCAAATATGACAAGAATCTACTCAACGATTCTTAAGGTATTCCAATTTGTAGGTACAGAGCGAGATCATAGAAAGTTGTAATTAGACACTGTCTTCAAATTGTACTTATTGGACTAACAGGTCTCAGTGTTCAAAAGGTTGACAATGTGTCTTTTGAAGTAGTTTCTTCCATTACACTCTTTCTTTTGCAGACTAACATAAGTAACACTAAGTGGTTCAACCCTATATACGGAGGGTTATTACTCATAGTTATTTATCTGAGTCCTCTAGTAATTGTTTTGTTAGACATTCTTAATAAGTCTAGTATATTTCAATTTATGAATATTGTTAGGGATGGGGAATGGGAGGAACTCTAACCATGTCTTCAATGTTTAATGCTACTAGTAAGCAAAATGCCAACTATATTAGAGTGGCTAAAATTAAGTCAGCCCCAGACAATCTAGTGATCGACTTCATGAGCATCTGTCTGCACAGAATGGATACAGTAACATGCATCAACAAATCACCAAGCCTGACTACTAGATCCAAACACTTGCCTCCTATGACAATCTTGCGACCCAGTGTCTGGGCTATCGACCTGATCCACTACAGGTCTTGTGTTAATCCTGACATGGGTAGGACATACCAGTATGACCAGTCCATGGGCCAGATCAGATGATCAACCCATTTTGCATAGGCTTTAGATTCATCATATTCTCAATTCTATAATGGTACTATACAACATGACGGAGATCTAAACATGCTTTCAGATGATTCTATTAATCTAGTGTAACCAAGGTTCTGGCCCTGAAATTTGTAAAGCAGACATACATGGGTTACTGACCAAAGCCTACTATCCACATCCCTCATAATGTCAACTGAAAAAACATGTACTGAGTGAGTGAGTGAGTGAGTGAAACCAAAATAAACCAAAATAAAATGTTCTGAGTGACTGAGTTAGTTAATGGTTTCAAACTGCTTTTAGCAATATCACTAAGTATCATGGCAGGGGAGACTAGAAATGGGCTTCACACATTGTACCCATGTGGGGAATTGAAACTTGGTCTTCGGCGTGACAAGCGAACACTTTAACTGACAGGCTACCCCACCGCCCAAAGTTAGTGAGTGGGCCACACCATACACATAGTGCATTGACCCAGGTTCTTGAGAGAAAAAGGTAACTTGATCCCCATCACTTATTCTGTAGGTCTTATCAAAACAAAATGAAGACATAACAAGTTCAATTGTATCAAATAAACACCTAGGGATCTTTTACTGTGCAAGTCAGCAATACACCGTCCTCATGTCTGTAACTGATAAACATGTTGTGATAGCTGACTCATGGACTGCTGTGAATATCACAAGATTTGATAGAAATGGCACAGAAGTTCAAAACTGGCTTGATATGTGAATATTTCAAAAGACTTTCTCTGTACTATCCCTGTTATGACATTTCATTAAGAACTGAAGATCTGAAAATTCCAATCTGTATCCCATCTGTCGGATGTTAACGTGTGCAGTGCTTAATGAAGATGTTTTGTCTTCTAACTGAAGTAAAAAATGTTTAGGATAAAGAATGATTTATAGCTGTGTTGGCACTCAGTGTTACGACTGATATGCGTATACATGAAACATGCCGACAAACATAACCATGCTCCAGAATATAATCTAACTGTAAAGAATGAAAAAAAAAAGAGTGTTATCAACAAAATAACATAAATATGGGCTTAAATTGCCAAGAAGGAAAGCTCTTCTGCAACTCATCCGGATGACCACTGGCCCTTGACTTCAGCCACACAAAACAGCCTTAGTGCTATAGCGATCATAAGCCAATGTTAAGGTATGGAAATCCCCTTAGCGCTAGGCTGTTTCATGGAATGTTTGTTTGATTTTTGCTTAACCCAACAATATTCCAGCTATGTGAAGACTGTCTGTAAATATTTCAGCCAGGACCAGACAATCCAGTGATCAACAACATGAGCATCACTCTATACACAACTGGGATACAATGACACGTGTCAACCAAGTCAGTGAAACTGACCACCAGGTCTGGTTAATTGCCTCTTATGAGAATCATGGGTTGCTGAAGATCAATTATGGGTACAGCTGTCAGTGCTGTGACCATCATGAGTCAATGTTAACATATGGGAATCACTTCAGAGTTCAGTTGTTTAATGAAACAGGGCTGTATGTCTATCATGCCAATAATTGTTACTGGTTGTTTCCAAGGTGTGCAGACAAAACAAATGAAGGACAATCATACCATGATTAATAGTAAGGTGATATGGGTGAGTGAGTGAGCGAGTGTAGTTTTACACCGCACTCAGCAATATTCCAGCTATATGCCGGCGGTCTGTAAATAATCGAGTCTGGACCAGACAATCCAGTGATCAACATGAGCATCAATCTGCGCAATTGGGAACCGATGACATGTGTCAACCAAGTCAGCAAGCCTGATCACCCGATCCCGTTAGTCGCCTCTTCCGACAAGCATAGTCGCCGTTTAAGGCAAGCATGGGTTGCTGAAGGCCTATTCTACCCCGGGACCTTCATGGGTCAAGGTGAAATGGGGCTTAATGGGATCAAATCTGCAGAAATGTGTGTGTGGCTTCTTGTACTGATCAGATGCTGTTTTATAGTGCTTGTCACTGAGACAGCATGCACCATTTTGACATCAACTCCAGAGACATTACCGATTCTGGGCCCTGTTTCACAAGAAAGTGTAGTGCTGCAGCCATTGTCTAGAGCAATAGTCTATGTCAAAGTATGTGAGTTATGATCGCTTTGTGAAACAAGTTTCAGATCTGATCACTGGTCATTAAATGCAAGGCAGGTAACATGTAGGATCTTTCAAAACATTTTGAAGAATCCAGAGGATTGCAACATGAACTTTGTTCTTATGCTTTACCCACTGTACCATCAAGGCAGTAACTGCGACTAAAACCTAAAAAAAGGATTTGAGTGAGTGTGTATGTTTCATGCTGCTTTTAGCAACTTTCCAGCAATATCACAGCTGGGGGCACCAGGAGTGGGCTTCACACATTGTACCGGAGTGGGAAATCAGACCTGAGTCTTCGGCATGACGAGCAGATGATCCACTAGGCTACCTCACTGCCCCTAAGTAGATTTGAACATTCCATGCCTGAAGAAATCTTCCATGTCACAGCTACTGAACCATTTCAGTAGCTGACTGGCAAACCTGTGGTTGACAGAACTATCACAGGTGATGTACAAATGCAAATAGGCAAACAAGTCAGATTTTATTATGATGACAAAAGTGAAAGCCATGGTTACGGATAACTAGTGATAAAAAGACTCTCTTTCATCGTCTCTTCATGCTGTTTCTTCTGTAGCTCATAAAGCAATAAACAAAAATAATGAACCTAACAGAGCACAGTTTGTGTATTATCTGGGTGTGTATCACACGTTATACACCAGTTCAAAGTGCCCTTTTTCCCCATTGTTACACATCCTGAAGCTGTCAATGGTGAAGATCAGACAGAGGCTCTGTGGTACACAGAAGATAAGCGTGACAGCAATGTACTTGGATTGTCTGGCAGCAGCCTAGTAACATCAGCAATTGAAAGGGTGATGATAGTGACAAGGTACGCAGAGAGGCAACAGAGTTTAGACAGCAGCAGGACCGTATCCTTGGTACAGGAAACCATTGGTCATTACCAACCACAGATTTAAGCTGGGGCACTGATAAACACTAGGTGAAATAGCTGACTAAATCATGCTTATAAAGTTGCCGTCAAAGTACAATTAGTACTGGTATTGGGTGCTGGTATTGGGTGAAATAGCTGACTAAATCATGCTTATAAAGCTGCCGTCAAAGTACAATTAGTACTGGTATTGGGTGCTGATGGTCGACAGTCACAGGCCAGCCTTCAGTTACCACGGCAACTGATGCAGGTTGACAGTCACATGTTTGCATCATGCAACCATGACAACTACATAACCCTCTCAATTCAAACTGAAGAAGTAACAATTATCACAGATCATTGCGCATATTTGAAGCTAAAGTCTCAATTTCCTCTTTAAAAAAAGAAAAAAATGGGGAATTATCAGTAATGGACACGTAGAAGAATGTGACATGTAAAATGTCTGTGTCACTTCCCCAGTATATCAAACAGTTGCTTTGCCATTAATGTGTTGCTAACAACAAACCTGGCACACCATGCCATGCTGCACACTACAATCAATATTAAACAGCCCTTGGCGGGCTTCCATTATTTTACTTCCGCCCCTGGCCTTCTCCTGCTACGCCGTATTCAGAAATCATCAGAAAATGCAGAAAGTAAACAAAACTGTCAATATCTTTCAATTGATCTGGAATATACACTGTCAGCTTTGGATTTCATGCAAGTAAAACTGCAAATAAGTCCTACACTTAGACAAATACATATTTTTCTGATTTTATCCCATCACAATTAATTCTGAACAAACTGTTTGATGAGTGCATAGAGAACATCCTTCCTGACATGCATTGAACAACACAAGAGGGGCTAGAGAAAGGCTGAATAAAAAGCATAAAAGCTGAATTGTCTGATAAATCTTCAAAGCTTCAAGTTACCAATTTCATCTTTCAAAGAAGACAGCATTAAACAAGTTCTTCCGAAAGAACATAATGATAATATCTGGTTTAAAGAAAATATTTCTTGAGATGCAAGACTACATAGTAAAAGGAAATGCATGTTTGAGATTGCAGCAGATTGTTGCAGACAAACTCTGTTTAATGTCTCTGTATAAAGCTTTAGGAGAGGCATCTAAGATGACTGCCTCGGATACGAGGAAAGCCTTTTACAATGCATTTTTTACTTGAAAAAGCAAATCACTAATTTCTGATAGTGACATAAGTGCTTCATATTTTCATATTAAACAGCTCCAATATGAAGATTATAGGAGTGCTTCAATAGAGTGTTTGTCAATGTCTATGTTCAACCATTACAATGAGAAAGTGAGTTTCAGATTCCTTGTGGTTGGCGTTTATTGCTGCAACCAGTATGCTAGCTATTTGAAAAAGTCTGCAAACATTCGAATGGACCAGATTATCCAGTGATGGTTCAGTCATGAGCACTGAATACTATTGGAATACCATGACATGCAGCGACCAAGGCTGCAAGGCTGAGCACAGGGTTCCATTACTTCATTATTAACCTGATGAAGGAGCAAGAATAAGCTCTGAAATGTCACACAAATAATATAATAAATAAAAAGAAGTTGTTATCCATAAAAAGGTGTCATGTTTGTCCAACATCAACACCCAATTTTCTTCTGAAATCTTACAAAAACAAATATCTGAGAAAAAAATTCTTTTGCTGGGATTTTACTGACTATATCCAAAAGAACATACAAGATGGGCAAAGATCTCTGAGGTTCACTGTACAACATTTTCACCTAGTGACCCACAGTTATTACAATCAGTCACCTTAAGGCTACGACTATGACCACTGATTTGGACTGAACAATGACAAGGTACTGCAACGCCCACTTTGGGGACAATTCTTACCAAGAATCCCCATTTGGTGAGAGTATAATTTTATACTGCTTCTAGCAATACCGGTATTCCAGTAATATCACAGCCACGGACACCAGAAATGGATTTCACAAATCATACACATGTGGACAATTGAACCCAGGACTTCAGTGTCATGAGCAAATGCTTTAACCACTGGGTTACCCCACCGCCCCTCCCCATTTGGGGATCATGGGGAGATTTTGCCTGATCCCATGTTACAATTAGGTTGATTAATTAAAGTTAGTCACAGAAACGTGGATTTCTTTGGTCAATTCACACTGGTGATATGACATCAAATGCATTGGCATCACTTTTTTCACAACAAATCTCACAGGAGGTGACCGAGTGAGTCAGCAGGGTTTAATGCTGCTTTTAGTAATATACCAGTAATATCAAAATGGGAGACACCAGAAATGGGTTTCACACATTGTACCCATGTGGGGAATTGAACTCAGGTCTTCTGTGTGACACGCAGACGTTTTGACTACAAGGCTACCCCACAGCTCCAACAGGACCCGGTCTTCCATCAAAATGGAACAGTTGTCTTCGAGTATATACCTCAAAGGAAGCGTGCAACATCAATCTGCGAATAACCCAAAACGTGCTGTACATATCTAAAGGAAAGTGTGCAAGATCGATTAGGTCTGTTGTAACCCTACATGTGCTGTACATACCTCGAAGGAAGTGTGCAAGATCGATGAGGTCCCTGTCCTCATCACTGCCAGTCCACTTCTTGATGGGGAAGGCGTTGGACGGGTTCAGCTGGTATGATCGGTTGTTCCAGTCTATCATGATCACCCTGGACAGGTCGCGGTTAAGACAGGACAAGTCCTGTGGGAAAAAAACAGGTTGTGGATGAATGAAGGATGCATGATTTAACCCCTGAATGTAAACTAGAGGTCTACTGAATGAACACCAGTTGAACAAATGACAATCACGCTTGTGAGCGAGAAAATGTGTTTAACATCGCACTAAGCAATATTTCAGCTATATGTTGGTGGTTGGTAAAAAGTCCAACAAGAGCATCAATCTGTGCAATTGGGAACCAATGACATGTGTCAACCAAGTCAGTGAGTCTGACCACCTGATACCATTAGTTGCCTCTTATGACAGGCATTTGCCTTTTGTGGCAATGATAGTTGCTGAGTGAGTGAGTGAGGTTTATTGCTGCTTTGACAGCAATATCACAAGGGTGGCCTCAAGAAATGGGCTTCACACACTGTACCCACATGGGGAATCAAACTGGATCTTCAGTGTGGCAAGGGAACAGTTTAAGCACTAGTCTACACCATCACCCGTTACAATGTGGAAGAAGATACTAGAGTTGATGAGAAATTAAAATGTACAGCATGATCTTAGTGATATGACGATAGCAACTGCATCACAAAGACAATGGATTACAATAGCTGAAGTGGCAAGATGACATAGTGCAAAATGGCCCAGGTGAGATAAATATGCTCTCACAAATTATTGAATAAACCAGTGACTAAACTACATAAACTGCATCAAAGGGACTGAAATTTCACACAGCTGTTTTAAAACTGAATACATCATCTCATTCTGTTTTGATTAAAGGGAAGGCTTTATTTAATCAATTAATACACAATCATGATTCTCAGATGAAAAAATGAACAATTCATGACATTTTCCTATAAATAAATAATCAAACTCCCACACACTGTTACCATAATAATTTTCATCATACTTTTTCCTCTGTGCAATCATCATTAATTATTCTGTTCAAGGGACCCACCCTTGAAACAGCAGTCAGGCAAAGGGCAGACTGTTTTCCTAATCAATTATTGAACCACGAGACACTGATAATAATGATTAGTCTGCACTTTTCTGATTTGAACAAAAAATTGTGAGAGTCCTGCTGACAATGTCACCACAACCTACTTGGCAAAACAACAGATATTGAAAGTAAACAACACACGTTGCTCCATATCCATAGAAACCAATAAACAATAAGCAAACATTACTTTCATGACTGATTGACAGTGATCTGAAATCTATGACAGTTCATCATCTCCTCATGCAACTGATAGCAATCTTGTAACTTTCTCAACTTGCGTCACATTTCAAACGTTCACATTTCTGAAAAAGGTAATCAAATTTATCACAACCCAAAACAATGGCATTAACTGGGCACTGATATAAATGTTACATTTAGATAGCAAACTGGGGATTTTATGCATTCCTTGAATTACTTTTAACACATTCAATTTCTTTTTTTTGTAAAGTTCATTCTCTACATTTACCATGATTAAACAAACATGTAATTTTCCGAATAAAATTGATATTTTATACTTATGATTCATGCTTATACGCTTATCTCCTCCCTCTATGCAAAGATAGTGGAACAGTTGAAATCCCATGAAGTTCCCTTGTTTTGAAGCGAACGTACAATCAGTCTCACCCACAGGAAGCCTCCCAATTTCCAACCACATCAGTCACGTGACCAGCCCTGTTTCTCACTCTCCACGTAATTTCATAAGCCCAACACGAAAATTGCAGAGAATTCAACGTGTGAGTGGGGCGGTAGGGAGGGCTTGACGTCATGAGTCAAGACAAGCATAAAATATCAGTTTTATTCAGAAAATTACATATTTTACCTGATGCTTGTTTGCTTACAGAATCCGGTGGAATTGGCGGTGGGTCAGACCATGATGGATTCTGGTGGCTGCCATATAAGTATGCACAGTACTCCCCCTCCACTTTGGGCACTGTAATAAAACAGTGATAATTTGGTGATGTTCTTCCAATATTCATGCGTGAAATGGAGGGGGGATCACATCTAGTCAAACTTCTCTTCTTGTGAAGTGATCAGTGACTGGAACGTGATGATTCCTATCAAGACAAGTTGCCACCCTTCACATGTACAAGTATCATCAGATCATAAGCACTCATGCTAGTCTCTTCGAGACGTGAACATGCACTCTCAAACATTTTACTCAACAGAGTGTCTTGGTCTCAACAAGTCACACTGTAAAGAGTAAGATTTTAGATATACTAGTTTCTTCCTCCAACTAGCTATCTATAGCAACTCTTTCTTCATGATGTCCTCATCATAGAGTTGCAACCCTCTTTCATGTACAAGTCACTCCTTTACAAGTGTGGGGTAATCATCACTTCTGATAAATAGGGGTGAGTGAAACTTAGCGATTTGTGGAACTGTCAGTTGTACAAGTGGCCCAAATGGTGAATGTCAGCAACGTCCTCAGTGGTGATGTCTCATACGTAGTGGTTGCAAATCACTCTGGATGATCTCCAAAAGCAGCCCTCCATTGTCATTGTAAGCAAGCTATTTCCATGTAGAGAAGGTATTGGCACCCAGGTTCTTACTTCATGCAGATTATGGAGGCTCGCGGAGGTTCACGTCCTG
This sequence comes from Haliotis asinina, assembly GCF_037392515.1. Lineage (NCBI taxonomy): Eukaryota > Metazoa > Mollusca > Gastropoda > Lepetellida > Haliotidae > Haliotis > Haliotis asinina. The sequence continues at coordinate 18,520,543 of NC_090287.1, read as the reverse complement.
CTGCTTTGTAGGCCCTCAGTATAACAGCTCTCATCCATACTGAGATATGTTGCGGGATACTTCTGTAGGTGTTTCAGTAGAGAGTGGGATGAATAGGTGCTTGAACTTTTGTCTCCTTGACTTCATTCACTGAAGATGTATTTTCAGAGCTCTGACAGGGCATAATGATAAACCCTGTGAATCATGTAGCCCAACGACTGTCATTAATGGCGGGATGTGGAATTGTCGTACCAGTTGTATAGGCAGTTGGGTCTTTGGCAATAAAATCCCATAGCAATCCTTGGTAGGCAATCTCATGATGATTGGTAAAGTGCAGAGCATGTATTTCTGATATCCATGCTGCCATAGCTATGGCGAGTAGAAACAGCGTTGTCTGCATCAACAGTTCAAAGGACGTCTGATCTAGAGGCTCACAAGTGCCATCAACGAGGTGTTGAAGTACAACATTCAGGTCACAAACTAGCGTCTTAAATCTGCATTGTTGGTCTTCCAGTTTGAACAAGCCTTGTAGGCGATTAAAACAGTCACTTTTGTCAGCTTGACCCCAGATCTCCTGGTGATGACAGACCTGAATGGTAGGTCAACAATGTAGAACCTTTAAGTCCTCTATTATGCCATAGGTGAGGAAGTGTGGTTTTCATTGCAGCATAGCCCATCTGCTTGGTGTGTATATCAAATCGCATCCATTTGTTTTCGTATAAGGAATGAACAGACTTATGTAGAGCTAAGGTGAGTGCCTTTGTCACTTTAGCAGAATATCCTCAGTGTTTCAAGCAGGCTTTGATATGATTCATACGTGTAGTTGGACGATGTCTGAGTGCTTGTTTGGTATGCGAATGGACAAGGAGGTTCTTCCATTCTGGGAGTCTCAGTGATGGCTGTGAAAGTTCCTTGATCAGTACTGGGAACCATTCTCTCACCGCCCAGTAGGCACAACCGAGTTGCAGCATCGTCATCTACTTATATTTTCAATGACTTCTGGTAGTAAGACTGGAGACAGGAACACATAAGCGTTCATTCCTTCCCATGAGCATCCTCGATATCTCCAGGGTATACGTTCCAATGAATCTCCACTATACTCTGGATGCATCTACAGCTAAGCCCAATAAAATTATTAGCTCCCTTGGCTGGCTTTTTATCCAATCAGGTGTATACGATGGGAAACTGAGCAAACCAATCACAATCCACTTTCACTTTTTAAATTATCTAACCGAATAAACTTGGCAACACAAACCATGTACAGGTTCTCTGAAAGAGGCAGGAGTTTCTTGCACATGTTTTTTTTTACATTGTCGGACCTATCAATTTGTCTGCTTGATTTCCCCCAAATCTGAGTCGTACTTCGAATAAACCTTCACAGCTGCAACTGCTATCGTTGTTGACACTGGCAAGTTCTGTTGTAACAGCAGTTGAGCTGATTGGCTACTGTGAGAATGCGGTGCCAGTGAAGGGAGGTAATAACATTTTTGGGCCGAGCCGTAGATGTATCCAGGGTATAGTGGAGACTTATTGGAATATAGACCCTGGAGATATCGATGATGTCCCATGAGATGCCTAGGGCGAATGCTGCCCATGAAAATGGATGCAGTACTGGAGATACAAATGTTGGTATCTGTTCAACCTGGTGGCAAATAGGTCTATTAATCCGAATGTCTGACTGATGAGTTGAAACGCCTCCTGATGTATGCACTCTGTTGGAGATGGTTGTAGAGGACATGATACAGCATCTCCCATGATGTTGCATGTATCTGAGACGTGACATGCCTTAATGTAGAGATTCTAGTCATCGATGATGTAGAAGAGTTGAAAAGTTAGCTGTATCAGCATGTGAGATCATGATGAACCTTGCTTGTTTATGTATAACGCTACTGTGGAGTCGCCTGTGTGGACCATTATTAGTTTGTTCCTAAATGCTGTCTACCAGTGTACTGCGTTTATTACAATTTTCATCTGCAGGTGGTTAATATGCAGAGTGTGTTCATTGCTTGCCCAAATTCCTGCTGCAACCCTGTTGTCCTCCACATGGGCATCTCAACCCTGTAGCGATGCATCTACATAGAGACGACTGTTGCAGTTCAACTTTGTCAAAAAGTCTTTGTACAAAGTTGAAATGGGTGTACTTGCAGTCTTCCTCTTCAGGTCAAATGCAGAGCTGAGGTGAGTAGACAGAGACGACACTTCCAGTGTCTTAGTGGTAACAGAGAGAGTGGAACTTGTGCTATCATGGCTTGAATCTGAACACTTTTGTGTTTCGAGGATTCTTCTTCCCTGGAATGTAGAACTTGTGTCAGATCCAAGTCTAACTTCATCAATAATCTTCTGGTGTTCTGTGTATGACATGCTCATTGCTGCAGTAACGTTTCAATCAGCTGAATATACATAAAGACAGTGAGGTAGTACGAACAGGTACATGTTTCATCTGTAATGAAGATGTTGGTACCGGAATCACTTAGTCTTCAGATCATCAACACTGTAAGTTGTGATTAAACTGTCATTGATGTGAAGTCTATAGCTGGCTGGCTGACATGGCAAAAAATGCCATCTGTTGCTGCAAGCCTCTAGATAAGCAGCGTTGAATCTGCTGTTAGAAGACCTCTTGCCTTGTAAAGACAATTGAATGCCACTGAAGACTGCTGTTTGGGTTGTAAATAACATCATTACAATGATGGAAGGGTTGTTTACATCTGCAGACGACTTCCTGACACGAGAACACTAGACATGTGACTTCAACTTCTTTGTTTCAGATGATATCAATTCTGACGATGACCTCTTCTGGGACTAGGAGCTAGTCTAAGGACATACTTATACAGAACAGCCGCAAACAGCCATAACCTACGCCAGGAGCACGATTTCATCAGTGAAAATATAATCTCACTTGATGAAATACGTAACTTGATTAACAACATAAAATATATGTAAATTTATCCACCATTTCTTATTGTAATAATAATCAATACAGACAAAATCCACATACTGCTAAATTTTGTGTAAAGGACCGAAATATAAAAGGATATTAAACGCCATATAGGGACTCAGGTAGACTCGAATTATGAATTCTCCTTGGTCAATGCTTTTAAGTTCTGTACGTATAGTCAGCAACTGCAATTTGAAAAACGATTCACCCCAACTACTGAATGTATCACTACACTATTGGGGTAAGACTGTTTTTTTCAGGGCATTATCATTTGCAGAAGCCCTAGGTCTTCAATTAACTCCCCTAGTATAGCAAAATGGATGGAACTTGTGTTACTAAAGTCAAAATAGTATCATAAATTTAATAATAAGTTTACTCCAAACAACTTACAATGGGCTGTTGACCCATCACTGTTAGATAATGGAACAAGATTTATGATGCAATTAATGAGCGTGATGTCACCCACTGTGACATCATGTGACAACAGATCTGTCAATGGCCTGTCGTTAAGGAATCAGCGGGTCATTATCATTTGCAGCTTCCAACTCAGACAGTTTGATGATAATTCCATCCATTTTGGTTCCACTGTAAAATCTTAACTTAACAGCTGTTGCTAAATAGAGTTAATTTTTCCAGACAAAAATGAACTTAGAGAGCCTTTAAAGTTAAATTATTTCAAATTTTAGGCTGTTTCATGAAAATCCAGCCTTTTACCATCATTTTGCTGCATGTCTTACAAGCTGGGATAGAGACTGTCAAAGACATCCTCTAGTTCGCATTAACACTGTATCTAATGATACTACAGATGTAAAAGGACACCTTAAATCTCATCAAGGACCCCAATAGCACTGACAGCTTAGAAGTCACATCAACCATAAAGCCAGAAATATTAACTCGGTAAAAACCCTGATGTTGAATCCAGCACACACAAAAGGTACTTTCCCACCTGTTATAGGGTTCAATCTCAGGACGTTAATTAGACAGCCAATATAACCCTGACAACTCTCATGACCCTATCCTATCTGGAGACCCGTTTTGTCTCATCCTACACCATGAGTGAGTGAAGGAGGAAGGGAGTTAGGAGGGAGCGCGTAAGTAAGGTTTTACACTGCTTTTTACAATATTCCAACTATATTATGTCAGGGGACATCAGAAACGGGCTTCACACATTGTACCCATCTGGGGAATCGAACCCAGGTTTTCAGCATGATGACCTAACTCTTTAACCACTAGGCTACCCTACTGCCCCTTACTGCACCATGACCAAAACTGGTACAGGTGCAGAGTCAAATGCAGATGCAAGAGAGAGTGACAGGGCAGATCTGGTCACAACTGTCTCTGAACACAGAACAAGTCTCTATACAACCAGACATGATAAACCATTTGTTCCATGTAGCGATAAAATAAAGACAAGGACAATCTTCTCTACCTACTAGAGCATGAGGATGTTTTGTATTAAACCCAAAGATGTCATGGGAACAGAGCAACAACCCATTCAGGGGTTCAAAAATCCCATTGCCTGACGCCTGGTACAAGTCAGCTTTCATTTCAGGCAATCTTACTTGTCCATGGACTACTAGATAATTTCCGATTTCCAAACTGCAAACTAACTTGGATTTCATGTCATATCTGCTCATAATGTAGCTATTACATTTATTACATTTATTACATTTCACAATAATTAAAAATTGGAAAATTAGCCAGGACAAATTACCTTCTTGAAGTCACTTGTCCTGTGGCAAGTTGCTTTTAAAGGTCACATATACTCTCTAATAGGGTACAAATGCAAAATCACTTGTTGACACAATATATTGTGGATATTGATGGATACATTCCTCGAAAAAGGTAAGAGCCTGACATTACTCCTATAACTTTAATTTGTTTTATTTTTAATATTTGCATTTTGTTTTTATTAAGTTGTCGTAACTTTCAACAGAATCATTGTTTTCGTCATGAAGTTGTAATGATACAGACGACATACACTAGGGTGAGCGTGCGAATTATGATTCATATAGGCAAACTATAAAATGTCTAGATATTACATTCCTGTTATACATTCGCAGATTGCTTCTTTCTGTTAAGTTTCAAAAACCATACAAGTATGATTATAAAGTAATTAGGATCATGACACCAAATATAAAGATGTATATTGACAAGTGTCTACATACTGGTGAGTGAACGTTTACAAACCAAGTAAATTTAGCACGTGTAGAAATTTATCGTGCTGTATTTTCACTTTGACCCCAACCTCACTTATGTTATGTTACAGGTTGTGTCATGCAAACTCCTTTCGGCCATGATTCAAATACATATTTAACTACTAGTAGAAAGTAGTTTCGATTTTCTAACTTGATGAAAACAAACCATAATCTCATTTATTCAAATGGACACAATTTTCAAAAATGGTGGCGCCCTGTCTGAGAATGAATGCTATTTAAGTTTGTTTTCATAGACTTGCAAAATCAAAATTACTTTCTACTGGTAGTAAAATATGTATTCTATTGATGGACAATAGGATTTTGCATGACATTGCTCATAACATAACAATTTCACTCTTGGAGGCGAGGTGGACAGCAAATTAATTAGCAATTTTAATGTCAATTCGACCCCTACCTTGCTTCCATGGAAGAAATCGTTATGTTACAAGTTGTGTCATGCAAAATCCCTTTTGGCCATGATTCAAATACACATTTAACTACTGGTAAAAAGTAGTTTGGATTTTCTAACTTGATGAAAACAAACCATAATCTCAATAATTCTAACCGACTTTTAGCCCGTGCCATTTCAAAAAATGGCGGCGCCCTGTCTGAAGATAAATGCTATTAAAGTTTCTTTTCAACGACTTACAAAATCAAAATTACTTTTCACTGGTAGTAAAATATGTATTTTATTGATGGACTTTAGGATTTTACATGACATTGCTTATAACATAACAATTTCACTCTTCGAGTGAATCAAGGCGGAGGGCCGATATAATATTATTTACGATAATATTGGCACTTCAACCACAACCTCGCGTCCGAGGAAGAAAGCATTATATTCATGCAAAATCCTTTTGGTCAGCAATGTGTAGTAACAGTCTTTATTTTATAAACTGGATGAAACTTGAACTCCCATTTTCTATCCTGGAAGCGTGGTGGGGGGTGAACCATCCGATTTAGTATATACCACAGGCTTCCACACGCTCGCTTCGCATACACAAACAACCAATTTAGCACAAACTACAGGGTCCAGTGGAAATCTGTGCATAGTGACACCATCACCTGACCCCAAGGAGCAATTGACGGCAACAGAACAATTTGGCATATCTTTGGTGATGTCGAGAAATCAGCAAAATGACGAGCTTGCTACACATTTTCTATACAATTAATTGGAAATCGTTCCTTCTATTCCGTCACATCCGGTTCTCTGGTGACAGTATTACGTAACCGTGTCTGTGCTTTCGTTTGCGGCCGAGAGAGAAGCAATAGGCTTTTTAGCATTTTATAAGTACTTTGTATTAATTAACCACAAGTTTTTTTTAAAGAAAAAATGGTGTTTCATTTATGACTAACCAGAAGTCTTTCATATACAGTGATAAAAAGAGTACCAAAAAATTGAGTTTTGTGGTCCTTTAAAACATTTTTGAACCCCTGCCATTCTTCGAAATCGCTGTTTCTCTGCCTCCATGGTATCTTTGAGTTCAATACAAAACATCTAAATGTTCTAATATGATATTCCATATATGTATCTCATGCAAAGGGCAATATTGCATGAGTTCTGTCTTGGAATTCCAGCAGACAGACGAAAGATTCTGAAGACCTTGAACACCCACAGGGAGAGATGCTTTCAGGAGATAACAGGAGTCCCATAATGCCCTGACATACCCATGGAGAAAGAATTATGAGGTACTGGATACTTTTTATACTGGAGATTCACCAAGGGCTGTGAGGCATTTATAAAGGAAATCAATGCTACGTCAGAGTGATATCGACAGGGAAGTTAATTCAGAGATAAATGAGAGTCATCAATATCCCCAACCCATGGTCTCATTTTTAGGAGAATGGTATGTGGAAAGAAATGCGACATTGTTACTGTCTTGAAGACATGCTGGTGGAAGATGTCGAATGCATGACTATCGGTATGCAGGGGTTCAAAAATCCTATCGTCTGACGCCCAGGACAAGTCAGTTTTCATTTCGGGCGATCAAATAATGGTATCTTACTCGTCCGTGGGCTACTAGATCACTTCCACTTATGGTTTCAAACTGCAGATAACTTGGACTTCATTTCATATTTGCTCAAGATGGAGCCATTAAATCTTGCAATGATAATAAAGTAGAATTACCTTTCTTTGCTATTTATCACTTTTTGGTAAATAGTCAGTAAACAGTAACATCAAATACCATGTTGATTTATTCTTTCATAATTAATCGTCATGGTTAGAACATAAATCAGGGTGAATGGAAAATTAGTCAAGACATGTTACTTTCTTAAAGTCACTTCCCCAGTGGAAAGTAGGCTTTAAAAAAATACCAGTTTTCACCCCTGGCATCTCTAAAAAAGGGCGTGTATCTGCTATACTAAGACTGTGAAGTAAACAACGATTTGATTCATCTGTGTGAAGGCTTACAATATTGTATATCCTTGTGTATTAGACTATGCTTTCACATGAAAATTGTTTCATAGCTGCACCCTTACATTTACAACAACAATAACAAAGCAACTGTTCACCACTAGATTTATCCATGTGTCAAATTCTGTAGTAAAATCTGCTCCATAAATGAAATGTAACTGCTGACAGAAGAACACCCAAGCCATTTTATCATGATTTCTTTACCATCTAAAAAACATAAACCTACAATAATGCAAACAAGCCCTAGAATACGTGGTTCTGAACACCTTGGTGATGGTGACACCTGCAAAAATCCTATGCACTTCATGATTCTATTTTTGGAAACAAGCACCACTAGTAATATGATTGTCATGTGAATTGGTGCCAATGATATTGTCTCAGACCTGCTGCTATGCGATGCTAAAGGCATACTCCCAGTTATCTGAAGGTGTGTTGCCATGCGATACCATGCGACACCATGTAAAGAAATGTACAGCTAATTGGTGTAATAGATACATAGTTGGTGCCATTCAAGTCGTTACAAAGCAATGGTATATCATTGCTAACATACAGCAATGTTAGGAGCCCTTGGGGACACTTTTAGAATTTAGTAAGGAAGCTTCTTTTCAGTTTTGAGTTTTGTTTATGTACATACTCTTTTCAATCTTGTGCATTACACAAGGTTACATGAGGTAACTCTGTAACCTGATAAAGTAAACTACATTTCTAATGGAAACCGATGTAACAAACTGTAGATATAACACATGGTGTTTGGGTCCCGACACCTGGTGTGTATAATAAACTATGGTTACTACGAACTGAAATTAGTGGTCTCTTTGACCTCATCATAGCCGCAGTGTGCTGTAATGAGTGAGTGACTTTATTTTTACACTGCATTTAGCAATATTTCAGCTTTATGGCAGTAAAGTCTGTAAATAATCAAGTCTGAACCAGAGAGTCCTGTGATCAACAGCATGAGCACCAATCTATGCAACTGGGATAAGACGACGTGTCAACCAAGCCAGTGAGCCTGACTAACCACCCCCTTTAGTTGCCTCCGATGACAAGCACAGGTTATTGAAATTCAATTCTAACACAAATCTTTAAGGGTTTTGCTGAAATGAAAGTTTGCAAACACCAGGGTAAGTGGCTAATTATACTGGTATTTTGACGTAAGTCAGGAAATTTGTTTTCCCAACTTTTCATGAGCATCATTAGTAACAGGGAGGATCTTGGTTGGAATTGCTCTTCAGCATCCCATGTCTGTCATAAGAGGAAACTAATGAGATAAGATGGTCTGGCTCCCTGATGCCTGTCATGGTATCTCAACGCATCCTTGATATCTCCAGGGTTTTCCTTTCCAATAAATCTCTACTACACCCAGGATACATCTACGCCATTACGAACGAGCTTGCCAGTATCAACAACGATAATGGTCACAGTTGCAAAGGTTTGGTCACAGTGTGACTCAGATTTGGGTTAAATCATATAGACAAATTAACAGGGGCGAAACTTTAAAAATATGAACCCTTTCTACCTCTTTCAGAGAAGCTCTGCATGGTTTGTGTAGCCAAGTTTGATTGGTTAGATAATTGAAAAAGCAAAAATGTGATTGGTATGCTAAACTTCCAAGCGTAGACACTGGATAAAAAGCCAGCCAAGGGAGGTAATAAATTCATTGAGCTGAGGCTGAGAGTAGTGGAGATTTATGGGAAAGTATAACCTGGAGATATAGAGGATAATCTCAACAGTGTGGATTGATATTAATGATGTCAATTACCAGATTGTCTGGCTATGCTGGATTATTTACAGATCACTGAAACAAAGCTGCAGTATTGTTTAGAGTGATACTAAACAACAGCCATCATCATCAACACAGAAACATCTCCTACCTTGACATGATGACCATTCATATAGCGAGTGGCATCTCGGTACAATCGATACATCACGAAGCCATGAGGGTCAAGGTTGTTTACCAACGGATCAGCCGTCTGGAAAGAATTGTTTGATCATACAAATTTGAATATCACAATTGCGATAAATACTAACTGTCAGGTAAATCGAATGCAACGAACAATGAATATGAAGATTAGTGTTTTTCCCAAAGTCAAATACAGAACTAGGATTGATTTAACAATGATAAGTCATAAAAATGTAATTTTCTGAATAAAATTGATAATTTATACTTATCCTGACTCATGCTTAATTGCTCGTCTCCGTCTTCTATTCGAAAGTTAGTGGAACACTTGAAATCCCTTGAAGTTACCTTTCTTCAAAAGAGGACGTATAATCACATTCAACTATGGCTATTCTCCCTTTCCTCTCTGTTTTGGTGCCAAAAGTGGAGACATGACCGGGCATATTTGCCACCTCTCCATAAAATCATTGTGTGTATGAAGATATGAACAAGTCACATGATGAAGGTGAGCTATTTTCATCACCTTTGAGGCACCGTTAACAGTTGTGCTAAAACAAGAGCGCCAAATTGGTGAATGCCTAAGAGACGTGGGAATATTTCTGCAGTAGTGATATGCAACCACCAAATCTTGTGCACTTGTTTGATGTGCAGACGGATGTACTACCAGATGCAACCAATCTGGTAGTTCCACTGGTGGATTTCCAAGTTCTTGAATGAGCATGAGAAACCACATTCTTGCCGGCCAATAAGTCGCAACCAAAGTGAGTTGTAATATTGTTGTCTGTTTGCTTTTTGCTAGTACTTGAGGCATTAATACCGGTGGTGGGAAGGCATATGCATTCAGGCCTTCCCAAGAGAAGCTAAGGACGTCTGTTGCCCATGCCTGAACAACCAGGACCGGAGAAATTAAAGGTTTTGTCTGATTGTTGAACCAAGTTGCAATAAGAGTGGAGATCCTGTCATCTAAGTGATGATCTCATACACTTCTTGGTGCTGCATCCATTCTGCTGGAGATGGTTGCCTCAGACAAGAGAGAGCATCTGGGAGAATGTTCTTTACTCCTGGAATGTGATATGCTTTTATATAAATGTTTAACTCCTCGACTATGTTGAATAGTTGAAAAGTCAGTTGAAACAGGTTTAACAATCTTATTGATCCTTGCTTGTTTATATAATATGTAACTGTGGAGTTGTCCATTTTGACCATAAGTTTTGCATTCCTTAACGCTTCCGTCCAATGTTGTATCACATTGATTACTGCCTTCATTTCCAACTGATTGATGTGCAACTGGCAATCTTGACTGGACCATTTCCCTGCTGCCACTTTGTTGTCGAGATGAGCACCCCATCCTTGAAGGGATGCGGCCACAGAGAAATGAGGTCTGATAAATAAGTTCCTGCACAGATGTTCGATTCCTGAGTCCACCATAGGAGATAGGAGAGTTGTAGATTTACAAACCATTAAGGCGGTAATTGTAACTCCTCCTGCATGTCATGTCCTGGGCTGAAGTTAGCAGTCCTAAAAGGCATTGCCAATCTCTGAGTTTCAATGGAGAGAGTAACACTTGCAAATTCCAGCTTGAATCTTGATCCACTGATCGTTCAGAACCATTGTGCGGTTGAGGGATCTGAAGAACCATATTCCTAGAAAGTGCATATCCTGTTTCTGATCAAATTCTGACTTTATCACATTGACTAACCATCTCAGTTGAGTTTGTAATTTGATGGTGAAGTTGAGTTGTAGTCTGAGTTGACTGACTTCTTCTTGTACTTGAATCCCATCGTCCAGACAGAAGGCACTGCGCAGCCCTCCACAATGTAGATAAGTTACTATAGGCCTTGTTTTCCGTGTAAACAACCAATGGGATGACGATATTCCAAATGGTAGAACATTCCATTGAAAATGACGACCCCTGAACAGGAATCTTAGATACTTCCTTGAATGTGGATGTATCAGAATATGCAGGTACGTGACTTCAAGGTCTGTGCTGGCTATGTAATTATGTGGACAAACGAGGTGCCAGCATTGTGGAACGAGAATCGTTTTGAAATGTTTGAGTAGATTATCCTATTTGAATCTGCTCATGGGGTAAATGAGTCTGAACTTTTCTCTTGAGTTCTTCTTTGGTACCAAGAAAATTGGGGAATAAAACCCTGGTGTGAGATGATCCAACTTTATTTTTTCACTGTGTTCTTGTCTAGTAGAGACATAACTGTATCTTCCAATTTCTGAGTCTGATCTGCCACGGAGTTGAACATCAGTGGTGTGCTGGTAAACGTAGGAATGGCCTTTAGTTCTATCTTGTATTCTGTTAGAAGTATCTGAAATACAAAGTCGTCCAGTAGCATTCCCCAATTTTCCCAGTACCTCACCAATCTTCCACCCACGGCTGAAGGTTGTATGGGAACAGCTGGGTTGGATGGCTCCAGCTGTTTCATAACAGTTGTCTTCACAACAGAGTTAATCCTGCTGATGTACATGCTATGTGCTCCAATACTAAATTGTTGATCCCTCTTCTGTGTCAGAAGGGCTGACAAAATCATCCTGTCCTCTTCTGTACTTGAATTCTTAAATCGAGATATCAATGCTTCAGTAATAGCTCTAGATCTAGCCAGACTGTAAAAGGTGTGACGAGTTTGGTTTCTAGTTCAGCTAACTTCTTGTCATCCACTTGATCTGCCTAGCTTTGTTGAAGGCGGTGCTGAGACTGTGTGATAACTCGGAGATAAGATCAATGGGAGGTACTGTGAGTGTATCAAATTCCTCACTAACCATCCTATAAGTGAAAGCTTTGTTAGATTCCTTGGACATGTAATCTAAATCCAATCCATATGCTATCCACGAATTTACTTCTGCATATGCAAAAATAACCTCCGGTTCTTCATCCTAGAATCTACCTATGAAGTTGTGACGAGTATCGCTGCATGATTCTCTGCATGGTGATGTATAATCATAATTTACATCCCATCATGAAAGTTCCATGAGTGAATCCTTGTGTCAATGTGTGTATCCACCAAGCATGAATCCTCAGAACCTACTTCTTTACACGCATTTTCTAAACATATATATCTTCATGTATCTTCCATCCTGCACGAATCTTCAAGCCGATAATCCCTGCTCATACTTGATGAGTTATGATTGCTTAGCCTGCGACACGGATGATTCCTTCAGATCTCTCCTTACCCAGTGCATCGTCCTTCACCAAATCAGAGTCACGTTCCTGATGTATGTCCAGCAAAACGCGTAATGCAAGATGGACATAATCAGTGTGGATCAGATGCTGAAGAACGGCATCAATAACTCAAACAAGTTTTCATCAAAATGTAAGCAAAATATGAACCATGATTACAAGTTGAAACTTATACACAAAATTTGTACATGATACAATTAAACATACCGACCGAAAACCATTTACAGTAAAATTTAGATAACTTTCTGAAAGAACAAGAGAAACATTGCCGTATATGGACCTCATGTCGCCCACACAACCTTCCTGTTGGGGTAAGGAGAGTGGGGCAAATATGGCTGCTCATGTGACCAATATTGGCACCAAAACATAGAGGAAAGGAAGGCTACCCATGGATGAGTGTGATTATACGTCCTCTTTTGATGAAAGGGAACTTCAATTGACTTTGTGTTCCACTAACTTTCTAACTGTAGAGGGAGACAAGCAATTAAGCTTGAGTCAGGATACCTTTACCTTTATTAACTCGGTGTAAAAAAATCCAAGGTATGTGTAACTATCTTTGCTTAATTGACTTATAAACAAAAAAAACAAGCTGTTTGTAGAGTCAAGAGAATTTTGTCATGTGTCAAAGGGAGATAACTCTTGCACATACCATGCCTTGCTCAGATGTGTAGATGACAATCTCAAACATTGGGGGTCCAACCTGCTGCAGGAAGTACTCTACACCAGGCCTCTTCTTGAAACGCCAACCGGTGCCATACTGCAAACAAACATGTAGAATAGGAATAACGGATCAGCACAAAGAGGTCTGAAATCTAACACAGATGTCTGATCTAATAAATCTTTCCAGAATTTTGCTCTTCATACCTTGATGACATGGGTTAAACAAATGCCCAGTGCTCCTTTACTCGTTGCCTGAGTGGAACACAGTGTAGGGGTGGAGACAGATAGGAAGGGAATACACTGTTACTTAATGTCCAGTCAGGGCTGGACCAGTACCCCTGTCATCTCCAGGGCCAGGGTGTAGGGGTGACATCAGGGTGGGGACAGATAGATAGGTAGGGAATACACTGTTACTTAATGTCCAGTCAGGGTGGACCAGTATCCTAGTCATCTCCAGGACCAGGGTGTAGGGGTGACATCAGGGTGGGGGCAGATAGATAAGTAGGGAATACACTGTTACTTACTATTCAGTCAGGGTAGACCAGTACCCCAGTCATCTCCAGGACCAGGGTGTAGGGGTCACATCAGGGTGGGGACAGATAGATAGGTAGGGAATACACTGTTACTTACTGTCCAGTCAGGGTGGACCAGTACCCCTGTCATCTCCAGGACCAGGGTGTAGGGTGGCTGGACATATGGGTACTGCAGAGGATCTGGTAACAACTTGTCACGAGAAGGATCTTGTATCGTCTGAAATTACAATTTGCCAAGTAAAACACGAGTTCAAATCAAAGTATCTCCACAGGATATGAAGTTAGCCATTAGTAGACAATTATTTTTCATCATCTGAATTTTGCAACCGATTACAGGAAACGATCCTAAACTGAATTGCAAACAATGTATGAAACATTAATGTTTCAATTTAATGAAGAATAAGTCAAACAATAACAGTAACTATGAACCTTTTAGAGGTTTAGCATTGACAATCAAAGAAAGGATGGACAGTGAGTGAGTTCAGTTTTACACCGCTTTTATCAATATTCCATCAATATCACAGCAGGGGACAACAAAAATGAGTTTCACACATTATACCCCTATGGGGAATAGAACCCAGGTCTTCAGGGTGATGAGCAAATACTTAAACCACTAAACTACCCTACCACCAACTAAAGGATGGATAGTGAGAGGGAGATCCTACCTTCCTAAACACTGACAGTTCTCTTGCTGCCCTTCTCATGTAAGCTTCTAGTTTCGACACTGTAATAACAAACAAACATGAGGAGTATTTGTTACACATTATCAGTTGAACAATCACAGCCTACATTCCATTTAAATTCCAAACCAGCTTTCCATTACGGGCATAAAGACAAGCATACAATTTTTAACAAATATCTTCACTGCTTAATTATGGAGGGAAAAACAGACACAAAGTGAGCAAATGAACTTCGTATGTATTCTACATGCTCTGGTAAATATATTTATACATTTACTGAAATATTCCAAAATACTGTTCTCTGATCATGTCAATTCACAGGTGCAAAAGTTACTTACATTCAGAAAACTCATCTTCAACCTACAATATAAAAGAAACACATGAACCATTGTTTAAAACATATACAAATGATAAAAAAAAAAAAAGAAACGTACCTATTTAAGTAAACACTTGACATACATGACACTCAGAAGGGTGAGTGAGTTTAGTTGTACACTGCCTGTATTTTAGCAATATTCCAGGAATATCTGGGCAGTAGACACCAGAAATGGGCTTCACACACATTATCCATGTGATGTTCACTATCCTAGGTCTTCAATTCAGCAAGCGAACGATTTAACCACTACACTATCCCATATTCTCCTGATAATATGGAATGAACCATAGCTGCATATATGAAGATCACAATGGAGGAGGCAGAAGGTTAACGACTGTCAGAAGCATTTATGAGCACAATTAGTGATAATGATTGTCTGGGATCGGCTTCTCAAAGACTCAATCATATTGAAGATTACAGGTCTTGGAAAGTTGTGAATACAACACATAGTTGTAAATGGCAACATCACACATGTTCATTTCATGTCCATTAAACATAATTCTGGTTAAAAATTGATGATCTTGACAGCCAAGAAAGAACCTGGATGTTGTTTTGGGACAGGAAACACTGTTGATCTCACCGAACTGGGTTGAGCATTGACATGCTGGTAAATACATACACATGCGTATGAAAGAGAGGATTATGACTATGGATGCGAAAAATAAAGTCAAGCTTATCTGATGTGAAAATTGTGTTTTGTAAATGTTTTACTTTAGCAAACACAAGAATAATAGACCTGTGAAGGTCCCGGGGTAGAATAGGCCTTCAGCAACCCATGCTTGCCCTAAAAGGTGACTATGCTTGTCGTAAGAGGCGACTAACGGGATCGGGTGGTCAGACTAGCTGACTTGGTTGACACATGTCATTGGTTCCCTATTGCGCAGATCGATGCTCATGTTGTTGATCACTGGATTGTCTGGTCCAGACTCGATTATTTACAGACCGTCGCCATATAGCTGGAATATTGCTAAGTGCGACGTAAAACTAAACTCACTCACTCACTCACAAGAATAATAAATTTATTAAATTAAATTAATAAATTTGAGAAAACACACTTTTGATGTTGAAACCAATCACTTGTATTAGTAGTAAACGACAATGAAGGGTAGAGAAACAATTTTGTAAACATGCTGTTGCCATGGCACTTGAGGCTTTTTTCTACAATATTTCAGGAATTTGAAAATAAACAGAAGGCCCAGGTCCCACTGTTCAATGATTCAGTTATGTTTGGTGATGTCTACTTACCATGTTTCCATCTGGGTCTATCGGAGGTGCACCTGTAAAAGGACAGGAAACTTTTGTTTAAGGCTTGTGTCAGACTAAAGCATGCTTCAACTAACACATTTTCCTAGCTTCTCATAGTCAATGCAGCTGTTAGAAGTGTTACATGATGAGTAAACTAAAAGTATGATTAAATAGATATTGTTTGAGAATCATTGCATCACTTAAAACTGATCACATCAGACACCATTTTTTAGGTCCTGGCACTTAGAAAGCAACAGGGATAAAACTGAAATCTTGTTGTCTGCAGTGAAAAAAAAGAAGAAGAATTATAATTCAGTGTGGGATCTCTTAAATTGCCACATATTTTGGTGCTTTTATGATACAGGGGTAAAGTTCCACAAAAAGTCAAATAACTAACGACTGGATCAGATTCTTCATAACAATCATAAACAGTTAAATATGTTTTTTGTTTCATGGTTAACAGAAATCATACCTGACTGGATACTGTCGTGACTTTCACAGTGTGGGTTAATTCCAGTAAAACGTGATATATAATGTTTACCTATCTATCATGCAAGGACGCAAAGAACAAGAGCATTAATATTCTAAGATAATTATTGTTTGTCATGTAATTCTCAAATTTCTAAACAAGCATTTATTGTCGTGTTTTTATACATTTATAACTTACCGTACAGATAAACAAACCCCCCTACTGTCATTATAGCCCATCCTCCTAAAAGACCCAACCCGAGCTTCCATGCATTCTTCCCCGTCCACCTGGACCATCGTGACTGTTTCGTGTCTTCCTCTTTAGATTTGTCCAGATTACTTTTGTTCTCGGAAGAGCTCTCTTCTTTACTTTTCTCTGCAAGAATTTTGGCCTTCAAGATTTCATCAGTAAGTCCCTTGACATTGTCCGATTTTTTAGTGGAATACAATAAAAAAATACTTGATTGCGTTGGAATTATTTTCCTTCGGTTAAGAAGTTGTGAATGCAGACACTGTTGTCGTGTGTTATACACAGTTACAAGAGACACTGACTTCTTGAGCACATGACATCTTCGCACAAAACACATGCACGCACTGTAGGCTGCCATCTTGGATAATCTGTGCTAAAAGTTGGATCACGAAACGAAACCTAAAACGAAATATGATTGTGGGTGTAACTTCACTAATATTTTGAATTTTCTGTGATAGTTCTTAGTGTTGAATTATCGCTAAATTCGCAAACTGAGCATCTCTTTACAAACCATGTTGTTACAACCATTCAAAGTGGACAACATTTTATGGTATATTTTCTTCATAACAGTTATATTTGACTTGTCTTGTCAAATTTTATTTGCAAACAAATGCCAAGTATGATACTGGAATATTTCCAGCGTCCTTATATAGTAGTCCCTGTTTTTGCTAGATTTCTATGAGTTATTGTTTAATGAAAAAAACAATGTCAAGGTCTGCATGCAATGTTTATTTGTGTGACATTTGCGACAGATGTTATTGTCTTTATCAAGCATCTAATGATGTACTAGCTCCCAACTAAAATGGCATATATGAATAACATAACGAAAAAAAAACAACCAGTCCACTTGTCTTCATTAATAGTTCAGTAAAGGTGTAATGGTGATATGTGTACAATATATTTCAGAAGTATAGATCAACATCTGGTGTGTCAACCATGTTGGGCTATATGTGCACAATGCCACGATGACATTACTTGTGAATAGGGAATATTTTATGTGGTTGTCCTTGATGTGGCTTGCTATTTTGTCTAATGAGCTACCACATATAGGTCCATGTTTCAATCAAATTTAACCATTTCCAGAGTATTCAATTTTTGTTTGAATGTAAATATCACTTTCACTCTTTATAATATAGTTTTTGAACAATGAATATTGATCACGATCTCAAACTGAATAGTGCAGTGAGGTAGCGCTGTGGTTAAAGTGTGTGCCGATCACAAAGAAGACCGAAGTTCGATTCCTCACATTGGTACAATATGTCAATCCCATTTCTAACATTCCCCAATGTGGTAATGATGGAATATTGCTAAAAGCATATAAAGGTACACTAATTCACTCACTACAGTTGAATATTTTCAATTAAACTAGACATTTTGTTGCCAGATTACTTTTGTAATGTCATGTTATAGTTTCACATTACAGTGAAAATATAGCGAATGTTTAGAAATATGCACCAAAGTTTACAAGATGACCTCACCCATAGAGTTACAGAGATACACTCTGCTATAGTGTCAATATTCTCCTGATGAAGGAGTAAGAATATATTTTAAACTTTGTGTTCCTCATAATAAAAACACTGACATCCACAAATGATCAATTTTTACATGCATCAGTTCTAAATGCCATATGCCAGTAAGAGCAAAGGACAGTAATGTGCTAGTTCCAGTGTTTTTCTCCTCTACAAACTGTAAGAGAGCAGTAGGCTGGTTTCTTTGTAAAAGTGTTTGTTTGCAACACAAAGGTGGCTCCAGTGGTTACAATATGTAAGGCCTCTTTCTGTTGTCCACCCTGTGATATTGATGGAATACTAGCAACACAAAGTACAACCTTCCACACTCAAGTATGATACAAAGCATTATGGGTGTCAACTTATTCTTTATTGTATACAGAGAAAGCTGTCCAAACCAGCATCTGTCCAATCCGGCAAGTTATCAACAGAAGCATGAAGCCTCAGTCCTGTTCGTGGCGTGTACCTTTATTATCAGCTATACAATCCGGCACATTGACAATACCAGGTTATTCCCTCAGTCCCAGTGAGTGCTGGAGTGCTGTATTTCTTCTTTATTGTACATGTTACAGTCAGATTGTGAAATCAATCATAAAATGACTAAAAATATCAGTTATTTTGTGAAATGACCAAGAGGGTCAGCCATTTTGTGTCATTTTGTGTAACAACAATCAATATACTTCAGTCAATTCATGAAATTTCATTCCATCTATATGTGGATGTCAGCAATTTGTGGAATTTGTGTAGTGTGGCTGAAAGTGTAAAACAAACAGGTGTAAATGCTTAAAAGCCAAGCTGAAGTGCAACTCTCACTGCAGCAATAGTTTTAGCTATTAGTGACAGTGAGCGATGTTGAAATTCTCATCCAAATTGTAGATCAAGTTATTGAGTAATTTCATCAAATGACTGAAGTATATTGATTGTTGTTACACATAATGACACAAAATGGCTGACGACTCATAGTCATTTCATCAAATGACTGAAATTAAATCATTTCACGAAATGTGTCACGAACTGCCTGTTTTCACAATCTGATTGTAACATATACTTGTTATATTATCCTTGTCCCTTGTGAATGTTCACTTGAAGAATGGGCTAGGATAAGACCTGAAGCATTGTGTACACAATAAAGAAGAGGACATCCATAATATTTTGTCTTATACGTGAATACCAACTCCTTTATGCTTCTGTAGTTCCTTCCATACTCATCCATACTCAGTACTCCATATGCCAGAGTGGAGCACTATGTAGATGAAACCACTGTTTGATTGCTAACATAATTTCCACTCCATTAGGCACTTTCCTTTCCTTGGTGCAGGTCAAGTATACAAAACATGTTGTCTCACAGATGACTCACCATGTGTGAAACATGCATCATGTCAGAGAGTGCAGATCAAAGCTCCAAATCATCAGATGGGTTGAACAAATTATTACATTTGGAAAACATTTGTTTGTGTGTAGATGTTTACATATTAAAGAATGTTTACAATGAACTTGAACTTCATGGAGAAATACCTGAATGACATTGATGGAATATTGTTTAAAATGGTATAAAGCCTCACTCACTCACTCACTCCACAATGGGAGTTCTACTCAAGCAATGAAAAGAACACCAAAGGCTACAGAATTATATCTATGTTTATTTGATATATCATGGCTATAATGAGACACAGGAAACTACAGGGCTCAACATAATCTAATTACAACCAAATTCAAATATTTTGATGCACTGAAACCTCTTTAATTCAAACTATTCACTAATATTGTGTAAAAATATATACCCTGATAGTTCTGTAAAATATAAGACACTTATCAATATGAAAGTCAGGGTTGTGTACTGTATTTGCTCTGATTGGTCATGTGATGATTTCTGTATCCTACTTGCAAGTAGTGCAAGTTTATAGAGGAAGTTTGTGATTGAAATTGATTAATTTTGAAATAAGTTTGAATTATTGTATCCCCTCAATAAGGGTTAAGTACATCGTGCCTGTACATGTGTTGCATGATCTCCATGCAAAAGTAGAAACTTAGAAACCTCACAATACTGAAATGTACCAGTGACAATTCAACCAATCAGATGACAGAGAATTTAGTAGTCACATAAGAACACCTATTATGCAATGACAATCCCAGATGATGTTGTACAAAGCAAATCAACCAATCAGATGACAGAGAATATAGTAGTCACATAATAACACCTATTATGCAATGACAATCCCAGATGATGTTGTACAAAACAACCTTATAGCTGACTCAGATGGCTAAGATATGTGAGTTACAATTGCCTTAGCGCTAAGATTGCCTTGTACAGCAGAGACTGGTAAAAATATAAATCCAAACATTCATGCAATGAGGTCTGATTGCATAGAAATCAGTACAAGAAAGTGATTATTGCTCAGTGCTGGATCAGTCATCTTGTACCTATTGCTGCAATACATGATCTCATGCAAGGAGGGTATATTCTTCTTTCAAATTTTCAACACACAGAGAAAGAGGTCACTAGGAAGAAGGCACATTTGAAGTCATTCTGGAACTAATTGTTTTCTGCGGGAACTCTTCTAGTGGTGACTGCTGTGGGTGAAGGGTCCTGGAGAAGACAAACCAGTGAGCACTTACTTACACATACAAGGGGATATAAAAAAGTAGTCAGTCTCACCAGGACAATGATATAATTGAAGCTGTTTTTATGTTTTATTTTTTTCTATGCATTATCTGTGAACCTCAAGCAAATTAGTTTTCCTATGTTGCGATCTCCATGTTCTTTGACTTTCTATCTTGGTGCTCCATAAACATGCAAAATCTGCAACAAATGCACCACAAACTTCAGGAAACAAAATATGCAAGAAACATTTTGTGTGTTTTATATTGCTGGAAGTCTGTTAGAATCAAACCTAGATATTAAAAGGCATAAAAAGCAATTTGAAACTACAATCACTTCTTAAAGTGACTCCCCCTTCACATTTACTGTAAGAACAGGTTTTGGAGACACTACCCATCCCTTCAGATGACGTAATCAAAAGAACGTAACTGATTCTAAAGTTTTTACTATCCATACACGATGCCAAGGGTTCAGTCTGAATACTGAATGGTCAAGCAAGTGTCAGCTCCCAATATATTGTAAACAGTGCCAGCTTGAATATCTGGACACAATGTTTTTGAAAGATGGAAATGTGTGAGTCCTTAGAAAACAGCCGCTGTCTAAATCTAAATCAAGCAATCAAAATCATTGGCTGTTGATGATGGGAATTCATCCAAGACCTTTCTGAACATATTTTATATGATATTGTCTAAGGACATTCCATTATCCAGGAGGTACCAAATGGCATATCATTTTCATTTTCTGCAATTACATGTACAAATATTATACCCCAATATGTTGTAATGACTCATATCTCATGAATCACATTACTCACATATGTGAAACATTGGCTATGGCTTTGGTAATGATCCCTTCAGAAATAAATCTTTTGAACATTGGACATCAAGAATATAGTTAGACTCACTAATTTTTGGTATCCCCTCGTAATCTATGCTGAATCAACTTAAGTGACACATAGACCCTCAGCAACACAACCTCACAGCTTCGACGGCAGTGAGATTCTATACATGATTCTTCACAAATAAGCTTTCCAGTCACATAAGAAACTTATGTATTTTTGTTGCCAGCAAAAATACTTCTCCTTTCAGTATTTGGGTAAACATTCAAATACAATATGATAAACACCTAAAGGGTGTCTTGCTGCATCAAAACTCACATCAGCAAATAGTCACTCAACATATTCTGTTGACTGATATCCTCATTCTCCCTCTTGATATAGAACAATTTGATTCACTGATGCACAAATAACAAGTGAACTACATATATGATGGAAACGCCAATCCTTATCACCATCAGTGTTCAGCAAAAAAGTACAGCAAAGTCTGGAAAAAAAGAAAATAATAACCAGATTTGACTTTAAGTATCTGAGACAATTACAAAGGTTACAAGGTTATTGGAGGACTTATTCCAGCTATATGGTGGCATGTAACAGTCCTACAGCAGTACGACAGTAAGTCCTGCATACATCATCCTCAGTATCTCCAGGGTACACATTACGATAAATCTTCACAATACACTGAATGCATCTATGACTGGGCCCAATGATTTTATTATATTACTTCCATCTGTGGGGCATTTATCCAATTGGGTGTCAAAGCTGGGAAGTTGAGAGTACCAATGACAACTCACTGTCGCTTCTTAAATTATCTAACTCATTAAACTTGGCAACACAACTGATGCACAGTTACTCTGAAAGCAGCAGGAGTTCTTGCATATATTTTTTAAAGTTTCAGATCTGTCAGTAGATCTGTATGATTTTCCCCAAAATCTGAGTCACACTATGAACAAAGCTTTGCAGCTGTGACTGCTATCTTTGACAATGGCAAGCTCAGTTGTAACTGTGACGTAGCTGATTGGCTACAGTGAGAATGCAGAGCCGGCAAAGGGAGGTGTAAGAATTATGAGGCCGAGCCATGCATAGTATAGTGTAGATTGATCATAGCGTATGCCTTGGAGATTATCGAGGATGTGCATAAATGGGAAAATTAACAAATGTCAACATTAACATTCATGGTGCCTGCATATTGTATATGGCCATTCTAAACAGCAAATGTCTGTAAGGCAACTCGGGAAGTAATGTCTGTAATTCATTCGACAGAGTATGTGCTTCCAGGTTATTCCACTGAAACAAAAATCTTTACTCATGTACCACAAAACACAAAACCAGAAAATAGATATAAAATTGTCGTATTTAAAAAAAATCAATGACAATTTGATTGTCACACATGTTATAAGTATTCTCATTTTATCAGCGTTGTAGAGACCCAAATTTCTTCGATAACTTTATACATACATCCCCATACACTCATTAGCGGCAGCAATACTGTGAGCATTGGAATCAGTTTAACTAATTACATTTTGAAAAAATATTTACATTTAAAATCACAGAAGATTATTGCAGGAAAGTGAATACAGACTAGATAGGAGACTCTGAGCACCTCTCCAACAGAGACAGCGTCATTACACAGTATAAATACAAAAACCTACACATCATCATAGAGAAAGACTGTCGATACCATATTTCCTCAATTAAACAGCCCCAGATATATACCCTTCTGATATTATTAAACCCTGAGCAAATGCACAGTTGGTAAAAATCCTGTACACAAAAACTAACTAGTGTTTAAAGGACATCTGGTGCTTAATTGACTCCTGTGTCCATGTGTTTATTCAATGTCAGATGTTTAACTGAGGAAATATGGTCCTTGTATGGCTTGTATGGTTTATAAACTGTACATTCTCCCTCTACCCTTGAATACATAAGGCGGTGCAATAGTAAAACATGGCTATGGCAGATCTGACCATATCCAACAGACTGTAGTTCAAGGAACCCTTGTCCTCAGTTTTTCAGGGTATGATATCTCTTTTGTATTATGATTAACTACCCTGACTCAACATACTGGGTGATGCTAGGAATAAGATACATGGAGATGCTTTGTGAGTGAGTGAATGAGTGAGTTTTATGCTGCTTTAAGCAATATTCCAACAATATCACAGCAACGGGACACCAGAAATGGGGTTGACACATTGAACCCATGTGAGAAGTCGAAACTGGATCTTTCGCCCATTCCTGGATCTTAAGCCCATTCCTGGTATCCTCTGCTGTAATGTTGCTGCAATATTTCTAAAATCAAACTCACTCACTCACTCACAAATTAGTCGGCTTAAAAAATCTGTTGTCCAAAACACCAATGTGGGCAGTTAGAGAAAACTGATTATGATCTTCCTGATTAGTACTGTTTTCAGTAATGATTTTTTTTGTTTTTTTTTGTTTTTTTTGAAGTGAAAATTAACACACTTTCTTACTATTCCTCACGACCAACAATCCAACAATGACAAACTATTATGGGTTTTCCCTTCTTTCACCTATAAATATGATAAGGTAGAACTGACAAAACTTCTTTTTGTTAATAATCACTTCAGCTGTTTTTATTCTGTTGTGAACTCAAATAAAAAAAAACAACATAAGACTTTACCACTTCCAAATATAAAAAAAGGTAAAAGTGATGGAAAGTATAGTCTATGGTCAGATAAATACCTTAACCATGTGTTATAACTATAAGATATCCAGGTATTTTTAATTGAATCTCTAAATCAAATACTGCTCATGTCGAACCATTTCACTTCATAACCAACAGCTGTATTCTTTTTGATATTCTGGAAACAGCCAATGGTACACTGATGTTTTCAAATTTGTACAGAATACAAAATAGATTTCAATTTCAAAAACATAAAAAATATAACCTCAATAACATCTTTTCAAACCACAAAAATATCCTTGACAGTTAATCAAAACCTTTGATGAAAATGAAATGCATAGATAACAAGTAACATCCTCAACCAAACAACAATTTAACATCCGATCAGAAGCATGTTAAATTCACAAAAAGGTGCAACATAGCAACAGTTCAAACAACTTTGATCATGGTTGATAAATCCCATAACAAGCTAATTCCCAGAGAAACCAATCAAACACAATAACAGTAATCTTTAACCTGATTGTAACATATTTACAGGAAATATTCCATCTTGGTTTCTACTAAGGTGTTAAACTGCTTCCATGTGAGTGATGACTGGTAAATGTGCAACTCACATGCACAGTTCAAATATGATTTCCTCTAAGTGTATATCTTTAAGTCAGATAATGCTGTATTTTAAAACTATCAAAATAAATATCACAAAGAAACCATTAAATGTCATTAATACTGCTTTAGCTTTCAACTGTGATACAAAACTCGTAGTAAGGGTGTTGGCTTGATTCATCACTGACATCGTAGCATTCAGTACAAACAACTAATAACAAACTGAACAACAAATATAAAATAACAACACAAATCTAACAGAACAATTGTACAATAAATTTTCATCTAATCAGAATGATGCTACGAAATTGTTGGATATAGTATAATGAGTTTATTATAAGAGTGTATATTATGACATTATTCAGAAATCTGGCCATTGAAATGTACACAGTACTCAACATGTCTTAGAAGTACATTACTATAAACTCTGATCCATTTCTTTGAAGATGTTGTGTAGTGTTGAGTAACTGTGTGGCAGGAGGCAACAAGTGTTTAATTCATCATACTAAACAAAAGAATTTTGTATCATGAAATATGTTTGTGTATACCAAACTTATGTAAACAGACGTCTTGAATTACACGATGTCTAGAAACTGAAACTGCAAAATAAAGATCTCCAAAAACATTCATGATTCCAAATGTGCATTTTTTCAGTAAATACTACTAAAAAAGAAGTAAACTGAAAATTTAGTATTGTGTTAATCTATCTTTGTTAAACACATGTTACTGTGAAGAAATTTCACCCTTCACATGTAGAACAGTTAAAAACATGAATATCTGAAAACTTTCAAAAGACATAAAGTCTACGTACATTGTATCACATTTATTACAACAATTTGTTATTTATCAAGAAATTTATCTGATCACAGATCTTTTTGCTTGAGAATATATTTTTAAGCATGATTTCCTAATTTTCCTCATAGATTTCAAGACATGCAATAATTCTCAATAATAAGGTACATGGTCATGTTTTTTTTCCTTCAGTATACCAATGACACTGAAACAACATTGTCCATCATCAAATGCATAGTTGAAGTGTAAAATATCACATTTGACACACACGGTATTATGGCTTAAGCCCTTACAAAACAGAAAAAGCGGGCATACAAAAAACATCTGAAAGCTTGATTAAACCAAACTCCAATACTAAGCAATTAACATAATCACGTTAATTTTTATTTTCTTCTTAATTACACTGATTTTACCCTGAAAACAATTATTAAAACTTCTTACATCCAAGTTGTCCATGTTTTTTTATAGCAAAACACAAATGATAAACTTTTCATTTATTTGGTAGTGCCTTGAAGGAAAGTGCAAAAGTGTCATTTCGCAAACTGTCAATAAGCTTGAACTTTTCACACAGACCTCATGGAAGATTACATAAACTTATTTTGTGACAGTCTTCATGACACAGATAATTCCATAACTACAAAATACTCACATGATAATTAGTGGCAGATATCCTATATCAACCGGAGGCCTGTGAGAGTCTGCCAAAGGGCTGATATTGGGATTGATAATGACATGGACCATGAAACAATGTCACACAATTACCTTTGCATTATCTAAACACTTATAAAATGCAGCTAATTACAAATGAAGGCAATAAACTTTCACCTTATTTGAAAAACTTGTCAAAAGAATGCAAACCAATCAGATGATGCACAAAGGGACATAACTCCACTTGCTTACCACACAGGATGATTTTGATCCCCTATTTAAAATGCATGTCAGCCTAGGTAGAGGTGCCATACAGAATTGATTGTTACACCATCTTATGTAGGTTTATGTAGTATTTTACACAAATGATCAGTAAATATTTTGCATGAAAGGGTTTTTTATCATTCAAAGAGAGGGTTACTTAAAGGTGGGCAGGCAACTTTTAAGATGGGCATGCAACATTTATGGGCCACCATTATTTCAATCACTGCTTAAGGGGTGGGTCTCACAGAACCTATCAAATATGTCAGAACATGTGAAAATAATTCAATAATTCAAGCAAAATGGTGCAGTATAGCTTCAGCTGCAACTAAATTTGATTGTTGGCACATTCTATTCACTGACAAAACAATCCTGATCAGTATTTCATCTATATCATGTAAAGTAGGCGTGACATGGGTGTAAGCACAATATGATGCAGGCTTGAGATGGCGAGATGGTGACATGATAATGGGATTATAGTACTGAAGGGACATAACTCTGCACCACAAAGATTTGCCATGAATATTGCCCATTACACGATGTCATTTATCATAAAGATGTTGAACCAGTTAATGTACTGTGAAATTAGTTTTGGGATAATCTAAACTGTAAAAGAATTACACATGATTACTATAAAAAGGTAAGGAATGTTGTTGTTTTTGCACAATGTCATATTCCTAACACAAAACCAAGTCAAAAAGGATGTGACAGTTCACCAGTGTAAAGGTTCATGTGAATTTACATCTGACAAAATGTCTACCCACGTATCAGTAACCGAGTTTAGTTTCACGCTGCTTTTAGCAATATTCCTGCAACATCATGGTGGGGAACACCAGAAGTGGGCTTCATACATTGTGCCCATGAGGAGAATCGAAACCGAGTCCTTGGCGTGACAAGCAAACACCTTAACCTCTAGGCTACCCCTTTACCCCTACCCATGTATTAACTTCTAGGCTACCCCTTTACCCCTACCCATGTATTAATTCATTCTTTATTTTTCAAACTGTTTTCCCAAAGGCGAATACTACTATTAAAACCAGTTAAAATTTAACCCAACTTAGATATGTACAGGTTGATGGCAACAACCACTTGTTAGACCATAACCGTGGAATGTGAATGGTTTAAGTATGGAATATATATCGTATCATGACTAGTACCAGAATAAGTACTGATAGGTGAGGCAGGCTTATTGTGACCCTCCCACTAGCCACAAGATCATGTGATGTAGTTATTTCAAATCAGCATCAAGCCGAAGGTTGTACTGATGCAAAGTTCTCCAAGTCTTCTGGAGTCTTTGAGTTGTCTGAAGAGTTCATGCTGGGTGATGGGTCGTGAAACTGGTCTTTGGATCGCAAGCGTCGGTTCCGAATAAATCGAATTATTCCCAGGGTAACCTGAACTGACCACACCAAGAACGATATCCATGTTGCAGTCTGTGAAACAAAGACATAATTATATTGATTGCCTGGGCACAAGTATCACTGCTTGTTGCAGCCTTATATTTATTCATTTAGATAATAAGACATCAGACAGTAATATTCCAGCTATATAATCGGGAACAAACAATCCACTGACTGATATCATATCCCAACTGCATTGATCAGTGCTCATGATGTCAATCACTGGACTGTATGATATTATTTCGATTATTTAAAGATCACTCCCATAACGTTGGAAAAGTGCTGAGTGAGTGAGTGAGTGAGTGAGTGAGTGAGTGAGTGAGTGAGTGAGTGAGTGAGTGTCTGCAGTATTTCAGCCCACACGCCTCCACTGTGGGTCGTAAAATCAATAAAATGAGTCCCGGTTTACTACCCAGCCTCTGTAGTATGTAACACTTTAATGGTGCATTGCGGAAATATGGTGACATGATCGAAAAACGGACAATTACGTACTCATCAATTAATAATATCATATTTTAAAGGTCTCACAAGCATCAAAAGCTTTTGTCCCTATTTCCAATGTGTGAAGGAGGCATATATACAGCCTTTCCTTGGGGGTGCATTTGACGTTTTTTTCTTAAATCTCCAAAGACTGAGTTGCTGTGCCAGAAGTATAAAAAATTTGGTTGTCAGTGCTTCACTTCAATAACTCCAGTGATCTCATTAGCTAACACATTACACTGCATGAATGGATTTTATGTGTTTCTTTAAAAAAATATTTTCGCTCATTTTTAAAATTATTCTTACCAAGATAAAACAATACATCGTGACACCTTGGACGATGTTTTAAATTTCCCTCTCAGTATATTTATATGCATTTGTTGTCATTTTATGAAAAAAAAAACATTAAACCAAATTTTGTATATTTCTGTCACAGAAACTCGGCCTTTGGCGATTTAATAAATACCAACAAATGCACACCTGTAGAAAGCATTTGTATATGCCTCCTGCACACATAGGAAATATGGACAAAGCGAGACCTTTTCATATAGGACATATTGATTGATGTGTGCGTAGTTGTGCATTTTTTCTATCATTTCTGTGATACACCTATACATGCTATACAGTAGGGGGGCTGGATAGCAAACCAGGACTTAGTATATTGATTTTCCACCATATAGTGACCTAAACAAATTATATGTTTATGGCACATGAATTCAAAAGATAAAAACCTGTCAATGGAATCAGTAAATACCACAGATTTAAATGTAAAACTAGCACGGATTCTATCAGACATTTCATCTTAAAGTGTGATAAACGTTAGTTGTGATTTTGATCATACACCTTCACCCTCTGCAGGGCTTAGTTATAACAAACTAAGAAATGTTATCAGGACTCCTGGGATTTGAAAGACGTTTCTGTTACACCACCTGTCGTAACAAAACACAGTGAACTGTGGTAGGCCAAACTACGATATTAGACATTTATAATTACTTGTTACATTCTCCTCAGTCTCCTCATCAATATCTATTGCAACAATCAAAACAAAATACTAACATGCTATCTATCTGCAAATATCTGTGTAACTTTTTAATTTTCAGATGGCTAAGATCAAGGTCGCTAAACCCTCACAGTTGAGGTATTTCGATTTCAGACTACATCAATACCTTACTTTGGTGTAAACCCACCTGGGTAACTGCAAGATAGGTGTATGCTATCTATCTGCAAATATCTGTGTAACTTTTTAATTTTCAGATGGCTAAGATCAAAGTCGCTATACCCTCACAGTTGAGGTATTTAGATTTCAGACAACATCAATACCTTACTTTGATGTAAACCCATCTGGGTAACTGCTAGATAGGTGTATGCTATCTATCTGCAAATATCTGTGTAACTTTTTAATTTTCAGATGGCTAAGATCAAAGTCGCTAAACCCTCACAGCTGAGGTATTTAGATTTAAGACTACCCACCTGGGTAACTGCGAGATAGGTGTAATAGGTGTCCGTCGTGTAGTTGGTGCCATATTTGTTCCAGTTCCAACTGGGTTTCTGCCCATCAGCACAGCTGGTAGGAAACACAAGACATTACATGAATGTCTTATTGTCATATCAGTTTTACGTCCAGAGCATCAATCCTGCTTAATGGACCTATCAAGCTTTTCCTGTGCATTAATGAAGATTTGGACTCATGTACACGTCTACATAAAGTTAACCTGTGAAGGTCTGGGTTAGAATATTGGCCTTCAGTAACACATACTTGTCATAAGAGGTGACAAACAGGATTGGGTGGTCAGGCTTGCTGACTTGATTGACACATGTCATCAGTTCCCAATTGCGCAGATCATTGCTCATGCTGATCACTGGATTGTCTGGCCAAGACTCGATTATTTACAGACAGTACATTATGCATTCAACATTTTGACAAGGGTAAAATTCTGTAAATGTCTGTATTTACAATTTCAGCTAAGGTACAATTCTGTATTTCAGATTTCAGCAAAGGCATATTTCTGTATTTAGGATTTTGATAAAGGTACATTTCTATTCAAAACTGCATTCTCACCTTTTGACATGAGCACCCTTCTCATTGCCACTGAGCAGGCCGTCACAAAACTCCTTAAAACCAACACTGATCATACAGGAGGAGATGAAGATTATGACTGTCATCAGAGCGTTCACAAGAATGAAGGGCATCACCCACATCTGGGACCTGAAACAACAATCAGAGGGGTTTCTCTGCCTATGTTACCTAGAGCAACGATCAGTATGGTTCCACCTGTGTTACCTTGAACAACAATCAGAATGGTTCCACCCGTGTTATCTTGAACAACAATCAGAATGGTTCCACCTGTGTTATCTTGAACAACAATCAGAATGGTTCCACCTGTGTTACCTTGAACAACAATCAGAATGGTTCCACCTGTGTTATCTTGAACAACAATCAGAATGGTTCCACCTGTGTTATCTTGAACAACAATCAGAATGGTTTCACCTGTGTTACCTTGAACAACAATCAGAATGGTTCCACCTGTGTTATCTTGAACAACAATCAGAATGGTTCCACCTGTGTTACCTTGAACAACAATCAGAATGGTTCCACCTGTGTTATCTTGAACAACAATCAGAATGGTTTCACCTGTGTTACCTTGAACAACAATCAGAATGGTTCCACCTGTGTTATCTTGAACAACAATCAGAATGGTTCCACCTGTGTTATCTTGAACAACAATCAGAATGGTTCCACCTGTGTTACCTTGAACAACAATCAGAATGGTTTCACCTGTGTTACCTTGAACAACAATCAGAATGGTTCCACCTGTGTTACCTTGAACAACAATCAGAATGGTTCCACCTGTGTTATCTTGAACAACAATCAGAATGGTTCCACCTGTGTTACCTTGAACAACAATCAGAATGGTTTCACCTGTGTTACCTTGAACAACAATCAGAATGGTTCCACCTGTGTTACCTTGAACAACAATCAGAATGGTTCCACCTGTGTTACCTTGAACAACAATCAGAATGGTTCCACCTGTGTTACCTTGAACAACAATCAGAATGGTTTCACCTGTGTTACCTTGAACAACAATCAGAATGGTTCCACCTGTGTTATCTTGAACAACAATCAGAATGGTTTCACCTGTGTTACCTTGAACAACAATCAGAATGGTTTCACCTGTGTTACCTTGAACAACAATCAGAATGGTTCCACCTGTGTTATCTTGAACAACAATCAGAATGGTTCCACCCGTGTTATCTTGAACAACAATCAGAATGGTTTCACCTGTGTTACCTTGAACAACAATCAGAATGGTTTCACCTGTGTTACCTTGAACAACAATCAGAATGGTTCCACCTGTGTTACCTTGAACAACAATCAGAATGGTTCCACCTGTGTTACCTTGAACAACAATCAGAATGGTTCCACCTGTGTTACCTTGAACAACAATCAGAATGGTTTCACCTGTGTTACCTTGAACAACAATCAGAATGGTTCCACCTGTGTTATCTTGAACAACAATCAGAATGGTTTCACCTGTGTTACCTTGAACAACAATCAGAATGGTTCCACCTGTGTTACCTTGAACAACAATCAGAATGGTTCCACCTGTGTTATCTTGAACAACAATCAGAATGGTTTCACCTGTGTTACCTTGAACAACAATCAGAATGGTTCCACCTGTGTTATCTTGAACAACAATCAGAATGGTTCCACCTGTGTTACCTTGAACAACAATCAGAATGGTTCCACCTGTGTTATCTTGAACAACAATCAGAATGGTTCCACCTGTGTTACCTTGAACAACAATCAGAATGGTTCCACCTGTGTTACCTTGAACAACAATCAGAAAGTTTACACCTGTGTTACCTTGAACAACAATCAGAATGGTTCCACCTGTGTTACCTTGAACAACAATCAGAAAGTTTACACCTGTGTTATCTTGAACAACAATCAGAAAGTTTACACCTGTGTTATCTTGAACAACAATCAGAATGGTTCCACCTGTGTTATCTTGAACAACGATCAGTATGGTTCCACCTGTGTTACCTTGAACAAAAATCAGAATGGTTCCACCTGTGTTACCTTGAACAACAATCAGAATGGTTTCACCTGTGTTACCTTGAACAACAATCAGAATGGTTCCACCTGTGTTATCTTGAACAACAATCAGAATGGTTTCACCTGTGTTACCTTGAACAACAATCAGAATGGTTCCACCTGTGTTATCTTGAACAACAATCAGAATGGTTTCACCTGTGTTACCTTGAACAACAATCAGAATGGTTCCACCTGTGTTATCTTGAACAACAATCAGAATGGTTCCACCCGTGTTATCTTGAACAACAATCAGAATGGTTTCACCTGTGTTACCTTGAACAACAATCAGAATGGTTTCACCTGTGTTACCTTGAACAACAATCAGAATGGTTTCACCTGTGTTACCTTGAACAACAATCAGAATGGTTCCACCTGTGTTATCTTGAACAACAATCAGAATGGTTTCACCTGTGTTACCTTGAACAACAATCAGAATGGTTCCACCTGTGTTATCTTGAACAACAATCAGAATGGTTCCACCTGTGTTATCTTGAACAACAATCAGAATGGTTCCACCTGTGTTACCTTGAACAACAATCAGAATGGTTTCACCTGTGTTACCTTGAACAACAATCAGAATGGTTCCACCTGTGTTACCTTGAACAACAATCAGAATGGTTTCACCTGTGTTACCTTGAACAACAATCAGAATGGTTTCACCTGTGTTACCTTGAACAACAATCAGAATGGTTCCACCTGTGTTACCTTGAACAACAATCAGAATGGTTTCACCTGTGTTACCTTGAACAACAATCAGAATGGTTCCACCTGTGTTATCTTGAACAACAATCAGAATGGTTTCACCTGTGTTACCTTGAACAACAATCAGAATGGTTCCACCTGTGTTACCTTGAACAACAATCAGAATGGTTTCACCTGTGTTACCTTGAACAACAATCAGAATGGTTTCACCTGTGTTACCTTGAAC
Source organism: Haliotis asinina (assembly GCF_037392515.1). Lineage (NCBI taxonomy): Eukaryota > Metazoa > Mollusca > Gastropoda > Lepetellida > Haliotidae > Haliotis > Haliotis asinina. The sequence continues at coordinate 18,486,922 of NC_090287.1, read as the reverse complement.
AACAATCAGAATGGTTCCACCTGTGTTACCTTGAACAACAATCAGAATGGTTCCACCTGTGTTACCTTGAACAACAATCAGAATGGTTTCACCTGTGTTACCTTGAACAACAATCAGAATGGTTCCACCTGTGTTATCTTGAACAACAATCAGAATGGTTCCACCTGTGTTACCTTGAACAACAATCAGAATGGTTCCACCTGTGTTACCTTGAACAACAATCAGAATGGTTCCACCTGTGTTACCTTGAACAACAATCAGAAAGTTTACACCTGTGTTATCTTGAACAACAATCAGAATGGTTCCACCTGTGTTACCTTGAACAACGATCAGTATGGTTCCACCTGTGTTACCTTGAACAACAATCAGAATGGTTCCACCCGTGTTATCTTGAACAACAATCAGAATGGTTTCACCTGTGTTACCTTGAACAACAATCAGAATGGTTCCACCTGTGTTACCTTGAACAACAATCAGAATGGTTCCACCTGTGTTATCTTGAACAACAATCAGAATGGTTTCACCTGTGTTACCTTGAACAACAATCAGAATGGTTCCACCTGTGTTATCTTGAACAACAATCAGAATGGTTCCACCTGTGTTATCTTGAACAACAATCAGAATGGTTTCACCTGTGTTACCTTGAACAACAATCAGAATGGTTCCACCTGTGTTACCTTGAACAACAATCAGAATGGTTCCACCTGTGTTACCTTGAACAACAATCAGAATGGTTCCACCTGTGTTACCTTGAACAACAATCAGAATGGTTCCACCTGTGTTATCTTGAACAACAATCAGAATGGTTTCACCTGTGTTACCTTGAACAACAATCAGAATGGTTCCACCTGTGTTACCTTGAACAACAATCAGAATGGTTCCACCTGTGTTATCTTGAACAACAATCAGTATGGTTACACCTGTGTTACCTTGAACAACAAGAAGTAAGATTACACAACCCATGTTACCTTGAACAACAATGAGAATAGTTACATCTCTGTTACCCTGAACAACAATCAGTGTGTTACATGGCTTATATTACCTAGAAAAATTATTAGAAATTGTTCCACCATCTCTACTATGTAGAACAACACTAAGCATAGTTACACAGGGCCAGCTCATTGGATATCCTTGGAAAATAATAAGAATGAGTAAACTTTATCCAAGGTGGAGGGCATGTGTAACATGATATGCAGGTATAATGGCGAGTGGTCCTATTCGTAGAGCGCAAGTCACCGTCAGCTGTAGTCAAGCACCGTCGAGCTCGTACTGTCCTTGGATGGGTGACTAAGTTTGGCAGTTTGACTCCTGAGAGTTTCTAGGACTTCGGTCCTGCCCCACAATGAAGCACATGGGAAACATGTGGTCTCACCTTAGGCAAGTGAGTTTGTTCAAATTTGTCTCTGCTCACCCAGCAGAAAATGGGTACCTGATGAGATAAAGTCCTGTGACTATAACCGTCTAGTGCCTAAAAGGCAGCTTTGGTTATCTAGGGTAATGATAATCAGATTCTGATTACAGCGTCCAGTGAGCAACCAGTCAGATGAATCCTAGGTGCTATATAAGTGAATTATTATCATTATCATTATCATGGTCTACAAGTAACAGAGATCACATAATTAAACAAAAAGGCCCACTCACCCGATGTTTGGGTCCTTCCTGGTCAGAGCATAGCCATGGTATATTACCATCCCAAGGCTGTAGAAAATACACCCAAACACATTGAGATATATAGCAAAGTTGCAGTTGTGCATGTCTGTTGGCGTGTACTTAAAAAATGTTGCATTTTGCCACTTTATGTCTCCATAGAGAATGCACTGCCCACCAAAGTTTATCTGAAAGAAAGCATTTTCAGTTTAGGCATAATCTGTCAATTTGTTTGAGGGACGTTAAAAACGCAGAGTCACTTTGATAAAAACTTAAAATATGCCTAAATATGCTATACAAATATTAATATATATGCATATATATACTCTATACATGAAAATGCGTAGACCACTGATTCCATGAGAATCTATTTTCACAAACATGAAGGCAAATAATAAAACTATAGAGAAGAAGGCTACCTAATTTCATTAAATAATTGCAAAGGATCTCAATAACATATGCAAAGTTTCATAATACATGTAAAATACAATCTGGTTTCATAGTAGTAATCAAGAAACAAATGCTGCCATGCAAATGAGCTAGAAAAATCCAAAATAATACATCAGAAACTGAGAAAATAATACATCATAAGATCCTGTACATAGCAAAAGGCACCACTTCAGGTTCTGACTGATATATCTACCAAGTTTTGCAGAAAAATACTGAACGGCTTTTGAGTTCTGCTCCGGAAACGAAACACACCCAAACATAAGACTAACACCAAAATGTTCCATGGAAAAACCAAAAAATATAAATGCCCAGGCTAAGATTACTATATCTATCACGTTTGGTCTAGATAAATAAATATTGAACAGTTTCTGAGTTATGCTCCGGGAACAAAATGACTAAGGACGGACAGACGAGGCGTCGACTATATCCCCCCGCATTACATGCCAGGGGGATAACAAGATTCATCAGAAGATGACATATTCCCCTAGCCCCCACATATATGAAAGGACAAATCATCTGACAGTTACCTAATGTCTTTTTAGACTAAGTTTGAATTGTTTCCATGGAATTCATGCAAAATATAAATGCCATATATCTGTAAATAGCAAAAGGCACCACTTCAAGATCTGTCTCATATATCTGCCAAGATCTGTTGAAAGATATTGAATGATATCGAAGTTGAAACGTTTTTTGAGTTTCTGCTCCGGAATCGAAGCCCACCCCACCATTAGACTAACACCAAATGTTCCAAGGAAAAACAAAAAAGCAAAAAACAAAATAGGCCGAAACTCTGTAAATAGCAGACAGACAGACAGACAGACAGATGAGGCGTTGACTATATCCCCCCGCATTACATGCTGGGGGGATAAACATTAAAATGCCAAAAATCGGTAAATAGCAAAAGGCACAACCATTGGTCTAGATTACTATCTCTATTAATTTTGGTCTGAAAATATTGAACGTTTTTTGAGTTTTGTTCTGGAAACAAAATGATTACAGACAGATGGACAGATGAGGTGTCGAATATATCCCCACGAATTACATGCCAAGGGGATAAAAATATAAAAATGCCAAAAAATCCGTAAATAGCCAAAGGCACAACCATAGGTTCAGATAATTATATCTATCAATTTTGGTCTAAAAATATTGAACGGTTTCTGAGTTATGCTCTGGAAACAAAATGGCGGGCGGACTGATGGACAAGGCGTTGACTATAGGCTCCGCTACACTATGTCAACATCACATGCTCCACGAGTGAGGACCGTATGGAAACAACTCAAATGGACAGAGGCCTGTGACAGCTGTGATTGGATGAAATAGTGTAAGATGTTTATATTTTCAAGTAGGCGACATTTGGTGCGGAATGGAGGGTTGGACAGAAATTGTGTTTCATTGTAGTTTAAAGGCCAGTTGTTGGAACTGATGAATCTGACAACAAAGCAGGCCAAAATCAACACTGTTATAACAATGTGAGTGACTGAGGTAATCTCTTGAGGGTCAAATTAAAGTCAAATGATAAGAAAACCATGAAATATGTTCACTGCACAGCAGAACATGTCACAAACCCTTGTTTGAAATGTAGACATTGTAGCATATGGTCAGGTCTTTCTGTCTGACCACTTTTGCATGTGAATCAACTTAATTTTCTTTCCTTTTTTTAAAAAAATACCCTTTTCTAAATACAAATGACATTCAAAATTATATTTTGTTTTATCTACAACTGTCTTATTGCTGGTTTGGATTTTATGATTTGACATTTAATATAATCTCAACATTATTTTCAGCTTGCAGAATGCCTGTTGGTGAATATGGAGGTGTATATGCACACATGCAGCAGAAACAGAAGCTTTCACATCCAATGTGATATTTCCACAAGCCTGTCTGAAGTCTGTTGTTTACCACGTCTAATCAAGCACACGCACTTTTCTTCGATATGCCTTACCACCTTGTAGAAGTTGCAGTACTTGCACTTATAGGTACATACAACACATGTAAGTACCCCAATCCAGTTAATGCACCACATTCACAATTTCATTTTGCCAGACATGAATTAAGGGCTGTACAAGAACCCATGAAGCTGATTAGATGTAAATAATAACTGCCCTTGTGGAATGGGTCAGACTTCACATTTTTTTAAATGAGAGTGTGTGATGCCTTTACATTACCGGTATTTCCCTTGTTTATCCAAATACAATATGTCTTCCTGTCACCCAGTAACCCATAAATAATTGCAGAGAAACACTGTTTTTAGCAGATATTGCAAATACTGTTAACTGTGATTAGAAATATTCAGTTTAGGGCAGGGTAACCAAAAGAATGAGAATATTTTCACTTTGTACCCTCTAAACTGGCTTATACAAGAAACTGTCAAGTCTAACAACCTCAATACAATACACAGTAAATAGTCTTGATTTCCTGGAAGTTTTTTAAAGTCTTAGCTTGATGAATCAATAGATTCACGCATAAGTTCCTATCATGTTGTGGTCTAAAAGTGATTTCATCCATTCAAGGGGTCATTTGCCTTGATCGACGAACAGGCGGCAAGGTACACTGATCAGTGTTTCACACTGCTAGGCATTATGCATCTCCTCACTTAATACTTTCTGACAAACTTCATCAACCAGCCTTACATATGTCAACATGTTAAAGCTGCTTAATGTGAAATCTCTACAAATTCTGGTCTGCATTCCATTATTTTTGTCGTTCGAAATATATTCTGGGTTGATATGATCAAGGCAGCCCCAGTCATGTATGGAATTAACCCATGACCCCCTTCTTCTGTGAAATAGGAGCAAACTCCCATGGTATATGCATGATTTGAAAACTTTCTCTGTGAAAGCAGAAATGCATTTTTGCAAAACTTTGATGAAATAGACATGATGTAACTCTTACACCTCTATCAGTGCAGCAAATCTCTTTATTTTTGTGCCATAATAGATATATTGGACAGGAAAAAGTATTGAAGTTTCATGCGATTGTATTTTTTGTCTGAGGAGTTACATGTATCTACAGTACATAAATCACAGACTGGCCTACTGCAGATGCAGACCATTTTTTCTACAGGTTCCACTACACTATATCAAAATTTTTAAAAAATATAAGGTTACTATAGAAGTCTATGGGAAAACATTTGGTGTTGTGTAACCTATATCCCTATATGTATTTGCTTCCTACATCTCGGCATTTCCTTTTGGCTATCAGTTAGACACTAATGCATTTGGTGGCATGTGCATATATGGCAGAGTTGTTACAGACATTTCACCTCAAACCATGAAACTAATATTTTGTAATAACAATGTTTTAATACCATATTGTTACACAAAATATTCATTGAAAAATATACCCTGATAAATCGCATTCAAAGCAAAATGTTGCAATCTTTTGAACACATAATTTCAGATAAAGGTCATGCTGACTTCCTTCACATTATCTAGAACTTCCTTAAATGTCTGAATTTGCTTGACAACACCAACATAACGCTGGTGATATCTTATCTACAACCAAACAAAATGAAGAACAACCGAGAGGGGCGTCGCCATGACCCTGCGACCCCAAAGTTCTTGTTCGTAAAATTCGCAAGAATACATGGATGACAGCACCTACCGTGGTAACCCCGAGAGGTATGGATACAGCAAAACCAAGCACAAAACTTGCCAAGTACAGGATTCCCTGTACAACAAGCTGAATGTCCAACACGATGAAAGGCATGTTGACAGCAACTAGATGATCTTTGCCGTCTTCTTATACAGAGAGTAAGGGGAAGCAACTCTTGCCCGTCGACAAGGAAATGCAAAGGTGTTGCGAAATACAAATGAGATGCATTCCTAACAGATAAATGTGTTGATATCAATTAATTGTGTAACGGATAGAGTCGTATCAGTTATACTGGATTCTAAACTGTGTGCATAGCTGACGTAGTCTGACAAATTATTCCATTTTAGATGTGCCGTGTTTTATACGTCACCAGTTTTCCGTTATTCACTTCAAGTTAATTGTAAGTTTGAATACTTTTTTCACATATGCTTGTGTGACGAAATGAATACATACGCCAAAAGTTCTTTATAATAATGAATGAACCTAACAGTCCCAAGACAACAATCAACACATGTGCTGTAACTGAAGGCTGAAGACATGTCTTATAATGATATATATGACATGCATAGAGATGAATTGTTTCATAACATGACACGTCTACACCTTATTCCTGAAGAGGTAGTCTGGTAGCCCAGTGGTTAAACGTTCGCTGAAGACCCGTGTTCGATTCCCAAGTGGGCACATTGTATCATGAAACCCATTCCTGGTGTTCCCACTGTGATATTGCTGGATTATTATTAAAAACGGCTTAAAACCCAACTCACTCTCACTTATTTCAAGAGTTGCTAAAATCTGAGAATTATTTCCTGACACCATCCTTCATTGGATAAATCAAACACTATAGTTACATGAATATTATCCCATAGTTAACACTTGCCTCCGCTGAGTCTATATTTTGAAGGGGAGTTCAGGTATGAATTTATAAAACATGAAATGATATTAAAAGTTGTTCACTGGTCATGAGCGGGGCATGGGTTGATGTATCCTTGGGCTCAGCAACATAAACAGACATCAAGGGTAAATCAACCCATGGACCCTGAGGGACCACTGGACAACGTATTTATCTTACCGAACACCTCAATGTTAATTCTGAACTGTTTGAAGCATGGGTATCGGATCGTACACTTCGGCCAGTGTGTGTCAATCAAACAATTTGAATCTTGCATCTTGCTCATTTTCCTGCAGATATTGTCTTAGTTAAATCACTGCGGTGTAAGTCCCCTTCTTAAAATTCACAGGGACTACATATGATCGTTTCATCAAATTTATTTATTGGTATGCATGGAAAATCCTTTCGTAGCCATCGCTAGATTTTACAGAAAGCACAACTAAAACAAATTTAGAGTTATCTCCCTTCCATCAATTTGCATTTGCAAAACATTGGTAATTTTCATGCACTGTGCTTGTTTCAATGTTACTTGTGATAAAGAAGTACTACCACAAAGTACCGAATGAGTTGCCAGCGGATACATTGCAATGTACCTCACCTGTAAGCGGGGTATATTGCAAAAATACAGAAGAGTGAGCAAATTTCTTGTGTTCCCTGCCATCATGTTGCTGGAATATTGCTGCAAGCGGCATAAAACCACACTCACTCACTCACATTTTTCTCAATGAAATAAACAACAATCATCATTTTAGGATAATAACTCAAAATGGCATCTCTAAACCTCGGCAGCTAATCACTGCAAGACCAGTTAGGGTAAAATAATGCAGCAGCCATTGTATTTTTCTTGTTGAGCATAGCAAAGAGCTCTCATAGTAAAGTGTGTGTGGTTGAAGACATCAGTGCATCACTGAAAAAATACTTTGTGAGAGCTTCGGACACAACAAATATGTAAGAACTGACACACATCCACTGAAACAAATCAGGGAGAACTATCAGTGTGTATTTGCACAAGTAAATGTCATATCTGTTCAGGATATCATGGTGAAAATTCACAAAATTCTGTACCTCCAAAGACTTGCATTTTACTGAACCTACAATAAACTCCTTGGTACAATATTGTGGTAGATCTGGGTTCGAACTGGTAATTGCTTGTTGTCAGAGGTGACAAACAACGTTGGGTAGCCAGGCTCATGACCCACATCATTGTATACCAATTACATTGATGCTCAGGCTGTTGGTCACTGGTTTGTCTAGGCCAGTTTCAATTATTTACAGACCACTGCCATACAGCTGGAATATTGCTGAGTGCAGCATTAAACAACAAACAAAACAAACAGTTCTGTTGTTTGCAGTATTTGATTTTCATAAAAAAATGTGATTGGCTATACTGCTCATTATAACGAACCAATCAGAAATGAAAGATACAAATTCACCTCAGTGTGTGGTTGGCAATATATGATGCAAACCACTTGAATGGTTAGTGAAGGTTTACAGAAATGGAAGTAAAATAACATGCATCTTATACATATTGTGCAGCACCTGTATGTTTTCTTGCCAATACTGATGGTGAATCCTGATGTTTAGTTGTATAACAATATTTACTGCAAATGACTTTGCTAAGTTTTAACAGTGTCCACAAGGAAGTGGCAAGTTCAAAGTGTCTGTTTATCCAGAATTCTATTTATCCATTCTATGAGTGAAGGGGCCCCAGGTTGTCCGCAATTAAGTGAAGTACATTACAGACTTGCTACACCGACCACGTGAGAGTTATGAGTAAGGCGTGGAATCAATTTCATTGTCATGCACTACACATGCACTAGCCTACATCTGCTTTATCTTTAACAAACCAAATGAGTTTGCTCAGTGCCAAGCACCACCTACTTTGTGTAAGCAATTTCTCTGTGCCCGTCCAACATATGTTGTTTTCCAGTAGAATGAAACAATTTTGCATTTCCAGAGTTAATTCAATGCTGCTGTAAACATTGAGTCTATCATATCACAACCTGTCCGTGTAATGGAGCAGGAAAACCTAAAGTTGTTCAAACATGCACTTCCAATATGGTCATGACAAATTGAGATATATATTTTGGCTAATCTTGGATTTGAACCAGGGAATGAAACCATTTCAAATTATTCAGCAGTTTTATAATTGTATAATGTCTCAAACTGTGTTTGAAACATATTTCCTTCTTTGACTGTTTTATTGAAGATGAAACACCAGTGTCAGTATTGTTCAATTTAGGAATTTATTTCATTGTTTATAAATACTGTAGCTGCCAAGCACTGTGATGAAAAGAATATTGATGTTGATGTTTTGAGATGAGTAAAAGCTGAGCAACAGAAGTGGTCATTTCACAGTGGTCGTCCTCTTTCTGAAAGCAAGAACAAAAGAATAGTAAGCTACAGTGTCATTGATTTGAATTGGATACCAGAGCTTGTCTTTTAGAGATAGAAAAGTTTGTTATAACACCACACTCTGCAATACGTCTTCTAAAGCAGTCTGTAAGTAATACAGGCAGGACCACCCAATTACATGCTGGATGTCATGAGCATTTATCCATTCAATATGAGACACAATCACTGAGCCTTATCATCCAATCATTTCTCATATCATGCCTAAGTTTCTAGAACCTATATTTGTCCCCAGGGTTCACATAGGTGTACAACAAGATGCAGTATCTCGCATACTTTACATGCACCTATACCCTGCTTAGTGAAATAGGTAGTCAGATTTCTGGACACAGTTTTACACAAACTAATTGATTTTGAGAGCCACTAAAATAAATAAGGCTAAACAGAATGACTCTGGATCAATATTTCTAGCAAATCGAAGTTGATCCGGAAGTTTCCAGATCTATAGAAAATATGTATAATAAATGGATATGAAATGGTGAGTGAGTGAGTGAGTAATGTTTTATGCCACTTAGGGCAATATCATGGCCTGGTGCATGGGTACTGAGATATGTCATACTGTGCAAATGTCTACAGTGTTCCTAGCAACAGTTGGTTATTGATGTTTCTGGCTGAACAGGGTGTTCCACAGTCCAGATCCCCTGTACTTCCCCGTAACACTGCTAGTTTCCCTAGACGAATACCTTGATCTGGGTGTCTCTGTTCCTTTGCAGCTCCTGCACTCCCATCTGCCAGTGGGTATAGATCTCAGTCCCACACAGAATGTGTGGTAGCCTCTGTCACATCGGTCACAGAACATCATCTTATCCTACAACAATCACACAGCATTTGCACATATCATCAGGAGATTTTACATTTATGCTGGTTTTGTTAAACTAATACCTTACAACTTTCACAGTTTACTGAATATCTGCACCTGACAAACAGAGTAAACTTACAGCCGTCAAGCAGTGTATGAAATAAGGCCCATCTGACTGCCCGAGACAGGCTAGATTTGTGATTGACTGTCTAAACTTTCGGGTAGCCAGCCTCGTGGTCTGGAAAATTCACCAGATCTGGTCTGAATCTTTAAAGGGCATTTAGAAGTGGAAAGCATAAGAAAAGCCAGATTTATGGATGTCAACTTCTTTATTGTGAACAACATGACGTTTTGGTGCATATGCTTTCTCCTTCATCTGGTCTGGTTAAATCCTTTCGGGGTTGGTAACATTTTTTAAGTTACAGAACTGATGTTTGAATGTGTTTTTGACTTATTTCATACACTCCTTCGAGTCATTTTGATGTTTTAATACATCAAACTGATGCATCAGGAATGTTAATTCCATGATCACTACACTTCACATATCTTTGCGAAAAAACATAATTATTTACGATACTGAATAAGTATGATTACACAATGCCATTTAGAAAGTGGTCAAATGCAACATATGTCATATTTGGGATTTCACTTTCTCAGTAAAGTACAAATTCGAGTACTTTTTCGGTTGAGTCCTATCCGGTATTCGAACCGGCACCCTCAGAGTCAGACACCTAATCGCCAGCACACAAAGTCAGCTGCCTAACCCGCTCATCCACCGCGACTTCCACTTCTTACTGAGAAAGTGAAATCCTAAATATGACATATGTTGTATAAAGGCAGAGAATGAAAGCTGACGTACTGACCTCATCATAAGGGTCCATACACTCCACACAGGTCTTGCACTCCATGCACTGCCAGGGATAGGTGCGTATCACTGACACCATTGCATTGGTCAAGTCGAGGCAGCTTGGGTGACCTGTGACATAAATACAAGGAAGTACAATAGGGGCAGACCAATTCATGATCTGGATGTAGACACAGTGATATAATAGATATTGGGTGACCGTGATATAAACACAAGGAAGAACACGGGCAAAGCAGATCATGATCGGCATAAACACATGGTCAAGGAAGTACAAGGAGGGCCGACCAGATCATGATATGTATGTTAGAGCTTGGGTGATCTGCACAAAGATAAGTGACATGTTAGAGCTTGGGTGACCATGATAAAAATACAAGGGAGGACAAGGGCAGAGCAGAGCATGATCTGCATAAAGACCTAAAGGATACAATTGAGACTGGGTGACCAGGACATCAACATAAGGAAGTACAAAAGGGGCTATCATCCAGATAAGCATTCAAAAATGTTGCCTAAAACATTAATTAATACAGGGGCATGACATATAATGTGGGAAAGTGAGTGACTTAATTTTTCTGCAAGAGGTACTAATCACCTATGTCAAAACAGCTCTTATTTATGTAAATGAACTCAAGTCAGACAAACAGGTGCTTGACAAAAGTGTATGATTCCCCACTGTGGAGGCACAGAAAGGTCAGACTAGTGGCAAGTATAGGGTAAATGCATGTAAATATCATAACATATCACCAGGTGAATTTCTTTCAAAATGGCAAGACCCTTGCACAAGGCGAAAGAGTTAAACTGCCACTGACCAACAGTTCCGCATTCAGAACACTTGATCATCTCTTGGTCGTCAGCTGCCAACTTCTCCTGTTTCACCTTCTTTCTCCTAGGGACCTTCTTCTCTGGTGGCGGGGGATCGGTGCTGTTGCAGATACGACACTTTTCCTCAGGCAGTGGCTCAGCCTAGGTGAAGATGGTCATAGTAAGCAAGAGCATCAAGGAGTAAATATTCAATTATGGCCACTGACCATATGTACTACAGATGGTAGAGGTGTGGAAAAGTTGATATTACCAACTGAACTAATCAAGATAACAGTTCAGAACAGATGAATGAAATATTGCCTTATGACACATCAGTCAGTTCACAGCTAACTGAGGACAGTTCACAACAGCTTATCTCCAGAAATAGCACTGTAGCTCACCTACATATGTAGTCAAAGGTTAATAACAGTGCTGAAAGTATTGGTATTCAGTCAAACTGAAGTCTATACATACCAGGGGTTCCTCTTTGGTCTCTTCAGCTTCTGACTCACTCCCGTCTGAATCGCTGCTGGCATCTCCGTCGCTGTCCGCTTCGGAGGCCGACCCTACTTTGTCCTACAATGAAAGGCAGATGTAACGAGAAAGGTTCTATTTCAAGAAAATTCCAAAAGCAATTAGTCAAAGCATAAACTGTAAGAAATTTAGAATAACAATGCAAAAGACATCTAATTTATATGCATACTGACATCAGGGGCTTTATTTGCAGAAAGTAATAATGGCAAATGAAAACATACATTAAATTTGTTAACATTACTGTGTGCCTTGTTAAACAGCCAAACTCCTTTAAACACATATGCATTAATTTTCTGAAACAGGTTTCTGATAACCATGACGACAATAATGGTGGGGATGTAATATGCATTGTCAGTAAAGAGTTAGTTGTTTTCATCAATATCAACAGTATACAGTATAAGCAGCTTGTCAGCTTAATGTGGGAGAGAGCCCAAAGTTTATCACTTTGGTGAAACACACATGCATGAGTATGGTTCTTGCAAACCAAGAAACCTAATCAAGGTAAACCAGGATTCTGGTGTGACCAAGGGATGCAACTCTGCACCATGAACAAGGGACGCAACACTGTACAATGTACAAGGGGTGCAATTCTGCACAATGTACAAGGGGTGCAATTCTGCTCAATGTACAAGGGGTGCACCTATGCACAATGTACAAGGGATGCAACTCTGCACAATATACAAGGGATGCAACTCTGCACAATGTACAAGGGATACAGCTATGTACAATGTATAAGGGATGCATCTATGCACAGTGAACAAAGGATTCAACGCTGTACAATGTACAAGGAATACAACTCTGTACAATGTACAAGGGATGCAACTCTGTACAATGTACAAGGGATGCCACTCTGCACAATGTACAAGGGATGCAACTCTGTACAATGTACAAGGGATGCCGCTCTGTACGATGTGCAAGGGATGTTACTCTGCACAATGAACAAGATTTGCAACTCTGTACATTGTACATGGGATGCCACTCGGCACAACATACAAAGGATACAACTCTGAACAATGTACAAGGGATACAGTTCTGCACAATGAACAAGGGATGCAACCTCTGCACAATGTACTGCTGCACCTTATATGACAGGGCTGGGACCTGCTCCCAAGCACAGGTTTGTGTCATTGTGAGGATTAAGATTTTTTTTTAAATATGCAAATTTTGAGGATGGACGATAGCAAGGACGCAAGGCTGCATAAAGGGGGTGTGGTCAAACCAAGCCCTCTCATTGGTCGACGTTTGATATCGTCCGCCATTTGTGCCAAGATCATTTAGTTGAGGGTCAAGATTGGCTTTCAGTCAACTTGTAGAAATAACAACAAAGAACTGGTAGGTGTCATGAGTGGTGATCGATAGGCCAATCACCAATTATGTTGAGATGAAGTTTTAAACAATTGCATGCGATTGTGGCGTAGCAATTGGCAAAGTAGACACCGAAGTGTCCGGCCTTGTCTAGATATATGGTACTGTGAAGCGTTTCAAGTTGGGGGTTATCTCAAAACTTTCATATTTGAAACAGAAAATCTTTAATCCTCACAATGACACGAGTGCCTGTGCTCCCAAGTGTATGTTTCTAGACCTGTTTGAAATGTTGTCTTGCAGAAAGGTCAAGGTCTTGGACCACGGAAAAGCTTTTCTTGTTTTTCTAGTTACTGGTCAAACGATCAATGAATTATTTTGAAACAAATCTTGATTTCTTTTGGTAATATGCTGTGGCATACCTTACTTGTACAGAAGCCACACAATATGGTCCATAGGCCATGCCTGTCTGGTGCTACTGGACCTTGGGACTCGTGGCAGACATAAGAAAAGATGACCTAGGAACCTATGGCAGAAATAAGACAAAATGTGTTGACCCTGATACTAGACCTCGAGACTGATGAGTAGATATAGCATTAATGAGGCACATATGTGTAAGGGTGACAATGTGATGAGGTGACCATTGGGAAGAAGGGCAGATGCATTGAGGACTCCACACACTCACACATCAGGAGGTGATGACAAACCCATAAATGTCTGCTGACCTCAGTGTATTACCTCAGTACTGTCCTCCACCTCAGACGAGTCCTGGTCACTTGTCGGCTTCACCAGGGTATTGGTCACTTTCTTGGGCGGGTCAAACTTAGCTGTATTTATTGGTAAGTAGCGGAGCTCATCTGCAGTGTATCTGAAAAAAATAAGACATTTTCCATGCTATGTTACTGAAAACAGCAGTGATACACTTAATATGGGCCGTGCATGACATAGCATCACAGTTAACACATGTATTATACTACTGCATGATTTTGTCCTGAATTTTTCATTATTCCAGCATTATTGCTGCAGGCGACATCAAATTGGTACCAATATGTGAATCAAAATTGAAATTCTTTGTAAGTGTTATGACATTTCCAGCAATGATGAAATAATGTTTCATAATCTTAAACATTATACTTCAACTGTCAACTGAGACTTAGTTAATTGTATTTTTTCAGCCCACAAAACGCTTGAGATGAATCACGCCAGTATGTTATCTGAGCTGTCCTCACTTGCAGTAGTAGTCCTGGAACTGTCCTGGGATGAGAGACACAGGGTAGGCTTCAGGCTTGGTGGCCTCTGGAGGAAGCTTCTTGTACCTTCCAGCAGGGTAATGCACCATCTACACACAACCACACAGGGCAATGAATTATAACAACTACACTGAATTTCCACAAATCTCATTTTAATGAGACAGGACTCCCACTTAGACTGACCATGCTTATCAGGAATGACAGCAAAGAAAATGAAAGAATTCTGCAGGAGAAGGAGGTAACTACAATCACAAGACATGGCAGTTTTTCAGTGCTTGTCATATTGGCTGCGATCAGGACTGTTTCCACTGTATAACAAAGAATATTGATGTGAGAGTTGCTACATAATTATTTCAAACACTAATTTGTCCACTTACAAAAGTCTGCAGATCAAAGTATGCTCTCCTCTCCTCCCTTCTCTCTCTTTGGAACTGAGCATTAAAGTCAGCTGCGGCTTTCACTGCCTTCTTGATGTACGCTCCCATCTTGCCCTTGTCCAGTTTTGGCTGATCACAAACAATATCTTGTTGTAAACAAACATTGGTTACAGTTTTATTCAGTGACTGTCCCTATACACTGACTCTACAATATCATTCCTGTATCAACCAAGTTAGCCATTGTTACCACAGAAATGACAGGCCAACTCAATTTGAAAACAAAACATATGGTTGCTCCTGTAGGTGGAACGGTGACACTAAAAGATGAGAGCAAAGATGTTTGACACATACCACTTCATACTCCTTGTGCTTGTTGTTGATGGTCTGTCTTTCCTTCTCATGCAGAACATGAGCATACTCCTGAAGAAAAATACAGGAAATTAATTTCTAGAATAAAATTAATTTCACGAGTTTTAAAAGCCTCTGTTATTTAGGGACCATTCACCAATCATAATTTGTGGCTAAGGGGATGATCATTATTTTCATCAATGACATCCCCTCCCCCTCTCAAAGACCCCCTTCCCATAATGTTTTAATATCATGTACAAAATTGCGGACCCCTGCAATATTTGTGTACAAAATTACTGACAACCCCACCCCCACCCTCGAACAAAATATGTGACCCCTCGTAAAATCATTATCACCCCTATAAATGGTCCCTTATCGGGTTTGTCTGAATAAAATTAATATTTTATACCTATCGTGACTCATACTTATTTGCTTCTCCTTGAAGTTCCCTTCTTTTGAAGCAGGTGTACAATCACGCTCACCCTCAGGAAGCCTCCCCATTTCTGCCACATTGGTCACTGTTTGCCACTCTCTCTTAATTCCATAAGCCCAACACGAGAATTACAGAGAATCCAACATGCCTGAGTGGGAAGGTAAGGAGGGCTACACATCATGAGTCAGGTTAATATCAAATTTATTCATATAATTACATATTTTTCCTTATCCTGACACAAGCATATTTGCTTACAGAATCCGATGGATTCAGCAGTGGGTCAGACCATGATGGATTCTGATGGTTGCCATATCAGTACAACTCACTCACCCTACTCTAACCCTGCCCGGTATCATGTATAATGCCAGGATGTGGAATTGTCATAGCAGTTGTCCAGGCAGTAGATTTTTGGTGATAAAATCCCACTGCAGTCCTTGGTGTGCAATCTCACAATGATCTGTGTCGAATCGTGTATGACTGAAGTCCAGAGCTCTGTGTTATCAGTTCAAAAGATGTCCAATCTAGAGGCTCGTGTCACTGGTGAGATGGTGAAGCACAACATTCAAGTTCCAAGCTGCTGCCTTAAATCTGCATTGTTGGTCTTCCTGCTTAAGGAGTGTAGTAGGGCAAGTAAAACTGGCCCTTTCCTCAGCTTGACCTCAGATTTCCTGGTGATCACAGAGCTGAGTGCCACTAAGTAGGTCAATAATGTAGAACCTTCCGTAGTCCACTATTTGAGGATGTGTGGTTTTCGTTGCAGTGAAGCCCATGTGCTTCTTAAATCACAGCCATTTATTATCGTATAAGGAGCGAGTAGATTTATGTGGTGACTGCCTTTTGCCGATCTAGCAGAATATGCTTGATGTATTGAGCAGGCTTTGATACAATCCATATGTGTACGATGTCCAAGCAGGTTGTTCCATTCTGGGAGTCTCAGTGATGGGTGTTCTAGCTCCTTGATGAGTACTGGACACCATTCTCACCCTGGCCAGCAGGCGTGACGAAAGTCAGTTGCCGCATCATCTTCTGTTTTATCTTACTGATGACCTTCGGTAGTACCACTGGAGGCAGGAATGCATAAATGATTCATTCCATCTTATAAGATGCTGAGTGAGACTGTTGCCCATGCAAACGGCTCCGTTATTAGAGATAAGAATGTTGGGATGTGTTGAACCTGGTGGCAAATAGGTCCATTTGCAGTGATCACAATGTCTGACTGATGAGTCGAAACGCCTCCTGAATCCACTGTTGGAGATGCTTGTAATGGACATGATATAATGTCTGCCATGATGTTGCATACACCTGGGATGTGCCATGCCTTTATGTAGAGATTTAAGTTGTTGACAATGTCGAAGAGTTGAAAGGTTAGCTGTAGCAGTCTATGAGATCATGCTGACCCTTGCATATTTATGCAGAATGCTACTGTGGTGGTTGTGTGGACCATCAGCGGTCTGTTCCTCAGTGTGGTTGACTTTCATCTCCCGGTGGTTTACATGCAGAGTGTGTTCATTGCTTGGCCAAATTCCTGCTGGAACCTCGTTGTCCAAGTGGGGATCCCAACCTTGTAGCACAGTTTAGCTCTGTCAAATAAGTCTTTGCAATGTAGTAACGGGCGTAGCTGTAGTCGTTTCGTTTGGACCAAATGCTGCACTGAAGAGAGTAAACCGAGAAGACACTGCCACTGTCCAGAAGATTTTCCTTCCCGGAACGTAAAACTTGTGTCAGATTCAACTCTGACTTCAGCAAATCTTCCAGTAATGTGACACTGAACACTCATTGTCATGTCTGCATGCATCCCTAGAGTGGTCTTCATTCCATGAAATCATCCACGCAGGCCTGTGTGTGGAGACCATGAAGATGACGAATGATGACCACGTCTGAGACAATGAATCGATGAAGAGTGTATCCTCTAAACACCATTGAGATGATACTGCTGATGGTGAACAATACTGCTGACAGTGGAGATCTTTCTGAAGGGAGCATTCACACAGTGCATTGCCTTAACTGCATCAAGATAATATGGCTGAGGATGAAGATCTTAGTGAACAGGAGTGTTCATACACACGTCGATAAAGTAGACACTCTGAAGGTTGCAGTGTCATTGTAGATGCAGTAGATGAAAGTCTAGTAGATGCTGCATGTTGTGCTGATTCTCTGAAGTGCTGTGCCTTGCAATTTGTTGTAGATGTCTTGCTCGTCAGGATGGACAACATAATCTCAGACGGACTACATAGAAGAGCTGGTCCATTGTTTCAGTAATATATCTAGTAGTATCTAGTAGCTGAAGAGGACATAGATGACTTCAACTTTTTGGCTGAGATGACATTGATTCTGATGACAACCTCTTCTGGCACTAGGACCTAGTCTCCATATTATCCCGAAGGCTACCCAAGTGACATGGTTACCAGATACAATAAGAATCGAATTGCCAGAAAGTCTACGTAAAAGTATTTAGTAATCTCACATGATGAAATATATGTTCAACAACATAAAAAATATGTATTTTCATCCACAATTTCATATCATAATGATAATTAATACAGCCCAAAGCCATATATCCCTAAATTTTGTGTACAGGACTGAAATATGAAGGTTATTAAACGCTGTATAGGAACTCAAGTTGACTCCAACGATCTCGTCGGGCGATGGAGGAGAGAGTGACAAACAGGTCTGGTCATGTGACCTGTCGGTGAGTGTGATTGTACTTCCGCTTCAAAAGAAGGGGACTTAGAGGGATTTCAAGTGTTCCACTATTTTCACATAGATGATAGAGAGAGGAGATAAGCAAATAAGCATGATAAGGAAATATTATACAATATACTTTAACAGTTAAAGCAAAAAATACTCCAAAAGTATTGCTGGAATAGATTTAATATTTAACAAACGAGTTGCTAATAAGTTAAATTTAATATATTTGTCATGATGTATATAAACAAGATCAAATTATCACAAGTCCACACAACTGGCTGGTCAAATTTTTCACCAGTCCTGCCAAAATCATTATCTGAACACACACACTTATAACATTTCCAATATATACCGATACTTGGAATGGAGGAGCTGGAAGTTACTTACTCTATATTTCTCTGCATAATCTTTGTGCATTAAATCATACACTTCTTCACTCCTCAAGGCTGTCAAACCTGCAAAGATTAAAAACATAGTTCAGTGTTTCTATTCTAAACACATTTCATAAATCAAAGCATTACAGTAGATGTCACTTTTGGACTTTTTTTTGTCAGAGTGATGCCTTACTTACTACAAAGTTTTGGAAACAATGAAGGGTCTATTATTCTATGACTATTGTATTGTGAACCAACTGCTAGAAATGTTTAGAACCAAATTCATTCGACATCAGTGGTACAGTTTGACTGGCATGGTGAGAATGAGAAACAATGTTTGCTGTCAATCACTCCAACCCCTATCCACCATTACATGATGACAAGCCAAGACAGAAGCACTGTTATATTTCCCCCACTCCACTCTAACCTCTAATCAGCACAGCGAGAGGGCCACCTTAATCCACTCAATTCCTCTTTGTCCAGCAGGGGAGGTAACTCTAGTCTCCAAACCTACCCCTACCCCTATCTGGCGCAGTGTGGCAGGATGCCCTCAGGCACACTGTCCCGTCAGTCACAGCGTGGTCATAGCAAGAGATTGATTAGCATCACACAAACACAGTGGAAGGAGACAGTGAAACAAACCTTGCGACAAAACCTTTGGTTTAACCCCAATATCGTTATACACGTTGTGATTAAAACAAACAAACACAAAGGCCACATTTCATGGGGTTAAGAGAGCAGGACTGAAAAGATAGATACATCCTACAGTGCTTAAAGGCAATTAATCACGGATGCTCAAAGGTTAAGTTAATTACATTAGCAACTACCTGTGGTTTCCTATGATGCCGAATGCGTTGATTAAAACAAGTTAATTCAAAGGCTGAAATTTGACTCGATCTTGAGGGTACATCACTTCAGTCCATTTACACACTAATTACACACAAAGTGATCATCAGAGGGCTACAAATACCTCGCTATTTGTACTTTAGATCAAACATTTCTCTATCTCGGATAACAGCTTCTTGTCACCCTCTGCAGGTAAGTGTATTTAGCAGTTAGTCTATTATTATTCATCAAGCATTAATCATATTAACCGATAATTAATATCAAATCAATCATGTAATAACACACTAAATAGTACGGTAAACATCATAATAAAAACTCATGAGTTTAGGTTCATAAGAAGAGACAGAGCCCAGTGTATATATATTCATCTAATTTTATATATAATCACTTGGTAATGAAATTAAGAAATCCAACTATCAGAAGTTTAGTTATCTGCAGAATATACAACAGTTAAAATGTGGCTTTTACACTAAATGTCGCCCTTAGATCTGAGAGAAGGGGAAAAACATACAAAGGCTGAACTTAGAGTTTTCATAAATAAAATACAAAAACTTGTGTAGAGTATCAGTACCACTGATTTGTTAGTTCATGTAATTCTCAAAATAAACAAATTATCTGATGTACATCTGCCTTCATTCTTCACAATGATTTTATAACACCCCAACACCACCTTTGACTTGAGATTTTTAAATCATAATTTTAATTATCAACTATCATGATATATTGGAGAATCATTCAACATTTCCAAAAATGAAAAAATACCTAATGTAACATTATCTTGTGTCATGTATTTTTTAAAGTAATTTTGGAAGGATCTTATCATTAAAAACCTTGATCACTTCATTCCTTTTCGTTACGCTGATGTTTTATTTTGGTCATGATCCCATACGTAAAATTGACAAAATACACAATGGGGAGTGTCACTGATTGGGAAGTAGGTGTATTGTCTGGTAATGATATAGAAAACAAGCATCTTGTTACATCATTTCATGAAAACACATAGGGTTCCAGTGCTCTGGTGTAATGTTTATTCTCTGAGGGGTTCTTTTAGAAATGCTCACAAATGACGTTATTTGAATCATGGCAAAGGAAAACACCATTATTCATCAACATGAAGAAATATTTCAAAATGGTCATGTTGATCAATTTCAATGATTAATGCAATATCTAAAATGTATGTGTTGTAATCAGGTTTCAGTTAAAATGCTGCACATGTAAACAATGAACATGATATCTTGATTCTGCTGACATTCTGCGAGCTTATCAATGCTAATAGATATGACTCCCAACTTCCGGTTCTAAACAGATCAATTCACAGATGTCTTAGATATGACACGCTTATATCTCATATTCTGCTGTGTGCATTGATTATTGTATTTAATGCTTCATACACGGTGATAGAAATTAACACTCGCCCCAAGGTGAGTAGAAGTTTGTCTGGGCGAATTAGAACCATGCTAGTGGTCGCACGCTGAGTGACAATGGTATGTGTCATTGCATGTCCATAAAGATGAAAAGACTTCTGTCTGAATCCACTCTTCTGATATCTGATGAAAAGCCTCACCATAATCATTTAATAATTGCCTAACTAGAGCTGGTTAATATGAAATAAGTCTTTTACTGCATCATATTTTAACTGGGCCAGTAGAAAACAGTTTGGGACAGCACTTAAGTTTCTATGTCCACTTGCGCAAAGGACCTGTCTGAAAATAAGGTTAATTTCTATCACTGCATACACAAACTAAACAAAATATTTATTGCACACCTGACAGGAATCTCCATACCAAATCTTGATCTAATATATTCTATTCATATTGCAAACTGCATACAATACAAATGGCCTTTATGATGTAATGTTTACCTGACAACTACCCTGAGGATCTGTCCATGTGAACCTTGCACTGATAATGCTCAGTGAAAAAAAAAGATAGCATTTCTTCAACATACACCTGGATACATGTGCTCAATGACTACTCTCCAGTTGAGATTTGAACGATCAATTTCATAGGGAAAAGTCAAACTTGAAATGTTAAAGCTCAA
The DNA here is from genome assembly GCF_037392515.1 of Haliotis asinina. NCBI lineage: Eukaryota > Metazoa > Mollusca > Gastropoda > Lepetellida > Haliotidae > Haliotis > Haliotis asinina. The sequence continues at coordinate 18,465,276 of NC_090287.1, read as the reverse complement.
TATCATAACCAAACACCTTGAACATCAAGTAACATTACCACACCTCTTTACCCTGAAGTTTACATTACTAAAATTAGTTACTGTTAGCAGGATGGTGCATATTTTTATCTATTGTAAGTATTAATATTAGTACTACACCGTATTTATCTATTGACCATGTTATGTCAGGAGAATCTGAAGCTATATCCTCAACTTGAGTTAATCTTTCCTTCTGTCAGTTTGTTAATATTATGTTCACATTTGAAAGTACTGAAACCCATGTGCATTTCTTATATTTACAAAACACATATTTACAAGCTAAAACAGATTTCAAAGTTTAATCACTGTTTACAGTTGGTGCCCAAACAGTATTAAACAGCCCAAATTTGCATCTAGCCATTATCTTCAGCAGAGTTTAGTCTTAGTATATGCACTCATATGTGTACAAAGCTGATGTTAATATAGTAAAAGGAATATATGTGACTCAAACTTGGAGCAGTAGTTTGAATCACAGGCTGTATTGGTTCATACAAGCATAGGGGACCTGACATGCTAAGTGTGAAGTGTTAACTCACCCAAGTCAGACTGTGTTTCACTTACTACACCCCTCTCTCGTAGAAAGTCTTTCTCATTTTTGTCACATGTTCGGCGGTACAAATCTGAAAAACCATTGCAATGTACAAATTCACATCTTTCTTGGAAAATAAAATACATTTTTTTAAAAATTATGACAGAATTTGGAGGTCTGAAAAACCCACCTGGATATTTCCTCTTGAATGATTTGATCTGTAGGTATTCACTGATCTGTTCCTGGAGCATGTACCACTCTCCTCCATCCAGCGGCCATTGGTACTCAAACAAGTTCTCCGCTGGGAAATTTCTATCATGACAACACATTCATCACCCACATATCAAAACAATTAACATGGTTAAAGCTCATACTTCAATCCAAACTGATGCAAGGCAACACATGAAGATGAAATCCACCATGGATTGAATGTCATTACATTTTGGACAAAGATGGTTGAGTAATGGCAATAAATAAGTTTTCCCATATGGCTGCTATGCCTGACATGTTGAAAAACAGATTCAACGCTTTTCATTGATATGTGCTTTGTGAGGAGAATGTTTATGATACAGTACATATTATGCATATGAACACAGCCAGCAAAATCAGAAACATATCAATTAATCTGTCAATTTCTACAGTATTTTAAAGTGGGAATAAAGATTTGCATTAATGTGAGCACCCTCGTGCTGATGAAGCAGATATATGAATCTGTGATCTCTCAATCTATGGCCAGTGGGTCCTGGCATTCTTGGAATATGAAAATAAATTCTGTGACTTCTGACATCCTGCATTCACCATGTTAACTATAGATCACATAATAAATCATGTACATATAATGTTAATGATAAACATACCCATCATCATCCAAGTCAGGATCTGGTTCAACCCCACTCATCACACTGCCTGGGCGTGACCTCTTCGCTGGGGTCGGACAGTCCTTACTATCTTTACTGCATGCATTGATGCTGCCTCCAAGTGAAATGTCCACAGAAGTCTCACCTTCAGGCACAGTGCTACTGAGGGCCAACACACAGTCAAGGCTGAGACTATTCTCATCCAGGAACGCTTCGGTAATAGGAAAACTGCTAGGCTTTGAAACTGTCCTCTTTACCTCTACATCTGTGTCAGGTAATAAAGAGTCTCCATCTTCTGCATCTGTTCCTGCTGCTGGAGCTGCCACAGGTTCTGTTTCCATGGTTACACCCTGGTTAGATTCTTCACCATCTACATCCATAGCCTCAGGCTTAGAGTCAAGAACAGTTTCCTTATCAGTAACAGATTTACATTCACTTTCACTTTCAGGAACTAAAGACACCTCACCCTTGGTGCTATCCATTCCTATTGATTCAGTTTTCTCATCTATTTGGGGCTGAAACTCTGCACTACCTTGAGAAACAGTTTCTGCCTCGTCTACTGCTGTTTTGGTTTCCAGTTCTGGTTCAGCCTGAGATCCTTCTCTTGGCCCTTCAACTTGAACTTCTTCAAAATCATTATGATCCTTGACTTGATTTTCACCATGAACATTTGATTTACTTTCAGATTCTTTTTCTTTCTCTTTTTCACGTAGTGTTTGTTCTGTACTCTCTGTTACCTTTTCTGAATATTCTCTACACCCTGTTTGATCATCTGTAGCAAGCTCTGCTTCAAGACAGTCACTATCAGAATTAACACCTTCCGTCACACTGTCTCCTGCTGGAACCTTTTCACTAGTCTCTGTTGTTTCTATACACTCAGGCATTTTATCATCGACAGACGTCTGTTGGACTGATTCAGTACTATGTTCTATGACCTCCTCTAGAGGTTCTTGTCCTTCGACATTGTCAGGTTTAGTCTCTACACTTACATCTACTTCATGTTGTGTCTGTGGTTCTGGTTCTTTCTCTTTGTTTACCAGACCAACCGAACCTATCTCCATTTGTTCATCTTCTGAGCTTTCAGGAGTGATTGGATAGTCCACAATGTTGCCAAGAATTCCTACAGGGTTACTTCCTTTTGTTTCACTTGAATCAGTCACAGATTTTTTTTCAGCTGCAGATTCAATTTCAGATTCTTTTGACGTGGATTGCTTCTGGAGTGTATTGTCATCGCTGGACTGTTCTGTTTGTGGAACATCCAGAGATTGATAATCCTGTACTGCTGCAAGTGTTGTTTCTCCCTCCTTTGAACATTGAATGATACATTGGTAATCATGATAACTACTAAATAAAACAAACATGTTGTGTTATGAAATGACTTGTAAGCCAATTTAATTACTGTTACATTTACAATGTGCTTAAGTTTAACTACATAGATGCAGACAACTATAATAATTGTATTACATGGCACATTTCACTGGATGGAAAATAGTTTATCCTGTATACATTATAACTGAGAAAGGATTCATAGGTTTCCATCCGGGCCACCCATAAATTATCAATCTTCAAAAATCTACTTAAATTAGAACTGAAGAGGTACGAGTACTATGTACTCTATGTACCTCTGGTAAGTTTCTGCATACAGGAAAGTACACTGGCCAAAACTGGAATACTGAAGCATACCCTTGGAAGATTCTATTCCGCAGTGTGTTATTGTCTTGACTGGAACTGTCATACAGTTGTTTTGATGCATTTGATTGCGTTCTACAATGTTCTATGAGAAATGATCATATACCGTAACGGATATTTCGCAGAGCACAATACCATTTGCAATCAGCTGAATGGGAGCACCTACACATGGTTTCAGTTTTGGGTTGAGAACTATGGACTCGTCATCCATGTAACGTACCGGGTATGTTTCTGTGTTTTGAACTTGTTGAGATACATTTCGGCTAGAATATAGTTAACATGGTGCAACACAGCTGAGCAAGTATCTCACTATAGCACCTCCACCCTTTACGATCCTTAGCATTATGGTTTGGTGTTAGGGTTAGACACCTTTTTAGATCCTTTGGGTTAGGGTTTGGGGTTAGTGATAGGGCTTGGAGTTAGGGTCTGGTACCCTTTCTAATCTTGAGGGAACGCTAATTAAACTGAAAATATCTCCCGGTAAAGTGCAGTACTCCCTACGTTTCTGCATACAGGAAAGTACCTGAGGTACAAATCTGATATACATGTGCCAACAACGACCCCTTCAGCTCAAATAGATTTAGAACAGCTTAAAAGAGAAGACGGGGCACGAAAGGAGATAATGAAAACCCTAAATCTTTCCCTAATCCTAAACCAAACCAAATGTAAACCTGCTTGCTTTCATAGGTGGCAGAAGGTACACGTAATCATACACACTCTTACAGAGACCAGAGTTAGACAACAAACGAACAAAGGACCGGTTTCGCCTTCTTTTCAGACAAATATTGCATCGTATTGCTCGTGGAATATAAAACATACATTAGCAATGATTGCAATGAATGTTAGAATTGTAGCTGTACTAATCCAGAAATCTGGTAATTATTCCTTACATTTGAACTGGCGACTGGTCTTTCGGTTTTCGCGTCACTTTCTGAAAACGACGCCATTTTGGATAGGTACAATCTCTACCTCCAATGACTGAAGAGCAGCTGGCTGCTGACCGCTAAAAACTGTTTCTGCGCGCGTTTCACCCATAGATTTGTTTTTAATGTCTGTTTAGTCGATTGTTGTGGTTACACAGATGTGTTTTTATCAAATCAATAATAAATATTTTTCACAGCGTAGTGCCTCTCAGGTGATTCATATGTTACGGAATGGTGCAGAAGATGTACCCACAATTATATACAAAAATATACAAATAGTAACAGAAATCCATATTGTGGATATTTACTCTAGTTGTTGTTAATAAGTTTACATTTCATTAAGCAATTTTGCACTGATCTTTGTGTCAACTGTTTGGCCACTCAATAGAAGAACCATGTAGCTAACAGTGAAGCTAAACATTATTAGTTTTTAGTTGTGATGCTCTCTACTCAATTTGCTCCATGTAATCACAAAGAAGATTACATTTTGTGTGTGTTTATTCATATTTTAACAGTGATCTCAAACAGTCTTTGTTGCATAATGAGCTGCACCATCCGATCTGCTTGAGTTCTTTGAGTTTAGTTGTCACTGTAGTTTAGGCCATTGAGATATGAGCAGGTGGACACCAGTTTTTCTCACAACCTGGTATTCACATCATTGGACAGATATTTATTTCACCTTAAGCTGGTCATTACACGGAAATCGATTCAATCCAATCAGTCTAGTAATTCAATACAATATATATTGCAACAGCGTAGTGTGGACAACAAAACCCGCTTTAATTCATTATTGATTTAAGCGAATCGAGAATATTAAATTATTAACAATACATGAGTTTAGCACAACAAATAAACTGACGGGTAAAAGAAACGACACTAAAATTAGGAATGAAATGTGTTGGATATGAACAGATCTTTTTGATCACATTTGACATGGAAGCAATAAAAATAATGAATTTATATACAATTATGATGAATTTATATAGAGCCTGCATCTCCCCTCCTCCCCCCCCCCCCCCCCCCCCCCCCCCCGCCCTCCAAAGTATTTGCTCAACGGCGCTGAAAAAGAGAGAGTAAGATAACCCTATGAGAGATTAATGGGTTTTTAGAACTTTTTTGAAAGAGTCTTTACAGTTTATTTCTCTGATAGTAATAGGAAGGCTGTTCCAGAGTAATCAATCACAGACGCACACGCACGCACACACACACACACACACACACAAACACATTATTTTCCTCCAAATGTTTTAGCACGTACGTAAGCATAGAGCTAGTGCATATTTGTAGCAGGTATGGTGGCCGACAAAGGCAACGTAGAACTAGGGCAACGTAGCTGCGTCCAAAAGGTGGAACCGTTTGGTGGTGGCGTCATAATGTATGGTGGCATCTGTGCCCAGTTGAAGACCGATGGGAATACGAATGCCCAAAGGGTATACATCAACTAGACAGTGCGCCCTGTTGCCTTACCGTTCCTGTTTCACAACTAGAACTTGTCTTTCAGCAAGACAAGGTCCGCGCATTATCACGGATTTCCTCCTGAGAAACAACGTCAACGTAATGCCTCGGCCTGGAAGGTCACGTGGACATGACGTATCATTGGACCATCTCTGGAACCATTTAGGTTGCCAAATTAGTACCTGATTCCCCGAAATGGTCAACAGTTTGTTCGGGATCTCCAAGAGGAATGGCGAAGAATGCTTCCGCACGTTATCAATCAGGAGTTCGATAATCTCAGCACGACGTAGAGTTGCTCCCCATGTGACACACGAGATACTAATGTCATTTGTTTGGGCATATAACCTATCTCTTGTTTTAAGACTCTGGAGATTATGTTTTCATGTCTGATTAAATTGAATTATGGCATTTACGTCAACTTTACATCAGTTTTGCACAATGCAAGTGCAGTCACCCAGCTGTTTACAACTAATTTAAAGAGTATGATAAAGGGCAATTCTCAGTGTACAGTTTCAAATGTCATTTAATAGAGGATATCAATTTAGGAAGACGCTGATGTTTCCTGTTACAAAGGTAATTGAATATGCCTCGTTTTTCAAACTGATATAAAAATATCTATCCTGACATTTGAATTAGAGACCAAAGAAGGTTTCACTCTCTTGCATATTTCAGTGATCCTTTTCACGAATGTATTTATTCCAGAAACAAGAACACGATGTTTGAACCCTCCTCGTTGAACTGTCCCGGTCAAATGTATAATATCGACACTCCTGGTAAGTTGTTTGGGAGATTTGTTTTTCTTTATCATGTGTGATAGAAGAGATCAAAATGACTATTTTGGCATTAAAAACAAATCGAGCTAAAATATGCCCTACGCTAAGTTCATGAATTGTGAGACCCGTGAAGATCCGTATAAGAACTTATCTTCAAAAACCCATGCTTGTCGTACGAGGCGACTTAACTTGGCAGATTGGTCAGGATCACCAACTTGGTTGACACATGTCATCGTACCCCCGTTGGGTAGACCGATGCTCATTCTGTTGATCACTGGATTGTCTGATCCAGACTCGATTATTTACAGACCGCCGACATATACAGATTCGTGCCAGTTATATTGGGCCACTTGACGTCATTCCCAATGACTTACATGCTAGTTTAGTGTAGCATAAATAATTTTCATGAAGTGAGTTTGGGACGGATCTTTGTCAAATTTGACAGGCAAATTTTAAATCATCTCTGCTCTATACGCACACAATTTCAGTTCGATTTTCCGACCACTATTTAACTAATGACATCAAATTTATCAGCTTACGTACGGTTCCACAATACACAATCCCACAGGCCGCCATGTTATAGGTATTCACTTCACTGTACATATGTTGATAAAGTTGTTGCCATTCGATAAATAGCAACGAAAAATTAAATAGAAATTATTTGATTGTAGCTAAGGTGAATCCTCACAAATGTACACAATTTAATTCATGAAAATTAATTATGCTACACTGCAATGACATGTAAGTCAATGGAAATTACGTTAAGTGGCCTAATGTAACTTCGGGCCTGTACTGGAATACTGCGGAGTGCGGCGTTGAACAACAATCAAACATGGTTGATGGGACCCTTCCCGCAACATTCCTTCAGAAAGTGGTATGCAAACAGCGATCGAGAGGCCAAAAGACTTAGCCTTGAACACTGTACCGATACTGTTGTACTGAATGTTGTTTGTCGCCGCACCATCCTGGTTGTCATGACGGAGAGAGAGAGAGAGAGAGAGAGAGAGAGAGAGAGAGAGAGAGGCCTGTTTGTGACAATGTTGCTGAAGCAGTGAAACCCGTGTGTGACAATGTTGCTGTACCACTGGGCCATGCATGACAATCACGTGTACCCAGGTACGGTCAACCCGATCTTGCAGGTCTAAAAATTCTACGAGTGAGAATTCCATCTCACATTGACAGTACACATGATAACGAGTCAATTCGAACTCACAGCAAACCATTGATGTGTTTTACTTGTGAAACAAACCCCAAGAGACACGTTACCGGCTGCACAGTCATTAAACTGTACACCTTTGTGTTCGAAACTTCAATATGGATTTAATCGTAACTCGCGAACCGTATACAATGCCTTTCTGAACATGCGTGGTTGGAAAGCTGAAAAATGAAATTGTGATTTTGCAGCGCTCAGATGATCGTAACCCCGATACCGTAACATAGACTTACGACTATCGTAATGCTACGGTCGCTCTACTTTGAGGACCAAAATCTGAGGTTCAGATTACAGTACTAGACAACAGTACCTTTCACACATGAATCCAGGTTTGAACGTGACAGCAGTGATGGCATCTTCGATTTATCATCCCAAACTCTGTTCCACGGGAGATATCGCCTGTGTGAGATCAGACATCTCCTAGGCGATATCGCTTTGACAGTAGATTTTGTACAATGACCTGGCAATGCCATGAAGTCATGAACTTGATGACGTCACTATGCTATGACATTGTTGCACTGCAAATCTAATGCCAGTGCTGTGTTCAGAGATGTACATTTTTTATGGAAATCTATAATGAAGAATGATTTTGGATGATAAATCTTCGTGTCTACTGATATGAATTATATCAACACTCGTTGATAAAGGTAAAAATCAAGCCTCGCATATTTGTTACCTTATCAGCTCGTGTTGATATATTTAGGAGATAAACATACTGTGTTGGAAAATCAGAGGTAGATAATGAAATAACGAGGTATATATCGTGAAGAAATTCATACCCTCCTGTTCCCATGGACTTATGGAGGTCACACCACAGGTGAACGCACGTTCTAAGGTTATGTATGGCCACAGAACTTAGTGGACAACTGAACACCCCCTTTGGCCTAGTCTTGCGTATGTGTGTGTGTGTATGAGAGAGAGAGAGAGAGAGAGAGAGAGAGAGAGTGGGGGGGGGGGGGGGGGGGGAGAGAATCTCTCTGTGTCGTTAACGAGGTTCCCGTTTGTCAGTGTTATAATGGTGGCCATTCCCAGTACTGACTTGTGACTGAAAGTTGCCACTTTCAGCCTGAGACGACGTTCACAGAGGGCGTGTGTTTAACCAATCATGAATTACTCATGATCAGCACCGGTGTCACAATTGTGGGCTTTATGCCAAGAGGGATAATCCGGAAACGGAAAAAGTGCAGTAATTCAACTGAGGATAAAGATGGCTGCTCTTTCACAAAAGTGTTTGACTCTTATATTATTTCCAATGACAGCCAATAATGGTGTTGCGTGTTGCATCTTAATATTTTCTTTTTGGTCTTTTTATTTTATAGGATATGTTCATCAACGCCCTGAAGCCAGCATCAGCATCTCTGCTGTCGTCTCCGCGTCCTGTGTCATCGTCAACGACCAAGAACAAGACACCAGCGTCTCCCAGCAGATGCAGTTCTCCGATGGTACATTCGTCGACCCTGTTTTCGAGGAGACGGATAACACGAGTTGTCCATTCGCGAATTCGAGATACCCACCTCCTGGCAACTCTGGACAAGGTTCGGGCCCGGATACTACCAGCTACAACGCCATTACAACCCCTTGCAGCCTTACGGAAGAGTTGCAGTTCCCTAACTTCAACCTACCAATCACTGGCACCAACGAATGCTCCAATACAGTGAACGCACATGAAAATCAACGGCTATATGATGGTCAATCGGCCTACTCCAATTACGATGCATCCGCGTGTGAGGGGAAGGGATATTCTCAGTGTAACTACAATGGCAGTAACCTGGCAGACACCGGTTCTATGAAGTATGGAGCTGACTGTTTTGATCCTAGTTTGGTCTACACCGATCTCTCGGCCCAGTTCTCCGGCAGCGAGAGCAGCTATTCGGATAGTTCGCACGTCCTAGACTTTGATCCGTGCAGATTCATCGCGAAGGGGGTGTTTTCTAAACTTCAGATTGAACCTCCAACGTCTAACAACCAAATCAACGTTGACGAAATGATCAGCAACGGCGTCACAATTGCAGGCTTTAAGCCAAGGGGCATAATCCGGAAACGGAAGAAGTGCAGAACTGCAAATGAGGATAAAGATGGTTGTTACTGGACAAAACGTATAAAAAACAATGATTCTGCGCGCCGTTCTCGAGAGACAAAGAAAGAGAGGGAACGAAATTTCTACAAGAGAGCACTGGAGTTGGAGTACGAGAACTTCTATTTGAAGGAAAGAATTACCCAGCTCGAAAACCAGCTAGCCTCCATTAATACAGAATGCGCTAATGTGTCCTTAAATGACGCTTTTGTTTGAAATATTCACAAACATACGCACATGACAGGACGTGGTATGTTGTGACCTCGAAACTTTAAAACTTGGATCATTTAGTCCAGTAAAGCTGAAACGTGAAATTGTGGTCACTTTTTGTATTTATGTACTTATTTGTTTGTTTATTTATTTATTTTGCATAAAGAAAAATAGCAAAATTGGAGTTATTGCTCACTCGGCTTTGTGTGTTAACATGACACCCTCTTCTCTTGCACCAGGTCGCTGTGACTTTTCGCGTCAATCGCCTAACAAATGTTATTTGTTTTTGCTGGAATAATAATATGTAGCATTAGAACAACTATTGTTTCCTGTACTCTTACTGAAACTCCTGTCCTATTGTGCATTTATTATTTACATAACCTACATGCAGTCTACAGCGGCAGTCGCGGTAGTAGATATGAGGTCATTGTGACGTAATACCTTCTGAAGTAAAACCATGAATAATACACACTTCTACTGAGCTTACTGCATTATGTGCACGGGCACGTTGACTTAAGTGATAACAGGCTCTACACAGGAAACAAGTTTGTTTATTGCACGGGTTTCCATGTAATGTCAAGATGAACTCAACACACCCGTGTGATCCATACGCAAACAGATTTTTTTACTTATGGTACAATTTGAACACATATCATATGGTCACATGAATACATTGGTGACGACGTGGCACACGAATGGTTTGTATATGCACTCCTGTGTCACTGTATATGTGAGAGCTTGTTCCGGGTATTGATGACGCACCATATTTGGTTTTCTCTTAACGTTTGTTCTATGCACCGTGAGACTGAGTTATATTCAAGCGTCTCCTACCCTATTGATGGATTTGTGCTAAATGAGACGTGTTGTACCAGGCGCAAATCGAAAGACCATTTTTCGTGTAAACCCGATAGGTTGCAAAGCTTTATATTTAGATAGTATTGAGGGTTTGGCCAACCTTTTTCGCAACAATCATGTGTAAACCCGGGCGTTTGTTTCATAAGGTACCTACGCCACGGTGTACCATAACCACTAGCACCACATGCAACAATGATTTGCGGCTCGCCTAGAAATATGTGAACCTTAACGTTGCTAACTAGACGGGCTAGCTATGCCTGAAAGTTACTAGCCCACAAAAAAATCGCTTGCCCGATATTCGAAAGTAGAAACGAAGTGATTTAAGGTAATAATTATATCTTGACTAGTCTGTGATAGTGTTATGTTTACAAAATGACATGGGAATTCCCTAGCCAGTCGGAACAGTAACTGTGGAGATTTACTGTCCCGACTGTATTTTTACTATCCAAGAGCTAGTGGCTATTTCACACACTGCCTTGAACCATGTAAACCATGTTGAGCCACATCAACTGCCCTAATTGCGTGGATAGATGCTAATGGTGTTGATCGGAAGATTGTCTGGTCCAGACTCGATCATTTGCAGACCGCCTCCAAATAACTGGAAGACTCCCGAGGGTGACGTTCAACAGCAACCAACCAAACTACACCCGGTATTTATACGTATGGGGCTAAATAGTCACTGGACATTACAATAATTGCAAATAATTCATTATTTGGCTTCTTCCTCCTCTTCGCTATTCCCAAACGCCATTCCATATCTCAACAGTGATTTGGATTTAACGCCGCCATGAAAAGTAACAAGCTGGTGCCCCTAGACCAAGATGGGGGCAACTTTGAGATTCGATCTCGGAATGCAATTCGAGAGGAAAGCACGGATGGAACCAGGTTATGACTTTCTGATGTTCTGGCGAAAGGAATTTCGAAAAAGGAAATTCGTGGCCCAGTGAAAGAAACTCCGTATCTCTGACTACCATGCTCTGATGTAACCAGGAACGACACTGAATGAGAAATCAATGTACGTTTTACAGGCTACCAATACTTGATCATGACATTCACGGTCATTATTACTGAAACGATTTCGTTGATACAATGAGGTCGGACAACTTTGATGCTGTCTTCTGATATTTATCACCTTGAAATGAAACATGTTCAAATCCCAGAACACGTCCTTAATTCACGCGCCGCCTCACAACTTGACGACGATTAGTGGAGCGCGTCCCGTCACTAGGCGCGGAGTCATGCCGACTGGGTGCTGAAATTATCACTATCACAGCCAAATCTCGATATAGTGAACATCCTTCTAGGTCCATATGACATGCATTTATATAGCACTGTCTTACGAACACCCATTAATAATGATCTCAAACGAATCTTTGTGTACTGTCGTCATAGCGATGTATGTGACTTTCTCTCATAGGCATTCGTTCCCTTTGCAGACGACGTACCGCGAACGAGACCGAACAATTAGCAAGAGTTATCCATCCGCGCTTAATATAGTCCGAGTTCTGTCGCATTTGTACCGTAATCTCTGCACAAACAAATCTAGCAGACGTTCCTGCTCTTCTGATTTGATTACTGTTATGCATTAATAGTAATACCCTTCTACCCCCAATCTCACCCAAGGCAATATTAATGCGGTGTAAGAATCGGAACAGAAAGGTCAAAGGTCTCATGTTGTGACAGACTGCTCAATGTTAATCGAACGAGTGGCAACATGGATTAATGCGCCTTCTTTTCGAGGATTTTAAAATGAATATACATGTGGCGACTGTTTTAACACAATCATGAATTTAGTTTGAACATTTCTTTGTTCGATGTCATACCAACCTTCGCCCGGATGAACCTGCTGTCATCAAGTAAGTGGCCAAGGCGTCCCTTGCAACGGGAACACTCTAAAAGCAGGAATTGCTTGTTGATAGTATCACTAAATGGAATTTTATATGCTTAGTGGGCAACGCGTGATATATTATTTTACACGTGTAACAACACCCAACAGTTAGGTTTTCAAAGGCTTGTTATATTTATTTTTCAATATATAAATACATATCATTAAAAACATCTCAGTGGAAAATGATTTATAGAACTATTAACAGTACACTTGAAATATTGTATTTCAGATGTGAGTCAAGGTGTGTTCAGCTGATAGGTTGTTGGTACTCATTTCACACTAATATGTTTGGCACTTACTATGAAAATACTAAATATAACATATGTCTTGTGGAATAACAGGTAATTGGGTTGTTCCTAGTCAGGGAGTGAATGTGGTTCATTCTCAAGCTGTGGTTCACACCAAGGAAGATAAGTCTGATATAGCCTGAAAATGCAGACCAACACAGTGATGAAATATTGTGTGTTAAACCACTGTTAATGTGGGTCTGAAAAACATGTTGTAATACAATACATTGTAGTACATCCATTTAAATGTTCAGATACAAGTAGAGACATTGTTTTGTATGGATTTTGTTACTTTTATTTTATCACATTTCATGTTCATACAAGGAGATGTGGAATAAGAATCATAATTACCCATCTTCAGACAAATTATTGCTCTTTAATTATTAACTTAATCTAACATTTGCTCAGTATTTGTTTTATAACAATTCAGGTACTGAAATTATACAAGAAATACAATTTCTTTAACAGATATAAGTTAAAATATCTCATTATGTTTGATTGTATTCTTTTTCATATATTATCAGAAACAGTGTAATTTATAACTTGCATATGAACTTCATGGCCATAATTTTGACCAAAATTTATGGGGGGAGGGATGGTTGAGATTGTTATTTGAAATGTTATGAAGTTTCCAACGCTGATAATTAGTGGCCAGTCTCTTAGGTCCATCTTATAACATTGCCTATGACAAAACAGTTTGTTCTCAAGGTCAGAACAAGTAGCTATGTTAATGGAATTAATATGATCAAGATTTAACCATGATCTTTATCTAATTCCCAGTTTCATTTTTTACACTAAACTAGTCTTACAATGGACAATAATGTAGCTTAACTAATGAACATGTCTGCAGATTGACCCCCTTATCATAAACTAAGAGCTAATAATTCAGGTGAATAGAATTGATCTAGCTGCTCCTACTTCAGTAGCAGCATTAATCCTGGTGTTTACTTGTGCATGATTCTGTCTGTTTAGAATAAATGTGCAGTCCTATACCTCCTGTAAGCCTGTTCTTAGAATGAGTTTGGCAGCCCTGTCACATCTGCAGGAAATACATATTGGACAATGTATTTAATTACACATAACCTTGCCTTATCCAGGCAGATGCATATATCTGTAAGATAGTGTTACAACTGTATGTTTACATTACAGCTGTTAAAATGACATTCATTCTGAAATCCACTTGTTCACTACAGGTTTGCCTTTTGTGGCCAATGAATTTTTTTTTCTGCATTATATCGACTATCATTCTCTGGTGTTGATGTGACATATCATGTTAAACTGACACTAGACAATTTTAAATATTCAACAACTTCCTGTATTTTTCGGAAGCATTTCAGTCTCATTTTCAAAACATTTCAGGAATTAACCCTAAAAATAGATTATGGTACTTAAAGTTGTGGGAGATTGTAAGCATGTGTGTTAATGTTGGCCAACATCTGAAGAAATGATTTCTGAAAAAATCCTTAAAGTTAAAACTGACTAAATGTGGCATAAAATGGTCGTTTACAGTAGAACAGGAAAGAATGTAAATTTAATTTATTATCTCGCAACATAGGAAAATGTAAGCAAATGCCAGATATAATTTGTAACTCAACTGTTTTATCTGATGCACAACTGTATGTTAAAAAAATATGGACTAGGTGGATGTGGGGGGATTTTTTACATAACAATATGGATCTGTGAAAATAAAGTTTATTGTAAGGGCCATTCATAATTTATGGCAAGGATGGGGTGAAAATGATTTTTATGGAATTGCATGTACAGTGTGAAGAAGCATTCAGATAGCATTGTTTTTTCATGGCACCGACGGACATGAGTCACTCTGATAGAGAAAGTTGACATGATGGTCACAAGCTTGATTGAATAAACAATTATACAGTGTCCTTTACTTCTGAAAATTATGTTTTAAGAAATCCTACCTATCTACCCTAAATTTTATGGGAATCACAACATTTTATTGTTTAGCCCTATGCTAAAGTAAGTTACGTAACTAACAATCTCCTGAGCACTGAGATATCTCTTTGGACAGGGCCTTGGCCTGATAATGACCACACAGAAATAAGCAACTGTCAAGGTATAAACATATTAAGTGTATCAGTCAGGACAGGACATATATCAATACTTGGAGATCCAGACTTGAGCCATATGTGTTCACATAGCGAGGTATCTGTCATTAAATACAAGCAGCACCAGCAGATGATCTGGGAACATGTTTGTTTATTTATTCTGTATGTAAATGACTTGTGGTATCTGTAGGGTGTTAGGGACATTGTTATGCCATTCCATACATTTTCAAGTGACTAGGTGAGATGCAATTTCATTTTGATAAATATTGACAATGATGTATTGATTACTTAGTACAGATAAAATTACCAGTACTTGTTTTGTCATTTATTATGTTCTGGTGCAAGATCATAATGGGAATTTAAGACCCTTATGAATTACAATTAGGAATGAGATGTGTTCAGGATTTTGGAAAAGAAATGTGCACTACTCAACTCAGTAATTCAAACAAAATACATGAAGACTGGCTGATTCAGGCAGACTTGTAAGCAGAAGAAGGTGTGTGTGTCATCTGAACTTGCCTCTCCCCACTTTCGTTCCCCTACGGCTGCCCACCTCAAAACTCACCCTCATATCTATCTCTTACCCCTTCTACCACCACCTGAAATGAAAGGGGCACTGTTGTTTATGTTGAAATGTTCACTTTAATTGGCTCTACTTACTGATTTGTGCTGTCTGTTGCATAGTGTGATGATTATGATGTTGATCACTGGATTGTCTGATCCAGACCTCTGCTGTGTAGCTGGAATATTGGTGAGAGCAGTGTTACAACCAAACAAACATTGACATAACTTCCTGGTTTGCATCCCCTGTTGCTTTGATTGATGCTCATGATGTTGATGACTGGATTGCCTGGTTCAGACCACTGCCATATAGGACCCGTGAAGGTCCCGGGGTAGAATAGGCCTACAGCAACCCATGCTTGCCATAAAAGGCGACTATGCTTCTTGTAAGAGGCGACTAACGGGATCGGGTGTTCAGGCTCACTGACTTGGTTGACACGTTGTTGGTTCCTATTAATATTGCGCTGATTGATGCTCATGTTGTTGATCATTGGATTGTCTGGTCCAGACTCGATTATTTACAGACCGCCGCCATATAGCTGAAATATTGGTGAGTGCGGCATAAAGCTAAACTCACTCACTCACTCACTCACTGCTATATAGACTGAATATAGCTGAGTGCAGTGTTAAACAAACATTGGCTCTACTTCCAGGTTTGTGACCTATGTTGAATACTGTTACCCAGGTTCAAATATTGCCTCGCAGTCACAGATAACCTCTTTATATAAGATGGCAGCTACTTGCAGTCTTAGAAATACAATACACACATTATGTGTTTTTAGGTGTCAGTGACTAAATAAGTTACAAGTATTTCTGTGGCATAATTATTTGCTAACTAAGCATTTATAAGGGTTTATGTGTGTTGTTTCATGCAGCAATATTCCAGCCATGCTATATGGCAGTGGTCTGTACATACTTGAGTCTGAACCAGACAGTGATCAACAGCATGAGCATCGATCTTCACAATTGGGATATGGTGATATATTGATAATTGAGTCAATGAAGCATGAGAGGGTTAGTAAGAGAGATGTAAAAATATTACAATACAAAAGAGGTCATTGTAGGATTTGGGGGTGACCAACTTTCTTCTTTCATGGGGAAGGAAGATGACATGAGAAAATGACACATGTATGTATTGTCTATCACAGGTTAATGGGAAGGGGTATCAAATTAAAGTGAAACCTTTTGATGATCTGTGGAATATTAATGTTAGTATCAGACAGATCGAGTTCAGAGGGATAGCTCTGATTTTATTGTGGGTAAGTGAGTTTGCTTTTACACCGCTTTTAGCAGTATTCCAGTAATATCATGCTGAGGACACCAGAAATGGACTTCATATTTTTTGTGGGGAATTGAACCAGAGTCTTTGGTGTGACAGTCCAATGCTTTAACCACTAGGCTACCCCATTGTCCCTGTGATACACTTGGTTGGAAACCAGATTCTGGTGATGCATTATTTACATGTATTGATTTAAGGTTCAGAAAGAGTTCCTGTTTCCAGAAATAGGACTACATGATATTTTTTGTGAAAATCTATTTGTTTAAGAAACAAGATTTAGTAGATAGTAGATAAGCTATTGTCATACGAGTATTTCTTTGAGAAATTTAGCGGATTTACATAATAGTGGATATAAGAAGTAGAAATGCAATGCCAGTATTAGTCATATGATACACAGAAACACTTTAGTCATTAGATATGCAGAGCAAGGGGCATTAGTTAGGAATGGGTCCTGAATATGAATTAAAGTTTACAGGTTCATACCAGTTCCAGTGATTTCTTTCTCAGACCATATCACTCAAGGCTCTCTTCTGCATGAGGCTATTCTGCTATGAAGTATATGAGTGAGTGAGTGAATTTAGTTTTATGCCACCTTTAGCAATTCCAGTATTTCCAGCAATATCATCAGGCTACTCCACCTAGACTTCCCCTGTGATGTATTTGATAGTTCAAAGCCGATTTACTCACTCATTCACACACTCACTCACTCATTTTCTCACTCACATATATCTGTGGCTTACTACACAGGAATGATTTAGAGACACATATACAAATGTCATATACGATTATTAAATATGCTGAAAAAGTAATTTATTCTACTTTTGAAAAATGCAGAAATTCTGCTTAATAGAAAACCACCTGCATATTTTTTTTGTTTTGTTTAATTTCTTTTGCATGTTTGTACATGGAGGTTGTAAGCACTGTTGATAACCCTTATCTTTTTGACAGAGACAAGATGGTGTATAAGACAGTTATGACACAAATAAAGGAACGTTTATTACACACTGGCAATAAGTACAGCCAGTGAAGAGTGGTCTGTATATCAACAGACCTCTTCTGTTATGACTTGTGCCAGTACTTGTAGACACAGCTTTGTATGAGGGTGATCAGGCTATGAATAGGCACTATCACCCCTTCAGTGTGGACCAGCCGAGGGGGGCATACCTTAGTCTCACATGACAAGGCAGGATATGGATCTGTCTTTGTGGGATTTCAGAATAACTGGAAGAGGTAAATACTGGTGTGAACAATATGCACACCAAAGTGTTAATTTCTAGACTGATTCTATACCTAAGATTTTAAGTACCACAACATTGTATGTGTTTGAACTGAGGGAGCTTACAGTAAAGCATTCAATGTTTATTGTTTTTTACATTTTGTTTGACCAAGTTATGCCCTTACCCTTCACATATCAATGTTCATCTAGAATACTCTGAGCCTTCTGTAAGTTTGAAACTGAATCTGTGTACATGATTGAAACAATTTTCTTTCTTAAGGACTCCTTTCGAAATTCTTACCTGATTTTAAGAATGGCCTCTGTAGCAGCCATATTTGAATTTGTAATATTTTTTTTAATTTGTCATGTATTACCTAATTTGATGTTTAATAAGTATGTACCATACCTATTAACGCATAGTTGTTTTGCATCAGCAGGCAATGATCTTCATTAGTTGTAGTATCAGAATTAAGGTATGATAATGTTAGATACTTCAACCGTTAATATCCAGATGCAAGTGCAAAATGTATTGCTGTTAACATCAAGATATCTCATTTGCTTTTGCTATACTATTCTCTCTGGTTTTAATATCATCGAGACAAGGATGTAAATTTTGTTATATAACCCATACCAAGATCTATTGTCCTATTAAAATCATGAAGACCAAGGTATGTTTTGTCATATCATGTAGACCAAGATCTCTTGTCTTTGCAAATCATCCAGATCAATTAAGCTTGAATGTCTTGTCACTTTTATAGGGATTCAATCTCACAGACCCAGGGTAGTGTCTGGCCTAATAAGCAGAGAATCACATTTACATTATACGCAGGCTTTATTATTTTAAAAAGACAGACAGAAACTAGGACAAACAGTTTGTTCAGTTTTGAGCAGTGGAAAGCTGTAAGGTAAAGTCACTGTCACATGTTATTGGGAAATCAGCTGAAACATGGTAAAACTTCCAATTTGTATAAATTTGTCATCTTCACTTTTGCAGTATGATTAATTTTTCTTAATAAAATGTTTGTTGTAAATATAATGTCTAAAGTGAGTAAAGATGAGACCCAAGATGTAATGTAATGTCATGTTATAATGGCCGAATGCTGTACAAAGCTGAATTCTATGCTTTACAGTATGAATCAGTTATGGCAGTGATAATGTTTTTAGGTTTCTTTTGAAACCATAGCTACACATGTGCAGTTCAAGGTAAATGTCTAACATCTAATTCATCTATTTCGCTTCAAATTGCATCAACAAGGTGCCATGCTGTGATGTAACTTACCTTTCAAAATGGTTGAACTATACTCAGCCGTCTTGAGGTGTGAGATCTGTTCGTATCATGCAACCGTGGTGGGTTGAAATGTTGAAGATGGAAGAGAACTGAAGATTAAACATATAATTTTATGACTTAAATGTTGGGATGTTAGGGATAATAGTGTGTTTGACAAAGACAAAGTAATTACTGTCCCACATTTTGTGCAACAATCATGATTACTGACTTGGCATGCCACATCAGATTATGTGGTCCTAAAATACTATCATAACTGGACATAGTTCCCCATTTATTCAGAAGCCTATGCATTACTGAAAAGGTATTTTACCAAATGTTCTGGACCATGGACAGTGGATCAAAGCATGTTTAGCTTACCTGTTACACCACTGATGATTTCGTTTACATAACATACATGCATGATAACAGAATCCTAATTATATGGGGCCATGCAGGTTAGCCTTGCAGTCATGTATTCATCCCTCAAGATGAAGATCTTGGTTCAATTCATCTCATAGGTATAATGCAGGAATCACACTTCTGGTGTTTCATGCCATGATATTGCTGAAATATTGCTGAAAAGAGTGATCACATGCTTACTTACAATTAAAAGGACTGAAACACAATAACAGTATGTATATAGCGCAAGTACCACTTCACTGAGAAAATGCTCAAAGCTCATGTTAACAGTTTGGGTGAGCTGCAGAGCCTTATCTGCAAGGTATTGTCTCTTTGTGTTATAGTTAAATACAGGAGCCTATGCTTCGGAATCCTAAGATCAACACAAAAGTGACAGTGTTGGTTTTCCTCCTTTGTTCAGTGTTTATCTATCACAAATGTGTCTTCCCAGCACAATCACTTTATCAATCATTAATGAAGCTGAGACCACCTACATACATACTTCATTACTCTACAGAAGCTTGCCCTATAAGCAAGATCAATATTTCCCTATAGTTAAATTTGCTAAAGTATCTCTTATTTGTTTTTGAGTATTGCTGCAAATTTGAAAATATATGTATGACGTTTTTCAAGAGATTTGTTTGTTATATTCAATAATGGAACCAAAGATTTTTAAGTTCATGCACACTCAGTGTTGATATTACAGTTAATTATATTCCGTTTGTAGTATGGCAGCCTGTAAATAATTGCATCAGGTCCAGTGTTTTATGTAAACAAGAGCCTATACCCCAAGGGCATGACACGACCCGCCTAGTCACGGAGCCAGACTACCAGATCCATTTAGTTTCTTCTTACAACAAGCACAGGTGAAGATCAGTGAAGATCTCGGTTAGAATTGGTCTTCAGCAACACATTCTATTCATAGAAGGTGACTTACGGTAAAGGATCATCAGATTCACAGACTTAACAGACATGTCATTGTATATTAACTGGATAGATTGATGCATATGCTGTTGATCACTGGATTGTCTGGTCCGTATTAAAAGACCTCCTCCATATAGCTGGAATATTGCCCAGTGTGGCGTAAAACTGCAAACCAACAATAGACAACTTCCAAGAGTCTTATCCCAGTCAGGGCGGTGGAGTAACTGAATGAGTAGAGTGTTTGCTTGTCACCCTGAAGACCTGAGTTTGGTTCTCCACATGGGTAGAATATGCGAAGCGTTCTACTTTGATGTTCCTGGAATACTACTTATCCATTAATTCATTCTTACAACAGTCTTGAATATTTTAACATATTGTCTCACTGCTTAGTGAATGTTTGCTATGAAAAGAATCAGAAAATTTGTGTTTGTTACCATCTCTCTTTGTGTATTTAGAGTTCACAGATAACGGCAATTTGCATGCCAGACAATTATTTATTCACAGAAATACCTGTTGAAGCTGTGACTGAAAAAAACTCATCTCTAACTAAAATTCCACTCACCCCTTCCTCCTGATTGTTTTACTGTTTACATCCCTTTGCTTAGATAAAAAATATAGATGTTCCATTCATCTGGTTAAATTCACCACATCTGGCCTGGTTAAATCCCTTTAGGACTGATATCATTTTCAACTAACCAGCCTTGATGTCTGGCTGGGTTTTGAACTTATTTCATACACTACATGTATACTGTTTACATTCCTTCACTTAGATGTGTTAATTTGGTTTCAGAATACAGGATATTAGGCAAAAAAGGTGAAGGAACCTTTTCTGATGTACTTAAGTGCCAAAATAAGGAAGATGGGACGTATGTTGCGTGTAAAAAGATGAAGCAGACTTATGAAAGGTATGTATTTGCATTTAACCATGTAAGCATTGTTCATCACAGCAGGAAGACTTTCATAATGATGTATCAGTTCTGTTCATTCATTATATATAGAGGATATTATATGAGTGCCCATGTCATACTATGTTTACCACACAGGTGCGTAAATGTTGTCATTTCCCGAATGAGAGCAAGGGATATACCGATATTTAGGCATGAGTGTCGTAAAAATAGTATGTTTTGGGAATGAAAATAATATTCTGTTTATTACTGAAGTCCTTAAATTTAGGAAAATAAACCCAAATCTACTTTCAAACCTGACCTGGCAGTAGAACGCAATGCCACAGAAGAACGGTGACGTCATGGCATTGTTCATGATGTCACGTTATCATGACAAAGTGATATTTTGACATACGGCATTGTACGAAAAATATGAACTCCGATACGTTAGCCCTTGTGGGCAAGAAATTGTTTGATGTGATGTAAAGCATTCCTTGTATTGAGGTATGCCTGTTTTTCAAATGGCATCTTTAACATTATATTGAGTTAAACAAGTAAGTACGACTTTATATATGGCATGTGTTCATTCGCATGGCATTTTTTGTCAGCCTAACGGATGAACTTCTTGAACACAGTTTGGAACCAGTCACTCTCCTCTACATTGAAAACCTTCTGCCATCTCTTCATGCTCATTATATTGGCCAAGGCCATTCCACTGTAGGCTCATTAGGCTCATATACCAGCCGTAACAAGTTGTTGATTGACTGCTCTTCTGTTGATGTGTCCTAGTGCCGTTGTTACCATTCTATAGCCCCCATATTGACCATATCGATTGCTAGTCTATGGCCTGTCTTGCATATGTCTTGGCGTACATATGTCTTGGCGTATTTTTGTTTGTTTTTTTATGCCCGCACCATATATGTCAGGGGGCATATAGGGTTACCCTCCATGTGCATCCGTACATCCAGCTGTCTGACCATACGAAACAGGGAATGTACTCTATCCACTTCTCCACAGTAAAATATTATGTGGAATTCTGTGAACTCATTCATGGGCTTTCCTGGGACTCTAATGGTGTGCATCTCATAATTTGTTTTTGTATCTTATTGGGTTTTTTTTTTTGTGAGTTTAGAGACATGTGAACTTTGGTACAGTTTCCTCAATTTCTGTATGATGACAGAGTAAGAGGGGATGAAGGGGAGGGTGGGGAAGGTTGTGTGTCTGTGTACATTATCCACATCTCGTCAAAAACTGCTTTATGGAATTCATTTAGATTACACATGTGCTTTATAGGGACTCAAAAGGCATGCGTCTCATATTTTGATTTTGTGGTTTTATGTTTTCTTAAGTCTAATGCCATTTGAAATTTTGCTGAATTTCTCCCTGAATATGGTGTTATAAGGGATGAAGTCTATCCACTTCTCCACAAAAGCTGCTAAAAAGAATTGATTGAACTTCTATGTGCATTTCATAACTTGTTCATCCAGTTTCTTAATTTTGTCACTTCAACAGATGATTTAAATTTGTTTCAATTCATCCTGTTTGTCCCATACAACAGGGGCTGTACTTTATCCATTTCTCCTAATCCACTGCACAAACCTCAGTTAGCTTACATATGTCTTTTACAGAGACTCTAAAGGTGTACATGTCATATTTTGTTTTTGTATTTTATAGGTTTTGTTATGTTTAGAGGCATTTGAACTTTAATAAATTTTGTGGAATTTCTCCCCGATGATCATGAAATAGGGGATTTAAAGTCTTTCCACTTCTCCTCAAAACCTGCTCAACAGAATTGATTAAGCTTATACATGTATGCATACATAGCACAACGGTGTGCATCTCATAGCTGAATAGATGTTTATTGAACTTGTTTAGTTGAAATTAATCACAAGAGCACATTCAGAGCAACGCTTCCAACAACAGCCGGGGCCTCCATGTCCCTGGACACAGTTTCTCTGTTTACTTCCTGCATGCTTGCAGAACATTAGTATTTATAGACCAATGTTCTGCAGTAATGTTTTTAATGTTTTGGAAAATGCACGATTCGTACAAAATTTTACAACAGCTGGATTGTTACTGCGGTTTGACAAATGTTTTTTCAGCTTGGGCTCAAACTTGTACAAGCATTTTTGTTCTTCATGCTTTTACTTGATAAGTGATAACTTTCCTTTGCTCAGTAGTTGAGGCGTGCTTATTAAATCACAAAATTCAGTTGCTAATTTCACTTTGTCCTGTCACTTACGAAACTTTTACTAGAAGATCAAAATATGCATTTATTAAAAATGCAAGACACCAGTATTTACAAACGTAGTGTGAAACTTCATCATTATTTAAAATCGTGGTTTACAGGTTATATGTGTATATCTTTTTGTCATGATAGTTATATTCTAGAGTTACTAAGTTGATTTTTATCTTGACAATGGTGGAATGATACCCTTAAAACATAGGTATATGTCTCCCAGGTCATTATACAGACACATTAATTACTTACACACAATGCTTTTGGACACGGTTAACGCGAGTTATGGCCTATATAATACATTGAACAATTTAGTATGTTTGTCCTCGGAGATAATACCATTCTCCTTTATATACAATGGTCTATACCCAACAGGATTGTGAACCCATAATTAACTATTGATATAATCTATGCCATTGAATATCCATGATCTATTGACAAGGGAATATCATCTTACTGACCTGTACCAAGCACCTGCTACTATTGTGCCACTGATCAGGT
Organism: Haliotis asinina; assembly: GCF_037392515.1. NCBI lineage: Eukaryota > Metazoa > Mollusca > Gastropoda > Lepetellida > Haliotidae > Haliotis > Haliotis asinina. The sequence continues at coordinate 18,441,169 of NC_090287.1, read as the reverse complement.
CCTTTGTCAAACCTTGTAATCTTGGTAACCTAATTTCTCCTCATGACATGTAGCTAAGGGTTTTTCATTAATCCTGATCCAAAATGTTACACAGTATTACCTCTACACAATCATTTTATGAGGCCAACATACACGCCTTTCAGCTCATTGAATAAGGCTCTGACATCACTCATAACTTGTATCAAAAGGCCATTCGGTTTGGACTGTCTTGAAGCAAGCTTGGTATATGGAAGCCCAGTTTGGATTGGCCCCAGAGCTGTCTACACTGCACTGTGGGTCATGTACGCCTCTGGCAGTGCGTCATGGTGTATTGTTGTGTCGTTGCCTTGAAGTTCTTGTGCACATTATGCTCTAACTATTATCTGGTATTCATACAAGACTTCTATGTGTATCCTGTGTGTTGTATGACATAATTTGAATGGTGAAATAGAAGCTGAATTGTATGAATATTCACAACATGGTTTCCATCTACGGGTACAATCTTCTTCCTTTAAGATTCACATGGGAAGTTTATTTTGCTTAAACATTGAAAGTATGAAGAAACTGAAGTGTTTGTATTTAACCTGGTGGTAAAAATGTTCGCTTATCATGCCAAGGACCCAGGTTTGATTCCCCACATGGGTGCAATGTGTGAGGTCCATTTCTGGTGTTCCCCAAGGAGATATTGCTGGAATATTGCTAAAAGCAACATAAAACTAACTCACTCACTTTAAATAAAGTTCTATAGATAAATTTCAGATTGACAGTGCCAGAAAATAACCAGATATTACAGAAAGTGAAATGAAAAACTGATTTTATGAAAATCAGAGATGAAATCAGGTAAACAACAAAAAACTTGGTAAATGAAATTCACTGTTGTGTCCTATTTGTTCATTCAAGTGATTACTAAGTGTTAATAGATCAGTTAGACATCTCATTGTCATTAAAGGGACATGAAGCATGAATGTTTTGAAGTGAGGCTTGGTAGTGTTCGCTGTTTTCCTTTTGTAATGAAGTACTGTATATACCTTGAACAATGATTAATTAATAACCATACATTATGTGTACCTGAAGGACTGTAAGTTTGCTTACGGATTGGTTTATTTGTAAACCCGTTGACTGAGATGCTGCAAATAGCTTTTCTGAGTAGAGTCGTTTATTTGTGCCAGAAACCTATGTAGAGGTACAGAAAAGCTGCGTATCTGTGTAAATGACACAAGCATTTAAGTGAAAACTCAATTTATAATGCATCTGCTGAGTACAAGTATGGTTGAATTTTTGTAAATGCTCAATAAATTTGATTTTACATGTGTACACACAAAAATGTCAAATTTTACCTTAGAGGTTACTGAGGATAGATAAGTAACTGAGGTATATTGTGATATTCAGCACATGAACTTGGCAACTTGCTGTCTTTCTTATTGTTTCTCATATCACTGATAAAACATTAATAACAAACACCTATATCAACACTTAAGCTTCATTATATTTTTGCAATTAATGGAAAATAGCAAAATACTCTATTGAGATTGAGTGAAGTGATTTATTTGGTTAAAGAAAATCTGGATACCTAGTTGACATGAACACCCGTTAGTACATAACTCAGTGACTCAGAAAGTTATCTGTGTCTATGCCTATGGCATGTGTTCAAATCCCAAATTCTGCTGGATCTTGGTTTGTCAGCACCAAGTCTGTCGTACAAACCCAAAGCAAATATATTCAAGAAAGTTCATGCAAGTCTAGAAAATGTGGCAAGTCTAGATTTCCCTAGCTGAAAATGAAGGAAACCTTAGGGCTCTATTTCAGTATGTTATGTCTTTTGTACTATGAACTTTTTTCAATAAAATATATTCATTTCAGTGACTAGTCATTAGTCTAGTCAGCTCCCTACGTGTGTTGTGGGTTTAGCCACAATTATGAAAGTTTAAGAGCTCCATTCGGTCAGGCTTCTGTTCCTCAGCTGTCTAACTTACTAGGTGTAACTTGCAATATGTCATTGAACAAATACTAAATGAAAAGTGATTACATTGGACAAAGAGGTTTTTTTCAATTTTGCTTTTTCATACAGGCCACATTTATAAATTCTGATCAGATACCTACCTGGAATGTAGCCAAACCTACATAGGCACACAAAGAAAACTTGTAATGTCTACAGCGGTTGTGACCACTCTCTTAAAATTGTCTAATTTAAATAATTGACTACCCTTTTACCATATTTACATCTGAGCAATGTCTGATTCAGTGAGTGTTTGTTAAGAGTTTGTTTTTAAATTGTAATGCAAACAGATTCCTGTCATCAGCTTATTGATTTCGTGTCTTAGATGATCTAGATTGCTTCTTATCATGCAATGTCAGAATGAACCAAATCAGGCATCAATATCACTGCAACTGATCTAGGGCACAGGTCAGACCACATCTGTGTGGGGTCATTACCTATGCTGCTTAAAAAAAGTCAAGGATCACCTGATTCTTTCAAAATGCTTAAATCTATCTGTCGTGACATTCAGCCATTTTGTTTTTTGCTCTGATATGCCAAGTGCATGTCAGATGGGAAATACTGCTTTAAGCCACTGAAGTTTGGCAGCTGTTCAGTATTGTATTGTTTTTCTTACACATTGTTTTGAATCAATGTCAAATAACAAGTATTGTTTGCAAAAGGTGTGCTCACTGCTTTTGTAAATGTGTTTTTTAGAAATATCTATATTTTCTTGCTAGAAATGTTTTTGGCTGTAATTATCCTCACTCACCTAATTAATGTTTTGCCAAGACACATTTTAGCACTTGTGTTATACTATAACTTACAGATCCATCTGAAAATGGATATTTTATGATAATTGAAGACTGCATGATGAGATATATTACATGATTCAGGGTTTATAATTTATCACATACTTTGTATGCTATGATTAATGAACAGTGTGGAAGGAAATATTGTTAATATCATATCTACAGTGTGTAATATTTAAAGGAATACAGACATTCTTCATCGGCAGATACATTTTTAAACCTATTCTATAAGACTGTGTGGAATTTGGCCGACTTTCTCTGAGATATCTGCGAGGCATAAGGTAACATTTTATTATGACTAGAAAACAAAAAAGAAAACATTGTATCAGAATGAGGGGGATCTGGGAATGAGAACAAATAACTGTTTAACTGGTTGACTTTGTGTGCTGGCAATTAGGTGTCTGACTCGAAAGGTGTGGGTTCGAATCCTGGAGGAAACTCATCCCAGCAAAAGTACCAGAACCTGTACTTTACAAAGTGTGATCCCAAATATAACATGCTACATTTGATCACTTTCTGAAATGGCATTGTGTATCCATTACTATTTAATCAGTGTTTACACTGTCTTAATTATTTATCAGACACTGTGTCCAGGGCCTATATTTTCGAAGCTCTCTTAGCACTAAGATAGTCGTAAGTGCCTGATCTAAAATAAATCAACATAAAAAACTATTTCTTGTAGATTTCATTCATAGCCACTATCAGACATTTCTGTAATTTCTTGAGCAGTGGGGTACCCTAGTGGTTTAAGCATTTACTGGTCATGCTAAGCACCCTTTGTTCAAATCCCAACATGGGTCCCCAGGGATTGTTAAAGGCAGGGGCCATAGGCCATTTTGCCCGTTAGTATAAGAAATGGTCCATTAAAATTTTGAAGTTTACTTTTGATGCAAGGGCCATGACCCATTCTGATTTCAGAAAATGGCTAATAATCCTGAAAATGGCCCATTGTCAAAGTTCTCTTTCCCAATCCCTGAAGGGTGCATTTCTGGTGTCCCCCCACTGTGATATTCCTGTGTTATTGATAAAAGTGAAGTCAAATTATACTTAATCACTTACTTCAGGTGTGTATATCACAATGTGCCAAGTAGACAAACATGGGTACAATGTGTACAGCACTATAGTGTTGCTGCAGTACTGATACAAGCCGATTAAAACTACAACATAAACTCACCCACTCCAGTCATGTGTGTGTCAGTATTGTAGACAAACAGTCATCCATGGCCTGTTAGTGCTAATACATTAGCATTATGAAGCTGGCATGTTTTTCCCTAAGATTAGGGGTTAATGGAAAGTGATCATGCAAGGCTCCATTAAGTTGTGCTAGCCTGAATGTCATGATTACACAATGCCGTGAACGTCAGCCTCCACACTTTACTTCCCAGACAATCAGTTGCTGCTCTTGTTTTCCATGAATCTGCTAGTGTCGCTGTGGGCTGAAATTATTGCCACAAAATATAAACATGGCTCTCATGTTGAAGTATGTACTTTAACCAGACCTAGTGTATATTTGTGGTTAGTATTTACTCATGGATTAAATGCAGTGCCGTTGAGTGGGTGTCTTGGTTTCCTGGACATATTGCGCATAATCTCGGTGTTTGTCACAGGTGTCATGGGTGAGGTAGGCTATACTCACCTTTTCTTGAACACCTGGTATAATCACTGTTTGCTTGTGATTTATGAATACTTGCTTATGATATTGTCAAATACAAACAATAGTGAGTGAGTTTACATTTACACCACTCTGAGCAATACCCCACTAATATCCCAGCAGAGGACACCATAAATGGGCATCACATTCTGGGAATTGGGGAAATGAACCAGGATGTTTGGTGTAATGAGCAAACACTTTAACTACCAGGCTACTCAATGGCCCATGCATTCAGTAGACAAGCAGAGCTTGTCTGTGATGGTTGAAATGGTTTCAGATTCTTTTATTAATAAATTATTAGGTGAGTAATTTTGGTTTTATGGCACAATACTTGAGCTATGTAGAGGTGGTCTGAACAAAACAATCCAGTGATCAATAGCATGAGCATCGATCTACACAATTGATATATGATGACATGTCAACCAGATTAGTTACCTATTACAGCAATAATGGGTTACTAGAGATCAATTCTAACACTGATCGTCATAGATCTGGGTATTAGACTATTAGGTCTCTTTGATTATAATATATAGATAGTGAAAAGAATTTTCAATATAATAAGTTCCAGAATGTATGTTTTGGAGCATGCTAACAATTTGTTACCATTTGTAATATTTAAGTAGAAAAACATTTGGAAATTTATCAACCTGTAATGATCTGATCCATACAAGAAGAACATGAAATACCAATATACTACAGTAGATAAAAGCTGCTTTGTACCATATTGCTCTCAAAGTTTGAAATAAAGTTCTTATGTTTATACCATTCAGTAGCATGGCATGTAATATGATATTTACGCACTACAAGCATGTTATTCCCTTTGGGAAGGTAAGCTACAGAACTCTAGGTAATGGACAATGAGTGTAAGTGCAGGGACACAATTGAGGTCTCTGGTAATACTGAAGCATTTCTCCAGACATGTTTTATCATGGTAATTGACTTACATGGAGGTGTTTGTGTGTGTGAATCCTACCTGGCTTGTGTATTGTGCTGTTTTACAACTTGTGTGCCAGCTATTGTTGTGCTGTTTGTGTAGCCATTGACTCCGACACAGGTTTCTGTGAACAATATTTGTTTAGTATTGCTAAATGCAAGCATGGCTGATAGGCTTCACTTGAGCAAATACTTCATTGTTCACTGTTAAACTTCATAAATGTTAGTACAATAATGTTAGATTTTACATTTTATTCACATAGAAATATTCAGATACGCTAATTTTCTGGCCAGTAATGAGTATTCATTCTAAATTCTGTCTTGATCCTAACTCAATGTATTTGTCAATGATAATGGTTCCTCAATAGACCCTGGGCTTGGTTGCCAAGGTTGTGTTTTGTCAATATTTTTGTTTACTGTTGAGTTGATGATTCAGTAATGTCACTATATTTAAGATCATAATGTGTTAATTTAGTGCATCACATTTATGAGAAAAAATTATTATTAATAAAACTGATGGCTAAAAACTGCCTGGAAAAAGAAAGTATAGAGTGAGTGAGTAGGGTTAGTTTTATGCTGCTTTTAGCAATATTCCAGCAACATCTCAATGATGGATGCCAGAAATGAGCTTCTCACATTGTACCCATGTGGGTATTGAACCTGGATCTTCAGCATGACAAGTGAACACTTTGACCAGTAGACTACCCCTCTGCTCTAGAAAGTATAGAAATGTCTGATGGTGGCTATGATTGTAATCTACAAGAAATGGTTGTTTGATGTTGATTTATTGAGATCAGAGGCATTATTATTACATGCATAATGTCAATGAATGTTCTGTAGATGCATAGATGTTGAATTAACTATTTTGGAATTATGGTTTCCATGGAGATTAGGTGTGCTTCATAAGTCCATGTAAGAACATCACGGTGGCGCTTACGTGTTTTTATGTTTTGGTCCAGATCCATTTGTTTCTTGTTTTATGGATCCAGCAATCATCATTTTTCAAGAATAGATAAAGGTAAAGAAATAAATGATGACGTTGTTTTAAGTGAAATGGAGCTTTTCATATTGATTTAGACTAAATTAGAGATGTCTACATCTGTTATGGACATATTTTACATTAACACTGAAAAATCTGAGAACATGTGCAAATTTAATCATTCTTTTCAGGACAATCAGTATTTGCTAATTGAGTTACATTTATGTTTAAAGCTTCTTTGTCAAAAAAGGAAATGTAGCCTACTTGAAGTTACGACAGTGAAAAATCTTAACATTGACATGTATTGTTTTATACCATTATGTCATCCTTAAATGCTGCATTGACCTGACCAGCACTTCACACCACAAGCATCAATTTATGCAGATGGGATATGATAACACATAGTGAGTGAGTCAGTGAATGAGGATGGTTTTACACCGCTTTTAGCAATATCCCTGCAATATCATGGCAGGGACACAAGAAATGGTCTTCACACTTTATTCCCATATGGAGAATCAATCCCAGGCTGTTCTCTTGTGCCTTAAGATTACTTATCAAACTTGTTGACTTCAGGAGGTTTGGCATTGGCATAATCTAATCGAAATCCCACAAATTAATTGACATTCTGTAAACAGATTTTGATCAACCAAGGCTATGCAAGCAAATTTTCCATTAAATGGGCATTGACTAACATTGTTTTTAATGAAGGTGATACAAATTGGAAACTGAATTTGCCATGCCTTAACTCTAATAAAGGAATAAAATAAATTTTTGTAATGAATTTCACTGTCATTTGATCCATGACAAGCATATGGACAAATGCAATTTGAGGTATTGATCAGTATTAGGTGAGCTTCATCTCCTTGACTTACAGGGTAGTGACTTAAAGGGGCACTGATGCGGAGCAAATAATGTTTCTCACCAATGGTCTAATTACGAAACCAAACTGCAAATTAGTCGGCGCCTGCTCCCTCGACCGTGACGGACAAAGGGACTGGGCTTCTGTCCATATTAGCAGAATTTCTTCACCTATGCAGTCAGGAGGCTGGATGCCCATCATATGCCATTATTTAAAAATATCCATGGTACTCCTTGTCTGATCGTAACAAAATATCCTAGCAGTGTAGTTGGATGGATGCTTGGATGGTATAGTTACTGATCCAATTTGATCCTATTTCTGTGTTTTTAACCTTGATATTTAATCATGTTATGTGAAAATATTATGTCTACAGGCACGTCGCAAGCCATTTCTTTCAATCCGAAAGATTGAAAAGCTTTATATTTAGGTAGTTTTGAGTGTTGGTTCAGCTGTGATAGTAAATATCATACGTAAATTTTGATAGCTATGGTAGGTACTCTGGTTTATTATTTATGATAATATAAACACACAGTTGATTTATTCGAATTCGTAAACTAAAAACGATGACTTTGCCTTTGGTAGAGAAATCTGAAAATTTTCTTGCGTAAAAACGTATTACACCTATTTACCCAAGTACACAGCAAATGCCTGTATGTATTCCATATGTAACGAAGTTTCGTTCGTATCCTTAAAACAGTTCTGGCCCATAAGTGTTTTCAGGATGCATGTGACACAGAGATTACATCTTCCTTGCTCTAACTCGCGTTTGAAGGTATAAATATACATGTGTTAGTTGTCATCATTCTCTGGATGGTCAGTTAATGAATTTATAACAGGTATAATTAGTAGTAACACCACTTCGGTTACTCAACAAAGGTTCCCATTTGGCATTTCTCCTGTCTGGAGTAAATACTCAACATTATAAATTAAGGTCTGAAATGGCAAATGTATTGTATGTTATGTAATATATGCATGTAAGTGATGCAAGAGAGTTTATCAGCTGAGTTAAAAAAACAAACTTCGATCAAAGGATTAACCGATAACACCCTGATTGACTAATTACTTTTATCTTCTAGCGGATTTGTGAAAAGGCAGCGTGTGTACATGTACTAATTTATACTGACTACACCCTGTTGTAAAGTGCGAGTGTGAAAACAACATCCTCCTTTCAAAAAATTAACCACCCTTGCGTTGATTGATTGATTGCTCATTATTGGTTAACTAAATTACTTAGAATGGCGGACATGATACAATTAGTTGCCAGGTGTGCTATCTTGGGTGACCAATGAGAGGTTTATCAGGTTTTCACCAATGTGAAAGACGTGAAATGATGTGTTACTTTTTCACAAATTAGACTGTTGTACGACACATGACACAGAGCAGGTTTATTTACCAGCTGGAGATGAATGGAATACGATTTCTTTTATGTGGATATTGATGGATACATTCCTAAACAAGGTAGTAGCCTGACATTGTTGCTATAAAATTAGTCTGTTTTACATTCATTATTTGCATTTTGTTTTAATTTATTTGTTGTAGCATTCAGCAGAATCTATATGACAGAAAACACACACTAGATCGCGTATGTGTGTGAAATAGGATCCACATTGGCAGTCTCTACAATGTATAAATGTTGCTGTCATGTTAGAAATTCACTATAAGTATAAGTGAACTGTGTGTTCTTTCATTAATTTTCAAAATCATACAAATATTATTTTTCCGTCTAAATAGTTTTTTACCATTTCTACCACTGGCAGATGATTAACCTTCAAAGTGTTTCATTTGTTTTCATAATACATTTGTAATGAAGTAAAAATGACTTCACCTTAGTTGATCTGTCTATAATTAAACTATCAATTGCGCATATGGACTGCCCAGCAGAGGTCACGAACCAGTCACGAATTCTGGGATATCATCCGGGTACTCACGGGGGGGCGGGTTGGAACAATAACAAAAGTTTACACCAGTCCATGGAAATTGCTCCGCATCAGTGCCCCTTTAATGGCAAGTATGGATTGCTGAAGTCCAGTCTCTGCCATTAGATACTGTTCGTTGGAACTGCATGGAAGGATAATTGCTAATGAAAGGCAGTGTTGTGTAAACTGTGTTGTCTCCACTGTGTTAAATATTAAAGAAGGCTGTTACAAGATAACTTTCATGGAAACTGTATTAGGAAATTCAATATTGCTCATTCTAGTCGAAATTAGTGTTTTGTCTTTCAATTTCCTCAGCTCAAGGGTTATCCTTGACGTCATTGACAGTCACCTGCAACATTTCACAAAGCATGCAGTTTTTATAATGATTTTATTTGCACAATAGATATGACTAATTTGTTAACGATGAATTTGTTTATTTGTTGTTTTACAGCTTGGAGCAGGTGCAACACCTGCGTGAAATACAAGCCATGCGACGTCTCAACCCACACACAAACGTCCTTGACCTCCTGGAGATTATCTTGTATGTATCCTTTAGTAGTCCAGCATTATCAATAATTCAACAAATACTGACTGAAGAAGAGAAGATCTGATAATAGGTCTTTCGTGTTAGCAAATTGCAGTAATCCTTATCTTTTCTCCTCCATATATGTCTGACTTTCTCCCTCTTCCCCTTGCGCCTTGAACATGCACTAGTGTGTGGATTATAGCACATGATAATCAGCTGTTATTATCATTAATCTGATTTCTTCGAATATCATTTTGAAGTTTGTATGGCGAATGAATGAGATAATTCTGTGGAATCACAACTTCTTTGTTACAATGTAACGACTATGCTTGTCGTAAGTGGCGACTAATGGGATAGGGTGGTCAGGCTCGCTGACTTGGTTGACACTTGTCATCGGTTCCCAGTTGTGCTGATCGATACTCATGCTGTTGATCACTGGATTGTCTGGTCCAGATCTGATTCTTTACTGATCGCCGCCATATAGCTGGAATATTGGTGAGTGCGGCATAAACACTCACTCACTCACTCACTCACTCACTCACTCACTCAATGTGACATTTTCATGTAGATTCCAACGCTATTGTCAAACAAGTTATGATCATGTAGAAAAAGTCATTTTATTAAAACTTGCCAGGACTACCTTGCTTTTATTTGCTTGTGACAGGAATAGAAAAAGTAGTTTCGGGCTGATGAGCCCACTGAACATTGACCCTGAACACTCACCCTGACGCTGCCTATGCTTCGGTCAGCAGATAAAGCCAAAGAATCCCAGCTGTGTGGGACATGTGTAAAATATGTGAAGCCCATCTCTAGTGTTCTCCACAGTGATTATTGCTGGAATATTGCTGAAAGCAATATCCCTTCACTCACTCAAACCCAAATGTCTGGTACTTGCCATGTATGCTAGTATTTTTGTATGGATGAAATTCTGTTTGATCATCCAAAATGGTGTTCCACAGGAGATATTGCTTGTTTGAGTCAGGTGATATCCCCTAGGAGATATTTTTTTGACAGTAGATATTGCACAATACCCTTAAAATGCTATGACATCATGAACTTGATGATGTCACAGTGCTATGACATCACTGCACTGTAAATCTAATCTTTCTTATTGAAAACGAAGGAAGAATGATTTTGGATGATCAACAGAATCTCACCATTGTGTTTACTGATATCAGTTAAATCAACACTTGTTGATAAAGGTAAAAATATCCTTGTTAAGCCTTGGATATTTGTTACTTTATCAACTCGTGTTGATATATTTGATATCAGTAGACACTTGGGTGAGATTCTCTATTTGTTCAGTTAGTCTCAGTGACATATTGTCTGTCATTGAATTGTCTGGCCAGGCATCTCGTGTGTGGACTGCCATTCTATAGCTGGAATAGTGGTGAAACAAGCAAGAAATGTTTCTCACTATAACAGAGCATAATTCAAAATGCATGTTCAAATCAGACTAATGATCAGCAAAAAGGTACAGTATTTTTTAAGTTCTCTGAATTACACAACAAACAAAATTGGGTGTACATGGCTGTGTGTTTCTCTTTCAGTGACAAAAAATCAGGAACATTAGTGCTTGTCGTAGAGCTTATGGACATGAATATGTATGAACTCATAAAAGGTAGGTACTGTATGAACTCATAAAAGGTAGGTACTGTATGAACTCATAAAAGGTAGGTACTGTATGAACTCATAAAAGGTAGGTACTGTATGAACTCATAAAAGGTAGGTACTGTATGAACTCATAAAAGGTAGGTATTGTATGAACTCATAAAAGGTAGGTACTGTATGAACTCATAAAAGGTAGGTACTGTATGAACTCATAAAAGGTAGGTACTGTATGAACTCATAAAAGGTAGGTATTGTATGAACTCATAAAAGGTAGGTACTGTATGAACTCATAAAAGGTAGGTACTGTATGAACTCATAAAAGGTAGGTATTGTATGAACTCATAAAAGGTAGGTACTGTATGAACTCATAAAAGGTAGGTACTGTATGAACTCATAAAAGGTAGGTACTGTATGAACTCATAAAAGGTAGGTACTGTATGAACTCATAAAAGGTAGGTACTGTATGAACTGTCAGTTTGGACACAATTGATTGACTGGTGATAAAAGATAGATAAATTGGTTTCATCTAACAGTTTGATATTTTTATTTTCTACGCTTTACTCATTTGAACAAATGTTTGAATGAGCTTATTTAATAGCATGTTTCCTATGTTTCAACATCCCAGGAGACACCACAAGCAATGGGGGCATAAAAAATCAGCTAGCAGAAGTCTTGTGAATTTTCATTCAGGGCAGTATATGCAAATTTTACATGTTATAGAATGGTATTTAATTTGTATTTTGCATCGAGGGTTGCATAATTTTAAGTGTAGTGAGTAGTGGTTGGTGGAATGTCGATACATTTTTTTATATTTTTGCCTCTACTTTAGAATTTCCCTCAAAATAATTGAATAATTTTTTTAATATAATTTTTATTGTTTTTCGTACATTTTACATTATTCTCACAATAAGTGAATAACATCATTTAGCATATATGACTATCAGGACAGAAATTGTTTTTTAATGAGTGTATAGTATGTATGTAGATGTACAGTTCTTACCAACAACAGTTCTAACTGATCTATATTCATATCCAGTGAAAGTCAGTTCACTGTGAGCACAATGTGAGCAGTTGAAATCCACAATACATCCCATTATACCTTTTCATCGAGATCGATCATACCTGTTTTGGGTTGCACATTGTTAATGTTTCATGTATTTGGCATGCATTTTGTATACCAAATAATATTTCTAATTGTAAACCAATAGTGAGTGTTTTCTGAAATCTGATTGGTTAATTACCCTTGTCGAATAGTGTAAACCTAAACCTTTAAATGTTTAATACCTCCGGCTAACTTCATTGGTTTTATACTAAATTTGTGGGCGTTGAATTTTGATGAATCCCAGAAATTTCACAAATGTAACTATTTATCTTCTAAATGTGCCTTATTTTGATCTTGCCAATATCATTTTTAACTTTGACATTGACACTATGATAAGCTAATGTCAAAGCTTGCATACTACTGTTTTTGGTAAAGCTAATGCTCTTAATATAACTTTGAATAGTCTCAATAGGGGTATTTTCAAATCTTAGTAATGGCTGCAAAGACGGCCATTTTGTATTTTGATCCACTACTCAGTTGTGTGAATTAAAATGAAAATGAATATGTTTTACTTACCGGTAAGGTAACATTTTTCAAACACTGTGTGTATGTTGTTTTAATTATTTTGATGTTCATAACTGCCTATAAGTCTTGGCATTTCACCACATTTTCAGCATCTATGGATTCATCAGTGTGAAAACCACGTATGGCATCTGGATGAAATATATATTATTTTACCATTAATTAAACATTATTCATGAGTTTATTTCAACATCGAATGAATCTGGTGTGTAATTTAAATTTCATGCTTCAGTTAGCGCTACCACTAAAATAATTTTTGAGGATAGCCCATTATGAGAAGAACCTTTCATGTAGCTAATCAGCTGATCAATCACCAAATCAGAAAAGTGGTAATCGGAATATGTTTCCGAAACATTCAGCATCAAAATGGTTAACTTGGAACGTCATGTACAGTCAAAATCATAGCCTTTCTCTCAGATTAACTGGAAATCCATAGAAGTAACATATGTCATATTTGGGATTTCACTTTCTTAGTAAAGTACAAATTCTAGTACTTTTTTCGGTTGAGTCCCATCCGAGATTCGAACCCGCACCCTCAGAGTCAGGGTATGTAATCATAGCTTTCGGCCATGGGAGCCGTGCCAATTTACACTCATCAGAGGGGTACACAAAGTACGCAGTCTAGACTACCAGTTGTCCGACTTTCATTTTTGTGGAAGTCGCGGTGGCTGAGCGGGCTAGGCGGCTGACTTTGTGTGCTGGCGATTAGGTGCCTGACTCTGAGGGTGCGGGTTCGAATCCCAGATGGGACTCAACCGAAAAAAGTACTAGAATTTGTACTTTACTAAGAAAGTGAAATCCCAAATATGACATATGTTACATTTGACCACTTTCTAAATGGCATCGTGTAATCAATCCATAGAAGGTCATGCAAAACAATCTTCTCCTTCTGGTGGACATTGTAACATTTCATTTCTTTAGTTTTTAAATTTTGAATTGATTGTTTCAAAGTGTAAACTTGAAAGGAATGCATGGAACCACCTTATCCTCAGTGACTAATCTTTATCCAAACATCCTACCTGTAACTCGTTAACCTAATCAACACAAGCCTGCTCACCAATCAGTTGAAGCCTGTACATAAGTTGAAGCCTGTACATCTATCAGTCGAAGCCTGTACATCAATTAATAGAAACCTGTATATCTTGTTACCCATTGTTATCGGTCTACTGTTATGTGTATATGTACTACAACCCTTTAGTTTTACCCTCACTTCACCTGAAGAAGAGACAAGGATCTGTCTTGAAATGTTGTGACCTTGTATAATAAAGAAGTTGAACCATAAAGCATTTTTAGTTTGATTCCTCCAACTTCTAAATGCCTTTGAAACAACTTGAAACAACTTGAATGGAAGGTGTAGTTTTGAAACTGCTGTAAAGCTTGACAATGCTGCATTTGTTTGGCTAATGCCAACTTCCCATGAGACATTTTATTGGTCAGTCAAGTGACGTGTAATTCGATGTCCTGAGATCTTTGTGCATTGGCAGTAAGCACCATGATCTAATACTAGTATGATTGTACTGTTGAAATGAGTGAGCTACAGAGGCTTAGGTCCCTCAGTGTTGAAAACTTGCATTACTTAAGATCAAGTTCTCTTCCTGTAGCATGACATAATTCTCCTTTGGCATATGCTTGTTATAACGTTGAAAAATGTTTGCAGACAATACTGAATTAGTGTATCATATATTTGATCACAATGTGACTATATTTGTTTTCACTTGGTTTACAGATGTATGGCACAAAATCATAGCCAAGTTGGAAAAAAAATTAGAAAAGAATATATAGAAACATGTTTCAAAGTAAATTCTGGAAGGAAGTGAAATGTGGTTGTTTATTTATTATTTTAGGTCTTCTGTTTTTATGATCACCAACTTGAAATTGGACAGATCTGTAAACCAAGAAATCATATAATAATGACAGTATTGCTATTTATTTAATTGTTTGTTTATGTTCATATGATATGTCGGTTTACCTTACTTTTCTATCCTTGAGGTATCACCAATCATTGCCCCTCACAACATCATTTAATTCCCCTTTATAAGGATAGGCCTTCATGTCTTTATCAGAATTTCCATGGCCTCCCTTGATACAGCAGCCCAACCACACCTGTTGGGGGCCCACACTTTCCGTTAAATACTTTCTATTCTATAAGTAGCCTTTATTTGTAGGCAAACGACATCACCTACCAGAAAGAAAAGTGAAGCACTACATGTACCAACTTATCAAATCTATAGACCACATGCATAGGTAAGGGGAAGTATTGGTACCTGATGTCCCTGCTACGCCCACTTGTATAAATGGGTGCTCCCTGCCACGCCCACTTGTACACATGGGCACAGTAGTCAGTACAGCACTAGTGTAGTTCCCTATATGTGTCCTTTCCTTGCTTTTGCATGCTGTAAAGTACATCACACCTCAACACTCACTGAATACAGAGTAGTATCTTGCCTGAGAATTAGTATCTCAAGTGAGAATTAGTATCTCACCTAGAAATTAGTATTTTACCTGAGAATTAACATCTCACCTGGAAATAAGTATCTCACCTGAGAATTAGTATCTCACCTAGAAAATAGTATTTTACATGAGAATTGGCATCTCACATGGAAATTAGTATGTCACCTGAGAATTAGTATCTCACCTGAAAATTAGTGTCCCACCTGAGAATTAATATCTCATATGAGTATTAGTAACTCTTATGGAAATTAGTATTTCAACTGAAAGTTAGAATTCCAGTGCTAAGTCCTTCTCCTTGGATATCATGCATAGATTTGAGATGAAATTGGGTTGTCCATTTTTTGTTGTTTTAAGTGTTTCCAGAATCTCACCGCATGTTCTGTCACTAGTATTCCATGTCCATCCTCCCCTTTGTCAACTTTTGTTCAGATGATGTGGATTTGAATCCTGGTTCACTCAAGTCTCATTGAAAGCAGATTTCGATCCTTCATACCACGACACAGCAATCTTGAGACATCCAAAGTCTCCGGAGGACAACCATTAATGAAATTTGATGAGTGAATGAAATGATTAACAGAAACTCTACATATGCCAAAGTGAAATTCTAATCAAAGACATTACAGGTTACATCAGAATGACAGCAAATGAAGTTGATAGACAGGAACTCAGTCACTTGTCGTAAATTGACACTAGCTTCAAGAAATACCTATACCTCTGGACCAACTGGTTTCAGATCATTGGTATACTAAGTCTTTGATGATGTATGCCAAATATTATGTACAAAAGTTGTGAAGATGTTACAACTTGTTAGAGAGTAGACTGGAAAATACTATATGAAGAAAGAGGGGTGAGCTACTATTATGTGCACTACCCAACCCACCTGAGCCCTCATGATTCCTTACTACCCTTGTAGTTCTCATCCCTCCCTTTGTTTGTGACTGAAGCATTCACTGATCATGCTGAAAACCCAGGTTTGATTCCCCACATGGGTACAATGTATGAAGCCCATTTCTGATGTCCCTCACCATGATATTGCTGGAATAATGCTAAAAGTGGCATAAAACTGTACTCACTCACTCGTTCCTCCCTTGTTGTCAACCATGACATGCCCCTTCATACTGTCACATAGCACACTCCTCGTTTTCACTCGTTGACCGTTTCTTTACCTGTAACTTTTGTCACCTCTCTTCATGTAGCCATATTCCTGTGAATTCCATATCTTAGTAGGAGTTCAGAGATTAAGGAGTAAGCATTAAGTCCAAAACATTATGTTCTCATATAAAGAAGTTGATATCCATAAAAATATTCATTCTCATGTCTTTCACTTCTAAATGCCCTTCAAAGATTTATCACTATTGTTGATTAATCCTGATCAGATATGGAATTCACAGTGCCTTACAATCACTTTGTACATAGCTTAGAGTAGCCTTTTTGCCGCTAGTATGTGCATACACTAATATCTTGTCTGTTTCAGGAAAGCAGCAGGGGCTAGGGGAACCCCTTGTAAAATGCTATATGTATCAGTTACTAAAATCAGTAGATCACATGCATAGGTAAGCAGGTTGAGAAGCATGTGAAAATTGTTTGGCTTGATGTGTCAGTCCGCATGCATGTGATACCGTATCCATGGAGAATATTCTGAGACATCTTTGGGTAGTAGCTTGACATTTGAAAAAATCACTTTGTAGCCGTGGAATCATGAGTTTATTCTGCAGTATGTGATATCAATATGGCACTGGAATAATGGTCTCAGATTAGAAGCATATGTTATGAGTAGAGTGGAAATAAGACCTCATCCTTTATAAACAGGGCCTTGAGTTTACTGAAGCTGCATGACATGTCCTTCTTAGCAAAAAGGTTTCATGAATTTATTGAAGCATAGTTGGAGCTCATACTGCAAAAAGAGACCATCATGTTATTGAAGGCAGATTGGGACTTCATCCATCAAATAGTGAGCATCATTTCATTGAAACCAGACTTGAAACCTCATCCTTATCAAAAGAGGCAAATGGTTTATTGAAACATGTTGGGATCTCGTCCATAAAAAAACCTCAGTTTATTGAAGCATGCTGGGACCTCATCCTTCATAAAGAGACCATTATGTTACAGAAGCCAGATTGAGACCTCATCCTTCAAAAGATCCCATAATTATATTGAAACATGTTGGGATCTCATCCATAAAAAACCTCATCAGTTTATTGAAGCATGCTGGGACCTCATCCTTCATAAAGAGACCATTATGTTATAGAAGCCAGATTGAGACCTCATCCTTCAAAAGAGGCCATAATTATATTGAAGCATTTGGGATCTCATCCATGAAAAAAACTATCAGTTTATAGAAAGCTGCTGGGATCTCATCCTTTAAAGAGGCCATCAATTTATTGAAGCAGGCTGGGATCTAATCCATCAATTATTGTTACTTGTGTATCATTTGAGAAGGAAAAATGGTCAATGTTCTTGGAAAGGGTGAGATATCACATGTGTGGAATCCTAACATACTAATATTGTGTTGTTTGCTGTGCAGGGAAGATGCTTGCGTTCTCACTTTCACATTCTTAACATGAATATAGTTAACCTCTTTGTCTTTTTCCACTTTATTATTGAACAGAGAATGTTTGATGTCATGTTATTGTATACATTTGCCATTGTAAGCATAACTGTAGAAAATGAAACAGATGTAAAAATAACAGCTTCCTTACCCATGTGTATGTAAGATAATGTTATCCTGCAGGTATATCAGGATTCTTATGTCTCTGAGCATGTTGGCAAAAACAAAATCGATATTCCTGTATAAGATTAATGTAAACAGTGTTTTTGAATACATCTGAAATACGATGGCACTCTAAAAACCCAAAACTTCAGTAATTAGCCAAATTAACCAGACAAATTAACCATTTTCAGAATAAGCTGTTTGATGAGACTTTAAAAATATTTTGGCTCAAACTTAATATTAAGATATTTGATGACAAATGAAAAAAATAACACTGCATTTCATCTGTGAAAAGTAATATTTGTATAGTCAGTGTACATTTTCAACACTACACTACACGAGATCATATAAAAACTTACCATCACTCAACTCTTATCTTGTGTAAATTCAAATCCTTATGGAACCATCTTCACAAATTTACGAAGCATGATATTAAAATATCAGTTGTGTTATCTTTTCAAAATAGTTTGACTTTCAGGCAGTTTATGAATAATGTATGTAAGTAACATTAATAACCATCAGCCTTGACAGTGCCATAAGAATTGATTTTACCATACATGATACTGCACTAAGCAACCTGGTACTTAGAAGACATATTATCGACCAATAAGTCAGAAAACCCAGTCAA
The DNA here is from genome assembly GCF_037392515.1 of Haliotis asinina. NCBI lineage: Eukaryota > Metazoa > Mollusca > Gastropoda > Lepetellida > Haliotidae > Haliotis > Haliotis asinina. The sequence goes on along the minus strand of NC_090287.1, from coordinate 18,422,515 downwards.
GTTGAAGATGCTAGCCTTGGAGTTAATCCAGACTAAATATTCAGAATACAGAAAGATCTACACTGACGGCTCCCTGGATCCAAACAATGGAAAAGCTGGGGCAGGCATATATCTCCAAGACGATGAGAGTAGTGTCATCATTCCACTCACCCCCTGCTCAATCCTCAGTGCAGAACTTACAGCAATAGAAAGAGCCTTGCTGGAAATTAAAGATCTTTCCAACTCCGGTCCTTACACCATCCTGACGGACTCTTTATCATCCCTGCACACTCTGTTGTCATACAAACCTACTGAGTACTACCATCAAACCAAAGCCATCAACAGTCTGCTACAAACCCTGAAAACTGTCATCTGCCTACAATGGATCCCAAGCCATGTAGGGATTATTGGGAACGAAAAGGCTGACGAACTTGCCAAGCAAGCATCTGAGTGTGGCCCTCTGCTAAAACCTATGTCATCTCTACCTAGTTTGAAATGCAGAGTGAAGGAAACCTCTAGTGATAAATGGTCAAATATCTGGCTCAATAACAGCAAAGGTCGAAAGTACTTTGAACTGCAGGAAAAACCCAACAGAATTTTCTACAAAAATATCAAAAGAACGGATCAAGTTACCATCTCTAGAATCCGACTGAACCACTTTCCCTGTCAGAGCTATCTAGCCAAATATCATCTGGCAACTGACCCCATTTGCACATTTTGTAATCAAGAAGAGGAAGATCTTGAGCACATCTTATTCAGATGCCCCGAATATGATGAAATCAGGTCAACAGCCAACAACAATCTTAAAGAAGCCCTTGAAAACAGAAATAATGAATGGGCTCAATTCATCAATATAATCAAGAGGAGAAACGAGAGGGTACATGCAAGGGCCACGACGCCAGAGGCATGCTCCACTACCTAACCTAACCTATTATCGACCATTTCAAGGAAAATTTTGAAGAGCCATGCTAAGTATGTTGTGATAAATGAAGAGAGAGGCACAGGCATTCAGAAAAGGCCTTATGAGATAGCTGATACAGCAAAAATCATTTTTATACTTTTATAAAGACTCTTGAAATTCAGTTTGTGACAAAGCAATGCATTTCTGTGTAGACTTCCATTGAATAATTACTCATCATGATATTTGTGTATTGACCTGACATATGGTGAATATTGACTGTTATCTTCTAGAAAACCAGACAGTATCTGGAAGTAACATTTCATGTTTCACAACTATCTACAATGAATCAGAGGCCATGTTAAGGGCTTCATAAGTAAATGCCAGAGTAACAAAAGGAGAGTAACAAATCCATTAACCCTTCATATACCCAACCATGAAGGAACACACAAAAGAATGGAATGCAAACATTAAGCTTTGCAATATTAACTATACTACCCAAAAGAACTTAGGTACTACCCAGCATGGTAATATTACCACAGTTAATTGTCATGACATGATTCTTTCATGTTACAGTATGTTAGGCTCTTGTGGCTCGACAAATGTACTCCATATAAAGAAATTATGGCTTGACAGATTACTGAGAATATTTGCAAGAAGTGCAACTTGACAGATTCACTATAGTATGAGTATAAAAGAATCATGTCCTAATGGATTTACTATAGTAATGTGAAAGAACAACAGCATCAAATGTTCTTTTACATATGTTGAGTAGTGTATGTGCTGTAGCTTGTGTATACCTCTCACTGGTATCTGAGACAAATATTGCTTGAGAAGATTGACAGAAACTATTCATGGCTGCTTATGAAACTACTTCAAGTAAAAGATGTTTGAAAAACAAAACAAGATAGGTCTTCCATTTATATTATTGATATATTGCAGTCCTGGCTGAGGTTGCCACATCTGTGCTGCTCTTTTAGAATAAATGGTTTTCATATTGAATATTGCCCAACAGTGCCACAGGGAGCTCTACAGTCTTTTCACAATAGATCTCTCATCCAAATCTTATGATCCTGCTGAATGAGTATGTCACGATGTAAAAGGACTTACGTATACTTACAAATTTACTTGCCATTAAATATGAGTACTTATATTTTAGATCGTGAATCAATGTATCTACTTATTGACCTGTAAACAAGACTGGTCGAATCTATTAGAAAAATATTTTGGGGTAACCCATAGCTCTTAGTAATGACAAGTCTATATGTGGCAATCATTTATAGAGAGCAGCTAGTGAAATCTGATATTGGTTCAGAACTGTTCTATTTATAATGTTAGTATTAATGACATTAAATCGTGCAACTACATAAAATATATAGGGGTAAATATATAAGGACAGCATATTAAACATTGAATTTATAATATCCCCACCATTTTGTTATCATTATGTAAATATTCATTTATTAGTAAATATCAATAATATTTTACCAGTGTGGTAGACAAATGTTGAAGTATATTTAAGTGTTCAGTAAATATAAGGCACATATGCTCCACAAATCATAATGAGATAATTGTGGGTTTTTTTCTATGGTTAAGTGCAATTTTAGGTCAGTACATGTCATCAATAAATGGCATTTCATCAATAAATGTCAACAATATTGAAGTGCACACCAGATTAAGATCTCAGAGTAAAATCCCACTATTTACTCCAGCCTCCTTGGAGAGGCACAAGGCAGGCCATCTGTGACAGGTTGCTAAATATAGTGTATACTAGCCCCAAACTATTAAGAAATGCCAACATCAGATTCCTGGACAATCATGCATACTTTGTTACCAGATTCTAGTACTCTGAAATGATTGGGCAGACTGACAGGTTGCTAAATGTAGCTAATACTTACCCATGACAAAAATATGGAGAAATAATGCCTTTATCAAATTCCAGGATGGATATGAATACTTTGTCAGGTCCCAATATTATGTAATGAAGGTTAAAATATTTGTGATTGTGACCGCAGAATGAAAGAATATTCATGCATTTATGTTCCTTATTTGGATCCAGTACAAGAGGAAAGTATCTCATTTATACCGTGGCAAACACATGGTATTTAACAACACATATATATCCTATCTGGAATATAACTGACTCTTGTTTAAAACTTATTCGCTAGCTGATTGAACTTGTAGTTCAAATTTGGGTTGATTACAGATTTTGTCAGTTGGGGTTTTCATCACAAAATTGCATGAAATTATTATTAATAAAGAAACATCATTGTAAGACGAATAATTACGACTATGCATTATCCACTAAATAAACTGTTGTTAGGACATGTGTGTTCATCATCCTTAAAGACTTCGGTTTGATATCCCACATGAGTACAATGTGTGAAGACCATTTCCCGGTGCCATTGCTTTAATATTGCTATAATAGTGTTAAAGGCATAAAACACTACTTGTTCAGCAGAAGGTCGGTGGGATAGTCCAGTGGTTAAAGTGTTCACTGAAAGCTTAGGTTTGATTCCCCAAATAGATACAGCGTGTGAAGCACATTTCTGAAGTCCAAAGCCAGGAGTTCTCAAATCCCATCGCCTGACACCCTGGACAAGTCAGTTTTCATTTCAGGTAATCAAATAATGGTATCTTACTTGTTCGTTGGCTACTAGATAGTCTCTTCTTATGGTTTCAAACTGCAAATAATCATTTCATATCTGTTCAAAATATAAATATTAAGATAATAAAGGGGAGTTATCCTTTTTTTGTCTGTTTATCTCTTCTCGATAAATAGTCCAGTAAACATTAACATCAAATACATTGTTGATGTATTCTTTCAGAATTAAATGTGTAATTACGTCATAAAAATCAGGGCAAGTGGAAAATTAGTCAGGACACGTTACCTTCTTAAAGTCACTTGCCTTGTGGAAAGTGGCTTTCAAAAAAATATATTGAACCCCAACCCCACTATGATATTGCTGAAATATTGCCAAATGTGGTGTCAAATCCAACTCACTCACATATTTCCTTGCTAGCTCAGAGGCTGAAGTCTATACTGTTTGATCACATGTCAAATTTCGACATGGCATCAAGTCCTGGGATAGGAATTTTTGGAATACTCTATGAGCGTACATAGAAGAGCCATGGTATATCTAAATATTTAATCCTTGACTTATCAAACACACTGCTTATTGTCTCAGTTTCACAAATATGGTTTCACATATTGGTCAGATCTCAGACCAAGAAAGAAGAGCGCAGTCATGAATACATGATGTGCTGATGGCAATCAGAGAGAGAAGAATTCTGTGTCCATGAAGACAGTTTAGTCCTGAAATATGAGAACAGGCATTAGTGGAGGACATATCTGTGCAATGAGGGTTGTTCCGTGACCCATGTCCTAGGGTAGCTCTGAAAACATCAAAACATTCTCTTTGTGGTACAAATTCAATTTGTCCTTGTGAAACTTTTGACTTAATAGGAAAACAAATTTCCTTTCATGCTCAAGTTCATGTTTTATTGTTAATTTTTAACTTTGAAGTCAGAACATGGCTGAAATATTGGTGATGGAACTGTAAATATTATTATTATTATTATGCAAAGATGTTGATTAAGATCTAAACCTGTTCTCAACATTAACGTGTTTGGTTGTTTCCTTAAGGCCCATACCACTTTCATGTGTTTTTTTGTTTTTTTTGACCAGTTTGCAAAATATTACAAAAATCAAACATGCATGTTCAAACTTGTATGTGGATCACAGAGTATCAAGTGACACGTATCGTGCGTATACAGGACATTCCTACAGGTCATGTTTCACGTTAGAACATGTTGGAATATGCCATACAGAATGATTTTAGATCACTGGTTTCACAACACATTTACGATTCTATAGAGTGGATATTCTCAGACAAACACATATTTCCTTTCTTATGCAAGCTGTGTGTGTGGCATGTGATGCCGGCTGGGCAGGACATGTTCATACTTACATGAACACAGTGTTGCCTCTGATCTTCTGTCATCCATTAAACGCGTGAAGATTGGGATCTGATGTTCAGTAATACATGCTTCTTGTAAGAGGTGACTAAGTGGCTTGTCTGGTCCAGACTGAATATTTACACACCGCCACCATATATCTGGAATATTGCTGAGTGCTGCATAAAATTAAACTCACTCACTTATTCTGTTATCCACTATTACTCATATTTTTTCATTTTTTGCAAATAGAGTCCTTTTGGCAGGTAATTGATACTGGGTATTCTATGGCATTGGCACTGATATCTTCACCATTGAGCAATATTCTAGTTATATCATTGCAGCCTTTGAGAATCCTTTCTGTGTCTCAGGTGTACCATTGGTTGAACAGCATTATGTACAATATACTGTCATGAAACATTTATACACTGTTCTGCTTTTGAATTTCAATGATGGAGAATTCAGGAACCAGGGTTAGGTTACAGTATGAATATTATTTTTCTGTATCCACTTCAAAATGATTGTAATATTAAATCAGATAACGCAGGTTGAGTATGACAGTTTAACATAATCAATAAAACTTCATTAAATACGGATGCATACACACATTAAAATGTTGCAGTTCCTTCTTGTTTATGCCTGTTGTTAAGTCAGACCTAATTTGAAACTCTTGAAGTATGACAATGAAACATTAACCATCACATTGTTTAACGTGTATTGTTTGTGGCACTTGTGACTGGTAGTCTGGAACCAGCATGCTCATAAATATATGAATCCTCTCCTCAATTATTGTCATCTAATGACATTCAATTTACTTATTATGGTCTTAAGTCTTAAGTTTAGTAATCCTTTGCTGTTGTTATGATGTTAATTATCCTTGATTACAAATGATCTTGTTAAACATATGAATACAGTGTGCCCATTGGTTAGATATATGGAATGTAGTAATGGATATACATGTATCTACCAGATGTTTTTATGCATATATGTCAATGAGTGTATATCCTGAATCATGTTTGTATAACCTTGTGGTAATTTAATGTTTAAAATGTCATTTCAATCAAGCTGTGGTATCCTTTTTATTAGGAATGGAATCTTTCATCGAGATGTAAAACCGGAAAATATACTGATAAAAGTGAGTATTATTATGATTTTCACTTAAGGTTTGATTCCTGTAAAAATATTCCAGAATCATTCCACAAGGTTATCCTTGTGCTGTACTATGTGTGTGTGATTGAATAGTATATACAATCAACTTTTTAGGTGCTCATTGCAGATTCCTCATGTATGTTCATTTTCCAAGACCTGTGAAGATCATGGTTAGAATTGGCCTTCAGTAACTCAATCTTGTCGTAATAGGCGACTAAAAGGACCTGCAGGTGATGGCCAACTGGCAACCTAAAGTATTGCGAATACTAATAACATCAACCACTGGTTTTATTGTCCTAGATTAGATTGCAGTGATATGACTAGAATATTCCTGACCGTGACATAAAACACACTGAACTGCCAGTTGGATCATGGGATAGCCTGTTGAATAACACGCGTATTCAAGTAACTCATCCTTGTCGTAATAGGCGACTAAAAGGATCGGGCAGTCAGGCTCACTGACTTGGTTGACACACTTTGTAGAGATGTATTAAATATATACTGATTACCAAGTGGCAGCAAGAGCTGTATACTCCCCAGAGTGTTGAGATTGAAATAGGATGTGTTGTTGAGATTGACATCTAGTGATCAAGGGAAAAATACCAGCGCCACAAGCATGCACTAGTGCATGGATATGTGCGCTATATAAATATCTTATATCTATATCTATCTACCAGAATCTTTGGAACTATTCAACATTTAATGAGCCTTGTTCACCATGTCCACTAAGCTTGTTGGTATGCAGGTTGTCTAAAAACAGCCATTCATTGTGTCAAGTTGTGTCCCCTTAGTGTGACAATTATGGTTCAAATCTCATAGTTTGGGGGTTTCTCAACACTGTACTCTTGCTTATTGCATTCTGGTATCTGCTATACTGCAACCTTTACTCTACCACAAGACTGACACGTCATGAAATGAGTGATAACACAGTGTGGGGCACAGTGGTGCTGGCCTCTCACGCCAAAGACCTGGGTTCAAATCCCAGCAGATACACCAAAATTTGTGACCTGGGTTTCATACTGTGTTGTGTCAGTGGGCAAGGCACTTCGTCCACATTGCATTCAGTCCACCCAACTGTTTAAATGGGTACCTGAAAAAGCAGATGTATGGACCACGCGCTTAGTAGCAGCTTTGAAAGTACAATTCCGTCGGGGTAATAATGTGTAGTGCATTTAGCATAACTGATGTGTGGACTATTGTACACTATAAGAATCCACATTATTATTATTAATAGGAGGACCACTGTCAATTTAATTACTACAGTGGAAAGTTTTTCTTTTGTGTAAATTTTTCAAACCTATACTGTATCCATTATCTGAAGTTCGTTGATTTTTCTGTGTATTTTCAGGAAGACTTGCTGAAACTAGCTGATTTTGGTTCCTGTAGAAGCGTTTACTCTAAACAACCATACACAGAGTACATCTCCACAAGATGGTAAGGCTGACATCTCCCATGGTTAGAATAAGTCCTCAGGACCATGCTACAATAAGTTAGTTTCACTTCCTAGTATTTCAGCACTTCACGCATAGGGATGTCAACACCAGTCTTTAATAAATAAAAACTCTCTGCGCCATATGCTTCGCTATCTGATTTTGTGGAAACAGTATAGTCTGTTGTGGTTTTTTTTTTATTTGAATTTAACAAAATGGACAAGCAGGTGATGGCCAACTGGCAAACTAAAGTATTGCAAATACTGCTAACATCAACCACTGGTTTTATTGTCCTAGATTAGATTACAGTGAATATTCCTGACCATGACATAAAACAAACTGAATTGCCAACTGGATCATGGGATAGCCTGTTGAATAACACATGCATTCATCATTTCAGTTCGAGTTTGAATTCTTAAATCAGTTCAGTCAAGCTCAGTGCTACCTAGATGAAAGTCCCAGTGGAATATTTCTAAAATCAGCTTGTAACCACTCTCTTATTGATATTCTGTAGTCATGTAATGAAATGAATCCTTTTATGTGAATAACTGATCTAGTAGCACCTTGGTGGTGGGGTGGCCTAATAGTTAAAGCATTTGTTGGCAATGCCGAGCACCTGAGTTCGCTTCCCACATCTATGTGTGAAGTGAAGCCCATTTTTGCTGTCCCCTGCTGTGAAATTGCTGGAATACTGCCAAAAAACCTTTAAGAACCACCCTCTTGGTAATATGCTGTTATTATACAGACACTTTTTGTAGTAAATAATTGATCTAGTCATGCCCCTCATGTAATATATGGATTATTGTATTGTATGTAGGTCCATTGTTACACTGTATCAAAAGCTTGGCAAATATTGGAGTTAATTACCCATGATTTCTTTGTATTCTTGCCTCTAGGTGTCTGTTAAACCATAGTTCATGTTCTGGTAGAGGTGATCAATATGTGTTTGAGTTGCTGAGGTAATAAGTGTGTGATAGGGATCTTTTGTCAAGTGAGGAGAGGAAATGAAGGAGTGTGTTAAGAATGCACTCAGGCTGGTATACCCAGATAAACTTAGTTATCTAGCCTTATGTAAGAATGTCGAGTTTTGATTGGTCCACGTAACTCTTATAAAATACCATGTACACCCATCACAATCCACGAGCGGGAGTATAAAAGTCCTGTAATCATGCTACGAAAGTCGCGCTACGAAAGCTACGCCTTGGTGACAATGCGAAGTGAGAAAAGCTTAAGCGTGCGTCGACAAGCCTTTAGTAGTGTGTGGTGCATTGAGGTCAAACGATCAGCTGGTGTCAACATGGCAGCAGTGAAACGCGTTGTGTTGCAGGTTGTTTTGTTTTGATTTAGTGAAAACATTCAACTGGATAAATGTGTTATCACATCGTGTTGAGGGAAATATTGGGTTTTATCAGTCCCGAGTAAGGTTATATTCCCCGAGCCGGATTTGATGTGATGTGAACATGATGTGATAACTTATAATGTTGAGGCTTTTCATTTAGATGTTCTGGAGCACTGGGGTTATTTAGTCTAAAGATATTTCAGTGTCTGAGATGGTGAGCATAATTTTCGAGTCATATAGGTATATTTCATGTTTGGTGTGAGTTCTATGATAGTGAAGTTTTACAAGCACATTAGAATCCCATCCTAGCAGGTACCCAATCATTGCAGGGTAAACACAAAATGTAGTTCTCCATCTTCCTCGTATACTCTTCCTCTTTACATACAGTGCTCATGCTGTTGACCACTGGATTGTCTGGTCGAGACTTAATTATTTACAGACTGCCACCATATGTCTGTAGCAAACTGCCACCATATGTTTGTAACATTGCTGAGTGTGTCATTAACTGAACTATTGTAGGAAATAAAAAAAAGTGTTTTTTCACATTTATCTCTACAGTTTATGTAGTTGATATGCGAAAGTGTGAAATATCTGTTAAAGTCAGTTCGGCCTAACTACGGTTCCAGTGGCAGGGAGATAGGAAACGTGCAAACAGGACCTTACTGAGGAGAGATTAGTGCAGAAATGAGCAATGTGAATTTTTTAAAAGTCCAAAGCGACTTATTTGGGACAGACCATGGCTTTATGCAAATTATTGTGAGATGATATTGTATTATAAAGGGCACAATTTAAATGTCCATTTTGAAATTAATCTTAGTTTCATTATAAACAACAGCTGTCAATAATATTTTACATTATGAAACTATTGGGGTGCAGCTACTATGGAGTCTCACTATCACCATGAAAAAAACAGGTAGGACGGATCGCCTCACGATGGTTGCAGTTTATCTCTACAATTTATGTGACTGATATGTGAAAGTGTGAAATATATGTTAAAGTAATTTAGGCCTAACTACAGTTCCAGTGGAAGGGAGATAGGAAATGTAAAAAAGGACTTCACTGAGCAGAGATTAGTGCAGAAATGAGCTATGCAGATTTTTCCAAAGCGACATGTTTGGAACAGACCATAGTTTTATCATATTACTGTGCGAAGATATTGTGTTACAAAGGGCACTTTTTGAATGCCTTTTTTCAAATTAAACTTATCTTCATTATAAAGGATAGCTGTCGTAAAAGAGTGTAACTTTCATGCTGAAACTATTAAGGATGTAGCTACCATGGAGTCACTCACTATCATTATAAAGAGAAACAGACAGGAGGGGTCATCTCAAAAGCAAGATCAGGACTGGTGAAAGAGACGATGGTTGGGGTCAGGCAGTGGGATATGGATATCAGCTAAGTAGTGAGGTACAGTCCGTTTGATTCCATTTGAGACCAATCAATTGCTTACTAACACAAAATCTAATAATTGCAACAAAACCAAATTTTGCACAGCCACATGAAATCAACAGACCAACTCCGATGAGTTGTCTCATAATTGTCTCATATGAGTGTCTCATAATTTGGGACTCCCGAATAAAAAAGTTGTTTGACAAACGATATCATTTTCTTGTCACCTTTCACTATTTTGTACGAGGGGGGCCTCTTGCTGGTAGAACAGCAAGTGGAATCAAACAGACTGTAGAAGTAGGTCCTAACATACATAACAATATCCAGTCCTTTGATCTTCGGGTGGTTATGCCACCTATGTATTTTGAGACATTTAATACGATGCATTTCTATAGGCATCCTATTCTTTTACATATGTTAAAATAAACATCATTGAAGAAAGACACAGAAGATGTTAATCTATAAAGGAGATATATTCAACACAAGAAAAAGCACAAAATATCTTTGAGATGACCCCTTGCACCAGTAGGCAGAGCATGCATTTCATGCTAGGGGAGTTGACTTTCTGCCATCTATAGCCTGATCTATTGTTTTCAGCTGCTAGTCGGGTTTTTTTTTTACATTTTGCAATTTTACGAGTAATTATGCTTTTCTGGATATCCTCTTATGCATCCCACTGAATGCTCAGTTAGGCCGAAGTGAGTTATTTCAACACTCTATTTGCAGGTGTGCATATTTATGGGATACAGAGTAACAGCCTAAAAACAGTCTTTTTCTACTTCTGTCAGTACTTTACTCAAACAGTTTTACATCATTGTAGTATCAGGCTGTCATCACACTATAAAATACATACTCTTATCTCTCAGCTGTTCACATACAATCTCTAGGATACCTTTCTCTAGTCCTAAAGAGACAGTACATGGAATGCAAGTTTCTGTGTGGGGCTGAGCCAAAGCCCCAAATATCTCACGAGTCAGTTTTCCTAATTTATCAGCATGATATCGTATTCAGAGTACCTAAGACAGTACCTTGAAAACGTTTCCAGACTTACTACAGGATCACTTGACATTATATCATGTGATTTATTAATAAACTGAAATATTTATTGTCTGCAAATGATACTAGGAATGTGATAAAGTAGTCTTTTACAGTTTTAAAATATAAGTATTAAATGCTACTTCTTTTTTTAACATGAAGCTATTGATTTTATTGTGACAGTGTTAGTTCCACGATTACTGTACACTGAATATGACATTAGGAATTTACTTTAGTGAATGGCCATGGAGTTTCTATGTATAAACAAGGAAGGACAATGGGTATGTTGCAGCAGATGAAATATACACTTCAGTGTATTCAATAACGTGAACTGTGCACTTAAAATTGATTATCAAAGTCTGGATAGAATGTGGACACAAAATTCTCTTTGGGGTAGCCTAATAGTTAAAGCATTTGCTTGAAGACCCACTTCCTTCAGTTCCTCACATGGGTACAATGTGTGAAGCCCTGTCATGATAAATACTGTTGAAAGCGGCGTTAACTAAACTCACTCACTCAGTGTTTGTTCCCTTTAGGTACCGTGCCCCAGAGTGTCTGCTGACTGATGGCTACTACACATTCAAGATGGACATGTGGAGTGTGGGATGTGTCTTCTTCGAGATTCTGAGGTAATTATCCGAATCCTATCCAACTTTCCATGAAGATCACAAATTATAATTCAACAGTTATGAGCTACCCATGAAGATCTGGGTTAGAATGTGATCTTCATCTTTTTGTAAAAGGCGATTAATGGGATTGGGTGGTAAGGCTCACTGACTTGGTTGACACATCTTCCATTCCCAATTGATTAAATTGATGCTCATGATATTGATCAATGGATTTTCTGGTCCAGACTTGATTAATTACAGACCACTGCCGTATGGCTAGAATGCCCTTTACTGTTACAAACCATCTGGTAAATTGCCATGCATACAGTAAGTCTGAATAACAGAACACATGAAAGTACACCCATGTAGAAACTGTGGGTTAGAAGTGGTCTCCAGTAGCCCATGCTTGTCATTAAAGGCAAGTAGCGGAATCAGGTGGTCATTCTCGTTGACTTGGATTAGTGCTCATGATATTGATCACTGGCAGATTATTTACAGACCTCTGTCATTTATAGCCGGACTATTAATGAACAACTAACAAACAGAACCATCAAAGTACAGTGTTCCTATATCCTCTGCCAGGTTTCTTTGCATGTTTTGTATTGCACTGTGGGTGAAAATCTCGGAATAGGGAGTGGAACACTTATTCTTTCATATGTTCCCTTATTTGTTTCCATCAGTATATTAACATGATTATTTTTCAGTCTTCATCCCTTGTTTCCTGGCTCTAATGAAGTTGACCAGATTGCAAAGATCCATGACATTATGGGTACACCAGAAAGCTGTGTGCTAAAGAAAATGAAGAAGTAGGTACCATTTATCTAGCTCATCACTACACTGTTGCTATATATGTAAATAGATGTAAATAATACTGTGTAATGTTTCTATTTTCCTGTCCAAATAAACAGAGGCCTAGTTACCTTTTGTGAAAATGTAAAACACAAAACAATTTAGAAATCAACAAAAGAAATGCTAAGTCATGATTTCGATTAACTATTCACACTGTCAGTTTTGTAACTGATGTTAATGCATCCAAGTTAAAAGTAAGAATTTCCCACATTAAAGTGTAATGAAGGCAGATCTAAAGCCACAGCTGATGACAACAGGCTAATGTGTGTAGCTATTGATCATCAGTACAATGAAAACCTGTTATGGATTTGTGTGAAAAACTGTACTAACAAGTATTGATACATTTTGTTTTCTCGCAGTCGCTCAAGAGGAGCTAGGTACCTCAGTGATTAAACCATAGCGTCTTTGTATTGTGTTTCTTCTGTCAGATGTGTTCACTGTTGCTATTCTTGCATTACAAATCACTCTTAGTAAAGTGATTGAGTGAGACAGTTGGGTTTTATGCCGATTTTACCAATCTTCCAGCAATATCATAGCGGGGACACCACACTCTAGTAAAGTGAGTGAGTGAGTGAATGAGTTGGATTCTGCTCTACTTTTAGCAATATTCCAGCAATATCACAGCGAGGGACACCACACTTCTAACCAGACCATAGTGAAAATGGTGTAAGAACAGCACCTAACAATTCATGATCCTTTCTTTGTCATAATGGGTTTTTTGGGGGGTTTTTTATTTGCACATTTTTTCTGGGTACAGGTCACATGTAACATGAGAGTATACAGGGCTGAATTCAAAGATTGCTATCCTGCTTGCATCAGGTTTCTTTGTCATAATTTTAATGCCTGATTAATTCGGTTGAGACACTGTATTTAGAGGATGACAAGATGTATAATATCAGCAGCAGTTAACTGGTTTTAATTAATGGCAGTTACAACATTGAAAGAGTTGAATGATGAGCACATTCCTTTGAAGTGTTCCAAGCATATTTTCTTTCATAAGCAGCTATGGAAGTTCTCCCTCCTAGTTCTCTCCCTTTCCTGACCTTAACATTTGCAGAATTGATATATGTAGATAGTGAGAGCTTGCAACACCAACAAAACAGAGCTGCAGTAAGTCCACTCTGAGGTGAACATAAGGCATGAATATTGGGTGCAGACTGAAGTACTTTTCATAAATACTGAAACATGTCGCCAGCCAGTGTTATATTGATTTTAACCATTTAAATAAAACCCAAGTGTATTATTTCACGTGATTTGAGTCTTAACCATGTAGATAGTGTTTATTTGTCACAACAGTGACAATTGAGAACATTACAGTCAAATGAAATGTGTAAGAATGTTGACTGTTGTCCTGCAAGGTTTTGAAATTTGTCCATTTTGAATATCATGCTTTGGTAAACAAAAATTTCTGGTTGCAGATATTGCCAACACTTTACACTTACTTTCTCTCAATTCCAGCATACAAAATACAGTGTCCATGTATTTGAAAGGAAAGCTTATATTTCTCTCAAAACCTCCACCTCTACTGCACCTTAAACTGGCTACACTGCTGATTGGTCCAAAAGACCTAAACAGCTCAACATAATAATGCCAACTATAAACTGGTAATAGAAGACTAACTGTCAATTCTGAACAGACTAAAAGAATAACTACTACATTCAAGTACTGAGGGATGCCCCATGCACATGTCAGAAAGAAAGGATGCTTTCAAGCCATTCATGAACAGATGGTGCTATTGTGTGTACAACTAATTATGTATAGTTGACCGCAAAGGGGAAAGTCTGAAGTTTGGTGATAATCTGACTTAGGACGCAAATATGGTAATGATCTAATAGAGATACAAATCATAAGATTATGGACAATGTTTAGTAAAAAAATTGTTAATAGCTTTGCTTTGTATTGTAACTGCCTCTTTTGTGTCTGTCCAATTCAAAGCTTGCAGTATGTTTTGTTCTTGCCTCCAGATGACTGTTTTCATGCTAGATGCTGAATATGAACAAGACACATACTACTACAGTAAATCATGCTATAGTTTCCTAATGCATAGAAGTTTGACCTGTTTGTGATAGCATAGTAGTACATGTGTTTGCTAGCCATCCCCATTATCTGGGTTTGAATCCATACATGATATGGTATATGGGTCTTATTAGTGTTTTCTGTGATATGATACTGTGCAGTATTACTGAACATTACACAATTATTGCTTGTTGATATGTCAGTGTGCATCTATGCACTGACCATCAAACATGTGCTTCACCATGGTTAGTGTATTATGCTACATGTGAGTATAATAATTGTAAGAAACGGAGCTGCAATGATTCATTTTGATTTTGATAACCATTATCACTATCTTGATTTGATATTTGAATACCTGTTTAAATTATTTCCACACAGTCAGAACATTATTTTGACTCCAACTTCAGGAGTTTTGAATGCTGAATTAAGGTGAAACATGATTGGTTGACTCCAAGCTAATTATTTAATGAGAATTGTTGTTAGACATGACCAAGTTTACAATGAAATCTGATGTTTTCACTTATATGAAGATTCAAATAACAAAGGGCTGAATCAAGGGTCCAATATCAAAACTCGAATTGAATCCGGTACTGGGTGAATCGTTGCAGCCCAGCCCAAGTGGGATACTTGTTTTAGATTGTTATGATAATATATAGCATTGGTATGACTAATAATGTGTTCCATCACATCACGTGACCTTCTTCAGATTGGGTCATTATGTGCTGATGGCATGGATAAATGCTCATCAGGTACAGATCCTAGATTTTGGAGATCGGGGTGGATGTGTTAGTGTACATAGATCCTGAAGTTCAAAGGTTAGGGGAAATGATCCTCAGGGGTGGGTGGGGTGTTGCACTTCTGGATTCATCCTGGCTCATGCATTCAATCGCTTTTTTCTGATCCAGATCACATTTCTATACAGGAGTGTCATCACTAATCATGTGCATATTATCCAGTCTGTTATGATATATACTACCCTTTGCCACTATACCTACTGTTCTGAATGATGTGACCACCTTTGTGTCTGTTATCTTATTGGATGACTACTTTATCCAGTCTATTATGATACATACTACCCTTTGCCACTATACCTACATTTCTGAAGGATGTGGCCACCTTCATGTCTGTTATCCTATTGGATGACTACTTAATCCAGTCTATTATGATACATACTACCCTTTGGCACTATACCTACCTTTCTGAAGGATGTGGTCACCTTCATGTCTCTAATCTTATTGGATGCCTACTTTATCCAGTCTATTATGTTATATACTACCCTTTGCCACTATACCTACATTTCTGATGGATGTGGCCACCTTCGTGTCTCTTATCTTATTGGATGACTGCTTTATAATGATAAACTGCCTGCTTTGCCACAATACCTACACTCTTCTCTTATTTGCCACCATGATAAATATGCCTTTTTCCACCTTGCCTACATTTCAGATGGATGACCATTTTCAGACCACCTAATCTCTCTCATCCCATTTTAACATGGTATCACTGGAACCTGGCTCCAGACAAAGCTATAACAGTGAATATTGCCCAGATGTTTATTATACCACATGGGTATACCCAGTACAGTGCATGTGTCTGGATAAGGCATTCTGACAGATATTGCTAGAATATTGCTGATCACAAGGTCAAACTGTCCAATTGAGTTGAAGACCATGACCAGGTTTTAATATTGTAATGCTGCATATTTTCAGATCGCGTGGTATCAGTTTCAACTTCCCCCAGAAGCAGGGCACAGGTATCCAGCGATTTCTACCCCATGTATCCCAGGAGGCCATAGAACTCATCAACAAGATGTGTACATATGATCCTGATGATCGGGTCTCCGCACGACGTGCCATCCAACATGAGTATTTCAAAGAATTGAGGTAAGTTTGATTTTTGTCCTTATCTCTGTGCTCTGTTTAAAGGTGAAAAGTAGGATTTACTCCAAAATCAGGGTCTGAAATTCCCAAAAATTTTAGCCAGACCACAGGGTTGGTTAGATGAGCCAGAATTTACCTGCCCTCAAAAAAATTAGGTTTGACAAGCGACGTTTATCATGCAATTGGAATTCATCATATTTTTACGAGTGAATCAATAATGATTTATTATCCTTAAATATGCTAAATATCTTCATGTACATGTCTAAATTGTAAGCCAACTGTGGGGCAGGTGAATATGAGAAGCTGGCAGTGTGTGATAAAAATAACTCATCCCAGGCCATTGGGCAAGCAGGTCTTACAAATGCTTCTAAAATATGTTTATGAAGACTGTTTTTCCCCATATTTTATATGTTATTACAGTCTTCCTCGAACATATTTCTTGCATGAAGGATATGAGTAGAATTCAACTTTGACTAACCAACTTCATGTGGAAATCCCCCAATGGGGCTTCGGCTTTTGGAGTAAACTCACATGTTATATGTTCATGGAGACTCTTCATTTTTTTTTTTTTTTTTTTTTTTTTTAAATTCTTTTGGTCAGAAGCAGTCAGTCACAGCAGTAAAGCAGTACAGCAGTACAGTGCATAGCCTGTAAATAAATCAAGTAAAGTATTTGGTTCGTGTTGTAGGGATGCAGACAGACGAGCTGCGGCACTTACTCAGACTCGCCGTAGAGATGAGGGAAAGAAATATGATGGCCATGAGCGCCCCCATCGAGACCGAGAAAGAGAACGAGAAAGGGACCGAGAAAGAGACCGAGAAAGAGATCGGGACAGAGATCGAGAAAGAGATAGAGATCGAGAAAAAGAACGAGACCATGAGACAGTGGAAACCATAGCTGATAAAAAGAAGGAACCTGTCCTACAAGATGAGCGGCCTTCTGAAGTTGTGATGTACCCTATACGAGCAACCAAAGCACAGTCCAACCCAACCAAAGGGCGGGTAGGTGGCGCCAAGTCATATCGTGAGCCACAGGCCCCCAAACTAGAGGTGCCCCAAGAGAGTACCTCTGACAGTGAGACTAGTATATGGGCTGCCTTTAGGCATAAAAAAAAGGTATGTGGGGCAGTGGTTGGGGACAGCCTTAGCAGGTGCTTGTCGTGCACTCTTGGTTTGGTTTTCGTTTTCTTGTTGAGGTGAGTGTGTTAATTCCACATAGTTTAGCATGGACAGTTTATTAAGTGGATTTCTGTTGATAGTGGTATTTTCACAGTTTGATTCCAGAATGAAAGGTCATAAACACACCAGTAGTTGTCATGATATTTTGCCAAACTTCCGAATATTTATTCACGAGGATTATTGTTAAAAGTCTTGAATAAAGATTGTTTGAGATAGGATAATTTGATGATATAAGCTGAGTGTATGGAGTTCTCAGACTTTAAAGGAAGCCATAGCCCAGGGCTCTTGTCTCTAATTCACTCACATATTTACAAGGCTGAGAAAATCTTGCTCGTCAGGTGGTGATGCAATCTCAGTATAGTCTACTTCAATATGACTCGTCTCTTCGGGAACTTGTGAGGATAACCAAACAAAGTCTTGGTATATCAGACAAGAATATCCGATTGTGTTCCTTGAGAACTAATAAGAGCAAGGAGTTTGGGTTAACCAAAATATGGCATCCAGGGTATATAGAACCTAGGCAACATGCTTTCTAACACTGCCTGACAAGCAACTGTTTTGCAGCCAAATCACAACTGTTTTTGAGATGTGTATATTTCATTGCATGGGTGAATTTGTGTACTGATGGTGAAGGGTGCTTTGTATCTCCATTTGAAATTCACATTGCTTGAAGCACTGGAAATGAACATCAAACTAACCTCTTCCCTGTAACTTTCATGTGTAGTGTGTTGCCATGTGCAGCTGACTCTGTTTAGTCTTTGGTTTACAGATTATTTTTGGAAAAATTCTGAAACTTGATCTTTTTTACTAGCTCTCTCGTGTTACCATACTTTTAACATTTCTTCTGAAATTTCAAATTTTTCATTCTGAAACTAGGTAGTTTCCAAGTTATGGTGTCACTATGTAATTGCCACAGTAAGTAATTGCATTAATTCCAGTCAGACTTTAAACATGGCTAACATGTTCTCTTTATACCGATAGTTTAGACGAGCTACCAAGCCTTATGGCCTATTTTCATAAAAGCAGAAATCTGTAAACCAATATTGAAATAGTCTCATTTCAACAACAACATATACAGATTGCAAGAAAATCTTTTTAATTTTGGGTGGAAGGGTATTCCTTTGTTTGTTTCAAAGG
The DNA here is from genome assembly GCF_037392515.1 of Haliotis asinina. Classification (NCBI taxonomy): domain Eukaryota; kingdom Metazoa; phylum Mollusca; class Gastropoda; order Lepetellida; family Haliotidae; genus Haliotis; species Haliotis asinina. The sequence goes on along the minus strand of NC_090287.1, from coordinate 18,403,671 downwards.
TGACCTGTTTTAGATCCTGTGTATTGTTTAGGTGCTGCACTCACAATGTAATATATAATCCTTCACAATCTCAATGAGGTAACAGACTGGTAATAAAAGGGAGTAATTATTTTCTTGGGTCTGGAAATGGTACATCTCCTCTGACATCACTTGACATGTTCTGTGGGGTTTTTTTCATGCTTGATACTTCTGTTTAAATCTTCCAAACTAGTAAATGGCATACCAGATTGTCCAGTATAATATACACTATTTTCAAGACAAGACTGCAGGAACTCTACGTTTTCTAGTGTCTCCTGTGTATAAAGTATGTGCATACTATTAACCATATATATTTGTTAATGGTTTCTCGTCATAGAGGTTAATGACGTTTTAATGGAACATGATTAAATTGATATGTAAACAAATCTTTTTATCTTGTTTCTAGCGACAACGACACCAAAATCTACGGCGCTATGCAGAAAGCCAGCAATATCCAAACCACACTGGGCTGCTGCCTCGAGTGACGATGCACCACCCCTCATACAACCCCACATACCACAGCACTTCCATGCCAGCATACAAGAACTTTGAGGGTCCAACTGGGGGATCCATATTTCCAGCTATCAATAATGTTAATACATTCAAACCACACAAGGTGAGGACAAACATTTTAAAAGTAACACACCTGTGAAGACCCAAGTGAGAATTGCTTGTGAGAGACTAAGATGGTTTATTGCATGTTATGTTAACAATCCCAGTTGTGTGGGTCAAAGCACATTTCATTAGTCATCGGATTGTTTGGTCCAGACTGAAAGGAGTATGTTATAATAATGGATGTGTTTGCTTCAGGCTCAGTCCAAGTCCAAGAATCTGTTCTCCTACACACTACCTTCAGTTGACCGACAATAGGCTCCATCACATTCAAAGGGAGAGCACTCCCATATGCTACAGCAACCCTGTCACAGATCCTTCAGTCAGGAGCACATGGGCACGCCACAGTGATGACAAGTCCTGTTCAGTCTCGCTTGAATCAGTGTGACATTGAGTAACCAATAGTGACCACGCTGACAGAGACAAGACAGCTGTTTCACTGAGTACATAACATATATATGATTTCAGTAGAAAAGTCAAATGTGATGCCACAGATGTTGCCCTTGTTAGTTTGTCATCCAAAACAGCTGTGATGAATGCAGATTCACTTATATCTGTGACTTGTAGTGGAAAGCATTCTTTGCACATGTGCAAATGAAATTATATTGAAGTAGGAGTTGATTTGTTTACAACAGGCTTGAGATATGCTTTGATGTCTTTCAGAACTATATAATTTTTTAGGATTTGCTAATGACATTGTTATATTGCTTCTCATCTAGAGGTCACTTTCTTGACTGGATGCACTGTAGACACTACCATATATAGACGACAGTGTTGCATGCAAGTCACCATCACATAATATTTTCCTACAATTATCTACAATTATCTGTTCTGTTTCAGTATTATACTTGAACACAAAACTGTTCCTTTTACTTCCTTTTTGAATAACTCAGAACATCTATTTGCCATCATTTGGCAAGATCAGATCTATGGCTTGTTCCCCCTGGTACAGCATGTTTGGAAGCTTTAAAGTAACAAAGGCAGTTCCCGGGTAGTCATGTGAGTCATTGCTTTGTCACACTGAAGACCGGGGTTTAATTCCCCACACTCAAAAAAGTACACAAAAATGTAGAAAATGAGAAGCACAGCTTTTATCTTGGCTTTTTATTTATACAAACAATTCTTGCACAGACTTTTGGGTAGATGATCTTTAACAATAGATAATAAATAATGATGAATAAGCTTTTCATGCGAGTGTGTGTGTGACTGTTTGGAACAGTCCAGACTTGTGGTGGTTTTGTAGTCAGGGATGGTAATTTTCTGCAAATCCGCAGAAATGCGTGGATTTCAGTGCAAATCAATTGTTGGTAGTTTGTGGCTTCTGGACCCCTAGTTGATTTTTATCAGAAATCCCTTTCACCTGCTGCCATCGCTGTGTAGTGCTATCCCATTGACCTACCATCCAAAAATTATCCAATAATATATGATATTTGAAAAGGGCCATTTTTCTCAAGTGTTAATTCACTAGCTTCACATTATGTCAGCGGGAAAGGAAAAGTAATCTGTTAATTTTTCATTACCACAGCATATATTCTGGATGTATATTGACTGACAGAGAAAGGAAGTACTCATGTGATTTTTCACAAAATTTTCAAAGGACAATGTCAAGAAAATAACATCCTTTGTATTATTTGTCTATATTTCTACCAGTGAACCTAGGGTAATTACTATACCACTTATAACCCAGTACATGAAAGGATCTTGAAGTTAGTATCAACCTGCTAGTGGACATGCAAGGCTGTGAAAGTCTGTATTAATTATGATTTTCCTAGACATAGTAGAAAATATTTGATGCAGGCCAGACTGTGATATATATGCATTTGGTGCTCATCCAGCCTTTCTGTTTTAATATGTCTGTAGATTAGGGGAGATAACTCTCATTTACTATGTTATTGCATAGTGCCAAGCCGTCCAATCTGTATAACTCAGTCCAATAAGATATCTATGTCCTTGTCTTTTGGAGCTGTGTAGTCACTTGTGTGGATTTTGTTTTGTTTTTTGTTGATTCTCTCTTACCTCAGATAATCATGTAACCACAGTGTTAACTGTGTTTCTCAGATGGTTGTGCCTTATACTCCATGCCTATTAGTACATGCAGTATTGAGTATATTTCAGACTTGACACAGAAATAACACTGTTTTCAGAATGTTGTGGCTGTGTTTCAAGATATGTTTGACTGATTATTTTATCCCTATTTGCAAGTTTATTAAATACTGATCTCTGTGTTTTTGTATGCAAGCAAATAGTCAGTCTCGTTATGCTCAGATCTTTCAGTCTTAATCAGCACCTTTAGCAAGAAGATGTGATGACACCTCCATAATAAAAAGGTGATAAGTGTACTTTCCATCTGATCAATCAGTGTCAGGTTTGCAAAGTATTGAGACATATCATTTCTGTAACTAAAAAATGACAGATAATTACACACATTATTGTTGCTGATATTTTATGCAAAATAATCCACAAAAGGAGTACCATCAAAGAAATATTTGTGTACTTGTGAATATTCTTTTGTACAAATAAATTTGGGGTGGATAAATTATAAAGCTGACATGTTTGGCTCAAGAACCTGGTTTCATATGAAAGAGGAGATGTCATTAGATTTTCACATAGAGCAAATGTTAATGAGATTGTCAGATAACTGAGTGTTTGGAATGTGATTCTAAGGTGTATTTCTCAGTGCTAAAACCACACTTATCATGAATGAATCATTGAGGAAATTGTAGTAGATGCAACATAATCTCAATGAAAAATATCCTTGTAGATAATGTAAATATTTGTAATATTGATGTGTACAGCATTATATATGTGTTTCTGTTGTCATAAGGGACTGGTCTGTTAATCTGTGGGATGAGGAGGGATTGACGAGACCGGTCTTAGGATGTGTCATGTTTGTCATAACCATGCTCCCTTAAATAGATGACCAGTCCCAAAATAATATTCAAATATATATATTTATATTCTAAGAAACAGAAACAGCCACACACACCAGTAGAAGAACTCTCGGTTCCCTTATTCTCACAGGTGAAACATGGGCATGTTTTGAGTTTGGGATAGGTATTTACAAGTTTGCTTAGCCTTATTGTGGATCTAATTCAAATATTGTTACAGTATACAGTCCAACAGCAATCTACTTAAACCATTTTGTTGTAAAGATATTCACTGCCCAGTCATGGGGACATAAGTTACATCCACTGTTCCATATACACAGTTCATCTGATGTTTGGGCCAGCTAAAAAGATCTGTCCGGTGGATTTAAGATTAGGTTTCACTGATAGTCAATATACAATTTGTGTCTTTTCTTTTAATTTCACAAAAAAAACAATGTATCCTGGTAATTGGTTAAAAGCAACGTTATTTTAACTTCATTGTGGTGTACATGTTGGCCTTTTGCGAAAACATTGACTATATTGGTACACAGGAATCTGAATGCATCTGCATTTCTACACCAGTAATATTTGATTATATCACTTGTTATCTATTGATGACATTCTAGTTGGCTTCCACGTTGCTTCATTACATCATTGCATTGTTATGTAATATAAACAATTGTTGTATTGTTATTGAATATTCTGTTGCATAACTCTAGTGGGTGGAAAGACACACGTTACTTAGAAATTTACCTGTCAGATAGGAAAAATGTATTAATCAGTGAAACAAAAAAACTTTTACATCAAATTTTTTTAAAAGTTTAAGAATAAGTGTATTATTTTTTATTAAATGTTCAGATTATATTGTTTCACAAAGATCAAGGAATTAATTCAAACCTGCTTACCAATAGTCAAATTTTAAATTATAATTGAAATAAAATGATAGTTTTAGTTTTACTGCATTAGCGATTACACCAGTATCAAGAGTTACCATGACTATCACATTCTTTCACATGACACCAAGGAAATGTAGAGGCCTCTGTCACGATGAGATTGCAGTACAGTGAATATGACTATCGTAACTCCTATACGTTAACAGTTACGACCATAGCGGAGAGGCAATATCTTTGTGAAATGGGCCCCCATTTCCAATACCTTGTGTTGAAATGTTATTTCTATCTGTTCAAGAAAGTCAGTGTACATTGTTGTTTATAATTGTACAGAAAACATCATTTGTTAATATGTATTGTTGTTGAAAGCTCTGTATTGACATATATATATTTGTCTGAAGGGAATGGGTGTTGAAAGATATTTGTGCCAATCATCTTACGCTATCATTATGCGAAATTATCCCTTTGTACACCATCACTGTAATAATATTATGAAATTTGTTTATGACCAATAATACAGACAGACCATTTTGTAGGGGACCCTGTAGGCTTGGCAGCACTATATGCATGTTTAAGGTTCTCAATGAAGTGGAGTCCTGAGAGAATCCTGGCTAAAATTGATTACCAGTAACCCATGCTTGTCTTAAGAGGCGAGTAATGGGATCAGATGGTCAGGCTTGCTGACTTGGCCTGTACATGTCATTGTATCCCAGTTGTGTAGATCAGTGCTCATGCTATTGATCACTGGAGTGTCTGGTCCAGATTCAGTTCTTCACAGACCGCCACCATATATCTAGAATATTGTTGAGTGTGATGTAAAACTAAACTCACTCATGTCATATCGATCCACTCATGCCGTGATATAAGCAAATTACTGTTGAAAAGCAGCATTAAATCCTACTCATTTACTGATGAAAGATCCTCATTCTTGTCTTGGGACAGGATATTGCTGCACTATGATAGAAGCATATTGCACATCACATTTTCAAATATTGTTTTGCTTTAACCAGTTTCTATTGTGTAACTTCCATACAACAGGAAGCAACTTATTGTAATTCCTGACATTTTATGGAAAATTTTGGTTGCAGCTATAACTTCTAAATGCCAAATTATGTCTAGTGCTTGTACGGGAGGTTGCCAGTTATGATGTTTATTAGCATCATATGGAGCATCTTTAAAAACAATCCTTTAACTTTCATCATGACATTTTTTCATCTATTTCCTGTAGTCTTTTTTGTCCTATAAATCAGCACTCCCCAATTTTCAAACGAGTAAGTTCTTGAAATGAGCAAGTGTGTGTAATCACATATATTGTCCACAAAGTATGCATGTTGTGGATTTTGTGGTCTGTGGCATTGTCTGTTAAGAAAACTGTGAAGTAAACAACACAGACTATGGAGTCCATCCTTAGCATATCTACCAGTAGTCAGGCGCAAAACAAGCAGATCTGGCCTAGATTTTCGAAACTCTCTTAGCGCTAAGATAGTCGTAAGTGCCATACATTAACATTAACTTACGACTGTCTTAGCGCTAAGAGAGCTTTGAAAGTCTAGGCCCTGGTGTAGTATTTTGAGTTTCATGCATATATTTAACCAAATGTGCAAAATATATAGTGAAACATCATTAACTTTATCTGGTAACCATAGCAACACTGCTCTATTATTAGTCTCAATCTGGTTCCAACTGTGTCATGCCAGATTAACTGGAGTCATGAAATAATTGCGTGTTCCTTAACTTCTTTTGAGTAGTGTATGTTATTGATGCATGGGAGGTCTCTCAATCTTTGAAACATTGTTTCTATCTAATCACTATTGTGGGAACTTGACAGTCCTTGGATCAGTATCTTCACAACATGAAAAAGTGATGTTCTACAATGTAGCACTGAGGTCATATTTCCACATCTTGTGTATACGAAATCTGTATGTATTCATAGACTATCTCTTGTAATAAAATGGTTATATAGTTAATAAATCCTGTGAAATAAGTAATTGTGTATTGTCATTACATATACATCACTACCTGCAGCTTAATAATAGTCGGATCATGTGACTTCTAAAAAGAAGACACAGGGGGGACTTTGGAGCGACCTGTGAAGACCTGTGAAGATATGGGATTGAATTTGATCAGTAACCCATGCTTGTCATAAGAGGCAACTAACAGGATTGGGTGGTCAAGCTTGCTGATTTGGTTGGCACATGTTTACAGTTCCCAGTTGTGCAGATTGATGCTCATGCTGTTGATCAGTGGATTGTCTGGTCCAGACTCAATTATTTACAGACATTCACCATATATCTGGAATACTGCTACTCATTCATTCACTTTAGGGTGGTTTCTTTGTTAGTTATTTAATGCTGTATCAGCAATATTAATATCAGCAAGTTTATCAAGTGGACAAAACAGTTTAGGTGCCTCTTATGACATATTACTAGGGTATAAACAAACAGCTTAGTAGACAGACCACACACAACATCTTGTACAGACAAAGAATATCTGATTCTGGAAACACAAAATCAGAGTAATCGTTTATTATCCATAAATCAGCATGGTAAACAGAAAAGCAGAAATACTGTTCAGACACACTTCCTAGTCTCCTTCATGATCAACAAGGGGCATTAAACATTTCACCATTCTCCTAGTTAAACGAGTGGTTATTTAGTTCCACATACAACATAACAGTAAACTCACAACTTTCTCAAAAATATTCAATTTGTATAAAATTATATTTCAACAAAGAGATCAGCATGAAGGTCACAGAAAAGTCACACATCTAATGGGGCTGTCAATCTCATCCCATTTAAATATTCACTTGAATCTCGGTGCTCTCCTCTGAATACCAAATACCATTTAATTTATTACTTGAAACTTAGAGCATTTTCCCTTAATCCCAAATACCATTTATGTCTCTACTTAAATAACAAAGCAGGCACGGAACAGCAGATTTGCTCAAACATATTTTGTGCAATAACTTAAGGCAAACACAGTCATAAAGGCACGAGGACACCATATGAAATAACAAAACTATGGTTATAATTCAACACAGGTATTGGTATATTTTTGGTATCACATTATCACAATGTTTCAGTTTCTGAAGCTAAGTGCAGGCAGTCTCATCACAAAATAATACCAATAAATTGCTGTTTAGAGACCAGTCATTTACTGCAGAGGAGGATAGGTCATGTGTGTTTAATACATCAAAATGTCTCAGCTTTCTTTGATGTCACATTTCCCATATATATCTATTATTTTCATGATCCTTCCACAAGAGACTGGTTCTCCCCGATTCCCTGGGACCCAACAACTAATGCCCTAACCCCCTATAATAACTGACTGCCCCTTGTGTGTACTGAGACCATTGCCATCAGCAGAAAATACCCATCTTACTTTTAAAGGTGCAAAATCAGATTAACAAATACATTATTTCCCAAGCAGTCCATCTGGAAAATGACTCAACAAAATCTATAATGTCTGTATAAAAGTGATCGATGTTACACAAAACTGCACCAGACCAGTCACTATAATGGTTCTGCTGCCAAGATTGTGTGACCTAATCTTAATATACCTTGCATAACCATGGATAAATACCATTCAAAAGAAGTTAGGGATACTGGATTTACAAGATCGATAAAATGCAAATGGTGAAGCCAGGGCGGAAACAGATGATGAAGAGACATAATGACAGTTTATTTCATCCCTTCAGAAATGTTTCATCTGTATGGATATATATTACTTTTCGTTATATGCATGGCACTGGCTAGAGGTATATCCCTGACTTTTTTAATGGTATGTATTGAAAAAGGCAATGTAGTAAACAAAGACAAATCTAATTTTGCACACTTGAAGTAAACACTGACAACACTCAGTGATAATACTGTTATGACACTGTTACCTAGGACATAATGCATGGCAAATATTGTATAAGGTAAGTCTTTATTTACAAATATTGCATGGAACAGATATCAGTTTTCATCATTATATGTATATATACAATAAGGCAACAGTTGTATCACATGACTTCATACTTCAATCAAACAACATTTGTGTGGCATTGTTCTTCACAATCTAACCCCAAAATGAGAAAAGTCTGCAGGACATCAAATAATAGCATCTCTCATAAATATCATTCTAATGGACATGGGATCAGATTTAGAAATTTTCTAGAAATATATAGGTTCTGTCAAACTTACTTTTTTGGCCGGTGAAGGCATTAAGATTACTGTTCGATTGTTTTGTCTAAAATTACCTGAGGCAGTAAATTACATAGCTGAGACATTACAGGTTCAAAATAAATATATTTCCAAATGATTATGGGAGGGAGGGAGTCTGCTTTAACACTGCTATTGCCATCCTCGATATCTCCAGGGTATACATTCTTATATCTCCACTATATCTTTAATGCATCTATGGCTCAGCCCATTTATTTTGTTACTCCATTTGTCGGCTCCGCATTCTCACAGTAGCCAATCAGTTAAGCTGCCATTACAATCAAGTTTGCCAGTGTCAACAAAGATAGGGGTCGCAGCAGTTGTGAAGGTTTGTTTGCAGTGTGTCTCAAATTTAGGGGAAAACATGCAGATGAATTGTTAAGTTTGAAACTTTAAAAATATATGCAAAAGTCCTTCTACCTCTTTCTGAGAACCTCTGCATGATTTGTGTTGCCAAGTTTAATCAGTTTGATTTTAAATTAAAAAGTTCTGTGATTGCTATGCTCAACTTCCCAATGTAGCTACCTATTTGGATAAAAAGTCAGTCAAGGGAGGTAATATAATTATCGGACCAAGCTTTTGACACATCCAGGGTATAGTGGAGGTTCACTGTAACGAATACCCTGGAGACATCGAGGATGTGCTATTGGCAGTATTCTAGTTATGTCCTGGTGTTCCATTATATGATAATGTGTTAGGAAAACTGACTTAGGCAAACTCATCCGGGCATTGGAACCACCGCACACAGTTTTCTGATGTGCCCAAGGGAGGCAACTCGGTAATGCGACTTGTGGTGGCTAAGGCAACTGGGCCTATCACCAAATCCCGACTTACACATGAAATATTCAGAACACTCAGACATTGTTAAAGTGACATGGGTGTGCAGCTACAGTACAATAGTGTTTTAACATTTCTATGAAATTCTTAAAATATGTTCAACAATGCCTGTGAAGGCCAGCACATAAAATAACTATCACATTGTTTTATAACATTTCTGTGGACGGAGAGAATTGCAGCTTTGTAGAAGCATGGAGGAACAAACAGCTACAATTTCACAGCTATTTCCTTGTTAGGGTATGTCTGTATGGTTATTGTTAACAGGTCAAGTTTAACAATTCAGATTAAAATGAACGTGTTCGTAATGACAAGTTAGACGAAACAAACCTCTCAGGCACCCTGTGAGTTGAATTTCAGTCCACTTGTAGCAATATCCAAGCAATATCATTGTTGAGGACATCAGAAAAAGGCTTCACATAATGCACACCTTTGGGGTATTGAACCCAGGCCTTCAGCAAGACACGCAAACACTTTACCCACTGGGCTACCCCAAGCAACATGTGACGATGACGATCAGCTCTTTTTCACTTTGTATGACAAATGTGCTTCACCTTTTGTATGAAGAGGTTTTCTTTGAGTGCTTTTGCTTGTAAAATTGATTTTGAATGGAAAATCATGAGAATATATAGAGATTCTGGAACAATCAACTTCCGGAATCAACAGATTTGAAAGATTTTTCCGACTTAAACCATGCTATGGTTCATTAACAATCCCCCGAAATTTTCCAGCAATGGCCAATAGTTGCATAAGAATGGACGGTGAATTCCTGGCACAAGAATCAGCTGCAACAACAATAACATGATATGATCCTAATATTTTAAGTCTCAAGAACACTTTTGTTTATAATTCCTGACTCACTCCTCCAAACCACCAAACAGTTCCACTCTTTTTGAAACATTGCTTTTGAATGGCATCTCAAAATCATCAAAGTCGACCTCCCAACCAAACCTGTCTCGCTTGACTTCTTTCTGCTCGATGAGGTCACGAGTGGTCGGTTGTTTGGTCCAAGCTTTGAGTGGGGTGTAGGTGATGTCTTCCCTCTCCTCCATGCCGCCCGCTAACGCAGATGCTGCACGCAGGATGGAGCCTTTACGCTGATGTGGGATGCCCTCATCGTGCGTGCGGTGCACTGGAGGCTGGCAACACAAAAGTGATGTTAACTGATATCTGTACAGACTTTACTAATTGTAATTTCTAGTCATGGCACTGTGTTGGCTTAGACCATGCCATTCTGCTTCTTTCAAATGTTCTTAACAATGATGTTTTAGTGAGTGAGTGGATGAGTTCTGTTTTCGCTTTTTTTATGTAGCGACATTCCTACAATATCACATCAAGGACATCAGAAATGGGCTTCACACATTGAACCCAAATGGGAAGCTAAACACTTCTCTTCAGCATGACGAGCAAACACTTTAACCCCTAGGCTACACCACTGCCCCTGAATATTAAGACAAACATGGGCTACAATTGCTAAAACCTAGCCATGTAGGCAACAGATGGTATTTCTTGCAGAGCGTGCATATGACTTTGCTTGTTTAGGGAACTGATGTATAGCAAGGAAATTAATACATTTAAAGACCTATTTTAGATGATCACCACCTGATATATCACATATACAGTTCACATCCCAATCTGAACTTCAAACATTTAATCTGACATTACCAGTACCAATGTCATTTCCAGATCACATGACAGTAATTATGACAAGAATTATCTCAAGACTGAGCATGGTTGCATGCCTCCTTTAGCAATATCCCAGCAATATCATGAGAAATGGGCTTCACACATTGCACCCATGTGGGTGTTTAAACCCAAGTTTCAGGGTGACGAGCTGACACTTTAACCGTTATGCTACCCCAATGCCACTATTATTACAAGACAATGATGTAGAACACACATAATGAAGAAAGATTTTCTTATTTCTGGAAAGAAGTAAAAGAACAAGTGATTTACACTGAGTACATCTGAGACCATAGTACATGGTCTCTGAGTACAGAAACAAGGAAGAATCATGTGTTATTTAACATCCAAACCAACAATAAACTGTTGAAATAACCGACTTTGCACTTAAGAAACAGAACATGATTACTTGTGATTGCAAACTTTTAAAGTAAACAACACAGCCCTTTAGACATCCTGTATTCATGACACATAAATGGACGATCATCACATGTGAGTAAAGGATTTTACAGTAAAGACAATGACTCACTGTTATAAGGAATTGATTGTAATGTGTACTCTAGAAATCAACACGACTGTTAAGGTTCACAGAGCTTCTATAAGACGTTTGTACTGTCACACATATTACGGACACTGCACACGGTTAACGATGAAATAAAGGCACCAGACATGTACACAACACGATACAATATTCAGCCACGATAAGTCATCAAATCCTTGATAACACAGAACAAAGAATCTCAAGTCTGTAATGATAAATACAGTCTCCTACCACGAGTCTGGTACAGGATACATGATGCTAGGATAGCCCATCTAATGAAATTACACTTCAGAATGTAAAATATTTCTGTGAAAATTTACTGACACGAAAGATCAAAACATTGACTGCACTTCCAAATTGTTAGCAAGTAAGGCCAGTGTATTTATCAAACCAGATATTGAGATAGAATATTTGACAGTCAAGCATGGTATTATCCAGGCTGAGTTTATTGTGATGCGAGTGTTTCACCAGCTCAAAGATTAAGTGATAATTTCTTTCCTTTGATTGATGCATATCAACAGAAAGTAACACAGGAAAGGCATTAAGGTCACAATTCTTGGCCATACATATGCAAAAGCCTTTCCAGACCAATACATATAGAGAACGTATAGCCATGACTATGTTGTAGAATGTCGCATTCAGCAATATTCCAGCTATATGACAGCAGTCTGTACATAATCGAGTCTGAGACATTCAATAAAGTGATCAACAGCATAAGCACCAGAGCTTCACGGGTATATGGGTCGGAGACATGACTGACTGTATCACGTAAAATATTACATAATGTTCACCGTGTTGAAGGCTTTTTTCACTTGTTATATGCATTGTTGCTTTCAGATCTATAAAATGTTGTTACCCAAAACACACATGCATGCATGCATGTACACATACACGCACGCACACACACGCACACGCAGGCACACACACACACGCACACACACACACACGCACGCACACGCACGCACACACACGCACACGCACGCACACACACGCACACACACGCACACAAACATAGAGAGAGGCCATGAGATAGGATATACATCTTGTTGCCATCTGGTATATACCATGCTGTTGTTATGTAAACATGCGGCTTATAGCCTATATGGCAAGTTGATGCAGTTATCACATTTAAACCATTTACTGCCCCAGTATTAGTAAAGCCAGCACTGCAGATCTTACACACAGTTGTCAGTGATAATGAAGAAAACACCATTCTACACATGCATGTGTAAAGCGTCATATATGTACAAGATTTTTTCTCCAAAAGAGTGGAATCAGATAATTCTCAGATTAGGGGAGCCAAAGACACGGAACACTCATAGATTACCACACATCACCACCTGTTAGTCATCAAAATCAAGGTCCTCCATGTCAATATCATCGAGATCTACCTCAACTGCATCGTCCACCTTAGGCTGACAACATAAACAGTTCAATAGTTGATCATCAGCTGTTTCACCTACCTGTACCACCCACAGTACAGGGATACTACTGTTTAACACATAACTAGCATCTAAAGGATGATTGCTGATGGCAGAGTTCTGAGTGACAGTGGTTAAAGATATCTGGCCTAATACATTAAGCTGGTAGGTGACAAAAATAAAAAAATACAAATTACAATTTCAAATATTTCTTCAGTATGACATTATTATGCAGTTAACAAAAACAGGGGGCAGAATGTTCTAAGATAGATTTTCATCTGGTGCATATTATAGTATTTTGAATAATATATTCACACTGAAGGCAAAAGAACATAACATATTGCGTATTTCTGTTAGCAATTAAAAAAAATGTCCATAGTTTCTTTTTTACATTTCATTTTGTTGGAGTTGGTCAAGTCTGGCCAAACAAAAACTCAGTGTATCAAGACAGATTCATTAGCAGGATCACTATCTCATTCTCCTACTGTGTGTTTTCCTCATTAGACTGACAATGTGCGTAAAATCTGCTCATACAATGTCATAAGCATTAATCTGAAAGCAATATTTAAAGCATACATATCTGTTAATAAACGATTCATGCCTATATCTGCAATCATTACCTTGACATGTCTAACAGTATCCTGAATGTGCTGTATAGAACAAATGATACAAGTCAGAACACAAGTGAGTGACTTGGGCATACTGGTGCTTCAGGCACTATTTCAGTTATACACAGCGTGTCACCTTGAAGTGTGAGGGTAGCTTGACGTGATGCAGGTTCTAAACATTTATCACAAGGACAGGTATGATGATGACAAACCAAGAATCATACACATTTGAACCCAAGATCACTGGATCCTGACCTGACAAAGGGACACAATTGAATTAAAGCCCTCTCGACAACTTTATTACTTTTGCTCCATGAAATTGGAAAAAAATGGCTCACACATTTGAATTAAAAAACACCCTACCTGTTTATTTTGATCATTAGATGTTAGGTAATAGAAATCCTAAAATACACATAGACAGGTTTATATATATATATATCTACCAGTACCATGACTATCAATACCCTGACAACAGGTAAATACATTAGTTTTTCAACCACTTCTATACCGGTTATCCCTGCTCCCTCAACCAAAGGGAATACTGGTTCATGGTGTATACAAGTGTTACGTATATTTAGTCTACATAAGCAGGAGCCCAGTTACAGGGAGAGGCTTGGAGAAAGCATACAGCTAGCCTAGGAGTGTGTGTAACTTACAGCAGTGCTACTGACTGGTTATAGCATGGCCCTACAGCAGAGGAACAACAGTCAGTGCTTCTGAGTTTCAGCAACTGGAGATTACACTTGACATCCATATAATGTTCAAGCTGCTTACACTCGACATTGATATAATGTATGGAGTTGTACAATCAGGGAAGCAGGTTGTATTTTCCAGCAATAACCAAAGCAATAAATCATTATTAAGATGCACTTTGTAAATATGCCAATACTTTAGTAGACATAAAGAGCTATTTTACAGACATATACCACAACTACAAATACACTTTGAAAATGTAAATTTGTCATAATTAATCTAAACATTCTAAATTACAGTTCCTCCTAAAAATTAATTTCACAACATTATAGGTACTATCAAAGCTGTTGATATGAAATATGAGGCTAAGAAGTTCGGGAGAAAGTCCAAGCTATTTCTGTTGTGATAATACCTGAAACAAGCCTACTGTATACTACAGCTTAGGGATCATGCACACAACAGAACCTAACTTACCAAAGGTGAGCCTGTTTCTTTTCCCTCCCCTGGAGCAGATGAGGGTCTCTTAGCTTTGGGTCCCCCACTCTTCTTGGCCCCCTTCTTCTTCTTGTCCCCTGGGGGTGGCATGGAGTCCCACTTCTTCTGTACCACATCCAGACAGCGGGGATCAGCCCAGGACTGAGCAATGTCCATTGGGTTGTGACCTACACAATCAATGATACAGTGATACAAAATGGTACAGTGATACAAGTCATGTATACTGTAATGCCTGAAAAGAAAAACAGCATAAACACTATCCCTGACCAAACCATGTATATACATGTTATTTCTAAAGGACAAGAACCCAGCATTATCACTTTCACTGCAATGCGGAACATTAGAATGCTACATATATAATAATAGACCAAACTGAATGATAGAAGCAATTGTTAACAATAGAAACTGTCATATTAAACCTAAAGAAAAGATAGGCACTCTTGTCACTTTATGTTGTCAGAAAAACTTGATAATGTGTGAAATAAATCCACACAGTAAGTTGAGTAAGTTCATGTAACTTTAGTAGTTCATTGTTGAAATCTCAGTAATTCCTAAGCAAACTTGTCCCTATTTGATGCAATTTGAAATAAGATGGAAACCCTCAGCCAAAGCTCTACAAATATCAGTTTAAGTCACAAATTTCTTTACACATTTTAGATCATGACAGGTAACATCAATTTACTGATTTTCTAAATTTCAAACGTTTTTGAAAAACTAGTCTCGATTTAAGTGTGTGTGCTACCCACTAAGAAGAAAAGCATTGACCATGGACCAATGAACTTCCACATAGTCCTGTTTAGTTTTTCAGCTATCCACCAATTATGATAAGGAAGGCTGGAATGAAGTCCCTGGAATGAAGGAGTACTCTTGGAGGAAACAACTGACCTTTTCTGTTCTCTGTCTGCACCTTGGCTCCCTTGTCTATCAGCTTCTGGACAACAGTGTCCCGTGAGCTCTCGATGGCCCGGGTTAGGGGAGTGCCACCACCCATGGTGGAGGCATCGATCTCAGCCCCATGGTCCAACAACAAGTCTACAACGTCCAGCTGGCCAGCATGGCAGGCGTGATGAAGTGGCGTCCACTTGAAGTTGTCACGGGCATTCACGCTTGCCCTATAGAAACAGAATATGTTACTGACATCAGGCATTTTCCTTACAGGCATATAACATGGATGTGCATATATAATGAGAGAAAAAAATAAAAGAACAGGAAAATTCAAGTGTTCCTTTAATGTATTCCAGTTTTTAATCATCAGATTTGAATAGCACTGTTGAACGAAATCTGAGAATAAATAAAAAGGAAAACTGCAATGAAGTGGTGCTCCCTTATTTGTTTCCCTCAGTGTATAACCAGGTTATCCTAGTTTTAATCAGGTATTACGGACTTGTAATGCCTGGAATCACAAACTGAACACAAAATATGGGTAAAAGGTTCCTCCTCTGCACCTAAATTCCCAAAGCTAACTGTGCTGAAAGGACCTCTTCTGTCCTTGACTCCACTCTAAGACACAAACAAAGGGCAATAAGGGTCCCTGTAAACTGATGTTCTCACTGAAGCTCAAACACGCGTTCCACCCATCATATCCAGCTACACCATTATAAGGAATGGAGCATTCTAAAGCAAAAACTACTTGTTCTCAAATTCTTAAAGATGAGTGAATGTCTCATTCCTTCATTTTCACATCCCCCTTTTCACAAATACTGCTCAAAAGAAGTTAAGGTGTTCAAAATTTCGTATTACGTCCTTTAATTTGTCATGCCATGACATATAATATGACAGAGTATCATCAGTAATGTGAAAGAACTGTGTGGTTGTAAATTTCTTTTTAGTGATATAGCTTCTACATGAATCAGTTTTTGATCTGACTATTAGCATACTAAAGCAGCCTGTTGTCAGCATACCCATTCTCAATGAGGAACTTGGCCATGTCAATGAGGCCACCCTGGCATGCCACCATGAGCGGTGTCTTGTAATACTTGTCCCTCGTGTCCACTGGGATACCTTTCGAAATTGCAGTCTTCAGTGAATCAAAATCCCTCATCTTGGTTGCCTCGGTGATGTTGAGATACGTTTTGTCTGGGTGTTTCAAGTACCAGGCTGAATCATCCTGGAGAGGATGAGAAGGTGGGTTGTCGCGGTCGAACCGACCTGTGTCCGTGAAGTGTATGTGTCTGGGAATAAACATTTCGGGTGGTCCACCCCCGAATGTCCTTGCCCCTTCCTCCTGCACACAGATTGGCATGACCAGCTTGAATTTGCCCTTCTTCTTTCCTTTCTTCCCACCTTTCTTCTTCTTTTTCTTCTTCCCTTCAAATGCACTCATCAAATAATTTTTATTGACCCATTTTTTCGCAGCAAAGAAGTCATTATAGTCCACCTTTCCATCCCGAGCTTTGTCATGAATTGTCACAATTTTTCTAAGTTCATCTTCGTCTGCTGGTGCCTTTAACCCAACAATCGTATCTACAACATCATCCTTTGGTATAGTGCCCACCTCGTCAGGGTCGTATTTCCTGAACATATCTCCCAGGGTTTTCTGTCGTTCGTAAACCCAGTCATACAGTGCAATTATCCATGGGTCATTGTTCTTGCCACTCTTCCCAAAGGACTTTTCTGCCTTCCTACATTCCTTCAATGCTTCTTTGTGGCCTTCATCCTTTGCAATGACTTTTGGTGTAAGGCCTTCATTGTTTTTTGGTTTTGGGTTGCAACCTGAAAAAAACAACTGGGTTTAATGCTGTTCTGAACAGTATAAATTATATGACAGCGTGTCTGACAAGTGCTAGAGTATGACCCTAACTTACTGTACTTATAATCAGCAATCCTGCAGTATGTTCATACATGGACACATTCTAGCTAGTTCTGTACATGTACCAGTTTCTCCATTACCCAAAGGACATTTCAGCCAATATCAGTGTGGCATGATTGTTTAACTCACCAACAGTATGTGATACTATACCATCAGACTGTCCTGAATGTGTGATATAGCCAGCTCCTTCTCACCTCTCTGTGACAGAAACTTGCAGCACATGCCGTGACCAGCCTTGGCTGCCACGTGAATCGGATTGTTCCCCTCTGCATTCGTCTGGTTGAACTCCGCACCGTAGCCCGCCATACAGGCCAGCACCTCGAAGTGACCGCCAGCGGCTGCGAAATGTGCTGCGTGGTTGCGGCGGATGTCAATGCCATTGACCTGTCCTCCACCTTCAAGTATCGCTCTGACAACCTTCACATTTCCTGCACTGGATGCTGCCATCAAGGCTGTCCGTCCACTCTTCTACAACCACCAAACACACCTAGATGGTATTTGTTATCCGTACAAATTATCTACTTCTGGCCAATGGAATGTTTTGGACCAGCAGAAATGACCTTACCTCTCTCCTCATGCATGCTGAATTTAATATTTAGGCCCATACCCGTTTTACAGGTTTTGTCAAATATTTTTAGTGGTCAACCATATGTCAATCTAATAATACACAATTAGGTTTATAGGTCATATTTCAAGACCTTGGAATCAAACTACATTCCTCACAGCTCCCAAATTAAAACACAACGAAGAATCTAAAGTAACAGAAAGTATTTATCAACAGAAGTGGTCTCTTCTCTTACATCCTGTGTAATACCAGGTCTTACATTCAGTTTACTGTTGGGCCTTACATCCTGTGTAATACCAGGTCTTACATTCAGTTTACTGTTGGGCCTTACATCCTGTGTAATACCAGGTCTTACATTCAGTTTACTGTTGGGCCTTACATCCTGTGTAATACCAGGTCTTACATTCAGTTTACTGTTGGGCCTTACATCCTGTGTAATACCAGGTCGTACATTCAGTTTACTGTTGGGCCTTACATCCTGTGTAATACCAGGTCGTACATTCACTTTACTGTTGGGCCTTACATCCTGTGTAATACCAGGTCTTACATTCAGTTTACTGTTGGGCCTTACATCCTGTGTAATACCAGGTCTTACATTCAGTTTACTGTTGGGCCTTACATCCTGTGTAATACCAGGTCGTACATTCACTTTACTGTTGGGCCTTACATCCTGTGTAATACCAGGTCGTACATTCACTTTACTGTTGGGCCTTACATCCTGTGTAATACCAGGTCTTACATTCAGTTTACTGTTGGGCCTTACATCCTGTGTAATACCAGGTCGTACATTCAGTTTACTGTTGGGCCTTACATCCTGTGTAATACCAGGTCTTACATTCAGTTTACTGTTGGGCCTTACATCCTGTGTAATACCAGGTCTTACATTCAGTTTACTGTTGGGCCTTACATCCTGTGTAATACCAGGTCGTACATTCAGTTTACTGTTGGGCCTTACATCCTGTGTAATACCAGGTCGTACATTCAGTTTACTGTTGGGCCTTACATCCTGTGTAATACCAGGTCTTACATTCAGTTTACTGTTGGGCCTTACATCCTGTGTAATACCAGGTCTTACATTCAGTTTACTGTTGGGCCTTACATCCTGTGTAATACCAGGTCTTACATTCAGTTTACTGTTGGGCCTTACATCCTGTGTTTTATCAGGTCTTACATTCAGATTACTGTTGGGCCTTACATCCTCTGTATCCTTACCTCTACTTTACTGTTTGGGTCGGCTCCTTTCTGCAGCAGCAACAGACACATGTCCTCATTCTCCTGAGCAGTCTCACATGAAAACAGGAAGACAGGACATCCATCCTTGGCAACATTGTTCAGTTCCGCCCCATTGCTAACGGCAACCTCCATACACTTGGCGTGACGCTGTGTTGGTGATATGCAGTAGAAGATGATACCTGGATAACAAGCAATCACACATTATTACACTGTTGTGTCACTAGTCAGACAACATACGGGACATTGGTTTACTTGTGCTACTAATCAGATAACACCTGAGACACAAGTTTAGGCATGGCACTAGTCAGATAACACCTGGGACAATGGTCTATTTGTGGCATTAGTGTGATAACACCTGGGTCACTGGTCTAGTTGTGTCATGGGTCAAATACCACCTGGGGAACAGTTTAGTTGCAGCCCTAGTCAGGTGACACTTGAGGCACTAGTTTAGTTGTAGCACTAGTCAGATAACACAAGGGACACTGGTTTACTAGTGGCACTAGTCAAATAACAGAAACACCTGGGTCACTGGTTTTTTTTTTTATGGCACTAGTCAGTTAGCACCTGGGACACAGATATAGTTGTGGCACTAGTTAAATAACACCTGGGACACGGATTTAGTTGCGGTACTAGTCACGTAAGATCTGGGACACAGGTTTAGTTGTGGCACTAGTCAGACAACACCTGGAACACTGGTTTAGTTGTCCTCCTACAGATCCTCCTACAGGCATCAACATGCCCACCTCGCCACAGCTAATCAACAGGTAACCAAAACACCAATAGGCTACGATGGTCAGCTGATTGGTTAGAAACTCACCTGGATCAATAATGGACACATCAAGCAACTAACATGAAATGTCTGCCTGACTCAAGATAATTAATGACAGATATTGGTGCTACTTACTCCTGATTTTCACTTGGATTTGATTGACTAAGGTGAAACTGTGAGAAGCTGTGTTTTGGTCAATGACATATATAAACTCAGCAGTGTCACTACTCATTTAAGTGTAATTCCATTAACAAATAGCTTGAGACACTCATCAAGAAATTATGAACATGAAAGATTAACAAGAGATTTAACTGCTATGGTATAAATACACATTGACTTAAAGAAGGTTATTAAAAAAGTATGGCTTTTAGTTTATGCAATGTTTTAATGGCCCATCTATTGAACACTGATGTATTTCATGTAAAGGAATATGAATGGTGCACGCACACATGCACACACACACGCATGCACGCATGCACGCACAAACGCACAAACGCACGAACACACTAACGCATGCACGCAAGTGGTTAATTGTAGGAAAATCTCGTAATGTCTCTTGCTACAGTAAGTGTTTCAGTATTTCAGTTGTATCAGTGTTAAATATTCTTGTTTGAGTAGCATTCTAGGTGTTGATGAGTCTAAAATGAAACAGAGAAACAAATATGCTGGCAACTTTAGCTGCCATTGAGGTCTTATTAACACTGTTTCATTTTGAATTGGGGTAGCCCTCAAGAACCTCCACACCCTAAGTCATTAAATTTCCAACTGCACCTTCATTATTCTTTGACCATGTTTCTCAGGAAGGTGGGCTCTTAGTGCAATATCATGCAATAATACAAAATGTTGTCTAGCGCTCTATTACAACACTACCAATCATCCAAACTGTAGATCATGTAACACTACATATAAAACCAAGGCACCATGAAAGACTCCACTGATCAGCATTGAGCTCCTGGGACCCATGGAAACAATGCCTGGGCCCAGACAACATATAAATTAGTCTGTACAGCTGGGAGCATCCATGTCGATGTGTATTTGTCTGTTTGTCTTGTAGCTCTCCACGGAGATAACAATAATTACCAGTCGTTAATTTGCCACACGGAATTAATTATTAATGCTGAGGGATACCACAGGTGTACAAGAAGGAGAAAACAGACAAAAAATGAATTGATATTTCATGTGCATACTGGGGAATTACTACTGGAGGAGAGGATGTGTACTAGCTGACATCCAGCACCTGCTGAAGACAATGTTAGGTTCGCTATTGTAAAACAGTGAACCCTTGTTGATTCAAACTCCCTTCACATGATGCAGGGAGCAAAGGTACTGTGCGAGTCCCTATGGTCCATTGTATGGTGATCACCCTCAGGTGTCGACGATCTAAAACTTGTAGTGTCTATAGTATAGAATTACATGGTAGTCCTAATATCCATACTTGTTGCTTTCACTGTCTTTTGTCTACAGGCTTTCATATATAGAATTTATGTCATACGAATCTACAACATGTTTTCGTCATGATATGGGTGGAATATTTGGCTATAAATCCTATCTCACTCAAATTCACTGACTTAGCTCGAGAAGACCTAACACTATTGATCCCAGCAGAATACTTATTGATATTAACTCTAATGACAGAGGAACATCATTGGGTTTATAAAGGTATTTGTAAAGGCAAAAGTACCAAAAGCAAAAAGCTTAACAACTATTTTATGTACACTAGAATGATAAAAAAACACATTTGAAACTCATTTTTCAATAACTATACTGTACTGTTTTATGACCTGCATGATATTCCAGCTATATGATGGTAGTCTGGATCAGACAATCCCGTGATTCATGTACAGGTGCTCTATGCTCGGTACCCCAGATATTCTGCATGTGACTCACATGAAATGTTCCCTGGATGAATATAAGCTTAAATGGTACTTTTAATTCAAGGGTCATATTTAATAGTCTTGTTAATATGTTATATTCACAACTGTTCAAAAATATTCCACAAAATAATTTTCTAAAATATGTCTAAACCAACTCAGAAAAGACAGAAACTAAATTTGTGGAAATAATGTGCACATCATCAGTTGTGAGCTTCATACTCTGACCTATGGTAGCCAGTCATGAGTGAGTGAATTAATATTTTACATTACACCTGTGCTTTTCTCAGCTTTTAAGAAGCACAAGGCTAGTCAAAAGAGTTATATATACAGATCACAAGCAGGTCTAACAAAACTTAATCAAAATCAAAAGATGTACAAATAAACATGTACAAAAAGCAAAACAGTTTTCCTTTGAAAGGAACAAATACTCGAACAAGCAACTGCACACATCATAGATTCCACAGAACAAACATAATTATTAAATACATTGTGAAATAACAATGATAAATATTTCCAGCTGAATACAGCCAGTTGTTTAATGCTCTGTACAAGTTAATGATGCATGCTGTTGACAGTGCTGTATTTATCTGGTGTACATTATTAAGCTAATTACTCACCCTTTCCCTCAAGATCTGTCAGGCCGAGATTGGCACTAGCCTTGACTAGTTTCTCAAGACAGTGGACATGGCCGTACTCTGCTGCCCTCATTGCTGCAGTGCGTCCCTGTAAGGAGCCCACAAATCTGGCATGCTAATGATTGGGATATTTGTGGAAAAGTATACTTTTTTCTCTTTACAAAGCAAACTTTAATGAAAAGCAGTCATTTGCTTGGTTCTATTTCTAGTTTAGATATAACAAGTTATCAGATCTGTTTTAAGCATGTGCAAGTCTTGAAATAGTAAGACTAAATATATAATTCCTCAAAAATGAAGACCCCAGTCTCAACCATGATAATTAACTGTAGGAACTTTATTACTGTTTTGATTCTGATGATGTTCATATTTGTCAGTTTTGACAGAAAAACATTTACAAACTTTTCTTGAATCTGGAAATGCTATTGACAACCCAGACATCTTCAATTCCTCAAAGCAGAGTAAAATTCCGTTTTAAAAAAATGTATTGTTTACACTCATTATGTTGGGATTTTGTCATAACGACCAGAGCTGTGTTCTCCACTGTTCACATAACACACAGCTCTTAACAAAAAGCAATCTGCAACCATGGTGAGTATATAACTGTAACTTTAGCTTATACGTTTTCTACTCTTGTACCAAACAAAATCATACTTAATATGTCTTGTTTGCAGGGAGAGGGCGTACGAGATAATTAGTAGTAGTTTTACTTTTAACATGTACATGAATACATTCCTGCAGTTTTCACGTGCAGTCTCATACATGGTTATTTGGGTATCTGTAGAAAATGATTAAAATAATAGTGCATATTCATAATGCAATCATTTCCATGTTTGCCACATGCTCAAGGCGCTACAAATAGGTAACTCATGGGAAACATACTTACTGGGTTTTTTCCTCATAAATAACCACATTTATTCAACATTAATGTCAGAAACTTAAACTGATGAAAAAGATTATATATTTATTCTTACCTTGAAATCCATCACATCTGGGTGAGCGCCGAGATCGAGCAGAAATTCAATCATTTCATCATCGTTAGCGATCGCAGCAACACTCAGGGCCGTGGTGCCTTCGGTTGGATCGTTGTAGTTGATCAGGTGAGGGAGACCGCTCAAAGTTAGCTTCTCGATTTGTTGTCGGTCTCTTTCTCGAACGCATTGCAATAATTTACACACTTGCAACGTTTCAAGTCTATTTTGTGCGACTGGCATCTTGAATGATTGCGATTTCTACACGACACATACAAAAATTGATGACAAAGTGATTGATTTGTTGAGTCTTATTCACCGTAACCCTGAAATGTAAATAACACAAATAGGATTATGTGTTTGATTGGTGACAAGCTGCCCCAAGTTTACTGTCACCAGTAGAAAGTACTTCTGGGACTCTTCGATAGTGTCATCTAGATTCTAGGAACTGTATGACAATAACCATAGATGATAAACTAAGTTTGACTTGGTTTCAAGTCATGTCCCCCAGTACTCCATCTTGTCGCCAGGTCACCGACATAGAATGGAGGTTGTTGACAGTTTCCATGGCACACGCGCACCTGCCACCTGGGAATCAGGGGGAGGTAACTCTGTAGTGACAGTATTAAGCTGTCTTGATTTGCGAAATCGATCTCACACATTTTCTCATAAATAATTTCGCTGCCCGCTGTTCCTTTTATCGGGCATTTGTGGTTCATGAGAGTAGGTGGGCTAAACGGAGAGAGAATCTGTGAAACAACTAGACGGAAACACGAAAGAAGGCTATAAATAATTGGCCTATCTGTCTTTATCATGTGGGGGAACCGGCGCTGCTGAGAAGATACCAATTAGATTAGATATATGTTTAATTACAAATATGTCATTTGCAGAATATCAAACGGCTACATAGAAATGCCATAAATGTTGATACCTGATAATGGACTTTTGTAGTAACTGTAGGTAAGCTTCTGAGACCGTGTTTTAATTATTCATACATGCCAGTTAGGAGATTTTAGGAGTACTTTTAAACTCAACCGAGACACCTTCTCATTTTCTATGATTGTAAGAGGACATGCTCACGGTGGATACGATTGAAATTTGATGAACATGACAATAATTATCATATATTGGATTACAGTGCACTCTGCCCAACTCGGACTCCGTCTTTTCTGGATTGCTGTATACACCGGACCAAACTTACGATCCCGACGTAATCCTGAAATACTGGAAATTTCTGTGTAACTCGGACATGTAATTTAGTCTGTTTAGTCGGATCCAAGTCGGCCCGAATTAGACAGAGTGCATTGTATATATATGATTAAAACGGTTGTGTGTTGTGACAAAACATACGTAATTTGCGTATAAATTATAATTAGATTCTGTAATTATCTCAAAAGAGTAGAGTAATTTGTTCGTTTATTGTGTGTACTTTTGGAAGGCAGACTATCATGACGATACCCTCGTCATTCAGGAACACAGAGGCCAGAACATTTCCAGCTGATGGCACAACATTGCCCTTCTTTGGTGAGTAGTGTCAAATACGTGATTGTTTATTTTTACACCTCTTTTAGCAATATTCCAGCAATATCATGGCGGGGCACACTAGCGAAAGGGCTTCACACATGTTAAATACGTCCACAGTTTGATTGTTATTTGGGCTGAACCTAGTAGTGGTCAGCCCAGGTTTCATCATTGGTCTTAGATCGTTGCAAGAACGTTTCCAGACAAGCTTTAAACAGAGCTATAGATTATCACAAGATTGGTGCGGGGTTGTTTTTATCAGATGTCAGAAATTCTTCACTGACAGTTTCTGTTGCCCACCTATGTATGGTGGCCTATAGTGCTGTACTAATAAGTTCATGGACTGCATCTGACAGTGTATGAAATGAGGCCCGTGAGATCGCCTGAGGCCGGCTACATTTCTGACGAACGGTCTAAATTTAGAGCAAGCCAGATTGATGGTCTGGTAATTTGTTTTAGATGTTCCATACGTCTGAGTTAAGTCACCACATCTCGGGGTGTCTGGTCAGGTTGAATTCCATTTGGGCTTGTAACATCTTGAAGTTACCAGCCCTGGTGTCTAACTGGGTACCTGGCTTATTTCATACACTGCTTTTGATGTTCTGTATTGCGTCACTGCACTTTCCTCAAATGCGTCCATTGCCTATTTCACCGACCTTACTGAGCGAAACAATCAGCGGAACAATCAGCGAAACAATTTTCTAAAATGACTTATATTTAAGGAATATTCCACTAAGTCATCATCACGAAATGTCGAAATCAGATTATTTCAAGCTAGCCGATAGATACATGTAGTTGGATGAATGAGGTATTGGGTATTTTTTCTAAGTTACAAAAGGGTAACTAGTAGCAGTAACAATGCATTCTGATTCTCACAAAGTCGCGCGCGTGAGTAGGAGTGAGTGAATGAGAGAGAACATGGTTTTACGCCGCTTTGAGCAATATCATGAATATTCCAGCTATGATTTTGCATGTGTTTGTGACGAATGTCAAGAGCGAGGACTTTCGTGACCAGTTCAACTGAATCTTGCAGTCTGCTGGAAGTAACGAGATGCGACAAATGAACGGATACGCTCACAATTTCGAGAACACTTGGTATCATTACTAGTTCGTATTGCCCCACAAACACATACACGTACTTATGATGCAGTCGAAATCATACAATCAAGTTTCGTGGAAATGTCACAGGGTTTTATCCACATAGGTTCGAACCACTGATTTGGACAATGATGTTAAAAAGTAAAAATCTAGACTTTTGCAATCGTGTATAGCTTTTACATGTTATAGTTATGACATTTCAAATTTGAACGTGAACGGTGAATACAAGAATTTTTTAGAAAATTTTAAGAAATTCTAGCGTAACACTCATTACATGTATTTCATGTAACGAGTGAAGCAATAGAAGTTTCTCAAGAGTTCATTTTTGCAAAACTCTGGAGTTTTGTTTTTAAAAATTACTATCCAAGCAGTGATTCGAAACCCAGTGGTTTTTATCCCTGCCTGAATCGGCTTTCTGGTTGATTTTACGTTCGCATCCACTCGGTCTTGTTAACGGAAACACTCATTCAGGTACTGTCGGACGAACTAGTTCCCCGAGAGTGCGCATTCCTTCCTGTATAGAATGTTATTTCATCTTTCAATTAGTTGATACATGTATTACATATTAAAATCATAACAAGTGTCTTGTGACTGCAATATATCCACCAGTATCATCGCAAATAGGAGGTCCATTCACTGGGTCTTCTGATTTTGTGTTTTGTTTTGTTCGAGGTCGAGATGAGCACTCAGTTTGTTATTTATCATTATAGTATTATTTCGTTTTGTGTATTTCATTCAGACCTTTAAACTGTATGGCTTGGTTTTGTAAATTACCTCCGGGATATTATACCTGGTTGTTTCACTAGCTGTTTTAAAAAACAGAAACAACTCTTCAGCCGTTCCCGTGACCAGGCATCGAGATATATAGACAGGAATTACGAATTGCAACAACTGATTGTATTCTTGATTTTGTAATGGACTTGATTTAGTCCAAAGCTGTAATATACCCTTGCGTTGTTAAGCATGAATTTATAATAAATGTTTTGTGTTTTAGATATTTGATCACCTTTTTGCGTCAGCATTGATCCTCTTGAATTTACTTGCCATAAAAGGCGACTATGCTTGTCGTACGAGGCGACTAACGGGATCGGGTGGTCAGGCTTGCTGACTTGGTTGACACATGTCATCGTTTCCCAATTGCGCTGATCGATGCTCAACTTGTTGATCACCGAATTGTCTGGTCCAGACTGAATTATATACAGACCGGCGCCATAGAGCTGGAATATTACTGAGTGCAGAGTAATAGTAATCTCACTCACTCACTCACTCTTGAATTTAACGTACAAACATTTCAAGGATAATACATCTAGGTCTAGCGCCTTTGGACCATCACATTATCTTCAACAACCCAAATTTGTAAGGGGCAACTCACGGATGAGGTGGTCAGGCTTGCTGACTTGGTTAACAATCCCAGTTGCGTTCGATTGGTGCTGATGCTGTTGACCACTAGACTGGAGTGGACTTGAATATTCTTAAGTGCAGTGTAAAACAACAAATCAACCAACCAACCCTTGAAGATAATGTATGCAATTTTCAGTAGTCATGTCTCTGTGACAATTTCATTTATCATCCAGTTGGGTTCAGCTTAGAATAAATAATACTTTCAATACTTTGATACTGACTAAGTAGAAGTAACTTCCTTGCTTCCAAGGACAGTCATCAACATACCTCACAATGGCAAAATACTCTTTATGAATACGTCACTTAGTTATGACTATGTCAAGTGTATATATCAGTGCGTTTAGTTTTATGCCAAGGCAGCAATATACCAGTTACTAGTATATGGGAGCAGTCTAGATAATCCAGTGATCAACAGCATGAGCATCAGTCTACACATCTGGGATACCATGGTGAGTGAGTTTAGTTTTACGCAGCACTCAGCAATATTCCAGCTATATGGTAGCAGTTTGTAAATATTGAGTCTGGTCCAGACAATCCAGCGATTAACAACACCAGCATCGATCAGTGCAATTGGGAACCGATGACATGTGTCAACCAAGTCAGCGAGCCTGACCACCCGATTCCTATTCTACCCCAGGACCTTCAGGAATCGGGATACAATGATATGTGTGAACCAAGTCAGTGATTATTTTACAAGGTGGAGAGCACTGAAAGGTTGCAAAGTTCTGTTCAGGAAAAAACAGGACTACTACCAATTTCAGTCAAGTCAAACATGTTGTGATGGAAATGCAAAATCTGTTAATTCAATTCAAAATGTCCGAAACAACCAAAAGGCACCCGTACACCACCAGACCTAACTATGTGAGAAGTGTGGTAAAGAAATTATGCAAAGAGTATTTGATTTAGAAACCCCTAACTACTAAATGTTATCAGATGTATTTATCTGCCAAGAAAAAATATTGAGTAGTTTCAGACGTCTCCGGCAAAGACAAAAGTGCACAGAGGGATTTGCACACTGCAAGGGATAACAAAATTAAAAACACAAACAGTACAAATGTTTGTCTCAGATACTTTTTAATTCCTCATTCACACAAAATAATGACAATGACCAACATCTTCTGTTCTTCAACAGGTTAATAACCTCTGAGAAGCACACAGTACTCACAAAGGTGTCAATGCTAACAAATGGTTCCTATAGTCCTATGTATTCAATCCTTCTTGGTAGGAAATGACATTTTGTAAAAGAGAAGATAGCCTGTTGGTATGAGGCCAAGTAGGGTCATTCCCATGGTAACTTGATAGCCGATATTGTCACGGAATCCACGCTTCTGCCACACAAGGAGGCCATCGTCTCTCTAGAAACAAAGACATTTTGAGTAAATCAGGGCACAAGGAAACAGTCACCATAATAAATGAACAATGTAAATGAGGGAAAAGATTATGCTTTTAAATATGTAATTTTTAATGTAAAATTGATATTACTTATAATCCATAATACACGATGTGCTTATAGTTATATATTTTTTCCTTATCCTGACTCATGCTTATTATGCTTTTCTCCTTCTTCTATGTGAATGATAGTGGACACTTGTGAATCTTGTAAACAACCCATAGATTATGGTAAGATTGTTAGCATAAATGCGTTGTGCCCCCTTAACATACAGGCAAGATTGTAACCCATTCAGAGCCTTAATCACTCATGCTAGTCTGGTCTAGACAGTGTGCATGGTGCATGAACTCTCAACCATAACTCTCCGACTAAGTTATCTAATAAAAGTCTTCATGGAACCGTTAGTTGTTGTGCAACAAGTGGAAAAAAGTGGCGAATTAGGGAGATATCTTCAGTGGCAATGTCTCTGAGGTACTGGTTGGCACATGCGTCCCACTTCCAAAAGCAGCACTCCCTTATAGATCATATTGAGCAGTGTCCGTGCAGATGAAGTATGAGCGCCAGTGCTTCGACATAGAGTGGGTTGGAAAGGGCCCTCATAGTAACCGCTCTCATCCAGCATGACTCGGCACTTGAGGCCGTCTGATCTTCAGTAACACTCTAAAGTCTAAAATTGGAGACTGGAATGCGTGTGAGTTTGGTCGCCCCATTGTATGCTCAGGGCATTCATTATCCAGGCTTAAAGAACATATATACTCTAGGCGATACAAATACATAAACCATTTATTGACATTGTTACAAATGAAACACTGTCATTAAAACTACTCATTTTGACATTTAATTTGCTTGAATAGACCTTTCTGACAACAGTCCACAATTCTCTCCCAGAAACGGATTGTCAACCAATCACAGGGCTGCCCTCCGTGACGTAATATGAGGTATACCTATGTGGGTTGCTGTAGTATTCATCTACATTTCAGGGTAGGATTAACTTGTTTATAGGTTTGTCTAAACCTGCAATCGTGACAATTGTTTTGAAAAAAAGAAAGTGTTACATTTTCACAATCTACTGCCGTTTTATTTTGTCACCTGCTTTGCTTGTTTTCCAAGATGTTTTCATAGATGATTCTAACAAAATCGCTTGTAGTTATAATGAATATAAATTGTTCTGTTACAAGCTGTGTCAGGAAAAATCTTTAACTACGAGTAAGCAGTAGTTTTGATCTTTTAACTTGATGAAAACAAACCATATTCTAACTGATTCTCAAACTGACTTTTGACCATGATGCAAAAATCTAAACTACTTTCTACTGGTAGTAAAATATGCATCTGATTGACGGACAATTTAACGCTACTTAAATATTACTGTCACTTTGACCAAAAGCTTGATCACTTCCAAGGAAGAAATCCTTATGTTAAAAGTCTTGTCATGCAAAGTGCTTTTGGTTATCAGTCATTTACTAGGAGGTAGTTTTGATTTTTTTTAACTCAATCTAACAAACAAACAAATCTAATCTTAAATAACCTGTCAGTGGTTTCATTGGCAGGTGGGAGGCCCGGAGGTGGCTTTTGGGCAACTTTTAATCACTCAGTATTAATTTACCACGCATTAAGAAAAAAATGGGTGTTCCGCTTAAGATTAACTGAGTCTTTCATATGTAATGGTTAAAGGATTAAAAAAATGTGAGTTTATTCATTCTTTTAGGGTCTGGCACTGATGAGACAAACATCTGCTGTTATTTGTAGAACCTTGTGGAGAATAGGTCTATGACAGGAGATCCTATAGCCTTTATGATGAGCTGGAGTGCCTGCTGGTGGAGCATCTATTCTGTTGGTGACAGTTGAGGTAGACAGGATAGAGCATCTGCTAAACAAATTTTTTATTCACAGGATGTGAGACGCCTTCAACCAGACGTTTAACTCATCAGTGATGTTACATAGATAGAAGGGTTGTTTAAAGTTGTTGACAACTTACTGGCATGTGAACTGTGGCTGCATTCTGCACAGGGCGTTGTCTCTCATGAACCAGTTAGATCCCAAATATGTGACGTCACTGGTGTTTCAGCAAGTTGATCAACATGGAATCTTGTACAGTTGTTGGCTCCTTCATTATCACTCAACTTTGCCTGTAACCTATCGGCTTGTCCCAGTATAACACAAGTGAACACACGTGTAGTTCGGTGAGTAGAAGCTCATGAAAATATTCACCACTTAGTGCTGATGTAAGTAGACTATCTCTCTCGAAGTCTATATTCTTCAAATTCATATTCTTCACTGAAGACCTGCAGTCGTCATCTAATACAGATGTTCTGACGAGGCTTCCATGCTTCCTTAATGTTATTGGTTGTCAGTATTAATCTGTCTCAATGAAGCGTCGTAAAATATTTTTGAATAACCAAATTGCAATACACAAATAGGTAACTGTAAAGTTGATAACTTTGCCACAGTGTTGGTTTGTTGAATCAATCATTCATAAAAATGAATATTAGTCCAATAGCCATTGGGACTGATACAATGTCTCAATGAGGAACTGTGATGAAAATGATCTTAGGTTGTTGTCGACTGCCAGTTTTCCCCATAGATCTCTTGTAAATGTAGCTGCATTTGTGCAAGGTTCACATCATCTTCTTCATGCAAGTTCACATGGTGTAACCAGTCTGCCGTCAAAAAAACTTAAGTTCACAACTGCATGCAAGATAGAGATTCATCTTTGGTGCCTTCTTGAATGTTGTCCGACATCTTGTGTTCTGGTGTGCACCTCTTACTTCAGCCAAACACTTACCCAACAACCATCCTCTGCGTCATAACTTGCTTCATGTAAATGCCTGAGACGAAGTTCTGCAATGTGGACTGAACTTGATGGGATGAGGTCTAAGCATTCGTGAACACTGAGACTCTGTCTTCATCTCCTTGAAGCAAAACGCTACGCTGGTGTTATCCCTGATGACAACTGTCTGCATTGTCGGTGGTTGATCATCGAACAGCTGAGACGCTGTCATAAGTGCAGGGGTCTCACTGATGAAGTAGTCTGTGTCAATGTAATCCTTGATCTTTAGGGTACCTCAGGCAGCAAAATTGGAGAAAATCTGCATGAAACGATCTGAGCTCCAGATCTGACGAATGGTGTCTTCTCTTGGTGAACTGTTCTGTGAAGATCCCTCATGCATTGATCTATGTCTGTGGGAGCTATGGGATGCTGACATGGAATGACAGAATCGTGAAGGTGATTCACTTTTTCCATTCCAGCATGACGTTCTTGAATGTTGAGGGTTTGCAAAAAGTAACTTTGTAGACTCAAGAATTTTCATGGAACTGTCTTCCTCCACCTGTGAAGGAAGATCTTCTCGTACATGAATGTTTGCAAACATCATCTTCAATTGTAGACTTGTGGCCTGAGGACATTTATCTCAGAGAAACGGGTTCTTGAAGATCCATGCTTCCGCTAATGCTGTCTGCCTTCAGAGGGTTCTGACATGCAGCTCTCGCTTTGGTGAACTGATGCTCCATCATAGCCATCATCTACAGAGTGAAGTGCTTCAGGAAGTCGCCTGAGTCGAAGATCTGTGTTGTATGCTGGAACTGAGTGCTGTCTTCGTCTTCTTGAAGCTGCAATGTGGCTGTGCTGAAACCGTCTCTGCTGACAGATGTCTATGTTGCTGCGTCTGAGGCTGGTCTTTGAACAGCTGAACAGATGTCGTACTTGCTGGGGTCAATCAAGTAGTCTCGTAGATCTTACTGGTACTTTGAGCAGTAATTTCAGTAGGGGCTACTTATATGTCTGCTTCGTTAGGAGGCACAATGTCTTCATTAACCAACCTTTGATGTGTTGATCTGCTGGAATGCATTGATTTCATTGAGACTCAAGATGAAGACGAATCCTCCTCTTCCACAGATGATGCTGATTTCTTCCTTTCTGTATATGCATGTTATCTGTATATTTCTGTTAATGCAAAACCGCTGATAGCCAGTCACTGAAGTCACTGCAGTCACTGCTGGATTTCATCAAACACACTGCATTATGATGAATTTATGTCATAAAATATTAGAAAAAAAATTGTCAAAATTTAGACTATCATGTAAGATAACTGTATCCCAAAATCATACACTGTGTAATATATTTGGATAAAATATATTTTAATTAAAAGGATCTAACTATCAAAGGATATAGTGCCGATTACCATGACTACAGGAATCCAGAGCTCCCCAAACCATCTGCTTGAGCAATCAAGGAAGGACTAACAAGCATGGCAAGTCAGATGACTGGTTTGGCAGGAAAAGGGAGGCAACTCATGGGTGAGTGAACTTTACCAACGTTGGATTCAATTATTCCTGTATCATTCACATACATGAAGGAGACAAGCATATTAAGCTTGAGTCAGGATAAGGAAAAATACGTTACAATAAGCGCACTGTGTCTTATGGCTCCAATTTATAACAAAATGTACACTTGTACACTTAAGGCATGGTAACATATGTCATATTTGGGATTTCACTTTCTCAGTAAAGTACAAATTCTAGTACTTTTTTGGTTGAGTCCCATTCGGGATTTGTACCCGCACCCTCAGAGTCAGGCACCTAATCGCCAGCACACAAAGTCAGCATGGTGAGACACTGTTGTACTATTTGTTATATTATGTATACTTACACACATCATGTTCTGCATCTCCTGGACTCGCTGATACTGGGAGGAGCCAGGGGTAGTGCCACGACATCTAGCAGCAGAGGTGGACAACCCACGAGCAACTACTCGCACTGCCTGTAAAACATTCATTTAAACACTGCAGAAGAAACCTTTACTGTGGCCCATGAGTTGAGGGCATTTTACTGGTGGTTAACTACTGTTGCAATAACAAAGAAGAATACAAAGTCATCAATATCCCCCTTGCAATGGTAGAATATCCTTCATGAATATGTCTACAAGTTATTATCATGCCAAATGTTTTGGTGTGTATATAGAAAAGTGGAAGGAGAGCAATGAATGGTTTTTAAATTTCTGCTCCTGAAAGGAGCACAACCACCAATTTCAGTCAAAGTCAAACTTGTTGCCATGGAAATGCTAAAAATATTGTATTCAGAATTTCAAGACTACCAAAAAGCACTGGTACACCACTCGACAAATCTCTGTATCAAGTTTGGTGAAGAAGTAGTAATCGGTTTTAGAGTTCTGCTCTGGAAAAGATAAATGTGCATGGACGGACAGAAGGATGGGGCATATTTTTGGTTGCAGGGGATAATGAAGTATTTTCAAAGCGAACTGAATTGAGTGTTTCCAGTCTGAAAATGAACCAGACAATTAAGGGAAATGACAAACCTAACTTTGTTAAATAGTCAAGGCCTCTCCATGCAGATATTACATTATATATGAAAAAAATTGTGTCCACACCTGTATGATTACACAGATTCAATAGGTGTGGTTACTGTATCTTCTCTGTTCACTATTACTTGTTGTGTTCCTACATTACTGTTTAAGTTTACTACCTCAGTTGACTCTTACTGTGGAGTGATTACACCGAGTTAGCTTGCTGATCGGTTAACCTCTCTGGTCATGTGGATGTCCAACTTTGGATCAGAAAGTCGAATCCCAGAAAGTTAAAATCCCAGCATGGAGTCATACTGATACTCAGTGCCATCCAAACCCTTTTAATAAAGAACTTACAAATGTTCAATTGACGAATTGTCCAAAATATTGGCACTGTTTGGTGGAGTTTAGCAACAGCATATATAGACAACTGATTAGTTAGACTTAATGTGTTCTACTGCTGGTCAGGTTTGAGTAAAACATTTCCCAAA
This sequence comes from Haliotis asinina, assembly GCF_037392515.1. Lineage (NCBI taxonomy): Eukaryota > Metazoa > Mollusca > Gastropoda > Lepetellida > Haliotidae > Haliotis > Haliotis asinina. The sequence goes on along the minus strand of NC_090287.1, from coordinate 18,368,754 downwards.
CGTTATCAGAAAAGTCATCATCGAATACTAGTAACAAGTCATGAGTCTTGATACGGTATCATACAGTGCTCGCTTAATGCTTGACACCGTCACGATTCAAGGTCAATCACAAACTAAACATGTTACCAACGTAGCTATATCAACAAACGTTCTCGTCTAAATGGTGACAGCGAACCCACACTCCCCCCAGTGTTTTGTGTTTAACATATGCGAAAAAGAGAGCAGGTCAAAAACATACGTTCGTGGCACTCATTTTAGGGGTCGACAGATGCTTCCGAAGGTGAGCTGCGTGAGCTGAAACTTTACGGAAGTAACCAATGCTCAACAGACGGCGCATGTGCAAGGGAGAAATGCTCTTTGTTCAAATGAAATATGTCGATAAAACAATACTGTCGTCTGTTGGGCTGTACGTTATATTAACAATATAATACTAAGATATACTTTAAGAGGGTACGTTGGTAATTGACAGCCAGGTAATAAATACTGGTACAATGGAAACTTACACAGGCAAATTAAATGATCTCTCCCTAAAACAGCGACGACCGAGTAAGATAACTAGGAGGTCTAGTTCGATACCCGTGTATATCTAAAATAATATTTATCACCAACGGCTTCGACATTTACGTTTTTCATAAGCAGCTTAGTCATAATTGTTTTAAGTACATTACATAAATCTGATAATTACAATATTTTCATAAAATTACATTAATTTCGAGTGGAAAATAACCCCGATGCTGTATACAGAGACCATAAATAGATTATATGGTCTCTGCTGTATATAAATGCACTACTGTTGATGGGAACTCTAGTAAGGTTGACTATGGCTGTGTGGTTGACTGTGCTCGTAACATAAAAACCACTACTTTTAATTTTGTTATCCCCCCAGATATAAAATGGACGCCTCGTCTGTCTGTCCGTCCGTCCGCCGTCCGTGATCATTTTGTTTCCGGAACATAACTCAGAAACCGTTCAACATTTTTAGACCAAACTTGATAGATATAATAATCTCAACCTATAGTTGTGCCTTTTGCTATTTACAGAGTTTGGGGGGACGGTGGGGTAACCTAGTGGTTAAAGCGTTCGCCCGTCACGCCAAAGACTCGCGCTCGATTCCCCACATGTGTACAATGTGTGAAGCTTATTTTCTGGTGTCCCCCGCCGTGATATTGCTGGAATATTGCTGTAAGCGGCGTAAAACTGAACTCACTCACTCACTACAGAGTTTTGGCATTTTTATTTTTATTTTTTTCCATGGAACATTTTGGTGTTAGTCTAATGGTGGGGTGGGCTTCGTTTCTGGAGCATAACTTAAACACCGTTCAGTATTTTTCTGCAAAACTTTGTAGATATGTCAATCAGAACCTGACATGGTGCATTTTGGTATTTACAGGTTTTTGTGATTTATTATTTTCTCGGTTTCCTTGGAAACGTTTCGGACATAGTCTCAAACGTGAGAGGTGTGTTTCGTTTCCGGAGCACATGTCAAAAACTTTGTAATGTCTGTCAGCAACAGTTGTTAGATATGTGTGGCAGATCCGAAAGTGGTGCCTTTTGCTCTTTACAGGTTTTTGTGATTTATTATTTTCTCCGTTTTCATGGCAATGTTTCGGACTTCGTCTCAAAATGGAGGGATGGGCTTCGTTTCCGGAACAGAACTCAAAAACCGTTCAATATTTTTCTGCAAAACTTGGTAGATACATCAATCAGAACCTAAAGTGGTGCCTTTTGGTACTTACAGGTTTTTGTGATATATCATTTTGTCGGTTTCCATGGAAATGGTTCGGCCTTTGTCTCAAAAGTGACAGGTGTGTTTCGTTTCCGGAGCACATCTCAAAAAGTTCCTAACATCTGTCAGCAAAACTTGGTAGATATATGTGGCAGACCCGAACGTGGTGCCTTTTGCTAGCTACAGATTTTTGTGATTTATAATTTTTTCGGGTTTCCAAGGAAACGATTCTGACATAGTCTCAAAATGGAGGGATAGGCTTCGTTTCCGGAGCACAACTCGAACACCATTCAATATTTTTCTGCAAAACTTGGTAGATATATCAATCGAACCTAAACTAGTACCTTTTGCTATGTACAGGTTTTGGGGATTTCTTATTTTCTGGGGTTCCATGGAAACGTTTTGGACTTAGTCTCAAAATGGAGGAATGGGCTTCGTTTCCGGAGCAGAACTAAAAAACTTCAACATTTTTTTTCTGCAAAACTTGGCAGATACTTGAGGCAGACTACAAAGTCATGCCTTTCGCTATTTATAAAGTTTTGGCATATTTATTTTTCCTGGTTTCCGTGGAAACAATTCGGACTTAGTCTCAAAATGGACGGATGGGCTTCGTTTCTTAAAAGGACATTAAGTAACTGTCAGATGATTTGTCCTTTCAAATATGTTGGGGCCGGGGGGATATGTCATCTTCTGATGACTCTTGTTTAAATAACTGACTACTTGTAATCATTACACAAACAGTTGTATGGTATAGCATAAATACTTAACCCTCTGCGATGCTTTGAATAAATAACACTGAGATACTCTGGTATGTTTGGGCAGGAATAATCTACAACAGGGATAGGTCATTCGCTCGCTCAGCGAATTTAATCAGCTGTTGAAAATATACCGGGCTCAATCTTAAATACTAAACTGTCGCCATATTGGCTACACTGGTTATGTAACAACCCGCGACATATGTTCAGGGGCTTTTCCAGGAGTCTCCTCTCCCTCTGTATTTAGTCTCCCTGGTTTAGCATTAGACCTACTGCAACAGCATGTAAAAATTCTTTAAATCTGACTGTTTTCTAAAAGTCACATTTTCAATTTTGGCCCTTTTGTCTTCTGGCCCTTTTGACCTGTTTCCGGAAACTGTATAGATATTACTAGAAGCACTCTATTCGTATACAATCAATGACAAGGGAAGGTGACGTGAATATATTGGTTACAATTACTTATAAATGTATAAATGTATATAAATGTAATAAGGCATCTTGCTACGGAAGACAGATGAGTTTTTGTAATCTTTTTCATAATTTAATTTCAACAATCATGACAATAACTGAGGTCCATGTTTCATGGCATCCAGCTTCCTGCACTAGCAGCTTCAGAGAATGACATGCGTCGTATACACAATGGAGCAGAGTAACAGTGACACTGATGTTCGAACACGTGCTTTGACTTAACTGATGTGAATAAAGACAAAAGAACAAGAACGGACAAAAGAAAGTATGCACTGGATTTGACCAAATGATTAGCCACGTTATCAAAACGCCACAAGAATGAAGAAAGCCGTCAAAACGAAATTTACATTAAGGTCCAAAACATAACGATACCCGTATCAAATCATGCACCATCAGGCAAAAACTCATACACTATTTCCTGTATAGTCAACTTCTGCTCGTCATAAAACTTGGGTGTATACTTTCTTTCTGTCAGTATGTAATCAGTAAACAATATGTATGAATTGTATCCCAACGAAGATATCCTCTAGACAGACAGCACCCTGCGAAAGCTATATGTTAATAAACGTTTATGGATAGCTCGGAATTACTGCGACACAACAAAATTGGAAAGGAGTCAATAAGACCTCATGGACGTGAACTTTACGGTCAGTTAACTCCCTTGCCTCGGAAAGATGAACTGACACTCTGTCAGCCAATTGGCAAACTGTGATTGTATTGTTCAAAGTGGAACTTAATTATCTTCTTCAATTCGGAAGTATTTCACTATTATTTTCCAGGGAAAATACCACCCTAAACTACCCCAATCCTTGCTCGGCTGGCTATTATCAAGTTATCTTTCACCCGCTACAGCGCTGCGTGCAAAATAGCCACTGGTCCGATAGCCGCATGACTTGTAATATTCCTGTAGGGACAGTAAATCTCCAGTTACAGGCCTGGTTGGCTTACCCAATTACCCAATTAAATATATCACTCTCTGAAACTTCTTATGTTATAATACACATTAAATCAAGCAAGAATATGGCCTGATAAAAATGTTTATCGTACGAGCAGCTTAATAATGAAATCCACGTCATGCCAACAACAGAGCTTCAGATAGGTTTTCAAGCAATTGGGTATTTACTCCTATGTCAGTCTGTGTATCAGTAATTGCACTTTTTGAGGAGTAACTAGCCTTTTGTATACTCCCACTAGTTAAAAGAATTGCGTACTTTTACGTAGACTTTCTTATCCTTATCGGGTTCTTAACTCTTCTAAATATATAAATATAAATGCATCCGAATGGACTAAAAGTTTTAAGTAATTGTCACGATGACAAACATTTGGCCGCCATTACTAAATACATGTACTCAACATAGGAGTCCTGTGACTTTTAGAGTAAACTCCGGACAGTGGCTTGGGCTATAATAGTATATGTACATGTATAGTCTGGTTCATAATTATTGAGAATTTTTCTTCTTACTTTGAGCTATCCTAACACCTCAACTGATTCACTGATACTTAAAACTAAGTAATGGTATAAGGGAGGTAACTCATCTTGGCCTACTGAGTATAGTACAATTAGAGTTACCTCCCCTGAATTTGTAGCAGACGTCATTTTCCTCAGCACTGTCAACAATGTCTGCTGAAGATAAAAGAAGGTTGATTTTTGAGTTGTGTAATCAAGGAATTGATGATGTAAACACATTGGCAGAGAGAACAGGAACTCCTCTTTCTACTGTGTATAGGATTAGGAAGAATTTTAAAGAGGGAAAGGATTTGGGGCACCAGAAAGGAGCAGGGAGACCCAGAAAATTGGACTTCTCAGATCGCGTCCGGCTGGGAATTTTAGCGTCTAAAAAGCAAAGGGCAAGCATCTCCAACATCAGGTATGAAATGATAGAAAGGGGATCAACAGTTGTATCAAAATCTACAGTTAGAAGAAATTTGATTGATCTTAGATGGGAGAAAAAGACTGGAATTCCTTCTCCTCTCATGAAACAAGAACATAAAGACAGGCGTGTTGAGTGGTGATTGGCACATGAAAACTTTGACTGGGAAAATGTGATTTTTACTGATGAAAGCTCAATATGGGTATATCCCAATAATGTGAAAATATGGACAAAGTCTGCGTCAGCACCGTTGTATCGACGACCTAAATACAGCCCAAAGTTTCATGTATGGGGAGGGATATCCTTCTTAGGAACGACCACGCTGTGTGTGTTTGAGGGAAATCTGACAAGTCAACGTTACACTAACATATTAGATAATTTTCTCCTTCCAAGTGCACATGTGTTTTATGGAAATGACTGAATTTTGCAGCAAGATAATGATCCTAAACACACCGCAAAACATGCCAAGCAGTGGTTTCAGGAGAAAAATGTGACTGCATTACCATTTCCTGCATATAGTCCTGACTTAAATCCCATTGAGAACATTTGGGGGATGATGAAGGAATGGGTGAATCAAAAGGGGTTGACAAAAATTGAAGACATGAAGAGAGAAGTGGTCCGATACTGGGACAGCATAACTCACGAGACACTAACCTCTCTGATAGGAAGTATGCCCACCCGTCTTAGACTGTGCCGTGAAGCTCAAGGAGACTTGATAAAATATTAAATTGTTACCTACACAACATGAAAAGGTCAGTTCACTTTTACAATACATTCAGTTTTATCCGATTTGTTCTCCTTTAATAATATGAAATGCTTTAGCTATTCTCAATAATTTTGAACCATACTGTATATATTGCAATCACCTACCATTAGCTAAATTTAATGCTGTTGTAGAGTTTGTGCGCCACGACGAATCATACGCAAGGCAATTCAGTTAATTGAGTGATGTACGAAAGATCTTAGAGACCTATTTGGATTTAAGTGATTCTGACACGGTTTTTTTTTTCACTCCCAGATTTGTAATTAATTTAGTAAATGTGATTTTTATTGAGTAACATACGCAAATACGCGCCTTATCTGGAGCTTTGCAACAATATCTTATTCGCATATATTTTTTGTAATCTTTTGTTTAGTTTCTACATTCAAATAGTCAATAATTTGGTGGGCTTGTAACTTCCAGGTATAGCTAGCCCGACTGGAAAGTAAAATTTGTAAATTATTTCGACACTGGTTAGAGCGTAAATACGGATGTTTATAATCATAATTTGGGAATAAATGTTTTTATTTCATACAGATTATTACAGTGTATTAAGTTTCAGTTATTGTGAATGTGTTACTGGCGACTATATTTTGATAATTCCAATTTTGGAAATAAATGCATCTTCTCGGAGTACCTATTTGGGATCTAAAAGAATCTAAAGATACAAAGCGCTCACATACAAGTACTTCCATGTCTAGACAACTTCCGGGCTCTCTGTAAATTACACAGAGCCTGTATTTGATTTCTGCTGGGCCCTTATGAGTTAACTGTATGATAATGTTTGTCAAAAATAATTGTAACTTGAAAATGTTAGCACACAATGAACGGAATTGTCAAATTATTTAAGACGCGAGTTCCAAGTTATCACACCTCTATAATCACCAATATAATCAATACTAGTAGGTCCGTTATTCCACAGTCTTGCAGTAATATGCTAAATGTTTTGTTTGATATTAACGCTGAACAGTACCTCTCTGTGCTCGAGAGGTACAAAGGCCGAGACCTTCCCGGATGTAGTGCCCTAACGAATTAGTATGGCAACATTTAATCAACTGGTTAAATGAAGAAAATTCGTTTTGCTAAAGCTTATATTTTGTTGTGTAATGCCACACTGAAAAACAGACGAGACAGGGTAAGGGAATCTAGTCATTGACATTATTAGCATCTATCTACGCAAATGGGGCACCATGACATATGCCAACCAAGTCAGTGATCCTCTCCTACAGTTGAGGGTTGCTGAGGACCAATTCTAAAACGATTATCACAGGTCTTGGTTAAACCAGAGACTATTCTCCCTGGTTAAACCAATGTGCGCGCCAACATATGAGATCCCCCATCCAAGACGGTGAATGTGTATATGCATGGCAACATTCAACCCACGGAAAAAATGTGAAATATGTCCACTTTGGTAAAATGCCATGTATGTGTACTTATGCGTGGATTATGTGAATAATAAAGATGCTCATCTGTTAATAGCACATCATATTTCTCGTAAGATTGATAAACAATAAAATGTATTAAAACATCTGATGGATATTATAGAAGCTTGGCAAACAGCTCAGTTCGTTACAGTCAAATCGGTTGGACTAACAGAATCATCCTAAACATCTGGTTACAACTTAAGGTACTGGTATTAGTGGTAAAATGATAGGCAAGATATGTAAAAGCAAGCAGTGGGTAATGCAAGGTGTATAACTGTGTTGTGCCCCCAGCTTTGAATCTGTTTTACTGAGGCTCCTTTTCAGTCTCAAAACAGATGTTTGTAGCTACCAAAGTTATATATTTTCAGAGGCCTCTTCACATATACCTGTGCCTAAGTGGTCAAAGAGAAGAAATACAAGGTCAAAACAAGACAATAATATTAATGATTTATTACTTTTGTACAAAGTGGCATTGCCTGGAACCGTTTCAGTATGGAGATGTGCCCACAGCATCTGACCCAGCAACATCAGCAACTATCTTACATACATACATTCTGAAACATAAAGAAACAATATTTTATTACAATAAGGACAAGGATATATTCAGTGATGATATTCTTTCCAGTTATCATTCTGGCATAAAGCATAAACTGAGTGCACCACACCATTTGTTGGTCAAGAATTTCTCCTCCCTATTTTGTATTTTTGGTTCATAAAATTGGGGTGTTCCTGTCCTCTAAGGCATAGCAATTGGCTGTAGAGAGTAGTGTCCCTTTGGCAAGCTGGAAAATAATAAACTAACAATGGTACCTTGTCAGCTCACTTATATCAGCCCTTGACTACCAATGGACTAAAAACCCATCTGTTCATTAATTACTGACAATTATATAACTTCTTGATGTTTTCAATCAGAGCATATCTGTGCTGCATGGAGTTAAGCATCGTATAAGTGGCCATATTGTTATTCATGCATCTGTTGTGAGTATAGTCTTTTGAATGTATTGAGTAGTGTGACAATGCTGTTGTTGTACCAGATATTTTCACTGTGAGAATGAGATAATCCCAAATATCTGACATGTATCAAATGGCAACTCTTGACTCAACATCTGGATAGAAAATCTAATGGTGAGTTACATTATTTATTATGAGTTTTGACACCTAAGACATACCATGTGCTGTGAATATGACATGACGTCCAACATGTCCATAAAAATACACATGTCACTTTCCAAAAACAATCAAAGAAAAACTATAACTTTTTGCATTAATTTCATCATGTTCATGTTTTCATTGATTTCAAGATTTACATTTTCTTACCATGGACCCACCTGCCACAGTCAGCTGGTTCTTAAAAGGGGAATAATCATCCTTATCTCTAAACATAGTGAAAAAATTTGTTGCTCATCAACTTGGAAAAAACACCCAAACAGTCAAACTTCCATTCTTTCAACTTACTTGAAGAACGACCTCAGTTCAAAATCTTGAAATATGATATAGCAAGCACTTGATAGTTTAAATATATTCAAGAGACTGTAACTAGTGAGGTTTCAGTTAAAGCACTAGGACATGTGGGGGAAAATCATGAATCTAACATACATTACCAGTATTTCAGATTACACACATGGCATGGCAAATGAAAACTGGTTATAATGCTGCTTGTTTCAGTTATGATAATTAATCGAACAGATGTTTTTAGCATTCTCATCAAAATCAGAATTAAAACAAAGCCATGGCTGCATATTCAGATCCAGTAAATACATCATGATGGAAATATGATGTCCCGGATAGCAGGATAAGTCAATTACATGGAAAATATGATGTTCCTTATCTGATTTACACTGAAATAGCATGAATCACACACAAATAAAAATTTGGCTTATACATGGTAATATTCAGTACACTTATTGCCTTTCCAAACTCACACCCATAACGGAATATGATATTGATTATTCCATCACATGAACAATATTTCACATCTGCTTTAGTACAAAACACGATGAATCACACATATATGCACTTAATGCCTTCCCAATTCAATATCCCCAAACCATCATCCTCAAGCATTCAGCTTTGTACCTGAACTAAGTTGACCATCATCAGTCCTGTGGTTTCGAGGGGAAGGAGAGTTTGTACAGCAAGACACCAGTCATGACGGTACCAATAGCACTGAGTCCTAGAGTAAATATGTACATCCCACGATCACGACCGAGCTTTTGCCACACCAGCTTCCCGTCGTTTTTCTAAGAATGGAACAGAAACTAAGTAAAACTTCAGTATATTCAATCCGAGGATGGAAGGAAGGAGGGAAGTGGTTATATTACTGTTATGTAAATCTGATGATGAGTATGACTGGTATATCAAAAAGAACTCTTGTAACAAGTTGGAACACACTCATCAGTGTAGAAACAATCCCTTACAGATTCATATTACTTCCAGTAACAAACAGGTCAAATTAATTCATTACAAATTAATTGAGTCACTCTGAAGACCTATATTTTGATATTGATTCAAGGATCATACAAGGAAACAAAAGACTTAAAGCATCTGAACACAGTTTCATTGATATACAAAACTATCCTTAGGTCACTTTATTCACAACTTGTTTTGAGATGGACACTTTGAATGTAGTGGTCCTCCTTCCAGACAATTACAGAAATACCATCGATTTAATCCAAAAGTGTTCTTTTGTTACAGAAATACCACATATTAAATGGTCCAAACCAGAAGTGCTCCATCACCGAAACCATCTATTTGCCACCGACCTGAGGTTTTTGCAATCATGATTTATTTACAAAATATAACTGTTAGATGGCAAATTATCTCCCTTGTCGTTACCGTCATGAGGTTTTGTAGTGCAACTATCTTGCTGTAATCTTGACTAGCAGGAACAATTCCTCTGTTGCCAGACCCAGTTGTGGGGATGCTTGCAGCCTGTGGGGGAGGGGGAGCTACACCTCTTGCTGGGGCCGCACCACGGTATACAGCTTCAGGCTCACTCACTGCTTTTGTCTTTGCTGAATCAAACAGAATCTGAGAAATTCTCCCACTGTATGGTGTCAAACCCTGCAAAATCAGTGGAATGATATGATCATAAAACTGAAACAATCAAATAAGTAAAGCTTCACTATCAAAAGTCAAGCTTAGAAGTCATAATAATTGTGTAAACAACATACAGCAAAAGACTTTAAGAAGTAAATTTCAACCAGTCCTTATGAATACACAATACCATCTAAAATGTGTTCAATTGTAACACATGTTATATTTGGGACTCCACTGACTGACTGTGTGCTGGTGATGCCAGAGTGTGTGGGTGTGGAGTTCGAATCCTTTATCCATCCCATAAAAAGTATGTGTACTAGTATTTGTTCTTTAATGAGAAACTGTAATGCCAAATGTAGCATATATTCGTTCTTTTGATACAAAGTCAGCCATCGCAACATATGTCATATTTGGGATTTCAGTTTCTTAGTAAAGTACAAATTCTAGTTACCATCTAACCCACCGCAATGCCTGACTCTTGAGAAGTGGGTTTGAATCCTGGATAAACTCAAGTTTTACTGAGAAAGTGTAATCCCAAATACAACGTGTAATATTTGACCACTTTCTAAATTGCATTGTATATTCATATCAAAAAGGGTTTTACATATTGATTATTCATAACCTGCGTTAAACATCACTGAACGAATATCAAAGGTATTTATGTGTTCTTTTCAATCGCTTCATTTCTATTATTTTCCAAGGCCTTATTCTCTTGTACCAAGTTGATGGACGCTTACATTTTTCAAAATCACAATCACGATGACACAATGAACCTGATCTTTACACAGACGTGGTATACGCACAATATTGTGCATGCCATAAGTGAACGAAAATCGGACAATGTGTGTAACTGACAGTGGTCAGCTTACTTGTGGTTGATATGCAGCTAGCTGCGACGATGGAACAAGAGCCCCGGTCATTCCGCAGTATTTGTAGAACATTTTGTTCTTTTGTCCTTGATTTCTTTTCTAAAATACTCTAAAACAACACCCTGTTAGTTTTATCCGAATATATTCACCTTGACCTTCAAGAACGACCGAGCAAAATTCCCACTTCGGTCTTCTCCGTCCTTTCCGAAGCTATCCGGAAAACGGCGAATCCCTGGAGCAGGTGCTTGGTTGTTATGTAGTGTTGTCCTAGTTGCTATGTCACACTCGGTAAGGGAGTTTCGCGAGTGTGTATGACTTGGTTCTCTCAACCTCACTGCTCTCATCACGGAATTTAATAATCACGCAAATTTAACGAAAAGAAGCATACTGGTCAGCAATGGCTAACTATATTAGGGACTTGGACAGAGAAAATCTGCCATATATCGGTCAACAGAACAGAAGCAGGATTTTAGATGGTACTTCCCCATCAGCCAGACGGATACGTGAATTAGAAGAAGAGCTTGGCATCAGATATCAGCCAACATCTCCCTCAGCTAACCAGTACTTGAGCAGATACAACCAGGGAGAGGTTAGCCGAAGGGCGGTTACCGAGGTGAGAGAGTGATCGGTGTATTTTCTTTAAATAACCCTTACAATAAACATCATATAGCCGTAATGGAACAACACTCGGAGAACCGGCAAATCGCTCATGTTACATGGTGATTGTCGGATTGGCAAAAGAACGTGCCTTTTAAATATAAGTATTTCATATTTAAAAGCATTTATCACTATGCTCGTAGCAGAAATATTATCTGCAACATTTGTAAATAAGATTAAAGCCACAGACCTCGTTTCCTCCTTATTGTAGACATGTCTAGTCTTGAACTTGATGAGATTATGTACTTATCTTACCAAAATATATGTCACATATTGTGATTTAAACATCCACAATTCACCAGTGTCATTAGTACATGTCATAAAACTTCAGCTTCAAAATTTCTTGTAAATGTAGGTTTCAACCAATTAATGACAATAGATCAATATTATGGATGATGGAAAGTTTAATGTGTCAGTCATAATTGGATTGAAATGTTCGACTGGATGTTATTAATTTTTGACAGGAAACAAAAATTACATCAAGTGAAATTTTCATTTATTGTATATTTATAAAAATAAATAACACATTATCCATTATGTATGTACATCCCTGCATAACAACCAAGAGTGATCTCCCTTGACATATTATTTACATGCTACCTAGCAGCACAACATGAGTTTGTTTTAAGTCAAATATTAATTGTAAGGTTATGTCACACTTGAAAGTCAGTTAAATATAATAATCTTTTTGTGATGTGCTAAAATGTCACATAGTACAGTTATCTGGAGAAGGAAACATTATTTTGATTTGGGTTTGTTTTGCTTTGTTTATCTGAGTGATAGACAAACAACAGATGGTGATTAACAGTAAATCTAGTGAAAACATGTTTCTTGATATCTGTTAGTAAAGAATCTGGTCAGGTTTCTGTTTTCACTGAATCTGTAATTTGGTAATGTGATCTTTGAAAATAACATTTTGTTTTGTAATACAGTTTTATAAGTAGAAGTTTAATCAAAATTATTAATTTAAGACCAATTTTATTTCTTGTTCTATGGATTTTTGTAGTCAGAAAACCTATAGGCAGGAGGAAAACAAAATCAAATACAAAATCACTTGTCAAAGTAATATTCCTTTTGAATACTAAAAGTTTTTACTTTTTGCAATTTATGAAGTGTATTTGGGCTAAAAAATCCTTAGCTAAATAATTTTTTGTTTAAGTTTACTATTTTGTCAGGCATAACATTAGAATTTTATTGTTTGATCAGGGAGAATTATTTTTTTTCCTATTCATAAACAAATATGACCAGCAGATCTGTTAAACAAGAAATAAAATTGGTCTAAAAGAAATATGAAGAATTAATGAAAATATTTTCATGTGGAGACTGGTTTGAAAATACTTAGAACTGGCACTTCTTTATATTCAACAGGAAGCTACTAGAACCAAATAAAAATACACAAACATATGCTTTAGTTTTTATATGACCTTAATATATATATTATTTGGATGCCTCAATTTCAGCTGTCTGATCAGCTTAAATCAGCCAGAGATGAACTTAGAAAGAAAGATGCCCTCATACAACAACTGTCAAGGTAAATACTCTGGTTATATCATGCTGCAAACAATTTTCAGTTTATCACCTGTTTATCTCATGTCTTGTCTATTTACAAAAATCTGTTTCTATGTAATCATCATTGAAAACAGTGCTGTTTATTCCTGAGAGATGATATATTAATAGATACATTTGAAACTGACTTTAATAAAGTTATATATTAAATATAACCAGTTTTGTTCTATCAATTATGAACATGGACATTTGAAAAGGCAAATAGTTTTTGTCCAAATAGCTTTTTGAATCATGTTAAATGTTACATGATTGTGGTTATGAGTTTTGAACTATGAGACATAATGCATTTATTTTTATTTCATGGGTTTTTCATTTTCATGTTTGTAACACATTCAGTTTTTTATTGTTTTTCAGTTTGGACTCTGCGCCAAGAATTCACAGGTCACCTGATCCGTTACGGGTAAGATATTTATATTTTCAATCGTAATCTATCCAGTGTAACCCACATTACACAAGATAACACATGTTTATTCACCTGGAAAATAGATATAGAGTGGAGGAGGGTTTTCCAGTGACCCTGACTAAGTAGACAAATTTATGTACATAGTTCTGTATTCCACCTGCAGGTTGACACTCTGTTCTTGGGAGACAGGACTGCAGTGGAACAGTCCCGCAGTGAATTGGCATCGATGCAAGTCAAGTTTGAGAAAATGCAGATACAGGTAGAATGATTAAACATGTGTGTTTTAATTTATTGACAGAGCTGAATAGTCCAGAATCAGAAAGTCATATTTGGAATTTTCGTATGTGTGTGTCTGTCAAAAATGAAAAACAAAAATAAAAATAGTTAAAAATAGTTAAAATGAGTCTCAACTCTGTGTTTAAGAAATCAGAGTATCTGTATCAGACTGACATGTTTGAATCATCCCCTTGAAAGTTGCTTCAGCTACTGATTGAAGATTCATGAAGAAACACTTTTTTTAACTTTTAGGTCTTCAAGCATTGATATGCTGCTAGTTTAAGTATTTGTAATGTTTTTTTAAGGAGTATGAGGTTACATTATCAATACTTTTCAGCTGAGGGAGGCAGAAAGTGAATTAGAATTGAAGTCTATAAAGGTGAAGGAACTTCAGCATTTGCTGGAGACAAATCGTGAAAACGAAGCAAAGCTGACAGCTCTGGTGCAGTCACTGCGAGACAGGGTTCGCGAGCTGGAGGACAAGGCTGGGTCAATTGAGACAGTTGCTGGACGCAGCGAGTACACCATTGGAACACTGCAGAGGGAAAACCGTGACAGTCAGGAACGCATCCTGGAGCTGGAGGGGAGACTCAGGAAGCAACTAGAAGAGCGCGAGGCATCCGAGGCCCGAGGTGATGAGTGCCAGAAGAGGCTTACTGAACTCCAGGCCCAGCTGAGTGGACTGCTTCGAGTTGATGACTTGTATGAGTCTACACCTGCTTCAGTCGAAACCATTGTCAGGAAGGTAAGGTGCAAAATTAACTCTTTTAATAAAGTTTAATAATAACTGAAAATATCACAATTAATGATATTGTGCCAAAATTTTCATTCTTACTGTGTTTGTCAGATTGTCAGGTTGTTTGTAGGGTGGTTTGTTCATATTTATTAGATTAGTAAATAGTTTACATCTAGATTATGTGGTAGTAGAACTGGCATTCTTCATTTTCCAGCTAACAGATCTGATGCAGGAAAACGCTATGTTGAAAGGGAAACTTCTGTCCCTAAATGAAGCCTTGAACAACACAGAAATGGAGACCAAAGCCAGTCGAGAAACCATAATGAGGCTGGTGTCAGAGGTCGGGCGTGAGCAGAAGGTGGCCACAAGATACACAAGTGAAATTGACACCCTCCGACTGGTAAATCAAAATACATGTGGAATTTTTAAAAATTCGTTATTTTTGTTGTCCAGCTTGTTAATGACTTCATTGAAATGCTCCCCAGGGAAAACATTTTCGGTGGAGAACACACCTCACCCATTTTGAGTAGTGAGAGCAAGTGACTTTTGATGAGTTAGTTTTACAACTTTTTGTGTATTGATCACCTGTAAACTATGATATTCAAACAGGGTCACCAAGTACAAGACAAAGACATTGGAAGTATCATGAAATATATACTCTATTTTGAAATGAATTGTGAAAACCCAGTAACATTACATAATTGATGAAATATTAATAATATAAATGCATGATTATCAATTACATTTTCTTAAACATTTCCTGTACATTACCCCAGGAAAGAGACAACGCATTGGCAGCTAAACGAGAAGTGGAGCGGGAAATTGAGTTAATGAAGGAGAGGCTAGATGCCAACCAGAGGTCCCTGGATGCTACTCGGAGTGAGCTTGAGCTGAGACAGGGACGCCTATCGTCTTTGGATCGGGAGGTGCGCGAGACGTCACACAATGTCCGCAGCTGGGAGAACCAGTACCATCTTTTCCGGGAGCAGATTGCAGGTCTCCTGAGCAACTCCTACACCATGGTGGAGCCCAGTGAGGATATGATCAAGGACAATATCAGGAGGATGGCGCAGACAAACAAGGAGTATGAAATAGTGAGCATAGAAGTTATTCTTCATTTGAACCTATTTTACATTATGAGTTCAATTTGATTTGCTTTAACTTGAATGGAAACAAAATGGATCTCCCTGTATTGGTATGAGACACACAGGAACCTTATAGGCCTATTTCACTATGCTGATTGTATAATAATACTACAAACATTCCTATCTGATCCTAAATGAAAGTTTGAAAGTCTGAGAAATACCGGGAAGTTTGAAACTTTTATTGATGGTTTTTAATGTGTTTGATATTAAAATACACCAGGGTGTGATTTCTGACCCAACACCTTTTCTTTAAACTGTTTCAGTTTGTATACAGGGATGACCTTTGTGTTGAGTGTAAAAAGTACTGACATTAGCTGCAGTAGCAGAGCAATAAAGAATGTCATTGGATTGTCATGTCATGTTATCTAAACATGTCACAATCATCTGCAGAGCGTTTTGATGCAGTCTCATTGTAGCTATGTGTCCTAGAAGAGGTCAGACGATCTCACCCAAAAGATCTCATTTGTTGGCCAGTTTGTGATGACCAGATGTATTTTCCCTTTGCAGCAACTGGCAAGTCTGGAGTCTCGAGTGAAAGACCTAACAGAACAGCTGGAGAATCAATATGACATGAATCGATCAGCTAACCAGAGGTTCAAGCAAAATGAGACCAGCTTGTATGATCTGGAACAAAGACTGCGAAGTACAGAAGGCGAGCTAGCAGCTGGGGATGTACTCAGAGAAGGGCTCAAGGCAGAGAAGGAAAAGGTGAGAAAACATTTTAGGATTATACCCTTTTGAATTTTTAGTGTACTGTTTATGGATCTTGGTAGAAGGAATGATTTCTTTTCTGCCTACTGTTGCACCCTGAAACACAAATCAATGGATTTTCTGTTGCTCATTAAATGTTATAGGCCTGGGATGCACAATGTTCCTTTTTGACTTACTTCATCAAATTGTTTTGAATTGATTCCTAATATATAATTAAATACCCATAAATATTTGGATTTGAAGAAAAAGTGTGAACCTTACAAACTCAATACTGTCCCCATGTCTGTGTGTACAACTTTAGTAACATGTACATACTCTCCATATACAGTACATGCGTCTTCTGCAACGATTGGGTGAGAAGATGAAGATGGACCACATTGCCCTTGACCTTGGCTTTGACATGACAATAGATGCCATAATGGCGCGAGCTGAGCAACTAGTGAAGCTTGAAGCAGATGCACTGGCAGACCGCAGCACCCATATATACAACCTTCAGCGCAAGGTGAAGAGTCTGAAGGAGCAACTGGAGAGCAAGGACCTCCATATTGACCTGCTCCGGAAGAAGATGACAAGTCTAGAGGAACGAGTACATAGCCGTAGCGATTTGGAGAAGGAGCGTGATGGGGAGTCGATGCGGGTGCGGAAGCTAGAGAGGCTGGTGGACAAGTACAAGCTGCAGTTGACAGACGCCAGACAGGAAATCCAGAACCTCAAGGCTCATCTGCTCGGCACCAGTGAAATGAAGGTGAGACAAGGTCACTAGTGGGGACCAGTGAAAAGTTTTTTGTGTTAAATATATCAGGCAGGTTTTTACCATGCTGAAGTTTTGGTTCAGTGTGCATGCATTAAAAGCTTGAGACTGTATATAGGTCTGACGGCAATTTTAAGAATAGTGTTTCACAAGAACAGTCTGCAATCATTATCATATCCTATCTTCCAATATACAATGGTTCCATTCCATGACTGATCATGTCCAGAACTGTCCAACACCCTAGTCTGAATATGGTGCTAGACTATAGCACCATCAGTGGCTGCCATTAGCTGTGTTTGTTACAGGATTTTGATTGCATTATGCATGGACTAAAAAGTCCAACTGTACAATATTCAGAAAGTCCAACCAAGCTCAATAAAAATGGACTTTAATGTCGAATAACAATCAAATATTGGTGCAGCACTCGTAGCCTGAGGGTAAGCGGTCACCATCAACTTATGTGTGTCATAA
This sequence comes from Haliotis asinina, assembly GCF_037392515.1. Lineage (NCBI taxonomy): Eukaryota > Metazoa > Mollusca > Gastropoda > Lepetellida > Haliotidae > Haliotis > Haliotis asinina. Next base: position 18,351,126 of record NC_090287.1, on the reverse strand, counting down.
GAGGTAACTTGATCAATTTTGTGACATGATGGAATATGTGTCATCATTATTGACAATTGCCATTTACGATTTCAGTCACTAGATTGTCTTGACCGTACTCAATATACAGCACGCAGCCATGTGGTGCAATGTTGCTGAGTGCAGCATTTAACACCAAACATACACATTAACTTGCCTATCTGTGGCAGGTACGCACCATTGAACAGCGCAAGGACATTGATGAGCTGGCTCGGCAGGTGGATGAACTGGAGGAGTTACGCAAGAAACAGAGCAGGAAGATCGCCAGCCTGAAGTCAGAGGTGCAGTACCATGAGAACGAGAACCAGGAGAAGAAGGTCGTGTCTGACAATGCTGTGCATGCTCTCTCTGGTGAACTCAGGACCACTAAGACAGCACTACAGACCATTCAGCATAGAGAAAAACAGGTATGGGCTGTGCTCTCATAGCAAGTGAGTGAATTTAGTTTTATGCCACATTTGGCAATATTCAAGCAGTATCATGGCTGGGGACACCAGAAATAGGCTTTACACATTGTATCCATGTAGGGAATCAAACCCAGCCTTTTTGCATGACAAGCGATTGCTTTAACCACTAGACTACCCCATGGCCCCTCTCTGATGGAACTAAAAGGTGAAAGTGTTGTGTGGTTTGGGGGATTGGATTTTATGGTTCCTGGAGTACACCTTATTGTTTGGTAGATTTGCATGAAGATCACGATGATTGTTTATATTTAAGTCACTTTCAGGAATATTCGAGAAATATCATAGTTGGGAACACCTAATTGGGCATCATGCAAACTACTAATGCCCAAGGTCGTAACTGGCTAAGATACAAGTGAATCTGCAACACCCTGCTCACTCTCAAAGCTGTGGAGGCGCATGTCATGATTGGCAGGTTTTCAGGGTGATCACAACTCACAGATTGTTTTGAATAGTGAAGCTGGTACAGCCACAGTTTTAATGTTTGTGAGCAGAAATATTATACAGGTAAAACATTTTCTTCACATCATGCACTTCATTATCATTATTTGACAGCTTTTGGACTTCCGCAACGTGGTAGCCCGTATGCTGGGCCTTGAGATCAACACTCTGGCTGTCCCGGACTACGAGATCATCTCCCGCTTAGAGAAGCTTATCCAGACCCACCATAAACAGACACACACCAGCATGAATCTGGAGGAGGCCCTCGCTGACATGGAGGATGGCTTTGCCAGCGACTACAGCACCACGCGGCGAGCTCTTGAGGCCACCGACCCAATCATCCGAAGGTCACGTGACAAGAGTCGCAGGAGGGCAGCTCGCGCCCGAGTCAGGGCAAGATCTCTTTCCCCTACAAGACGCATTGACCCAAGATCATATTAAACTGACACACTCCCTCCTAGAAGATGCCTTATTGTGTGTTAAACATGTCTCCATAGTCAATGATTTGTGTGGGTAAAAGAGAAAAAATATCAGTTAATGTTTCTTTCAAGTGGTTAAACATAAATCAGTGCTAAGACACCCTAACTGATCTTAGATCTGGCATATCTAAGGTAAAGGCCTGTCTTTCACACTTTCATTTCGTAATGTTAAAAGATCCACTTAAACTTTAAAGCATTTGAATGAGAAAAAATGTCTGTGTGTATAGCAACAGCACTGTATTGGAATAGTGTTGGTAAATACATATCAATGTCAGTGGAATTAGTCAATGGTGTAGTATTCTGTGACTGATTCTCACATGTACTGGTATTTCATAAATACAAATTTTATTCTGAAAACCTACTGCATACAGCTGTTTGCCTGATTACTTAACTTGGAGGCGATGACTGTTTAGATTTGTTTATCATCAGCTGTGATATGTCCTGTTGCCTTGTATTGGAAGTATGTCTTACTTGTTATTGATCATTGTTAGAGAATGATTGTTCAGCATCCTTCATCTTCATTGTTTTCACATACTTTTCGTATACACTTTCTGAACATGTTTTAATCAAATTGTCAGTTCAGCATCAAGTAGTTGTAGATACAGTACATTTATTCTCTGTATATCTAGATGGTCACTTTATACTAAATGATTTCACTGTTATTTATTATCCTCATTATTTAAAAAAAACGTAGGAAACATTTTATCTTATTTTTGTACACTTCGTGTGCAGGATCACAAGTCTGTGTGTTCACGAGGTTCACGGCCAAGGTGCTCAGTGATGTTAATGTTCCTCGTGGAGATTTAATGCAAGCAGTGAAAAAACAACAATTTATTATAAATTGGCACAAGTGTATTCATTAGATCTGATTGGAACATATTCCAGATTCTACACACAAACAGTATAACACTAAATGTTGTTATTTTTTAAATAATTTATTTGTTGGTTCTTCGTCACTCACATTTACCCCCTTCATCTATGGAACTTGGAGGTCATGGAATCGTAACTGCTTTATCCATAACTTTCTCCTTTCACAAGATAATGATTGTTTGGTTTGAGGCAATCGTGTCTCAAACAAACAGTCAAGCTTCCCACTGGAATAAAACACATGTATTTGCATGAATGGGCAAGAATGTTTCTGTCACCTGCCTGGGTCAGATGGAGAGGATAAATGTAGGGGTGTTATTCAGGGATGTCACACGCATATATTGTCCTTACTTCTCACGCTGCAGTCAAGTATTTTGTATTTTAATGATTCTGTCCTACGAAAATATCTTCCAGATTCATAACATGACGTGAAACATTCCACCTGTCTATATGTATATAACTTTATATTTTCTGTAGTTTCATTTTCATTATTTTATGTACATATTACCTGTGGAATAAAATATTTCTAGATTCTATACATAAAGTATTTGCTTCTTTTGTTATATATGAGTTATATTTTCAGGCGCTAGCTGCAGTATAACCAAAGCCACGTCTTTTAAGTGACTGTCAACATTATTTCATAGGAGTCCCCATGAAGTTTGATTGTTAAAACCTTCATTCCACATACCTCCTCCACATATATATACCCTCATGTGCCATACTGGAATAGACAAAATGGTTCACATTGCTCTTATGGGACTTACTAATGGGATTTGCTTGCATGTTGTTGGTCCAGAAGCAGTGAGTGAGGGTGATATTTTCAGGAGTGCGAATCTGCAGTATCACCCACTGAATACCGCGAATAACTAACTCTCGGTTACTAGTTCATCCTGCGAAGAAGTTGACACGAGACGCTACACTGTTACCTCCCATGGACCAGAGTAACCATGGATATCATCTGTCGGTTCACACCAACCATGACTATTTCATGAAGGTTTTAATGTTATCTTTAAATATAATAACAATTCTCAAAAATGTTTTTTTAAACAAATAAAGAACATACAAGTAGGGATTTTCTGTCTGAAATAGCTCATTTTAAAGGGTTAAGTCCAAGTTTTAGACCTCTGAATGTGATATTCCAAAAACTTTACTGCCGTTGACGACAAATTTTGTATAAAAAACGTATGTTAACCTATGACCTATTTTAGTCACGAGATGGTTGAAGAATTGCCCATGTGACTAGAAACTTTAACACACTCACTCATGGACTGATTTACGGTATCAAATTTGGTTATTTATAGTAATCTCATTGCTATCCTCCAGAAGAGGCTCCCGAGTTCATCGAAATTCAACCTTTGACCCTGTGTGTATCAAAGACAACATGTAACTTTCATTTGGTCCCCTTTACCAGTTATTTCCTATGAACATACGTTGCTTAAAGAGATCGATATAGAAGCTCGTGCCTTCTAACATATGTATGTAAATGTGTATACATATGACATAAACAATTTTATTCTTCCACAGGTAACATTGTTTCAAGAAATAAAATATAAATATTACAGTTCTGAATGACTCTTATTTTATAGGAATAAGCGACTAAACCGGAAAGTGTTTGTTTTTTTTTTCATGTGTGTATAAATAGAATAATAAATGTTTGAAGACCGCTTCCTAAATGACATACCTGTCTCATTAAACGTGACTGTCTCTAATTTAACAGGTGATATATGTGCAGACGGACTGTTTATAAAGGTATAGTGAGACATGTGTTTTTTAAATATTTTTTTGTAAACCAGTTTCTGCTCTGGATACTCTCACAACGACAGACGGCAGGTGTTCATTCAAGGAGCAGTTCAATCGGCCCTACATGAAAGAGGCCGTGGGTGGGAATAGTCATGCCTTCGGCCATGGTTTATAAAACTATTAAATTTAATATGAAACAACTGGTTCTGAAGAAAACCTTTTTTATCTTTAAGAAGGGAAATGGTAATGATTTCACATGCTTTATTGCACATATTCCGTTGAAATGATAAAATACACAAGTTATATACAAAAAAAATCATCATAAATTATGTTCTTCTGAATCTTCCTTCCAAATCATGGTGAACATCTGAACTGAAATACAGAATATAAATGACAATAAATATTGTGAAATTTTGAATTTTGCTATCATACGGCACCTATTTTAGAACATTTGAACAGTTATCATATGAAAAGTCAAGAATTAGGAAGTTACAACACCTACTTGCATTACAAGTTATCACAAAGATTGGAGAGAGTTGTTAAATGTCGCAGCCAGGATAATACTTTGATCTACTGGCGTACCACAGTGTAAGGTGAATGCCTCTGTCGTACATCTAATGCGGATGTCCCTTACTTATAACTGACGTACGTTCTATAGCATAGAGCGGATGTACCTGACATACAACCGACCTATTCGTGTGTGGAGTAGGTGGTCTGATCCACGGTACGACAACGCCAATAGGTCTGTGACTGTAGGATATCCCACTGGTGATCAGCCTTGACGAGGAACCAATGGGTTCTGTAAAGTAAGGGCACGTGTCTAAAATACAAAAAATATACATCCAAATGGTTTGACATAGTCAAACCTTTTTTACTGAATGTGCAAGTGAAGGCAGTCTACGAATACGGCGCACTTGACCAATGGATCAGTGATTGATCAAAGATCAATGAACTTCACCTTATGCAAGGTAGTTGACAGAAACAATTTTTGGATGAAATATTTGATACTCGGATGACTACTGACCATGGGCATGTCTGAGTCTCCTTCTCCTGACGCGGTTTGGGTGTCTGGTGAGAGGCTTCGTCTCTGTATGGTGACAGTCTAGAACAGGAGAACCCCCGAACCATGGGGACTTAGGGCATGGTCTCTTGGCTGGCGTGGATAGAACGAGTGTCTGGTTGACCGACCTGATCGGCATCACAACCTGCACGGGTCTCTTCCGTGAGGTGGAGAACTTTTGTGTTATGGCTGAAGACCTTCCAGTGAGAAGATGACATGGAGCGTCCCGAACGGAAGTCACCTGTTTTAGGGTAGATGTGTCTTTGTTTGGCGGTGTTTGGCCGGAAGTCCAGTTTGCATTTGCTTTCGGAGAAACATGAGTGGGAGTCTTTGCATAAGCTCTTGCAAGTGTGTTTCCTTTGCGTTTCTTGAAGTGGGTGCTTGTAATTATATCATTCACCTTGCTCGTCTGAATTAACAAAACGAATACATTACGAAACAGAAAGCAAACACGAGGTAAACACGTCTTCCTTTAAGAATTGCTTTAAACGTCTTTGACAACGTATCTTGATAGAAGACTCCACACAGCTGTGGTATATACGCCCTTTTGCTAAAACCAACAATACATGTACATAAATATGTACACGAAGCACGTGATACATGCTCTCTCATCTTAAGCAAGTGAATTTGTTCCCTAACTGCCTCTGTTCGCCCAGCAGAAAATGGTACCAGGTGGGATAAGCTATGTGACTATTAAGATTCTAGCACCTCACCTTAGGCAAGTGAGTTTGTTAAAAACTGCCTCTGCTCATCCAGCAGAAAATGGGTACCCGATAGGATAAGTCATGTGACTATTAACCTTCTAGCTCATCGCACGGATTTTCCGGGGTAAAAATGTGCTATGATTTGATATGTTCTGATAGATTGTGCTATGAGCATTCAACTAGTGAATGGTGATTAGTGCATTATAAAATTAATTAATCATAATGAATAACCTTATTGTTCTTTGTTTTCTTTGCACAGCAGACCCACATATAGTCCTCGTCATCACTGCGTCGCTTCTGTATCTGTGACTTGGTGATCTTCCTGAGAGTCTTCTTCTGCTGCCCGAGGCAGGTGCAACCAGATGCTGCTGTCACTTTTGTGATTTTTGATCCGTTAATCTTCCTCCGGTGAGATGTCCCAGGACGAGAAGACGAGGTGACACTCGTGGCAAAGGACGAACAATCTGTAGATGGTGACGCCGTCTTATCCGAGAATAAATGTTTTCCTGAGTCTGTCGACATTTATGTTCACATTCATTAATAAGTTTATGTGTAGTTTCAAATTTATGTTCTCAACATGCTACATCTCACAATAAGCCACCTCGCCATTGTTCGTCGTATCTGTAGTTTTGTGTCAGAAGTATGTGTGAATACTGGTATGCATTCTATGTATTATGGGTGGAAGAGAGAGTGAGTGAGTGAGTATGGTTTTCCTCCACTTTTAGCAATATTGCAGCAATATCATGGCGGAAATGAGCTTCACACATTGTGCAGATGTGGGGAATCAAACCCGGCTCGCATGACGAGCGAGCATTTTAGCCACTATCCCACCGCACCAGAAGACATCTGATGTTTGAGAAATCAGTCTCGTCACATATATACAGTTATTTAAAGATAACCAAACAGTACTGACCAACCTGTAAACTTAACTACGCGTGAATGAAAAACAATCTACAAAAAGCTACAACGCTTTTAGTGTTATTTAGGGGTTACCTTTGAACTACGTTACTTCTACAAACGTTTTAAGGAACCTACGGTTTCATAGTTAGGAATATTATCCACCACTCTCCCGAAGCGTACTATCTTATCCTTAAAATATATTTATTTAAAATATCAATAAACAAAAGTATTTTGCTGATATCCGTTTTATATTGGCACTGAGTAAGACAAGTATTGGTGTTCACCTTTTGTACTGTTGGCGATTTCCCTTTCCAGCCATAATATGGCTGTATCCACTGAATCGGCGCAGTCTACCGGCTGACAAAGTGAGCGACCAGTGCTCAGGCCATCCTCTGAAAGTACGTAGAATTGGCAATACTCACATTTTTAAATAACAATGAAAATGACTCATGTCATATAAGCCTTCAACTTGCTGATTAGGAATACTTTAATATACATGTACCTATGTGATATCAGTCGTAAAGGCTGTGAAACATATTTTTGCAATGAAAACGTGAAGAATTGCGTTACTCTGTTAATAAAATCATTTGTTATGTTAAAACTAATCTTTCTTCATCTTACCATGGGTGATAGGCGTTGTTGGATGCGCGTATGTGTGATCTTTCTTGGCAGTCTTAGTGTGAGTCTCTGAAAAGGGTATATAGAGTGCTCTTTAAATTTACAGAGTGTGTTAGTTTAGTTTAACACAGCAATGAACAGTAATCCAGTCATTTACTGAATGTCATATTAATATTGAGGGAAAACTCGAAGTGATGTAAGTATCAGTCGTATATCACTTTGGTTAAACCCACAGATAATTCTATAAACATAATTACAGGCGAACTGGGATTTGAACCCACATGGCACACTCAAGGGAGGCAAACACACTAGTATCAATTCCCAGTGGAACGCGTGTACGAGTGACTGGGTTATGTAGAATGTCATTTACACCTTTTGAGAAACCATGTAGATTCGAACCAATGGTCTTAGGACCATGTACAACCGGAAGGATGCGGTTCTGCCGCGTCTGACAGTTTGTTAACCCAAATTTCAAGAAATTCTTGGAGAGTCACACAGATCCAGACAATGTGTAGTGATGCCTGTATATGTGTGTATACATCACTGTCTGGACCATCATGTGCAACGTTAAAGAATTCATAATGAACGTGAATGTAATATTTACCCTGACCAATGCTTGCTATATGATTCTCCAGCCATGCAATCGCCGTGTCCACGAGGCTGAGAGCATCAACAGGCACTGAGGCGGTGGCGGAGTTATTTTGAAACGAACTTGCAGGTGCCTCGGAATTTGAGACAGGCGTACATGACTCTGTCGGCTCTGACACTTCAGTCAGAAGATTTATTCCGGACTCGGGCTTGTCGAAGACCAACTTTGATTCAGACTCTGTCAGGTCTGCAGCTTGAAGAAGGATGTCTACTCCGGACTGTGGGATCGACTGAGGCTGGTTCACAATCTCCGAAGCCCGAAGGAGGAGGCCAATGCCCGACTCTGGCCAACTGGGAGATGGGTATAAGAATGGTCGATTGTTCCAGGCAGAGGGCGTGTCTGTCAAAAATATCATTGCCAGTGAACATAATCGGCACTGCTTTTGATAAGACCAACCACATTGTAAAGGGTACACATCTCGGGAGTTAAATGCATACATATACATAAGCATAGTAGCAGAGGCGGGCTTCAGAAGGGTGACTGAATGGTACTGGCCTGAGGAGCCTTGTCCGCTTTCATGCCACTAGGCTATTGATATATGATTAAAAATTTCTTTGTGCTATCTGTAAACTATACCCAATCCGTCATCTATATTAATTGCTTGAACACTTGTTTCCAGTTTGCTTATTTAAACGTTGCTGAACTAGTACATTGGTAATACATGTGTTGTATTAATAATCAAAAATAATAATAATAAAGTCAATTTCTATAGCGCAATGTCCAAGCTGAATTACATGCTCAAAGCCCACTTCAGTGGGCTGTAAAGCGTGTTAGAGATATGGAAGCCGGAGAATATAGGTCTTGAGTAGAGTTTTAAAACTTGAGAAATTGTCACATGATTTCAGATTTTCTGGCAGCTGGTCACATTGCACTGTGGCTGTGTGGGAGAAAGACTGTTCATCAGAGGCCCTTGTTTTTGTTTATTAAGTGTATATCCATTATAATAGGTTCGGTGGTTTCAGACTTAATCTTACGTATAATGTTTTTTTTGTTAATACCGTAGATAAACTTTTCAGAACCCCCAAAAGCTGTAGAATGGGGTCGGCTTATCAGTCGGTTACACCTTCGTTAAACATATTTTGAGTAAGTAAAGGACATAGTATCGCTTCACGTGATCAAATATGGAAGACTATTTTGCCAGAAAAGGTGTCAAATTCCCATTTAACATCAGTAGGCAAGACTATGTACCTATCCAGCTCTAGTTTGGTTTTCGCTAAGCATTGCAGTAATAAAAACTCGATTCGAAAAAGCTAAAACCAATGCAAGAGGCCATGTATAGTGTATATTAGATGGTTTGGGTGAAGCCTTGTGATTGAAGCAGTGGCCCGTAATGCCACATGGGTTCATTGTGTGAAGCCCATTTCTGGTGTTCCCACCGAGTTATTGCTGGATTATTGCTAAACGTGGCGTAAACCCATACTCACTCACTAACTCAGTCACTTATATGTGACATGTTCAAATGTTTCAGATTTGCCTTAACAGGGGAGGCTACTCTTATCATTAATCAAAGTCAAAGGGAAATTACTGTCATATCAACTCTACTAAAATTCTCAAGAGTATGTAAGCTTAATCCTTCGAGAGATGAATGTGACAAGTTAGATAACGCACTTCGAATATAAAAGAGAACAATTATTCTCCACTCTTGGCCTGTTTGACCTGTGCATTCTTTTTGTGTTGTCTCACAGTCCAATGTTGATTTGAAACGGATACAAACAGAATTCCCATAAGACTAAAGAAACGCGAGCCATCGGAAATAAGCTACGACAGCTTTCTGTGACGTCATACACAACTGACGTCATGGCATTGACAGCTTTCGCTTATGATTAAACGAAGGGTCTGAAGTATATTCACACGAATATACGTCTTTGGGGTAAATTAATCAACAGCTATTTTAGGCAGGAATTTAAATTACTCAGAAAATATATATGCTATATATGTACATGTACTTAAAAACCGAAGCGACACGTATCTTACATAGCTAACAAAACGACCCAGGCTCATTCGATCAACTCGATTGCACCAAACATATAGAAATACAGGTACAGATACATTATTTCCTCTTCTTTAATTAGCATTAAAAGCTGTAGTTCTTACCTGAATGTTCCAAAGAACACATTCTATATTTTATCGCCTTCTTTCTCTTTTTAAGCTTTTGTGGCGGCTTTCTACGTCTGCACTAGCAGCATGCTTACATGCAAATAATCTATGACGTCACAGATAACAATTGAATGACGTCAAGTCCACTGTTTAGAATGCTTACTTTGAAGCAAGAGCACAACTACTCACAATCACATTTATGTACTATGGCAAAAAACAAATAATATAACTGTAAAACAGGGCATCAAGCTCTTTATTACGACATTAGGCTCGGGATTAATATTACGAGCAACGATACGCGTCGTCGGGATACCATACCACTCTGTCAGAGAATTCCAACAAGGGTCGGAGATTATGGGTATGGGAGGGGTGGTGTGTTGTGGGCTATGTGTAGTGTGTGGTGTGCGTTGTGTGTGCAGTGTGCTGTGTGTAGGAATTCAATGAACGGCACATGTCTAAGTGTATGCGAGGAACTATTTTCACGACATATTAGACATTGTTTTAGTCATCATACTTTGATACTAATAATTACTACTCCCCAAGCACAAATTATGTTCCCTAAAATAACGTGAAAGGAAACTACATGCCTTAAAGCGTTACCTGAAGAATTCATATCTTCCACAATGCTTGCTTATGCCTTTCTTAACACAAGGTATAAAATGCGTCAACTTCTCCTCATATATACCAGTACATGTATTTCCGAAAGACCTTAACTGACAACCCAGTTGTTTATGTAACGTAATCTCGAAATGGTACAACTTCAATCAAAGACAAGAGAAGCATGACTGATAAAATCATATACATTCTTCATCAGGATGAAACCTTAACATCACACCTCTTAGGTACATATATAGATACAAAGTATCTTTAGAATGACCTGTATCAACCAAAATATCTCTCTCTAACGTTATAAACAATTCCTGTTTCTCTTTTTGAATAAAAAGAGTCAGAATAATGAATATGATTTATTTAGGGTGAGCTACTGAATTTGAGTGATGTAGATAGGTGTCGCATGCCTGTCGCGTGGAGATACTCTCACTTTGAATACAAATGAAAATATGTCAGTTTAAAATGCTGGTCAGGAGCTTTGTGTGTATATAGCATTCTTCGTATTCACATCATGTCTAACGCTATATCTCAGCGATACATCAGGTCAGTGTTCAGTCGCGGGTGTAACAGCCATGGACAAAACAGTCCACTGAAGTTCCTAACTTTGTTGTACTCTCGATGCATTCCAAAACTGTCACTGTTTAATGGCCACAAAAGGACCACGCCAGCTCCATCCGAAACATTCTGCTTTACATAATTTCACGTGGTCTGGTTTGATATCCATTCCTATCCTTTTGGTCGGGTCGTTTGCTCATCGCTTCTTCGCACAACAATTGAAATTGATTCACTTTAGTGTGTTTAGGCAGTGTATTTTACTTCTTTTCACAACAAGTGAATCATATTCTCAAATTCGTCTTCTTCGCCTGGTATCTGCAGCGTATGCGCTCTAGATAGATAATCAAGACTATTTACTCTCTGACCTCGCTAGGATGTGTGAAGATCCGAGATGTTCTTCAGCAACACGGGACTGTGTGGTCAGGTTCGATGTCTAGGTTCACACATGTCATCGTATCTCAACTGCACAGATCGCTGTTCATGCTGTTGATCACTGGATTCTCTGGTCCAGTCTGGATTGTTTACAGGCCGTCGCCATATAGCTGGAACACTGCTGAGTGCGGCGTTAAACAACCAACCAACCAACCAACCAACCAACCAACCAACCAACCAGCTACATGTATCGACATGTTATAGTTAGTCTTTTCTAGCAATTTAACATCACCATCACAGTTGTACATAAAGCTGCGCGAGAGTGTCTTTTCCTAAAAAAAAGCAATAACAAATCCCTACAAAAACTCACAGAATGCATTTAAGACAAATGGAATTAATACCATGTTGATTTTCAGAATCTGAAACTATTTGCATGGATATATATAACCTCAGTAGAACCAAGTTCAAATATGTGAGTGTTTCAACTGAAAAACAGCTTGAAAGCTTGAAACCCGTTGAAAGTTCCTTGTGGATACACCTAGGCCGGTATGATCTCATGGAAAGTACATAACAAAATAATGTTCACTGATATGCAGTTCTGGGAGGTTTAGAGAAATAAATCACTCCTTCAAAGTTATTTATGATATTGATGACAGTTTGTAGACAATCACATAGTTTATTGATGATAATGATTATATTTCTTCCTAAGTTCCAAACGGTCACGATTCATGAGATGAATTTACATGTAGGAGTGGGGCACAGGTGAACTCACAATGTATTCAACTCAAACGACACAGAACAGTGTCAGAGCATTGGAGGCTTTCACGTGACAATAAATGCGGGTCTCTTTTTGGTAAACTATGTATTTTTCAGCTAAGCAATGTATTTTTAAAACTGTAGTCTAAGTATATTTTTAGTAAACACATTAGCCAAGTTGCGCGTTCTTTTTCTGACAGACAATGTAATTTTAACAGTTCAAGGGAGAATAAATTTTATTTCAAGAATCTTCTGAGTGAATGCATATATTTCTATAATTAAGTCAGCCATCATTATCCTGCATGACTCCGAAATGGGAAGGACGCCGTGTGCCAGTGGGAGGCATGCACTCATGGACAACACACAAAGACACACAAGAATTATAATATGAAGGACGTTTACAATTTAAGAAAGATACTTTATTATCACGGGGAAAACATCGAACTATCAAACCAAAACTAATGTGCAATCCTAACAAGCCAGAGTCCCGTTTCACAAAGCAATTTGGATTTCATCCTCTCTATGAGAATCTTACAGGTTTGTAGAATCACATTCATTCACGGCGCTTGACATTTGGATTATGTACGTTGACAGCGTGAACTATGACTACCACTATATGAAAAGAGATCGTAGGAAATAAAAGTATAAAGCAAGCATTTAGTAGATTTTTATTAAAATAGTTCTCTATTGTTTGTGCCCTGTCAACCGCTCACTGACAAGGGCCATGCAAAATCGTGGCACCTACGCGCACATTTAAAGGCGATTAATATATACGGGAGGTGTTTCACATGACGTATGAGAAGCCGTGACATCAGTTAAGCATAAACAGCGTCGGGCCAACGGGGTTTCGTTCAACAACAATGGGACCAGCTTGATTTATTCACACACAACAGACAATGGTTATTTATAACTGATTATATTTTTTAACTGTTAACGTTTGGAATACAGGTGTTATATCTCCATTAAACCGCTGTGTCTAAATTTAGGAGGAGAGAAAACAAGTGGCAAATTAAGAATGGAACAGTAACGTGTGTTGATATGTGTGATAGTTCAACATTTAAGGGGCTTAGGTGAGGGCTGGGAGAGATAATTATTTACAATTTGTGTTTGTATTTCTTTCCCCCTGTATACTTACCTTGAACATTTTAAGAAGCTATTCCTTTTCACTACTGGCCAAATATTTCCACTTTTCGCATTCCCCACACAACAAAACAATACTTTTTTGTATCACCATGAAGAAACTAATGATCTGGGGCGTATATTTGAACACCCTTATACCTTAGTTAAATTTCCTGCAACTTGTATCGATCTAAAACTGATGGTTTCACATAAACAGTGTCTATACTTTACACATAACTCAGATTATACCATTCAACGTATTGTCTGTTTATTCTATTTATGCCAATGGCCAACACGTACTCGTTAACAATATGCAATAGGCAAAAAGGTGCATATAAACAGCGATAGATTATATTTTATGGTCTCTGATATAATTACCATGTTGAAATGACAAAATTGAGCTTTTTCTTTCTTCCAATGCCAGTTTAAAGACGGCCATTGAGGACTACACCGGATGTGAATCGTTTGCAAAATATGAAGTGGATAGAATGGACACTTAGATAGTTTTCCTATATATAACGTTTCTTATCCCTCTAGTAATAGACATTTTAAAATGACAAATGGACATTTTATTTCAGCAGTGTAAGCCATTGACCCGTATGACAACATAGTCCAGATATGACGAAAACACTCGTGCTGGATGTAGGATAACGACTCACATAAAGGGGCAATTAGTTGTAGTAGTGGGCTTTTACTTCTTAGTTTTAATACAGTGGAGAGGAATGTAGTTAATGCTTTTAGATAAATTATGTTAATACAGGTAATTAAATGCAGAGATTTTCCAATTGGTTACCTTAAACTCTTAGTCATATCTTGTTGGAGGGTGAGATTTTTTTACTAGTAATGCTAGTTTACAGACATACATTATTGTAACTGAAACGGATGCCAGTCGTACACACACTGAAATACGAAGTGGATAGAATGGACGAGTAGATAGTCCTATATATATAATGTTTTCCTACCTTGTCATTTTAATGTGACGTGCCATTCATCTTCAGTCATATATAAATTACCAAGAAACATTTTGCCAACGAAATATATCTACAGACAAACGTCGCTATGTCGAACATGGATGTGCCGAACGTACGGAGATCACGAGGTTATAAGCATTGTCCTTATGAATCCCTTGTTCAGTTGTCATTGTTAGATTGCGTCCACCCTTGGACACCTGGAAGTTTGTTCTCACATCCTTCCACTTCGACCCTTGAATATCCGGGGTAGAATAAATCTTCAGGAACCCATGCTTGTCATAAAGGAGACTATGCTTGCCGTAGGAGGGGGTGGTCAGGCTTTCTGACTTGGTTGACGCTTGTAATCGGTTCCCAATGCGCAGATCTATGCTCATGCTGTTGGTCACTGGATTGTCTGGTCCAGACTCGATGATTTACAGCCTGCCACCATATAGCTGGAATATTGCTTAGCGCTGCGTTAAACTAAATTCACTCACTCACTTACTCCTTTCACTTCGACATAACGGCGATTGGTTGTATTTGTAACCTGTGAGCTTTAAGCTGACCTTCGTAACTATTTGTAGTACAAGGAAGCACCATATAGTAAATGGCACCGAGAAAGCCCCTTCGCGCTTCATCAGAAGTCGTAAGTAACAGTCCATTGTTACATCGTAAACATCCTACTTCATCATAAACATATGGTCATTGTCAAACAGTGGCGGTAAGTGTTTGGGTCTCAGACTCATTTAATAACTGAATTGTTTTTTTTATACTTCGATCTTGCATGCACGTGCCTTTCCACTGGAGTTTTTATGCTTCGACCATCCATGCATGGTGCTTTCCAGTAGCGTTTATATTCTTCGAGCATGTATGATGGTGCTTTCCAGCGGGCAAGACCGTGGAAAATACAAAGTAGGAAGTAAAACGAATAATTAATAGAGTAAATACGTATCACAATAAATGTACCATTTTACGTAAGGACATTACCATTTGGTATCCTGCAAGATCGAGTGGGAGTATCTCAATATGTTTATGTATCTCAATATAAGTAATATCCAGTGCCCTGGAAAATCGAGTGTGAATCGGGCACATATGTGCTTCGTACCAAATAAACAAAAATGTTATTTAATAGCATAATGCATCGAATATGAGAACACTGTTCCCATATAAGCGCATAATAATGCCATCGAAATACAGTATTATGATTAAAGTTAAAAACGTCCAGGATGCATGAACGGGATGCATATAACTATATCAATGTAGGAAAGATACAGGAATGTGATTCAGCAGGTGTACACGTGTTTGGGACAAATAAACATATCGGGAAGCACGTGTTGAATATAAGGCTTCAAATATAATCCATATTTCACGGTCAGGACAGGGTCATTTCATTGTAATCGCGTGAAACATGCTCTACATACAAAACTGTACATGTGTTTAGATACAATTCATTACCGCACGAAGACTGTATCGTTAGTTTTGCCCAAGCAGGAAGAAATAAATCACTTCGTGTAAAAATATTGCACCAAAATTGAGGTTTGAGCATATTTTCGATACAGACAGAATATCCGTACCATTATGTCATGGCTAAACCTTTTGTTTCCAAAACATAATATGCTACAATGCCTTAGAAACGTCGTTGTTGACCTGAATGTATTTTTTCATGATCGAGACAGATATGTAGCAAGAAGTCTGTAGGTCGAACGACACCAGGGCTCGACAAGGCTATCAAAATGTTTTTATTGTTCTGAACACTCGCTATCTTTAGACAATAGATAGGCGGGCCTCGTGGGACTTCCGGATTTGTACTGGACTTCAAGGAACATTCATGTGATATTTTTTTTAAACAATGGCGATTTACATAGCATGCCATAAAAGAGTGGCTAAATTAACCGATCTTCCACTTAAACATATTATTCACCTTGCAATATGACTATCCATTGCTTTTCAAGATTGCGTAGTATGTATACATTTACAGGGGCAGGACGCACACTCCATCATCTGTTGGGAGTCTATATAATATGGTCTGGCTCCCTGGTTGGTTAATTGTGGGTCCCCTTACTCCCGTCAGTTGGGAACCGGGGGAAGATATTTGTCGTAAGAAACGACTAACGGGGTGAAGTTTTCAGACTCGCCGATTTGCCTTACACAAGCATATCCCAGTTGCGTAGAGCAATACTCATGCTGTTGATCACTAGATTGTCTGGTCTAGACTCAACTATGACCGCCATATCATTGGAATATTGCTGAGTGAGGCGTAAGGAGAAACTCACTCACTCACTCATGAGTTGGGTCGTTACTATTTTAATGACCTGCGCGCCCGTCGTGGTGTAACTGCAGCATTACTGAGACTGCGTTAAGTACCAGTCACTCACTTGCACAATGGTAATGTTGCAGTATCGGGGTTAATGCTACCATCGTTTTGTGATACGGGCCACGGAACGTGAGCGCACTTTCCAGATGGAGGCGACACGGCATTAGGTGAAGGGGAGTTAGTCTGAAAGGTGTTCAGTTGAAAACATTAACATATGTAGGTACATGAAAGGTGTTCACCAGACACACTGTCTCCCCGTCTCCACCCGACTGATACAGCCATATATCACCCATCCATCTGTCACGAATATTAAGTCTCCGAGTTAATTGATGGCTCAGGAAAGAGCTTTAAAATAATACAATCTTTTGCCAAATTTCGGCAAGTGTCATTCTCATTTAAATACGATTCTTAGTCGCTTGACAGATTTACTGTGTTGCTCGGCTTTAGAAATACTATGAGATCGCCACGGTGAAATCCCCGGCTTCCCCGTGGTTAAGTGTCGAGACAAAGCTGTATTTACAGTCACACACAAACACGGTTGAGCTTTTTCTTGACAATAACTATGGTGGTAGCAGTAGCAGTAGCAGTAGCAGTAGCAGTAGCAGTAGCAGTAGCAGTAGCAGTAGCAGTAGCAGTAGCAGTAGTAGTAGTAGTAGTGTCGTCTGCTTCCACTGACGAAGCTATGATGGATGCGAACGTCAAAACCTGAATGCAAACTTATTTGCATTGAAAACATATTGTCCATACCACGTCAACGAAACTTTTAGAATATTGCACAGATTTAACGATTTACATTCAGCCGTGCGTGCGCGTGTGGGTGCGCAAATGTATGTACCTTTGCATGTGCGTGCATGTACCTTTCTGTGCCTCTGTGTGTCTGCGTGCGCTCCTGATTCTCTGTGTGTGCATGTACCTGTTTTTGTGCAAGTGTTCCGAGTGTGCATGAACCCGGCTGTGTGTGCGTGTGCGTGTGCGTGCGCGTGTGCGTGTGCGTGTGCGTGTGCATGTGCAATATTCCATGTGAAGAATTGAACCCGGGCCTTCGGCGTTACGAGCCAACACTTAAACCACAAGACTACCGCACCACCATCTAATGAACGCTGTACGTGACCTCTTGCATTGGTTGGTTTTATTCACCCCACCACTATACATGACTTAAGACTGAACCGCCGAACTGTATGGATATAAGCTTACTATTACATACGTATTATCAGGGATTACAAAGTACTGGTCCAATAACGTTTAAATTAACGTGATGGTTGACACCATAAATGGGCCTCACGTGTTGCACCCAGGCGTGGAATCGAACCCGGACCATCGAACGCATAACCACTAGGCTACCCTACTGCCCCTCGTAATAAGAGGGACCTGAGAAATATAGAAATGTTGTAATGCAGTGTATGTTCAGATAATTACTTCCTGGAATGAATCAGTGATCTTGACTAATTGGAGAAATTACAGACACTGGTAACTCATCCTAAGGCACGGTAGGCATTTTTGTGCGTCTCTTCGGCCACAGTGGTTTTGGTTTCTGCTTTCAGTCTCCATGCTTGTGCGTTGCGTAAAATCCTGCACATAAAGGTATTGGACAACATTCTGTAACTAATTTCACAACAGTCTATAGTCTATCACTTGTAACCATCACATACAACAACAACAAATACTTTAATCGAAATAAACTATTTAGGTATAAAGACACGACTGTCAACTTTTTACTACTGAATAACAATGCATCATTTAAACAATGCTATGCACATGATTAATATATATTCTGAAGATAATGCACAGTGAAACAGTGCATATATGTCATCTCCTCCAACATATATTTAATGTATTGTTTTCCATAACCTGTTAAAGCTGTACGTCGTGTATTTCACATGCGCCATATCTACTTTGGTCTGTGTACCACACGACACATTAATGCTAAATATTCCCTTGTCTGTTGTCATACAATGGATTCGATATTAATATATTCGTATTTCCAGATGAACTCGTATGTCGTTTGAGACGGTTATACCAAAAGGAGGTCAAATAAAACAAGCGCGTTTGTTTTAGTATTTTAGGAAAAGAAACGGGATATTTTAGAATGGATTGGAACCTGTGCTAAAACTAGTTACAGCTTGAGCAGAACGTTACCAACCTTACACATCAGAGTTACCTCCCCTGAACTAAAACTGCAGCATTTTGTTTGTTGTAATTTGTCAATGCAAATGTCCCGATTCTTCGAGAACAATTGGTTCAACGAATTTGAATTATTTTCAAAAATAAGTTTTGTATAGTGAGCAGTCTTGCAAGTGCATGAACCGCTGTGACATGAGGCAGGGGTTATATGAACTGACAGACATCAGTCAGAGATGTAAAATTTGACGTGTCTAAGGGGGCTTAAATTGGGGATAAATATTGTGTATTGTAAACCAAAAGTCGCCGTGTTCTGTAATCTGATTGGTTGAAAAACATGATCAAATGGTATTAGATTCCCTGAAATTGCAAGACTATTCACTGCGTATTGACCTCGCAAACAATTAGAATTATATCAGTCATCAGTTGTGGCAGGATATACAAGTGTACGCAAGGATGTTGTTGTAGTTCTAGTTGTTTCGAGAAAGGAGATATTTTATCATTTTTGTTGTTGTTGTTTGTTTTTGTTTGTATCTGCGTGTGTTCGTGCGTGCGTGCGTGTGTGTGAGAGAGAGAGGGAGAGAGAGAGATGATGATGATGATGATGATGATGATGATTTTTATGGAGTCACATGTACAATGTGACTGACTCACCCTAAAATGAATGAATGTACAAAGTATGCGATACCCCATCTTACCTCCCCCAGAACAAAATGGCTGGCCCCCATTAAATCATCACCATCCCACCACCCCGGTCCCTATGGAACAGTGTCCTTCCATGCGTATTGGAAATGCAGTGCACGGTAGTTACATTGTCAAGATGTTCTGTTGTAATAATACAATTAGATAAATTCAACGAACAGAATTCTTATGCCACATTTTTTTTTAAAGAAAAGAGTCCTCTATTTGGACTAAGGGTAGGATGGAGGATGTCTACAAACGCTGCATATGGGATGTATATACCATAAAAACAATGACTTTATCGTTTTAGAAAGCTGTATTCACATCTTGAAAATCAGGTGGTTTTCCTCGTAAATGTGACGCCGTTGTCAGTATCAGAGGCTGGCATTGCAGTTTGAACCATCACTATATGCGCTATCTTCTATAATCCTGCATATTAAATAACAGTGATATTATTTATCATCAAAATAAAAGGTTTGGTAAACCAATAACCCTCACCCTTTCTAGGACATCATCAACAACAGTGTATACCGGGTACATCTGGGAACATGAAACTGTCGCTCTATTGTGGGGCAGGTAAAGCGTTCGCTCGTCACGCCGAAGATTCGGGTGCGATTCCCCGTATGGGTACAGTATGCGAAGCCCACTTCTGGTGCACTTTGAGATTGCTGGAATATTGCTAAACGTGAAACTAAACTCACTCACTTGCTCCCTCTGTTCTGGTTTCAGCCAATGGAATCTGCTGGAATGCATAATCGTCTGCTGCTGACATTTGCAAATAGATAAACACACGAATGCTCAGTTTCAAACAATTATTTGTAAAAATAAATTTTAATCCGAACACTACATGTTCTCCCTTACTGTTGAGTGTTAACACAGATTGTAAAATGGATGTGACTACATTTTTCCTGATTTGCCATAAACAGAGAATAAGTTAGTGACTGCACAAAACATTATGTTATGTTGATGTCGGCAATCCACTAACTAGCTAACACAAAGTAACCCGTCAAGAAATCAAGCGTATTGATAAGTGTATTGTCTGTGAAAGAATCCTTGCAATTGCATTTCTATGACCATCTGGTTAAACAAATATATGAGTGCACCCACAACCTCTATATATTTTACTGACAATAAGTACACGGCAACTGAATGTAATTAAATTACGGATACAGCTCTTTAGTGTCTTTGTATGGCATTTAAGAAGTGATGCACATAAACGGCGAGACTTTATGGGTGCCAACTTCTTTATTTTGATGAAAGCGACATTTGGGAGTATAGTCTTACTCCTTCATCAGGTAAATGAAAACGGACCAGGAAGCAGATAGCTGTATAGGTATTCGCGAAGAAGCAGGTAGCTGCATACGTATTCGGGAAGAAGCAGATAGCTGCATACGTATTCGGGAAGAAGCAGATAGCTGCATACGTATTCGGGAAGAAGCAGATAGCTGCATACGTATTCGGGAAGAAGCAGATAGCTGCATACGTATTCGGGAAGAAGCAGATAGCTGCATACGTATTCGGGAAGAAGCAGATAGCTGCATACGTATTCGGGAAGAAGCAGATAGCTGCATACGTATTCGGGAAGAAGCAGATAGCTGCATACGTATTCGGGAAGAAGCAGGAGAACAATGGTGGGCACGGAACAAGGGAAGCCAGGGAAATGTCCCTCGTGATAAAGACGCTGACATCCATAAATTTCCACTCTTTACCAGAGTCCCAGATAGGGACATATTCGGGTAAAAAATGCATAGAAAATGTCCAATTAAGTACATGTATTAAAAAATAATTGTAGCGTACTAATTGCGCATTTAAAATGTTAAATACGCAAAATATTTAAAACATATGCTTACGGAATATATCTATAAAAATCGCTTGGGTAATGAAAAAGACATTGCTTATTATCAAGCTGTACTATTAGTACAGGACTAGTGTTTCGCTGTCAGTATAGGATGAGTGATTTTGTTATGAAATCATTTCCATTATATTTAAGCTGGTTTTGAGTTGGTATCACGTAAGGCAGTACATACCTGTTCAACAGACTTACTCAATGACATATATTTAGGTGAATAAAATCACTGAAATACCCACATACAGTGGAAGCCCCCTAAACCAGCATGCGTTGGGACCGGCAAAACATGTATTTGAAAGCAACGGGTAACGGAAAATGAAATACTCACTCAATGTTCATAATACCCACTCCGAAAAAATAGAGTGGGTACAGTGCCCACATGAGTTGAATCTTACCTGGAGCTCTGGTTTACGGTTTCTTTGTTATTTTCCGAACAAAAGAAGTGTAAGAACGTTTCACTAATTCGCTCGTGTATACATTTTCTGGAGCAGTGCATTGTTTCTGTGAAAGCCAAGGGAAGATATAACGAATGAAGCTTGGAAATACGAATCTGGAGTTTCTCTAATTTCAAAACAAGGCATTTCAGGTTAGTCAGGATCCGGGTATAATGCAGGTGAACACTTTCATCTATATGGAAATACCTAAGCTATATGCCTATCTCTCCAGAACAGCCTTGGTACCTTTGTATATCAGTGCCTTTTTCTGATGAATATTTGACTAGATTTTGCATGTAAATGCTTTTGTCTGTGGGCTAACCAAATGTGGACGAATACTTCGGTCTGTGGACCAAACACCTGTGAATGAATAATTCTTTGGACTAACCAGCTATAATTGAATACTTCAGTCTGTGGAATAACCAACTGTGTGTGAATGCTTCAGTCTGTGGAATAACCACTGTGTATGAATGCTTCAGTCTGTGGAATAACCAACTGTGTGTGAATGCTTCTGTCTGTGGAATAACCAACTGTGTATGAATGCTTCAGTCTGTGGAATAACCAACTGTGTATGAATGCTTTAGTCTGTGGACTTACCAACTGTGTATAAATACCGCAGGTGAGGACCAACCATCTGTAAATGAATACTTCGGTATGTGGACTAACCAACTGCGCATGTATAGGTCAGTTTATGGACTAACCAACTGTGAGTGAATACTTCAGTCTGTGGACTAACCAACTGTGAGTGAATACTTCAGTCTATGGACTAATCAACCGTTTATGAATACGCCAGGCGAGGACTAACCAACTGTGAGTGAATACTTCAGTCTGTGGACTATCAACGAATTAGTGGCAGTGTTTACCCATGAAGATTGTTTTGCTGTTATTCAAAATCTCAACGTGTGGCCACACTTTTGTGCTTAGTGTGACCAGCCTTTGGACGAATATGTTGGGAGCGAATGTCCCAGTTTGTGAACGATTGTGGTGTGAATGTCCTCCTGGTCGAGATAGAATGTTCTAGTAGTCTTACAACGGAATTCGTGAGTCATTATATATTTATATATCTTTCTGAAACACAAGAGACTGGTGTTACCATTAGCATAGACGCAGCTGGGAAGGCCTGAGCCACTTGACATATGACATTCTCATGATTGCCTCCTAATATACAAGAAACCTTTGACTTTGTCATGTTAAACATTCATACCTTGTCATTTACATGTAGCAAAAACAAATACCCATCATCATAAAGACTTCGTGACTTGAGTTTGTAAAGCCAACTCGGGGTCTGGAAATGTCTTGAATATGTGAACAGGCTCATGTATCGTCGGATAGCAACATCTCTGTGAATAGTTAAAGTGAGGTGAATTTTATCTTCATGAGTCCATTTCGACAGATACTTTCGCAAAAATGATTCGTCTACAAACTGAGGCATTTCGTCCATAGAAAAAGTCACATAGCACATTCGTCCACAGAAAAAATTGCACAATAAATTCGTCCATAGAAAAAACATTGAGCAAATTCGTAAATAGAAAAACTATAAAACGAATCCGTCCGTTTACTGAAACATTCACACAACAAATGGTCCACAGACACAACATTCACACAACAAAATCGTCCACGGCTGAAACATCCACTCAAAACTTGCCCGCCAACTGCCATTCGCGTTATTTGGTGTCAACAAGCTTAACTTTCCAGAAGACTTGATTCTGCCATACTTTTGGGTGGTTTGCAGTCGCGCCCTAGTGAAAGTTGAATCAGTTAACTGAAAGGTGTCTGATAACCAATCAACAGTTAACTTCATAAATGTTAAAAAAAGATATGAACATGAGTCTTACATTTACATATTTACATCGATATTTGCAATTTTCAGAAATGCTGTGTATATTGCATTACAACAAGACTGTATATATAAACACACTGTAAGCACATACAAACAAGAACACTGCCTCCAAACGACATTTTGTATTATCAAGGCCCAATCAAAATATCAGGAGACCTCTTCACCAATCCACAGTACCACTTCTGCGAGAGAACGTTATTTTTTCGGGATTATACAGTTTTAAATTATCATGTATTAAATTTTGTCGGTTTGGAGTACTTGGTGTAATTACGTAACATAACACACGTAACTGACCAATTCATCTGGATCACAATCAAGATTTCAATCTGGATCACAAAGGACACCCCAGGTGTATAAACGTCACAACTTTGGAGGTACAATGACTCATACTTTGACGATTCTAACATCACACATCTCTTGCCTGAAAATTATTTGAACAGTGTTACAACATTCAAGGCCTCAGAATAGCTTTCTAAAGTATATAACTATATCTATATATTTGAACTTTTTTGTGGTGTGTTATGCCGAGTGTAGCAGTCTCATACATCTCTTGCCTGAAAATTATTTGACCAGGGTTAGAAAATACAAGTCTTCAGAAACGCTTCCTATATTATAGATCTACATGATCATTGTATATTTTTATGGTAAACTTATGGAGGACAATTCCAAAATCTGATGCATCAATAGCAAAAATACAGCTTCATATTCTGATTGTGCCGTATAAAGTACATATTCACATGGCATTGAACTGATGTTCCAACACACGTCATGCTTACTGTTTCTACTGTGAAATACGTAACTGACATTCCATGAATTAATGTAACCATGTGATGACTTTGTGAAAGACCCCATCTGGTTTACTAGGCATTTCGACTCATAAGTATTATGAATAAAGTATAATGAACTTCCCTCATCAATGCCAGTGACAACCCTGCCTCGATTATCCGAGGAAGCACATTTCATTTGGCGTGGAAGGCCAAACAGGGGAGAAAAATATGAAATGGATAATTGAAAATAAGTAATGACACCAGGTTTCTACGAAAATGGTAAGACATTGTTGTGCTGTTCTAATAAACAAAACGTTTGTCTTCTTTTGTCACGGAAAGTGTTTCCTGTGACCTGATATTTGTAACACTCGTGATGAAAATATGAAGTTGTCCCTTCACACGATTAGAAAAGCATGTTCTCTCACATTTCCAAGTTACCAGCCCTGATGTCTTGCTTGATCTGGGGCTTGTTTCAGGATATCCTTGGTACTGATGTCCACTTGACAACAACCTTTCGTGCGGGATAAGAGGATGCGTAGCTTTTTAGTTGTACATACTGTTATGTAATAAATATAATTCCAGTTCCACGCTGTTCTGACATTACATTTATCATACATCGGTTGTTACATGCTTTATTACATTCTGTAAGTGTCAGCGTGTTCTGACATTACATTTATCATACATCAGTTATTACATGCTTTCTTACATTGTGTAAGTGTCGGTGTGTGTTCTGACATTACATTTATCATACATCAGTTGTTACATGCTTTATTACATTGTGTAAGTGTCAGCGTGTTCTCACATTACATTTATCATACATCAGTTATTACATGCTTTATTACATTGTGTAAGTGTCGGTGTGTTCTGACATTACATTTATCATACATCAGTTATTACATGCTTTCTTACATTGTGTAAGTGTCGGTGTGTGTTCTGACATTACATTTATCATACATCAGTTGTTACATGCTTTATTACATTGTGTAAGTGTAAGCGTGTTCTGACATTACATTTATCATACATCAGTTGTTACATGCTTTATTACATTGTGTAAGTGTAAGCGTGTTCTGACATTACATTTATCATACATCAGTTGTTACATGCTTTATTACATTGTGTAAGTGTCAGCGTGTTCTCACATTACATTTATCATACATCAGTTATTACATGCTTTATTACATTGTGTAAGTGTCGGTGTGTTCTGACATTACATTTATCATACATCAGTTATTACATGCTTTCTTACATTGTGTAAGTGTCAGCGTAACCAGGAAGACCATGTAATATTTTGTATTGGGCTTGAGGGTGACAATGGGTGAGGTGCCCGTATTTCTTGCCCACACATCGTCGGAACATCTAGCGTGTCCATTGTGCGATTTATTGATTATTTTCTAAAGCCCGGGTTTGATCAAAGGGGTAATTGTCTTAGACCTTTATCTGCGTCAGGTGACTCAAATATGATGGGGAAAGTTATATTCCTTGGGCGAACCAGAATAATGACCATGGGTTCGATC
The DNA here is from genome assembly GCF_037392515.1 of Haliotis asinina. Taxonomy (NCBI): domain Eukaryota; kingdom Metazoa; phylum Mollusca; class Gastropoda; order Lepetellida; family Haliotidae; genus Haliotis; species Haliotis asinina. The sequence goes on along the minus strand of NC_090287.1, from coordinate 18,325,214 downwards.
CAAAGACTCGGAATTGCGGGCTCGCGAGTTTCGCAAGTTGTTAATGTCTAAGACATGTATCATATTCATTTACATTTGGGAGAACCTGCCCCCATCGTCATGGAAATATAAAGAAATACATGTATATTTTATAATGGAAAAGGACATTTTGTCTACATGTACTACTGATAAAATTGAAGGACGGCTAAGGGAGATGCCATTTATATCTGAAGGTTTTTAACTTATTACTCATGCATGAAATAACAGACACCAGACCATTAACTGTTGTTATAAGACTGTAGGCGAAATGGGATGTAGGCGGAATGGGAACATGTCCATCATCGTTATATTGTCATATGCAGCTGGAAGGAGATCAGGAACTCACGCTTACTGATTTGGAACATTCCTTGTCATCGTACACCTGCGTTGTGTGATGCTGTTTACCATATCAACCACTGGTGTATGTCTGGTAGAGATTCAAGTATATATGTTTACAAGTCTTTCCTATATTGCTGAATGCATTCACTTAGATATAATTATTTCAAAGCTTCCAGATGAACAGTCAGCATACCGAAACAAACAAAATTAATAATTAGAAAAATATATAATAAATGCAAATCTGTCCAACTGTTCCTGAGAACACGGGAAATTGCGGTATGGTCATCTTAACAAAGAGCGGAAGTGTTCCAAATATGAATGAATGACCGAGTTTCGTTTAGAATATATTCACAGCCATTTGTACACGTGTCAGGCCACATTTACGTTGTGGGCGTTATCTGAAACTCGGCCCGGAGGAGTTACTTCAAAGTGATGATGAACAGTACCCATGGAGTAGCGGACTGAGCGTTAACCCGGAAAGCTGATGGTAGGTGGTTCCATGTTTGGTTGCGCCATTCCAAGAGCCGTTGCGACGTTGCAAGAAGCTACATAATGCAGCAGTGCCTGAGACTCATTAAAATGTTAAAACCTGTTGGTGTGGCTGAATTTGGTATATGAGGATGGCGGCATGGAGGGTTAGCAATGAGAAAATCCCAGGTAAACTTCTCACTAGTACACGTACACGCACGTGTATGTGTAATATTCTTCAAATGAGTCTTCACTCCAGCTCAATGACGTATATGGTGTTTCTGTCCGAGGTACCAATGGGAATACCACAACGCGATCTATAGAAAATGAAAATAATTTTTTTAAATGAAATGTTTGTTACCCAGTAAAATCAAATATCCATCACAGTAGAACCGGCCAGCATTATCTACTCATGTCAGCATTACCTATTAGACACCTTTTTTCAAATGTACTACAGAGATGTAAAAATACGGAAGGCAAAAAGAAAACGAATAGAGTTAAACATAGAGGAGTGAGTGAATGATCGAATCTCGACCAGATAATCCAGTGATCAACATAAACAGAACGGAATGTATAAGCAGCAAAATAGTGAAACAATAAGATACCATCCACGGTTATCCAGTGCTTTACTACTTTAATCTGTTGAGATTCACATCCTTGACTCGATCGGTCCTATAGATTTGTTTCGCTTTGAACAGTCGTGGGTGAGAACAGGTTCGGTGTAATTGCACGTAACAGAAGGGAGATATATTCATATTCAGTTTGTACTGAACTGAGAAACCCGCACAGCGTTGTAACCGAAAACCGGTGTAAGTGCATGAGCTGTGGTAACGTCCGCAGTGGCTGATATGACAGTTACATCCCGGTTGGTTCACACATCCGGTTATCCCAAAGTTTAGTACAGTCCCATTCATACAGTGGGACAAACAGGGTTGGAAGTAAGTCTTCCCTGATTGTCGCCCTCTCCACACTGTATGTGATGTGTACATCTCTTCATACATGCAGAGCCTTCAGCAACCCATGCTTGCCATAAAAGGTGACTATGCTTGTCGTAAGAGGCGACTAACGGGATCGGGTGGTCAGACTAGCTGACTTGGTTGACACATGTCATCGGTTCCCCATTGCGAAGATCGATGCTCATGTTGTTGATCACTGGATTGTCTGGTCCAGACTCGATTATTTACAGACCGTCGCCATATAGCTGGAATATTGCTAAGTGCGACGTAAAACTAAACTCACTCACTCACTCATACATGCAGAGACTCTAGCCATGTGACCATCTAGTAGCATCTAAAGCGGTTCGTACGTACCATGTAGCGGCGGGTAGAAGACGTAAATTAGTTGTTGTAGTTCATGCTGCCGTTTCACAGTAGCCTTCCTTTATGCACTTGATATGCAGGTAATACGGACATACACATAGTATGTGGACACGCGACAAGTTTCACATCATTTGGGCAAATACCTGGGGCCATCACTAATTCCTCGACGCATGCTCATGAAATGGTCGGAATTGTACAGTCGACTCTTCTTTCGGCTGAGATTTCTTATGAAAAGGTTTTCTTGGGTTTTTTTTTGACAGTCCATAACATCTAATATGAAGGAATGACATTAAACTCTCATAACCTAACTACAAACAAGTCATCGGTATTTCTGTCTGTGCATATACAGCTACATACCCTATTTTATCCTGCAATAATGTCAGTATCAGAAATGTTCAATGTTCACATGTTAAACCCAGGGATGTGATACGCTTTACAATGACATCATAAATTGAAGCTACAATGTGAATAACGGATTGCGTAATTTTGAATTTGGTGTTTTGAATTTTTGCTTTGAAGTAATAATGTGGTGAATATATTTCTTTTCAAAATAAAACTAAAGTACTTTGTACTTGAAATGTGTATGAAATGAGACCTGATGTCGTCACTGTGTGGCTGGAATGATGCCGATGTAAAACCCAACTCAACTCAACTCAACTCAGCTCAACTGCCTCAGCTTTGCATTGTTATATTTCTATTAGTCATTTCACAATTTCTGTTCCCTGAATTAACCTCTCAAGATGGCACACTGTGAAATACGAACTGTCATGTAATTGAACAAAATGAAGCACAACATTACAAAATTAATCAATGTTGAAATCCTGTGATACAATTTAAATGATGGAAAAAGTCCGTGGATTATGTATACAGAACTTTTTGCTCACTTTTTAAATGCTACAAAAATTGTTAAAATATCCTTTTAATGTCAATGATAAAATGAGTGTATATTGTTATATTTGAGATACACTTACTTAGTAAAGAACAGATTCTAGTACTATTGTTGGCTTTAATCCCATCCGGGATTCGAACCCACATCCTCAGCATCTAATCGACAGCACACAAAGATGATTATTAACCGAGCGTGGTAATGTTAACATGTATTGAAACAGTATTTGTACCAATGTTTGTGGTTTGAAAAGAATACGCTAAACTGATCCCGAATCTGACAGTACAGGCCGTGGTATTGTAACACGTTTAGATGTCACAGCGGCACGTGAAAGGGACATTTCTTTGGATATTCTTTTGGTGCAAACGGTTGAGATGCGTTTTCGCGGACACCTTGTATCCTCATTGCTTGATAGTAAATCGGAAACATACACTCGTGATGTAACGGAATCGTACAAATGGCACTTCTTTTGTGAAAATGAAAATGGTTTGGTACTTGTCATATATGAATTGGACACCACTCCAATTGTTAATGTAAGTAAAACGTAAGTATCAATCAGTTGGCACCAGCGACATAAAAGCTGATTGTACAAATTATTGACACACAGTTCGTTAGTGAGAACGTCGACAACAGAATTGTACATTGCTGTGGGTATTTATATATGACACTGATCCATTGTTAATGTCCAAGATACCACCAAGACCTCAATCGTGGTTGGTATAAGAACATTCTTCCAGTACCGAGTCACACCATATATTGCAAGTAGAGTCGACAAAGCTCTTTCCACATCCATGGGACACCTCAAATTGTGCAATTCTGACTATATAATAAGTAAGTTTGTTTCAGCAGTTTTCGATGTTATTAGACATCGAACTAGTCTGGACCAGACAATCCAGTGACTGTCACAATGCGATACGATGACAGAACAATGAATCAACGAAACCAATGGTAAAGTAAGTCACATATCGATTGCGGCACCTCATTAGATAATCGATTTTGTCTTCTTTATTTCAACTGAACTAAATCATTATGTAAACATTGATTTTTATTTTAAAACAAAAACAAAACAAAAACAGAAACAAGAGGAAACGATGAAGAAAATGACTATTTTAAAAAAGGAAATACATAAGTACATGGTGTTTTGACTTAGGCGAAATGTGCACACAACTTTAACGCCAATCATAAAATCAGAGTTGTGTATTATCATTAGAGATATCTTTCAGCAGTCTAGGTGCCATTACCGTTCTAACGTCGCTTTATCTTCATTCATCAAAATAGAGAAAAATACAGGCATGAACGCTCCAGCAGTACACAAGCCCTACATCCTGATCCAACTCATAACAGTCTTCTTCAGGCTTGTTTTAATATTTAATTCTTGTCGTATATAACCGAAGTAAAGTAATATTAACCTTATGGACAATACCTGCCATTGAAGCAATATCAGTTCAGTTGCAGATGAGACAGTTCCTTAACCCTTTAATCAGCGCACCTTGCAGAGTTCTATTGAGATTTATGACAATATTCTAGGGTTTACAAAGACAACAATTCAACTACTGTCATCGAGAGGCATACACTTGTTTAACGTGTCTTTAACATGTTAAACATTTACTACCAAAGGGCAGCTGTCAGTTTGCAGACGAGAGTAAAATCTAATTTCCAGCATCGCGATACAACGCCCAACAGCCAATGAAAAATATATTCCTTGAGGGAGGCGGGCACACCGCTCAAGTGGGTTGAGTACAATTGCCGATAGGTGTCGCTGGAAACAGTAGCAGACGTCTCTCTCTGACAGCGATACAATGTGTTGTGTTCTGAGCTCTACCAATGACGGGGCCATGTCAACTAAGGAATAACGCTTTTAATAGCTGTTTGTGAAATAATTAGTGACGATCGTATCGATCATGGGTCATGAGTGGTTTAATCGCACTAGCCCAAGCAAGTAGTGTGTGATACTCTCGTGGTAGCAGACAGTTGCAGTTTGTGTACACTTTCCAACTTTTAAAACTTTTACTTCGCTGTGTCGAATTCAACTTGACCATGAATGAACAGTCATATTTCCACTGGGAGTTGCTACGACAACCAATCCAGGCACCTGCTTTCGGGATGGGCTCTGGCTTTTTCGACGTTGGGAGGTGAGTTAATATACCATTCGTCCAAATTAACCTGGTACAACATGCCAATTGCTGTTCACAGGCGTTATATCCACAGAATAATGACAGACAAGAAACTAGAACACCGTTTTTACTGAAAACAACCTATGGTAGAAAACACATTTATCAAAACTGTTCTTTACTAAAAGAAAATTTCAGTATGTCATATGTAAATAAATATCTAGACTATTTAGCCCTGTATTAATAAGACAAGACACTGGTCGGTGTTTAATTTTTCGCTGAGAGATCGTCGTTAACACCAACAGAACCATTCTACTTGGGACGTTTGTCATAACTTTTCACAGTATATAGCTTCATACTAACTACTTGATGGGAGTTGTTTCATGTGAGACGTTTGAAAGACGGTTGACAGAAAACAAAACCATTGCGTGAAGCAATCACCTGTATATCGTTCTGTCATAACTGTCCTCTGGATGAATGGAACATGAAAAGCGCTGTATGTCACAATTAACCGATTAGAATACCTTTGATGTAATTGAATTCTTTAGCTACGTTTCAAAATTAAACATTTGTTATATTTTTCGTTGAATTTAATAGCATTAATTAATCATGTATTTATGTTAGTTAGCATATCAGTAATGTTTAATAATGAACCTTTTAACAACCCGGCTGAATACAATCGCTTGGGGGCAAAAGTGATATATTATCTTGAATAATGAGGACTCTTTTGATGTAGAAAGTGCCAGTTTCCGAGATTGTCAGCACATGTATGTTACTTATAACAATGTAGACACCCTAGGGCGAAGTTTGCTGACGTTTTAATATCTTTAACATCCAGGGAAATTCTCTCTGAAAGTCTATGTAAGTAAAACATTGCTGCCGTACAACCCCTAAATTATCATTACAGGAACATTTCCAGTGAAATATCTCCATAGACAAATATCTATACGGCCCAAGCATGATCGAGAAAGACACCAATGTATCGTCAAACTTTTTTGGGTGTCCCAGTATTCTCTTCATTATTTCTAAAATCCTAATACCACAGAAATATATCGCTTCTGAAGATGTCAAATATGTTCCAGATTCAACATGGATGTTTTTCTTAGATTTGGTATGAGACGAAATGATATAAAAACATCCAAAATAAAAATGACAGCGTGTTATTTTCTAATGTAAATTTCATCGTTGCCTGGGGTCAAACTATGAAATAAATATCATTTTAATGCATTTTTCTCTTAAAACAATGATGATGTGTCGACACCCCTGTGGTCCTGTGTAGTGATAGATGTAAACATAATGTTAATTATGACTACATGATGAATTCGTTCACATGCACATGGGAACACATGTGGGACTTCACACTTTCTTTGTCTATTTTGGGCAAGTATACGTGGACACTAATAGTCGTAACGTAGCAAATTCACAAAATGGTAAAATTTACGAACCTAGTGACATATAACACCATAAATTGTCACATTTCAACAAAATTATGCACCTGCATTTAAATGTGAAGAAGTGTGAAGGTAGATTTGACTTAGTTCCCCCCTGGGATAACAAAGGCGGTGTGAACGTCACATCACAAGGTAACATGTAGCGGAGACTTAGGGAGGAGGTGACACAGGGGAGAATCCGAGAAAGACCTCAAGTCTCCTTACATATATTCTCATACATGCGACAAATTGCCACTGTGCTGTCGCGACGCCTGTAACTGTTGAAACCTTAAAAGAAGGGAACGCGCTACTTTTGTCTCTTATAAATTATCAACCACGCAGAGATGATAGTTCTTTACTATTATCTAGGTATCTGAATCTGAGATAGGGTATAAATATTTTAACAAAATGTTTTGTGAATATGTTTATATAAACATAAACATGTTTCACTCACATAGATCATATTCAGGCAAAACCAATTGCATTCAAATTTATTTATGATATTCCACAGAATATACATGCAGGTAAAAAACCGTTGCTGTATGGGTATGAATAAAATTGTCAGTGTCAGACTATATGCAAATCAATAACCTTTTCCCGATTGTTTCTAAGTTCCGCTTCTAGCTAAAGATACATTTTGTGAGGACACAAAATATTACCTAAGTAATTTGTAACACTCTCACTCTGTTCAAAATAAAATGATACAATATGAACAACACACTTGTTGTTTACTATAATTATATGAGAACCGCCCTGAGGGGTTAAACGTTGAAGTATAAAATGAGAGCTCCAAGAAAATTTATCACCTGTTTCACTGGCGTATCTTAACATGTTAAATGGTTTCGTTTTGAAAAGAAATGAATCACTTGGTTTTAGATGTGGTATTAGGAACTGGCACAAGCGACATGGCCGCAGTTGTGTTATGTGTAATCTCTCAGGCTAATTCATTCAAATTAACTCAGATCTCAATTGGACAATTAATCCAGTGTTTGATCCTTAAATTTAATAATCTCCCGACTTGAATTAATTCCAGCTAGTAATTTGACAGTGTGTCATTTTCAGTATACGATGTCAATACTTTACACGCAAATCTAGAAATGGACTTTTATTATTTTGATAAACTATCCTATAAGTATCTGTTTAGGAAACAAACTACAAGTTTTAATTTATGACTTTCTGTGTAGAAAAGAATGACAAAGCGCTTCCGCAGGAGGTAACAAGATGATATATGATAGTACAGTTACGGAAGGACAATTGTTTCTACGGTAACCAAGTTGTGACATTGTGTACCCCTTAACATGAAGATAACTAGTTTAGTATATGATGCCTTTATTTGGGACTGTATGTGAATAAATTTGAAAGCTGTACATTTATATAAACGATTATCTATCAATAAAGATATACCATCATATTTCGTTACCTGTGATATTATCGAATAGGTTCTAGAAAATTGGCCATATCTGTCTCATCTTGTAAACGTGCGAAACGTTGTGATATATATTTATATATGTTACACACCAACACTATTTATATAAATCTAACTTATTGATACCAATTACACAAATATGAAGGCAGATAACGTCCCTACTTTCAGGAGTATATCCCACGGCGTGGTTCTTGACAAATCACTTGCATTATCACACGTGCCCCTGAACGTTATATAAGGAAACCTTTTATTTACAAAGAAAGAACAGTTTTGAGATGTTATTTTTGATTGATTACAGTGTCAGACCAGATGGCATGTAATGTTGTTCCGTTAAATATATGATAATGTATAACCTATAATTTGTCACATTCCATCAGATAGAAAACGCGTCAAAAACACTATGAGTAACGTATGCAAAAACTCAGGAGCTTGGGAGTTTCCAAATAGTCAACCTATTCCGATGTGGAGTTTGGAGTATAAAATGCGAAACTTTGTGTTTACTGAGCGCGGGTTTGCAAATAGTGTCGTGATTCCGTGAGCGGTTGACATGTCTGCGTTGAGCTCTCTCTCAGTCAGGCTCCGTCCCCGCTCTCCGTGGAGGGACGGCGAGGGATTCAGACGCCTTTGGCTTTAAGACGCTTGGTTGTCCAGCGTCCGCTCTGTCTCTCCCCTTCTCTCTCTCTCTCTCCCTCTCTCCTTCCCTATTCCTCGCTGGTGGTGTTATCCTAGAGGCCTCATTACCTTACAGGCATCATAGCTTGTCGAAGAACTAATGGAATTAGGGAAAGAAATTCGGAAAAGTGAGGAGGCGTATTTGTTTGAAGGGGGAAAATTGTAATTTAAATTTGCATTTTTATGAGATAAAGTGAATGTCGGGCTGTTATTTCAGTTAAAAAGTATTATTGTATTAAACATTATTTAAAAAAGGATCAAAACATCTTCATTTTTATTTGATATAATTTCACAGCAACAAAAATACACACACACACACACACACACACGCACGCACGCACGCACGCACACACACTCACATTTGCGTTATGTTTTATCTTATGAAGCATTAGCAAGCACAACATTTCTCATATCATCACCAAGTGTTTCCTAAAAATATCTCTTTTTTTTAAAAAAAACCCGGCTTGATATATGTTGAGTAGCATGTTCTAGGAGAATATTTTAGTCATATAATTTGTTATAAGATGTATACCATGATTAGAAATGTATCAAATCATCAGAAAAACACACACTGTGGACCGATACGGCCTATTCGCCTACACATATGTCAGCAGAGTTCCTAAAGCTAGGACAACCTGGTTATTATATAGTATTCAGAAAATGCTAATCTCTCGTGCCTCTTGTCTTTGTGTCCGTCCGACCTTCCCACTGTCCCTTGTCACGCCTGACATACAATGTGTGTCCTTCCACCGAGATAAATAGTCCCATCAGTAGATTTTATTGCCGTCCATGTCGACGGTGGTGGCTTCAAAACGCGGCATCTGCCTCGATGAAACACTGGCTATCTGTCTGAGAGCAGCGTCATGGCCCATTTAGACTGCTTCGTTGATACCTGCGCTCACAGAGACCTCACAAGTGCTGTGAGATACGGCCGCTCTGCCTAAATAAAATCTTCAGCCTCGACTGCAATTCTTTTTTTCCTGGATTAAAATAGTAGGAATTAATTTTCTCAAATCACATGTCAGTGTAGATAATGAACGGGTTAGTTACCATGTTGAGGGTCGCCCTTACTGGCTCGCCCACTCAGTTTTGCCATATACACAATCCACAACACAAATTTAAATGTGTATATTGATATTACGTACGACCAATGGACATTCATACCTTGCTATATACTATATATGATCTGTGGCATTTTTATGTTTAAGACTTCTGCGTGGCCATACTTTGTTTACGTAACCATTTTGTAAACATTAATTGTTCTATGAATACAAAGTGCCTCTTAAACAGACAAACTATAAACGTACTTCGTCTCAAAACTTCACAGCGAACAGATGGCCAATCTTCCTAAATAACATATCACATCGAATCGACTCAATGGTATTTAAAATCAGGCTTTCATGGTGTAGTGAGTGAGTTTGGTTTTACGCCGCTTTTAGCAATATTCTATCATGATCACGGCGGGAGACACCCGATATGGGCTTCACATATTTTACTCACGTGGGGAATCGAACCCCTGTCTTTGGAGTAACGCGCGAACGCTTTAACCACTGTGCTACAACACCGCCAATCCTTCATGATGTGCCAATTGCTGGTTGTTTCAGCTGCAGAGAGGCCATTGTTGAGTAGGTTCTGTTGAATACAATAACCCTCTGAAGGTTAATGTCTGTGGATGGTTTGATTTAAACTCATTTGAATTCCATGTGATATCTCCCCCAAGTGAAGAAGAAAGATAGACAAGTGATGCGATATGCCACTTATATGCACTACTTGTAGGGCGAGGTGAAATGGGATTTAACGCTACGTTCGAGATTTCTCAACTTACACAGCCACATGCATACACGTGCTTGTTTGTGCCGGTGTGGTCTTATGTCGGTTTAATTATGCGAGAAGACTGAGATACAATGCCCCAGTTAGACATTGATCTCTTACTAAGACATGGCCAACCCCTTAATGACAGGCAAGGTAACAACAAGTGCCATCTTTTACGTCATTAACGTCATTTGGTATGACGTTGACAGGAGCTATATCATGTAACCCTAACTGGTATCGCTTGTCTGAACTGGTGTTCATCGACGTATGCTGTCTTTAGAGGCGACTAGTGAGTGAGTTAGTTTTACGCCGCACTCAGAAATATTCCAGCATTGGTTTTGGTGCTATGACATGTTCTGTCTTAAAATAATGGCGTAATGATAGTAATTATTTTAAAACAAAACTCTTTTGGACCTTGGACTTAAAATGGTAATGAATGCAAACATAATCTCGTCACAATATGGATGGAATAATGCTGACGTTACCTAAAGCCCAGCTCAACTCAATATTCAAGCTACATAAGCTCGGAAATAATTGAGTCTGGACCACACAATCCAGTGATCAACATCTTGAGCACCGATCTACGCAACAGGGATACGATTACAGCATTCAACCAAGTCAGCGAGCCTGGCCACTCGATCTCGTTAGTCGCCTCTTGTACGACAGGCATGGGTTACTGAAGATCAATCTAACCCCGATCTTTATGGGTTAGAGGTGACTAAGTGAATGGCGATGTATCGTACCCGACACCGAACTCATGATAACCATTACTGAATGGTCTGGTCTTGCCGCTTTCGCTTTTAGGCAACGACAAACAAATATCACACCCACTTACACCCACCCATGCCATTGTCTCCGTTGTTGTCACGTCAAACGTTTTCGCGGTAATTTATGAAGATAAGCAAAAACTTAAAACAACTCCCTCAGAATTCTTGCACATTTATCATGGTGACACTAGAAGTTTAAAGCTGTGGGAATATGCTATGTTGGTAGCATTAAATGGATTTATTGCCTTAAAAAGAATCAGTTGCTTCCGACTGTCATGGGGCGGTGGGGTAGCTTAATGGTTAAAGCGTCCGCTCTTCACGACGAAGACCAGGGTTCGGTTCGATATTTTTACAACGTGTGAGCCCGATTTCTGGTGTCCCCCGCCGTGATATTTCTGGAATGTAGCTAAAAGCGGTTTAAAACTAAATTCACACAATCGCATTTGTTCGTGAGTACTGCCGCGATGAACAACCTTTTAGTACTTTCACGGCTTGTCGATTTGTGTGAATAAAACCTGAAGAGATATTTGTCTTAGACGTTTTCAACTCTTGTGAAACCCACCAGCACGGATCCTAGAAGACAGAGCACGTCTCTTTATCAGGGCGAATGCGGGTTTTGCATCTTGTCCTGTCACAGAATTCTGGCGTTCTGAAGGGACGCAACCCTGTATTGCAAACTTGTCGCGTCTAAGCGACTTCGCCACCCTTGTCTCAGACACCTACAATGAGTCATGTCAACGGTGTTCATTTAATCGGTGGAAATTTAAAACACACGATAGAGTTATTTTAGAGGCACACCCTCAACCTACTTTTAATCATCAATATTTCATTGCAATTTGAAGGTAAAGCACGTTCTATTTTCACTTGTTGTATACAAATTGGTAATTGTATATTCCATATGCGTCTGGTCGGGTTTTCTATATGACTTTGCTGTCAGAATACCAATACGGTCGTATTATCGTTGAAGCAAGCACAGTGAAACAATGACAAACTTCACGTTCTATTCTTCTATTTAGAACTAACACAAGGACATCCAACACCAAATCTTAGAGTTATAAAGCACACGGTGCTGTATATGAATAATATCAAATATGATAAAAATAATTATATACAATGAAAAATTGTTGTTGTGATTGGGCTATGCGTTTTCAGTGTCATGTTGTTTTTGCTCTTCATTGTATCGTCAGAGTGAGGAGACATGCCTTGAGGATCGGTAACTTTCCTCATACAGTTTCATTCAGTGTTGTTGTTTTTGGTTTTCGTTATGTCGTCACATAGAGGAGACATGTCTTTGGGATCAATAACTTTCCTCAACAGAAAATATACACACAGTGGTAACATTTTACATCGTTTCACTTGGCTGATATCTTGCATGGCTGCCCCATTAGTTACTGCTCTTGGACACTTTCTCTTCTTGAACTTCTCAATGTATGTATGTATGTATGTATGTATGTATGTATGTATGTATGTATGTATGCATGTATGTATGTATGTATGCATGCATGTAAGGTATCCCTACTAAGTGTTCCGTTATATGAATATGAATACACACACACACACACACACACACACACACACACACACACACACACACACACACACACACACACACACACACACACACACGCACACACACACACACACATACATACACACATATACGTGTTCAGTTATAATAATTCTACTTTATCGCAAATATATATTATTTGTCATCTGTGTTATGTGGTGATGTTAACACGTGTTCTTTAAAGGTGAGCGAGTTATGTACCATTAATCGCAGCAGTCAGAAACACAGGCAGAGGCAAGTCAACCATTCACCTGATGTTAATGTCCTACGTCTTCAGCGGGATTATACATCATAACCATATATGTATTATATAATGATATTAACGATATGGGTGTTAACGTTCTAGGCATTATTACAGCATATACACTTTGTCAACGTCATCTACATTGTCCATTACGGCCACGTTCGTGTAGGTTACACTTCAGCAATGAGTGAATGCTGTTTTGAAGGTAATATCACGCACTGCTACACCATTAACAGACTCGTAGCACGATGTGATTTTAGTGAAATCACGATTATATTGAAGTTATGTAATCCTGACATATATACATTTGTTGAATCAACTACTTCAACAGAATATTTTATCATGAGAAACGGGCTCATAGTTTGAATGACTGGTGAAATGCTAACAATTCCGATATATTTGACAATGAATATTTTTGTAAATGTAAACCAAACTCTTAAAATATATGACAAACGTCCACACCAGAGTATAATGTGTCGAAATAAGTTCCGTTTGACATAGAAGGGTTAAAACAGGTAAAAATAACATGAATTGCTCATTACAAATCACTAACTCTCTAATTCACTAAGAGGGTGAGGGTAACTATAGGTAAATATTGCTCTATCCGTTGTAACCGCATGTAAATAGTAACATTTAGTAAAATAGTAATTGTGACAGAAAACAGATAATCAGATGATGGATTATATATGTCATGTTCATAATGACATGCATGTTATTAAGTACAATGATTAAGTAAAGAAACGTTGAGGAAATATGCTGCTAACCTGATATTTGGATGCGGTATCGTAAATCAGTTTTAAATGTATTAACAAATCGCGAAGAAAATACAATGCCAAGACGAGTATGGTATTTTCATAACTATATTTCTCTACGCGGAAAAGTGACACAATCCAAAACGTAATCCGAAGATCCCCAATCCACTAAAATTGAATCTATTATATCATTCCGCCTGTACCGTACATATCATAACAGTCCACGTATATTGCAGATCCCTGAATGCGTTTAGTTATCACCATCAAACAATTATGGTGACTTCGCGGAAATGTGAGCGGATCCTGTCACGCCGATAGCACCTGTCTGTGACACTTACTAAAACATGCATGCCAGGCCAGCTGTTCTCGAAACATCCCTAACCTTACGAACTTCTTAAGCCCATTCTCAACACATTGGCTACGATCAAGGTTACGAATCCTTAGAGCTACGAACGTTTCGAGAATAAGAGCCCAGTGTATGTAAGACATGATGTGTTCTGAAAGTGTTTAACAGTAAATGTGATTCACTGTTCTGTATCTGTCCTGCCCAGTATTATCAATTTCCCAACGAAATCAATATGCGTTCAACGCCAACGTCAAAATTATTTATTCCATGCAGCAAAACTGGTATCGCCTGGTAAGTGTTTGTGATATATGTGCCATCGGTGTGACAGGATCCGCTCGCCTGTCCGCTGACTGTTTACTGTCATTATTCGATGTGGGGCGGTGTTTACTGTCGTTGTTTGTGGGGTGGTGAGGCAGTCTTGTGGTTAAGACAATGGCTCGTCACGCCGAAAACCCGGGTTCGATTCATCACATGGGTACAATATTTGAAGCCCATTTCTGGTGTTCCCCGCCGTGACATAGCTAACATATTGCTTAGTGTGGCGTAGAATCATACGAACTCACTCAGTAATTGTTTGTTGGTGATAAATGAACACATATTTTTGGCCAGCGGGAATAATACAATAGGCTCAGACTCCACTGAACGTAAAAGGAAAGATTAGCGTGAATGAAAGGATCACTAAAATCACTATTCTCAAAAAGGGTAAACATATCACCTCATCACTATGTTACCACCACACGAGTTGCATTGTAAAGTGGAACTGTTTCAGGACGTTAACCACAAACCTGTTCTGCCAAAAGCGGTAGGTTCGATATTAACAGTACTACGCCTGCTTATAAACATAACACTGCAATATCGATCAACGTTTAGATTGCGATATATTGTAAAGAAAAAGACAGCTTATATCTATACTATGGCATTATTTGAGGTCTAGTTTAGTCTGCAATTACCATTCGAAACGAGGAAAACATGACACATCCCATCCATATACTGTCTTCTGATGTGCAAGTGATTCAAACTGCATCTGCGACTTCCAAGGTAGGCAAGATGGATGTTTGACGGTTTTCTGTTCTTAAACTGTTGTGCCTTGTAAAGATTATTTCAAGGAATGATTAAAGCGTTCTTGGTGAGATCGTGGAAGTGAAGGCAGGAAGTTTTCGTTGGGTTGGTTGGTTTATTGTTTTACGAGTCTATCCAGTGATCAGCAGCATGAATCGGCGTTCGAAATACCTGTGTGACCGACCACCCGAAACGGGTTATTTTCAACACGGACTGCCAGATTCTCAAATTCACACGCCCGACAGGGGGTTAAAATTTAGACATGTATGTACGGAGATATTGTATGTTTCATGATTACAGGGCATGAGGGGTAGTCTAGGGTTTAAGGTGTTCGCTCGTCACGCTGAAGACCCTGGTTCGATTCTCCACGTGGGCAAAACTGTGTGAAGCTCATTTCTGATGTCCCTCGCCCTGATATTGCAGGAATATTGGTAAAAGCGGCGTAAACGTAAACTCACTCACTCACTCCATAATTACAAGATACAAGTCAAAGCCCTCTGCTCGTCACATTCAGTAGGTATGGCAATATCTGAAACATCCTGATCGATACAAAATGACGAGCCCATATCTCTAATCTGGTTATCCTTAACTTCATTTCGGTAGTATACGAGTTCAAAGGATGATAAGGACATTTTGGACATATACAACGTCAACATAGACAGATTTCATTAGGCTTACGGGGCAAAATTCATCTGAGGATTATTGAAATGGATCGCTGAAGATGCATTTTCAATATTCAACACACATGGAAAACGTTTCAAATCAATAAGATCACTAGATATGATTGTGTGCATGATGACTGGAGTTAATTTTATTTCAACGACACTATATGGATAGGTATGGCTAAAACATGTCCAAAAGAACGTTTTCAGAATTTTTCGGAAAAGGTTTTCGTAATATTTGAACTTGATCTCTTCTTTGACCCAAGCTGCTGACAAAAGCACCGTGGTAAAATGGTGAACCGGGACCACTCACTTAAAGTTTGATTCAACCAAGGAATTTTATTATACCATAGCTACGTATATAATCAAATAGCACGTTCAGTGTGTGTAGTTGCAATAAAAAATTGCAAATATTTAACAGCACGTGTGTTGACAGTGTGAAAGGACTGAAATGGAAACGCTATCAAAGATGGCGTCATCGGTTGACGTAATCAAAGTTAAACCCCTCCAAACCGGACTGTATCATCCTTCCAAGTGAAGTCATTTCGGGCATGGCGTCATACTGTAATTGAACAAGAAAGTTATTCGACATTTAATACATTCTGAAACTGATCATGACTGTATACTCGTAGTAGGTCAGAGTTCATACATATATTTAGTACCTACCCGTTACCATTAAAAATGCGTGCTTGTTCACAGTCTAATTAATAAACACGTAGTAAATATGACCAGTTATTACCTATATAATTTTATGCAAGGCTTGTGTAAAAGGCTTGTGCCAAGACCATGTATTGTCAATGGATTCAGTGCATTTCAAGTGGACTGTTTATTTTTTGTACCAAATGTTTCGTTTCTCGATGAAGCAAGTACAAGGTTCTGTTTACATGAGATGTATATTCTCAATGGTGTCAAACGCTTTTGAAACACGGAAACATTATTGCAAATGCCCACGACGCAAAGTTATGTTACGTACACCTTTGCGGAACAAAGTAGGTTAGATAAAAACAAAAACGGCATTTCTTAAAGTACTAGTGCTATCTTGTGGTATGCATATAAGGCGTAAACCCGGAACAACAAGTATACAACGAGGATACTTAAACAGCATCTCCACTCGGTTCGCAGATTTGGCAGTACGTAGTAAACATGTGCTGTGAGTGAGAGCATATGTGTCAACAGTTTAGACTAGCATGTAGTCTCTGAAATGGACATATTTTACGGTTCATAAATTACAGTCATAATATTTTCAGAAATTGAGGACTTCTAGATTTGCCACATATTTAAAACTTGCATGGTTATTCTTGGATATATATCATTAAGAAATTAGGGGATATTCCATTTTGCGAGCATACCACTAGCCAATGGCAATGCATATGAGAAAAAGGAATACATATCCATACACATGAATCATTTTCAAAGGAATGGAATAAATTGAGACGTTTTCCTTTAACTTCTCTTCATCATCTGTTTCTTTCTTGGCTTCATCATTTGCATTTTATCAGTCTTATAAATACTTTTTTAAAATAGAAACAGAAAAGATTTATTTCCGTATACGACTAGTGTTGGTGGGCTGGTCCCGGCTACAACTCTACATGTGTGTTTCCTTATGAACTTGAGCGTTTTAACATCTGCGGTTACCTCATTTCTAGCAACCTAGGTTGACTGAAGGTAACCATTGTTAATGAAGCCTATCTCAGGGCAGAACCTGAAATAGAACATACAAAACGCAGACTTCGACAGAATACCAAATGGCTGCCAGAAGCTGAACGTCTACAGCTACAGTCTGACCCCATTATCTCGAATGCGCCCACATCTCGATCTTTCTTTGAGGTCTCACCCACCTCACTATATTGACGCACTCATTATCGCGTACATCTGTATATATTGCTACAGCTGGAGGTTAACCAGTGTTTTATTGCTTAATAACATTACCATTATACCGTTTCTCAGTAATGAACTAAATACGGAATAAATACTCTTAAAACAAAAATCAACATCAATGTTGAATTGTTCATCCTGCATTTAAGAATTTACGTCAACAATCGAATGTCACACTTTGGGGACTCCTATCAAAATACATGAGTGTAATGCACACGATTTTATTGTGTACGTGGTTGAAGTGCGTCTGTTTACGATTGAAATCATTTATATTCAACAAAAAATGAAGAGTTAAAAACACCCCAATATTCAATAATCAGGTATTAAATGGATCATAATATAAACTACCGAATATTGAAATATTAAATATTGAAGATTGGGATGGTCCTGAACTTTTTTGCTGAGTGTGTAAAGGTAACGACAAAGGCAATGACAAGAGTGATGACCCCAAGAGAAGGGCAGTGTTTGTCCGCAGGGTTGTTCATAGTTGAAAAGAAACAGTAAGGGTTGACTTTCCTTTGCATGTGTTTGTTAAATTCCCACGAAAATGGATCAGGACACACTCATCTTAACTAATCGACTCCACTGTTTCCTTACCCTGTTTTACCGCACAAGATCTTTAGCTCAAGTAGTTGCTCTTAGATTTACAAACTTTCTTAATATTTCTCCAAAGTAAAGGATAAATGGATAAACTTGTGAAATCTCCTGTGTCTATGTTCTCTGCTGTGTTATTATTTATATGCATAGGAGGCTGCTTGGTAATAACTCCCTGTTGTGCCTAAATAATGCCTGTTCTCTACAATGAGGGTCGCACACAGTTTCCTAACTTGATAAATCTGTATTAGTGGTTACAACAACCGGTACGAAATGAATATCAGAACATGTGCTCTCATGTACTAACTTTTGAATTACTGTCCATAGTGGGACAACCTTTAGCTTGAAATACAATATTCATAACCTGAGAATGTAATTGAGTGAGTTTAATTTTACGCCGCTTTTAGCAATATTCCTGCAATATCACGGCGGGGGACACCAGAAAATGGACTTCACTCATTGTACCCATGTGGGGAATCGAACCCGGGTCTTCGGCATGACGAGCGAACGCTTTAACCAATAGGCTACCCCACCGCCCCTAAGAATGTAAGATCAGTTTCATTACAACATCTAATTTTAACTTATACGCCTCCATTCACATGCACTTAGTCGTGAACATGTCTAGTTAGGTGGTACATGTATTTAGGTTGAAAAATGCCAATTTCCTGAGTGGTAACGAAAGCGTATATAGAAAGAACGATAAAAATGATAGTTCGGTTAGGAATAATACACGTGGATAAACATGCTTTTTATGGGTTTACATTGCTGTTATTTGCGAATATATTTAACAGATACTTAAAACTGTCTTCCAATTCAGTAGTTTCGTTGCTGTCAAAATATTCACACAGACAAAAATGTACGAAGTGCTGACAATCAGTCAGCCTGGAATACACGAGGGTACCGTTGCATAGCGTGACGGTGTCGCTATGCTCTCGGGAACGTGGCACGATCGCTGTGTGGAGTTTCTCGCCCTTCGTGCGCATGATGGACTCGCGGAGATCCGTTAGCGCGACCAAATGAGCAATGGTGCTTAGCGTAACACTCTGTGGTCTCTTTGACAATTGCCTAAACAGTTCCGAAGCGGCCTTATAAATAACAGATCCTTCATTCCGAATCACTTTCTGTTAGAACAGACAGAGATGCAACATATCGATGTTCAGAGATCCAATTTGAGTGGGTTTCGAAAATGACTGTGTGCAGAGACGACCCACTTAGTATTAGCTGCGTTTTTCACAACACGCATAATTTGAAATATGTTGTTATTGACACCATTTCTGAAAAGAATGCTGATGCTGATATTTTAGTCTCTTCTATCCACCTCGTCTTGCTCCGAGTACCTTAATTCACCATTAAATGAATTTGTGTGAGTTTACTTTGTCACCGCTTTGAACAATATTCCAGCAATATCACGGCAGGGGCTACTAAAAATAAACTTCAGAAATACAATGTGAAATACGCTTGAAAGCTGAACAAACCTGTTCATCTCCTTTGTCCCACAATTCTGACATGTGTTTAACAGTTGAACGTGTTTTCGTTCTAAATGTAGTATTTTTTTTTTTGAAATGGCGATATCAATGTGCTGTGTTTCGGCGACTCGTTCAAACCTAGTAACTTTTTTGTATTGTCATTTTCAAATATGATCAGTCTTCAGTTGTATGTTTTCCTTTGCAAGGCAGTTTATGTGCCGTTATGTTGATATACGTACAGTGAACGTTGTAAACCCGTAGCCTAGATCCCGAAAGGTGTTGGAAATCGATGCAGTTAACCTTGATCTTATTCCAGTGTGTTGGACCCAAGAAGATCCGGGGTTAGAAGTGGTCTTCAGTAACTAATGCTTGTCGTTAAGGGTGACTAACGGGATCGGGTGGTCAGGCTTGCTGACATACATCGTAACACAATTGCGTAGATGGATGTTCGTACTATTGATCACTGGGTGTCTGGTTCAGACTCGATTATTTACAGACCGACGTTATGTAGCTGGACTATAGCTGAGTCGGCGTAAACAAACCAATATTGTGTGTGACGGGCACATGCAATACCAGGCAGTAGCGCACTCCATGTCACCCCCAACTGACGTATGATTACGTTTCAAATAATCGATTTTGAGATGGCACTGATTAGTAGTAAAAGTATGTCCGACGCCATAGGTTACGATGGTATTTATTTATTTATTTATTTATTTATTTTCCTTTAGGCCGTAATCAGGAATATTCCAGTTAATAGATAGCGGCCTGCATAAATAATCGGGTTTGGACAAACCGGTGATTAATATTCCAACGGCATGAGAATAAGGTAATATACATTCAGCGAGGTCATCTAAGCTGATCAGCCTATCCTTTTACGAGCCAGAGTTGTTGTAAATATACATATATATACAGGGAGTGTTTATTGTACAGTGATCATTAGCCATGTGATAAATGTGTGTAATGTAATCCCTTACATGACATACGCTCTTTTAATGGTATAAACCATCATAACTACAGAATGCTAAATGAGAATATAACTCCACAAAACATCGTTGCAAAAATAGAACTATTCTATCATTTTATGATCAAAACTAAGTTTCGCAGAATTTCATGTGCATTTGATGATAAAAGTCAAGATTGTTTATTGTTTAATAAATTTGTGTATGTATGTCGATGTTCATAAAATAGTCTATGTATTCGTTCCGTTTTACTCATCTATTGATGAGCTTGTGAACACAACTATGCATATACCTGCATATATCTGACATCACCTTTGGCTAATGGAATCAAAGGATTTAAGAACACGACAGAGCATAGCTGTCAATGAGGGGGACACGGACACCAGTTCATTGGAATGTGGTGTGTGTGACTCCAAGTCGCAGTGACACGATGTGTGGGACCAAATGTTTACACTTTCATTTCTCAAGCATCTAGTTAAATAAATGCGGCAAAACCCCATCCATAATCACAAAAAAATGTCACAAACCCATGAAAATTCAAATACATTTTCGCCTGAAAAAGTATTGAAACATATGGTACAGATAAAATTGGGGGAAAATCATAATAGTACATATTCCAAGGCGTTTGCACTAACAATACTACAAATGTGACTGCGGTTACTGACTAATAATATAGACCCACAAGTCCACACTGTTAACAACGACATGCTGATAATGCTGTGGGCGACAGTAGTCACCAGGCACGAACATGTTCAACGCGTTGTTTTACATCTGAAGCTGCAACATAATAATGCATCTGCTATAATTAATACCAGCAATATACTCTAACTTGCTCTCGGAGAACAGATGATGTAAATAGCAAACTGAGGTTGAAATCTATAAGCAATCACCAATCACACGCCGTGTTAAAACACCCCTAACTACCATGAATTATCATCATATCTACATCAAACCTATCGTCACACATTATGAACATTATACCCTATGTGATAACCTATGTACTACATATAACACTTCCAGGTTGCCACGGTATTGTAACGAGCCAATTAGTTGGTGCACTCTTTGTGTTGACAACTCGCATACACACACGCTTTAATGTCTCCTCACCATATTTGTAAGGCTGACATTAAGTGTTGACGAAACCACTCAGTCTGAGCAAAAAAATCTCCACCAATTCATTACTCCACAAATTTCTTAAACCTCAACTCTCGCCACATCGAGGATATAACACTTTGACAACCCCCGTATACGCTACAGATTTGTTGTTTCCCATAAATCTAACCAATATTAGCCAATATTCATAACGTAGCCTGCACAAAAGGTGGTTTGATTCACGGCCTACATGTTTACTCCTAGCAATCTGTTCAAGCACGGAGATCCCTTAAAAAACTACTGTTCTTACTATTGTTAACGCAGCTCTTGTGTTGAAGTATAAACAAGAAACATACATGTTTCATTTAGGTAGAATTCTTAAGATTCGTTTCACTTCAAGCTCTAGTAGTAATACATATAGAATTACTAACCGACAACTATTTTCAATAGTAACATGGCTGACGTTGTGACTGTTTAAGTATGTGCAAAGCATGATATACGATAAAAGTTACATGTAATATGAAAAACGTCTTTGTGTAACTGTTTAACGGTCTAATGAACCTCACTGGACTGAAATAAAACATACGATCGTATATAAAATCATCTGACATTTTGGTTCTACTCATGATATTACCCTTAGTGAACGTCAAACGTCCCCGTGTAAGGTACTGCACCTGAAAGCTAGCGCTGTTTTGGTCTAGTCTAGTTGTTTGTTCCTAGTTGACGACCCTGTGATACATGACAAAAAAAATATTTTTCGAAATGAATTTTGATCCTATCGCATTGTAAACCTGAAAGAATGTATTATACTTAGAGAAGATTAAATGACCGGTGTAACTAAACTATAAAGATCAGAACACAGTAAGATCGACTGGTGGTTGTAATTTGTTATTATATTTATAGAAATTAAATGACAGATATAACTGTTATACACGGTACAAATAAGACAACCGTAAGATCAATTCCTGTTCGTAATTTGGCATTTTATTTCTCGAAAAATAAACTATGTGTATAGCTGTAATAAAGGATAAAAATAAGACCACCGTAAGATCGATTCGTGTTTGTATTTTGATATATTATCACAGAAAATTGTATGATATATATAAAGGATAAAAATATGAACACTGCAAGATGAATTCGTGGTTGTGTTTTCCTATTCGATGCATGTAGAAGATGGTACGTGTCTAAAATTCAATGAAGGATTATGCACTACGTCATGGGATATCGCTAAAGCACAAAGTCGCGCCTTAGCCTCAGCTACATACATAACATTTACCTGAACAAAGTGCAGTCTAAATGAATAAACTGCGTTAAATACAAGACTATATTCGTGGCAAGTCCGGGATGAGATGGTTTTACATAAAACATGCTAGAAAACCCACAAAGTCTGTTTAGTATTAAATATTGAGAAAACGAGTAACAATTTATCTTAAAATCGGGCTTAAACATACAGTTTCATCCATTTCATTGTTGATTGCTGTACCGCGTGAACCCACCGTAGTCCTGTTGTATTGACTCAGGTGGAATAAGACTACTTTTAACTCGAGGTCCGCGAATTCTAATTAGCTAGATTCGCGCAGATTTACACCTCTCAGTCTCTCTGATGTGCTGACGATTTCGCTCGATTGTGCAATTTATTTGCCGTCCCCACTAAATCCGAGTCCATCAGCTGAGGCTGATGCATACACCAACAGCTGCACGTGCATATACGACGCCGGAGAATTTGGAGATGGGAAGGGCTGCCATTGAGATATAATCCCCTGGAAACTGGTTCATATACTGTCGATAGAACTGTAAAACCGATTTAGCTATTCGCTCCATTATAACGCACTCAGGGGATCCCTTGAAATTCCCCATTTAACCAATTCCAAGATTCTATAATATTCGGCTATAAGGACACCAAGGGGTTTTGGTATTCGGTTATAACGAACTGGAAGTTCTGAGAGTTCTGAAATTCATAACTCCACATTTGAACTCAGTTCAGTGTTAATGAGAAAGTATTGCTTCAGTGCCACTGCCAAAAGACATGAACATGTTCGGCAATTTTTCGTGTTCTTCATGAAATGCATGGTGTGTTTTTTCCTATATTTTCTGAGACTAATTATGCTTTGTTTTGTTTTAAATCCCACTTCCATGGAATATCCCTAAGGAAAAGGGGTTGTATAATAACATATACAGTCGAACCCCGTTTACCCGGACGTTTTGGTTTCACTCGAAAATCGTCCGGATAGCGAGACGTCCGGTTAACTGGATCACACATATAAACACATTCAAAGAAATACCTATTTGTCAGAGTACATATATGTGCACTCATAAACAAATATGCGTCATCGGTATTAATGCTTATTTTCCCTTGGACCATCTTTAGAATGCTCTATAGTGTAACATTAAGTGCATGCTTATATAAATAACCCGCCCTCCATACTGGCAGTAACATAATAGATCTCCAGATGAAGCAGGTACAAAAAATGACGCAGCATTTCAACAGGCTGTGATATATAGCGTTGTTACACAGGATGACGATGAATAACAGACACCGGTATCAATATGTGCGTACTTTTCTTCTTTGTTGAATTTCCTTCTCTATAGCAACAAGAACATTTGTTCGATTATGTTCTCAGTGTTTTGCAGCATGAGACGCTACGAGAAAGGTACAAGGTGTGAATATAGTTCGATTATCTGACGAAACAGATTCTGGGGCGTTAAAGGCAAAAGAGCTGGGACTTGATATGAACAGATCATTGAAACAAACTGTATTTCTGGAGCATGTCTTTTGTTTTTTTGTTTTTTTTTGTTTGTTTTTTCTTATTGACATTATTTTGCATGTTTTCTATATTTTCCCAAACAAAAGTGCAAACAATCAACTGGTCACACATTGATCTCAGCTTTTCTCTCATTGTGTCAGTTGTCAAGCAAGGATGATAGTGACTGCTTCATGGCACGTGGAAAATTTAGAAATGATTTTTTATTGGCAGCGAAAATGACCTTCGCTCCGGATTTAAGTGGACGCGCTGGTGCGTCTAAACAAAGTGCTTCCATAGCATCTTACAGTATATCTATTTAATGTTGTCGCGGCCTATAAATGAATTAGTTGCATCATAAGAGGCTTCTAGTGGTATCGCTTCACACTTTTCTCATACTGAAAGGTTGAACCGTGGCCTACTTAAAATACAAGCTTTAACCACAGGTTTACCTACCCCGGATTGCATGAGAAACCAAAAAGCTTTGAGGTAATGCGTCAAACAGTCTGCCAACCAAAACCTTCACTTTAGCATAATGTTGGTAGATGCAGTCAAACATTATCTTACATTGTGCATAACTCCCAATATATGGCTTATTCTCCAACTGAGGCCCGACAATACCATTGGCACCCCGAACGCAAAGGGCTGTCTTACAACCACAAACAGTCTCCGTCTACCAATTCTGTGATATCGTCATATTCCCACGGTTCCGTGAAGGTGTTTTCCTCGTAGATATAACCGTTAGCGACCAACCAGCGAATAACAGTAGGTGTATATATACCTTTATCGAGCTACATGTATGTTGACATCAGTTTCGAATCGGACTTAAAATGCCCTCAGCTGGTATATTACAGAGCATCGATAAGCCGCGTGTACGGAATCACTGTACAGTCATGCGTCTCTGGGTGACAGAGATCAGAGTGATAGCGACAGCGTTGGACAGTATAGGAGATGAGGCGCTACATTCCCATGTAATATGGAGGAAGTGTTTTAACTTGTAAGAAAACGGACATTAAACAAATATCAGTTTGTCAGTTCTCTACATACACTCACACTCACATACACAGTAGGTAACCGGCAGCAGCACATGCATACACATCACACGTAGTGAGCATACACACACGCGCGTTTCATGTAGTTCAACACGTGCACACACGCCGTAGATAACGCTGGACTAATGCACACACGTTTCATGTAGTTCAACATGTGCACACACGCCGTAGATGACGCTGGACTAATGCACACACGTTTCATGTAGTTCAACACGTGCACACACGCCGTAGATGACGCTGGACTAATGCACACACGTTTCATGTAGTTCAACACGTGCACACACGCCGTAGATGACGCTGGACTAATGCACACACGTTTCATGTAGTTCAACACGTGCACACACGCCGTAGATGACGCTGGACTAATGCACACACGTTTCATGTAGTTCAACACGTGCACACACGCCGTAGATGACGCTGGATTAATGCACACACGTTTCATCACTTGTTTGACAGCGACATTAGAATCCATGTCGAAACGTCGACTTTCACAATGAAGAAGTTGTATATAAATAAGACGTTTCATCATCCTTCATCACATCACCTACGAAAATGCCCATCAAGGAAGAAACACGTTGAGTGTAGTTCGATACATGCACACACGTTAAACGCAGTTCGACACAGCCACTTTGTTTCGCAGTTGTTATGTTAGTTTAGTTTATTATTACCGTAGTTAACTGAAATTTAGTTACACCAATAACTTTGACTAAAATATACAGCTAGTGACAGGGACCAAACAAACAGTTATATATCCGCCATTTCTTTATAAGCGTTTCTATGCTTAATGTGCGTTGAGCATAATGTCCCGACATAACATCACCATACTGGATATTCCTCTGATGAATACTGTCACGGGTCAATGAATCAATGCAGTGATAACAATACCTATCACTGAACTAGCTACGACTTAACACTGAACTATCTGTGAACAGACTATAGATGTAACATAGTGGGTGGATTTACCGCTATATACATTTTCCAGTTCATGTATACTTATTACCATGATAATAACCCACACGCGCCATGACGTCATGCTCAAAGCAATGGATTGTGTAATGACGCACGTGCATGCGAACCGTCGACAGAGAGTTTTCGTGTAACGGTGTTTAACGGCGTTGGTAGACTAACAACACCTCTTCGAAATGAACATATTTTATAGAAAATATAATAAGAAGCCCGAGACTTTCTTCATTTTCAGATCTAGACTTGCGTTGGATTTCGTGGATATATTTGTTTCGGGATCTGTATGACAGACTACGGTGTTGGTGGTGATGGCATTTCATGTTGAATACGAACATCTGCATGCGGTGATAAGTCAGATAGATATTTATAGTACGACCTGGGTTGTGTAGACACTTTGACACTAAGCTGCATTGTCAAATATCTGAATATGACGCATACAAATAGTACATTTTCTTTATCAGTTGTCGATGCGCAATATAAGCATAAGGAAAAAAAACTCGAAAATCCTTTCAGAAAGACGGCATTCACAGTTGGTAATAATCTTTTACATTTTTACTGTGACAAAAATATTCAGGACAACATGACTCTGATGTTTAAATCTCTATTCTGTTTCCCCAACTTATGCGTATGATGACATATTCATGAGGGGATATCAATTGTCCAAACTCCACCTTCGCAGAACACCAGGGGTCGAGTTGCCACATTGATTGGTGGTCAATATCATGTTTTGTACACAACAAAGAAGGGACCCAACTCGTGTAATGTTGACTACACAGTGTTGAAAGAAATGATCAAGTGTAGTCTATGATGAATATGCAACTACCAAGGAACCGTGTATATTTTATGATGATTGAAAAGCATTAAAGAAACCGATCACGTGTTATGATGAATAATACCTAACAATGAAGGAATCGAGCACGTGTTACGATGAACACCTAGCACCGAAGAACCCGATCATAGTTTATGATGAATACACAACATAAAAGAAACGGATCACATGTTTTCATAAATACCTACCACTGAAGGAACCGAGCACGTGTTATGACAAATACTTAACACTGAAGAAACCGTGAACCCTTTGTTCAATTTTAATCATGAAGGTGACTTTTAGAATGTTTTCTTACCTTATAATATAAAAGTGGGCGTTAGTATTCTCCTTTAGCACTGAAGCAACCTATCGCATATAACGATAAACACAAAGGCTGCACTTTCCATGGGCATACGATATGTCACGGGGCAGAATTTAAAACTGTATTGTAGTTTCACAACGAATATTAATATCATTATTGTTATCTGGATTAAGAGACAATTTCATATGATTATCGTCTTGCCATAATTTCGTTTTGTGACCGTCGGTAATGATTCAATGTAAAGACTTGTTATCTCGTAGTTCTTGGTTGGCATTTTCTGACCAAAGGGACATGTGCTGATGTACCAATTTCGCTTTTAATTAACCAGGACCTAGGTGGCAAATCTAATGAAGAATCGAACAGGCCCCTAGTAAGCAAACGAAGTTGGTAGAAAAAGTCCGACCGTTAACTTTGAAGTTAGGAATGGGATTGGAGCGGCCTAGGGTCCGGTATTGACACGCACCTTACACCACACGTGAACAAAGCGAGAAAATAAGCTGGGCAATTTTCTACCGTGTGCCTTCGCATTCCAAAGTAGTCCATCTAATCAGGGCTTTTAATCCGCGTATCAGCATCAGAAATGATGCAAAACTGTGTAGATACAATCTGGGAGCCGTGTGCAAATTCTGGGAGAGATGTTTGGGAATTAAACTGAGATGTGTGGTATGTGTCCACGACTTGTTAAATTGTTTTAGAAATTTACTAACACGTCCATTTGATTTCGATTTTCTTTGAAATGAAAACTGTCTGAGACAGCTGGCGTTGAATGCCAATGCGCGGCAGTACCTGTTGGAGCGGGCCGCCCTCTCGAGATCAGTCACAGGTGGAAACGACCGAACACACCTACAACACTAGGATACCTCGCAAAACAAACTAAACAATTAGTCGCTAGAAGGACTCGCAGTTAAGTAGGATAGGAAACAACTCTGTAGCGTTGTAGTGACAGTATTACCTCGGGTAGTAAACTTTGTCAGCTGTTTTTAACAGTATGAGTAATTCTTCTGAGACTGACATGTTCAAGTCATTCCCACCGTGTACTGTCTACAGTTACGGATTAACACTAAACACGTGTTATGTATTTTTCTGGTACTTCTCCAAGAGGCATTCCGTTTATGTGTTTATTATGCGGTATCACATCATGGTCAAGGATATAAATCACGAATAACCTGATAGGAAGCAATTTAACACCAAATAGAAGATTTAGTTGTATTACCTTTACACTCATGTGAGACGTAATGGCATAATGTGTAAGATAGGATAACGTAAACACTTTAATGATTCTGTTGTCTAGGCTTTGGTTGAACACTTTCACGTAATTTTAATTTCATATACAGAATGTGAATTTTATAGCCTAAGGAGTGTAGAACCTATATGTTAATATGCAGGCAATAAGTAGCTATAACACATTTATTACTGTGAATATGTGTATGTACTTGACCGCTCAAACAGGTACCACGTTTTCACAGGGCTGTCCAATAATGTTATGCATTGTTCCTTGGCCTCTTAGTTTGAATAATTTGCCATGTTAAAGTCTACATCCACAGCGATTATGTTATATACCGTAGAGAAATGTGATTGGATATTAGGATTGCAGTGAACCACGATAGACGTGGTATATATGCCTGTAATTACCATATGGTGATATTGTCAAACAAACCAAACTCGACTGATTACAGGATCTGATAAAAAATATGATTGTGCAATAAATATTAAAATGTTTTTCGTTGTTCTTACTTGTACATATATATGCTCTCTGTTTCAAAGCATTCTTCTGATGAAGGATTACGGGTATACAGCGAAACGTTGTGTTCCTCATATTATAGAAATTGACGTCAATAAAATTCTCATACTTATGACAAAGGTTGAACGCTTGCTGAGAATGAAGGCAGAATATTAAACTACTCTTGTTAAAGCACATTGTCAAGGCGAACAAATAAGACGTCAGCAGGCAGAAGATACATGTTGACTGAAATTAATCGCCGGAACAAAGTCTGTCTGTGTACATAGTGGTATGTATTGTATATTAAATACCAAGCAAGGAAGTGAATAGATATATATCGTGCAATAAACCTTACCCAACATATCGTAAAGTATATATGTTATAACCCATGAAAATCGATAGAGCCTCATAAGCCCCATACTTGACGGTGCAATGTGTATTCGGCCCTTCAGTTTATGCAGACTAATTACTTACTGAAGACCCAATGCTTCCGTATCGTGTGAAAAGGAGGACATGTTCTGATGACTTTGAAACTGCCAGCGTGCAATATCGTGTAATGATACGTTACCCTTACCGAACACAATGCTCACGAGCTCTCACCTGCTATTGAACTAAACGTGGTGCTCACCACTCGGAAATTTAAGATGTCGTTATTCCCTGAAATCTGCGTCACGGACACCAAATTCACTCGCCAAAGGTTTGTAAATGATCTTTGGGAAGAAGGGGACAAGGAGTTTGATGAGGTGACTGGTGAACATATGCGCACGGCATGTCTCGTAAATCTTAAAATGCGTCTTGAACATTTTGTGTTATAAGGTAATGCTTACATACTGATAACATATAACGCTGATTTACCATTACGGACCAAAACAGTTAAATGGCCATTAAAGCATTAAAGTAGAATGATTGCTCACGTTAATCATATGTCATCCGGGTATTTTCCATCAGCACGCTGTGCACATTTATTTGTTTCGAGTTTGTCAGATTTCCATCACACTGGACGAGGCATCCTGCGACCCCGGGCACGAAATAGTTAATTGTATACGTTATATTGTGTGTAGAGAACATACTTTAATGGGTTTCAGTGTGTAATGAAATTTCTTATTGCAGAAAAATGCTTGTAGGACCATGATGTGTTTTCAAGTGCCTCACGTTTATTGGATGTCATGTCCTATTGCCATTTCGTGAACATGTACCGCATATGGACAAAACTATATCTTAGAAGACGTTACTATTTTGGTTAAAAAAAGGGTCACATGACAAATGTCACGTGACACCGCTTGCGAGCCCGAGTTCTACCTTTACAGAGAACACGTTCACAAAATGGATGAAAACTGCACTAGACACAGTCAAACTTGTGTTGAGATTAATCATGTTGTTTTATAACAGTTAAACACAACATTGTGCGTCGTGAAGCAGCAAGAGAACACTTGCTCTATCTGCAAATTGTGTGAGTTACGGTTGCTACCTGTAAAGCAGAACATGCTTACGTTTCTTACGACACCCGGAGTCACTAAATTTTCGCTAAATCACCACTCTCTAAATTGTTGAGTGACAGTTTATCGACTGTTGTTTTGTGTTAGTTTACGGACTTACAGCATCCAG